>NC_090923.1:148065045-148690045 GCF_040938575.1 Ambystoma mexicanum | reverse complement strand
CCTGGATCAACCCATGATTCTATGGTCTTGAGGAACTCTACAAAACCACGCTACATGGAGCGACACGCAGGGAACAGATCCTGGCTACTCGGTGAGTCTCAATCCATGCATGATAATGTGGGGTATGTGATGCGGCAATGACCTGGCAGGAAGGGGGGGGGAAGCGTACGTAGCAATGTCATCCCACAAACATCCTATCTTGTCCACATACAGGTGATGCCGGGTATCCATTGAAGAGATGGCTCCTTACACCACTCCGGAACCCACAAGACCAGCATGAGGAGGACTACAACCATGCCCACTCACGTACCCGTGTAGTCATAGAACAGGCATTCGGCCTACTGAAGGCTCGTTTCCGCTGCCTCAGCAGGTCTGGCGGGGCACTCCTGTACCGCCATGAGAAGGTTGCAAAGATAGTCATGGCATGTGTCATGCTACACAACATGTGCGTACGTAGAAATGTGCCCATGCCCCCTGACGCAGAACTGCAAGCACCTGAAGATGGTCATGATGAGGCTGGGGATGTGGCAGCACCTCAGGGAGTCAGCGAGGCACAGGAGGCCCCTGAAATTCGTCAGAGTATCATAGATTCATGCTTCTAGCACTCACGCCTGTTGGCTGATGCATGGACACGGCACTTGTGGCACTGTGTGTGTCGGGAACATGCACAATGTGGACTGTACGCCTATAAAGGACTCATACACAAGGAACAATGTCCACACATCTCATTGGATGATTATGTAATGTTCATAGCATATGTGAAGTTATGTTACACACCCCATCGACCCGCCACCCAAGTAAGCCCAACACCCCCCCTCCACCCTCCTACCTCCCCCCCGAACACCAGTGTCCAAAGATGCTCATTGTCAGTGGGCAGACGCTATTGCAAGCCCCCTCTCCGGGTATCAGGGGCACCCCTGCCTGTGGAGCGCAGGTTCCTCCCAGATCTACGTTGGGGGCTGCCCTGGACGGAACTTGCAACGGATGATGTCTCTGCCTGCTCACGTCCATGCATGTCCCTAAGAGTTTGTGAGAGCTCAGTGAGCACACGGCGCACAGCGGCAAGTTCACCACATACGTCTTTGGACGTCGCATGCAGTTCCCCTCTCAGGCTCTCGGTGCTTCTCTCCATTTGTACCCTTAGTGTCTCTGTACTTCGCTCCATTTGTGCCCTAAGTGTCTCTGTACTTCGCTCCATTTGTGCCCTAAGTGTCTCAGTAGATGTTTCTATGGCTGCCTTAGAAGCCCCACATTCATCAGCATGCTCCTTGAGGAGCGTGGCCAGTTGCTGCTGTTGCACGATCACCTGGTCGAGGGACTGTTGCCTCTGCTGGGCCATGGCCATTTGCGGTGGTGTCACAGAGGGGCTGATGAACTCATGTTGCCTTGCCACAGGGCTTGTGGGGGATGGCCAGTCGTCGTCTTGTGGGTGCCCCTGCGTGGTATCCTCATGGTGTAGGGGATGAAACAAACAGGGGGATTGAGACAGGTCATGGATGGGTCCTACATCGACAGCACCGTTGTCTGTGTCGGAGCATGCTGGCATTAATGCAGTGTCACCTATGGTGCTGCTGCCATCAGAAGCAGTGCCTTCTGTGGAATCCATTGGGGGGACCTGTGGTGCTGCTGGTGTGGGCATGCTGGCTGCTGGGGTGCCTGTTGAAGTCCCCTCCTGTGTGCTGCCACTTGATTTGTGCTGCTGCCGTGTCTTGATCCGTGCAGCTGAGGTGGAGGGTCTTTGGCCGTTGGTCTTGGCCCTCTTTGCAGGTGTGCTGGTAGGGGTGTCCTGCAGCTCGTCGTTTGACTCGGACCCTGTGGTGGAGTAAAGGAGGGCGAGCGTTATTTATGGGTCTGTGGAAATTGGAATGGCAATGTATCACATGCATTGGGGTGGTACCTGAGGGTGATTTGGGTAAGGGCCTTGGAGGTGGTTTCATTTCTGTGTGGATTGAGGATGCAGTTGTTTTGCAGCCTGCAGTTAGGGTGTGCATGCTGCACGTGTAGAGGGTGTTTTTAGGATTTTTAATTATTTATGTATTTAATGTGACTTTTAAAGTGCGCTATCAGGCCAATGTATGTGGCCGTTCTCCTGGACATGTGTTTCTGTTGCACTATGTGGCCACATGGTACTTCACATGATTGGACATTGTGGATTTAGCATTGTTTTATTTGGCCCACCTACCTGATTCTTCGGATGTCTGCATTCCTTTCTCCATCACTCCGACTCCCTCTATGCTCTCCATTCCAATGGTGGAGGCACAGATTTCTTCCCAGGGGGTCAACTTGATGGGTGATTCCGATCCTCCCCCGGTAGCTGTGGCAATGTTACGGTTGGCTGATAGTATGCTCCGTACGCGTATCCGCAAGTCGTCCCATAGCTTTCAGCATTGCTGTGGGTTGCGGGGTGCGGTCCCCACCGCACTTACCCGCTGTGCCACCAGGGCCCATATGGCCTTCTTGTTCGCAAGTGCCGTCCTGGTCATTTGCGTCGAGAAGACGACGGCAGCATTCTCCTGGAGGGTCTCTGTGAGCACGGTGAGTTCCTCATGGGAGAAGTGGACCTGCCGCTTGCGGTCGCACGCTTTTTTTGCTACTTTTCCCATTTTGTTTGTTTTAGCTAGGGTGGCTGTCGGGTTGGGATGTGTCTCAGGGTCGGATTTTTAATGGTTGTGTTGGGATTCTGATTTTATAGGTGTACAGCGTGCTGTTTCCCGTTCCGGCCCCATGTTTTTACTTCCGTTTCCGTATATTTACGGTCACCGTATTTTGCGATTGGCGCTCATTACGGTGACCGCTATGATGGGTGGCGGAATTGCACCAAGGGCGCTGTACGACGGCGGAGAGGGGCGTTTTGGGGACATTTCCGCCTTCGCGGACTTTGCACTTCCGCCATGGCGTAATGCTCGTGCCCGATGGGTCATAATTGGCCGCACTTTACTCCATCGTGCAATGGCGGAAACGCTATTTACGCTATGGCGGTCGGGTCAGTTACTTTCCGCCAGGGTCGTAATGAGGGCCCTTGTCTTTTCTTTCTATTCAGGACAGTATTATTGCCGTCGGTTTTGCTCTCTGGCCCCTTCTGAGGTTGTACAGATCTCTTCTTCTCTTCTTCATCCATTTTGGGGAAGTTCGCCATATTGACATGTTTTTGGGGTACCACTAGTGATGGTACATTAACGTGCACCATTGTGCATATACCATTCCACAGAGGGGGCAGTGTGTGGTATGCCTTTTTTCCACAGGCCCAGTAATGGTCCATTACTACTGCTGTTCCTGCTCCCCCCTCAGGTAACTCCATCACGCTTTCGCAGTTGGTGCTGTATCCTACGTCCACCTCCCCTTTATGTTGGTAGCACACCTTAGGTGCAGTTAGCGGCAGTATTGTTATTGGGTCTTCATCCTTCTCCATCCACGTGAGCATGGGTACGTACTTGACCCAAGTCATCCAACATCTATGGTTGTGTCCATCAATAGTTGAAATATTTTCTTTTGTTACCATGTTGCTGCCAACCACTCTTATGTCCCATTTGTTGTTCATGTACACCTTCCCTGTTATTATCACCAGTGGTCTTTCCCAACATCCGTTTTTACCAGGGACTTCAGTGGCGTACCAATCACATGGTAGGTACTGTAGTGTTACTTTCTTTGTTTCTCCTTTTTCAGGACCACTTGTTATGTATCTGAACCCTTCAGCATGTAAACTGCTCTTGTGGTAACTCAAATAAGTCTTGAGGAAGTTATTTTCATATGGATATGTATCTCGTGTTTTCCACACCAGTTGCACCACTGTCCCTTGAAATCTTCCTTTCGTCTGGAACAGTGCCAGGTATATTATACATTGTGCTATTTTCCCATCTATCTCCGTGGCGACAAATGTTCGAGAAGCGCTCATGGCGTATGGGATTAATGAGCAAACGTAGCAGCTGTCTTCTGTTGTCTGTTTACCTATGTGGGTCATGTGTTGGTACCATATGTTGTTTGAGATGTGTGCTGAATCTTGTATGTAGTTGTCAATACCTTTATTATCCGAGTATGTGCTGCGTTTAACTCTATTTTCCTTGTGTGGGATTTTACTAGTATCACCTGACGTAACACCTGTTGCAGCTGGGGGTGGGGGTGTATTAGGTTTGGGTACAGCAATAATATCGATAGCATAGCTGTACTGCCATACAGAGGCAGCCAAGAACCCGGTGATCATTAAAATCCCTATCAATTTTATTACAGATACTAATTTCACCAGCATTTTGCTATTACCTTGCTGCAGTCCGGCAGCTTATTCTTGCGACGTTACAGTTGCCCGCCTGAAAATTCTTAATATGCTTGTTATTAGTGTTAGTTGTCGTTTTTAAGCTCTCCCTATCAGGTAGTCATTCAGTGCCCAGGTGAAGAGCTGTTCCCACGCCAATCTAAGCGATCTATCTCTTAGGGCAGGCAAGTATGGTTGGAGGTGGGGCATTGAATGTTCTATGGCCAAGAGGAATGCTGTGTAGTAGACACGTACCCTCCTTCGTTTCAGGTACGTTGGCCTTTTTATTTCATATACAAAATGGTGTGACAATTCTTCCAGGTAATTATCGTCTGAGGGTACCATCTACTCCTGGGCAGTGAATTGGTTAGTTATCTACTTTCTTAGTAGTACAATAATACGCTGTACCTGCATGTGCGAGAGAAAAGAAAGAGAACATTCAGGTGTTTACATGTGTATATGTGCAAGACAATGTCCTTCAGTTCAGTTATTACTACAGTGGGTAGGGGGTCAATGGGCAGAGGGTTTGGGGCTCAACTGGCGGAAGTCTCTTTACTCTTTAATCGTGTAACCATGGGGTGGGCGGTATGGGGATCACCCTTTTCTTTTCTAGTAGTTGTCTCTGGGGAATCTGAGGGGTGGCAGGGTATGGGGACACTTAGGCCGTTAGTTGTGGTAGAAGTTTCTTCCTCCGTTGGTGACACTGTTGTAGTTCTTCCAGTGGCCCTGTCGGTGGCGCTGGGGCGGGTCTGGAGTTTGTAGATCTTTACGTCGTGTAGGTGGTTCCAGGCACGTTTGTCATGTAGCTTTACTGCTCTCGTTGATACCTCCTCTACCAGATGGGGGCCAGTGAAACGTGGGCTGTTCCACTTTCTGTTGAAATTGCGAAGTAGTACGTGGTCACCTTTAGCAACTTTGCACAGTCTTTCCTTTTCCAATTCTTTATCCGCGTCTTCTTGTTGATCGCTGTTAGACCCGCCCCGCGTGCGCTCGAGCTGTTGAGACACAAACACTACACTAGTAATCAAAGAAGACACATATTGGTACATTTCATCACCAAGGACATTTGCAGTACTCTCGTGGTCGGTAAATGCTCTTGATGTTGGCGTTAGGGGAAGGCACATTTGACGTCCGGTAACCACCTCGTGAGGGGTGAGGTGGTGGTCGGAACCTGGTCTATTCCTTAGCTCAAATAGGGCTAGTGGAAGGCAATACAACCAACTCTTCTTTGTTGTTTGCTGTATTTTTGCAATTGCCTCCTTTAATAGGCCATTCAGGCGTTCACATATACCGTTGGCCTGTGGGTGGTATGCACATGCAAATTTATGCTTGATGTTCAGTAAGGATGTGATGTGCTGGAACATTTCGTTTGCGAAATGTGGGCCATTATCTGACTGCAGTACCTCGCACACTCCCCACCTGGGGAAGACCTCCCTCACTAGGAATTTAGCTGCTCTGAATGCATCTGGGTGTGAACAGGGCCCTGCTTCAATCCACCTCGAGAATGCGCATACTACTACAATCATATACCTATTTCCTTGACATACGTTGATCATATCAACATAGTCAATATGGAGATGTCGGAAGGTTCCCTCTGGCCAGGGTATAGTACCTCTTATCACCTTCAGAGTGTGACCGGCCGTAAACTGTTGACATGTGAGACAATTGCTGATAAAATTTGACACATGAGAATTTAACTCGGGGCAGAACCAGTCTTCCCTAATTCGTGCTGCAATTACTTCCTTGCCTGTGTGGGCTGGGTGGTGTAGTTGGCTCAGGGCGGTGTTCAATAGTGCCAGTGGTATTACAATCTTTCCAGGGTCACCCTGGCGCCATAGTGCGTCAGTTGGTGACATTGTGCATCCTCTTTTTACCCATATTTCTTTTTCTGCCATTGGTGCAGCCGCTTGTAGCTCCATTATCTGTGTGGCTGGGAGATGGGTGTTCCCTTCTCTTATCAACATCTCCTTAGCCATTCCCCTCCCTCTCCCTCTCTTTGACTCTGGGGGGTTCCATATCTCACCAAAATATGCAGCATACTTCGCATGTGCGTCTGCTGCTGCATTCCCTTTTGAAATGTGGTCTTCACCATTGGTGTGTGCGGTGCATTTGACCAAAGCTAATTCTTGGGGGTCATTTATTGCTTCAATTAGTTCAGCCAATAGGAGGGCATGTTGCACTGGAGTGCCATCAGCTCTCCTAAACCCTCTTCTTCTCCATTTCGACAGCCCTGAGTGGACAGTGGACGTAACATATGCGCAGTCGGAATATATGGTCACTCGTTTGTCAAAGCTTTCCTTCAACGCCAAGATTAGTGCAATTAATTCTGCTGCTTGAGCGGAATAATGCTGTGGTAGTTGTACACATTTCATTGCCACACACACCGGTACCTCCATCATTTTTACCACTGCTGCCCCAGTCCTCCTTATACCATCCCTTTGGTCGATAGTTGATGACCCATCAATGAACAGGAGCTCACCTCCCTCTAGTGCGATTTCTTCAACCTTGCTAGTACATGAATACATTTCAGTTATTTGCGTACAATCGTGGGCATAATCTCCTTCCTCAATTACTTCTGCTAGGAACCTTGCGGGGTTGACCGTGCTACATCTAACAATTGATAGTTCAGCTCTGGATAAGATGATCTCATAACTTGTTTGTACGCCACTCTTAGCCATATTTCCACACTCATCATAAACACCATTTCACCTTCCTCCTTTCCTTCTGAGAACAGCTCCTCATCTGACACCTGGGTGAGTCTACATCCTTCTGCTAGTGCTATCACTGCCCTCCATGCTCTTCCTTCTCTGTCTTGGGCATGTACAGCAATGTAATCAGCTGTTGCTATAATGCTCTCAATGTCCACTGGAACCACCTTTCCTTCTGGTTCATTGACTGGTGTTTCTGGTCTGAACAAATAGGCTGCTGGCCTCCTCCAGATCTTTCCCTCTATCCCTGGCATCCATGCAAATGCCATGTGTGTCCCGTACTGGAAGAGTTTGCCATCTACTGGCTCAGCCCTAATCGCTGTCTGTCCGCAGTAGGCTTGCATAATCTGTCGTGCTGTGAGCATGTTAATTCCTGGAGTAGAGCAAATTATGCCGTCCTCCGTAAAGGAGATCGTCATATTCAACCTGTTCATGATGTCTCTCCCCAGTATATTTACTGGTGAGGCACTATAATATAAAAGTGGTACTGACATGTCATAATCTCCTATAGATAAGGGAATGTTATCTGTAAAAGGAACCAACCCTCTAGCCCCAGAGAATCCTTGGGTGTCCATGGCTTCGCCTGACATCTTAAATTTACCTTCCCTTATGCAAGACCGGGTCGCCCCGGTGTCAACAAGGAATGATAATTTTTTGTCACCTATCGTTACCTCTATGCGTGGTTCCTCCGCACTATTAGGTGTTACCGACAGGATGGGACACACCAAGGCCATCTGTGGGCTGTCCTATTGAGGGTACAACGATTGACCATTTCCTGTGTAAGGGTTGTGTCCCAGGACCGTCACCCTACCCAGTTGTGTTTGTTGTGCTTGGGGTTGTTGTGTTATCGCTACCTGTTGTTGTGGCAGTGAATATGTCTGTGGCTGTTGTTGTGTTATTAGTTGTGGCTCTTCATTTCCCTGTTGCAATGTCTGCTGTTGCTGTGTGCCCTGCTGTTCCTGTGTGGGCCTTGGTTGTCCCTGTTCGCTCCATGATGGTGTTCCTGGTCTTACTCTACACGTGCGTGACATGTGTCCTACTAATCCACAACTCCAACACACCGGTGGTTCCCTACTCTGCCATGGAAAGCTTCCTGTGTTGTCCTGGTATACTGGTTGCCCGGTGGGGTAGGAATTTCTAAGTCCTCCCACCTGCTGTTGTGTGTTATATCCGTATCCTCTCCCTCTCATAATTCCTCCTCTTCCCCTGTTGTAATTATAATACCCAGCTCCTGGCATTGCGTATCCTCCTCCCATGTTGGTCGTGTATGGTTGGAGTGGCGGCACCTGTTGTGTTATAGTCTGTGAGGGTGGTATTTGGGAGGGATCTTGTGCAGCCACTACTTGTGTGGGGCTTTGGGTCATTGTTGTAGGTGTAGTTATTAGTGCCCCCTCCATTGTGTATTTAGTAAGTTTTTTCTGTACTAGTTTAGCCTCTTCCGTTTTCCTGTCCTCTTCCTTTTGTTTCATTTTTCCTTGCCATGTCCTGCAATGATGCACTATTGTCAGTTGTATTTCTGGCCATGCTTTTGCTTCCATTCCCACTACTTTCTTCAGTTGTTTCTGAACTCCTTCTGGGAGCCCTTGTACTAGTATATGATAAAATATTGCTGGTGTTTTGTCCCATTGTTCTCTAGTTTCCATGCGCCACTTCTCTTGGATTTCCTGGATATAATCAACAGGATCTTCGTTCTCACGCATCTTGCGTGAGGTAATTGCTCCTATGTCTGATGTGTCTGGGTACTGTACCCTCAGTGCCTGCCATAGTGCATGTCTGCAGTTTGCGAATGGTGCCCCATCGTGCAATGTGTTTGCTATTGTCACCCCAGGGAATCCCGCTCTCTTCCAAATGTCATCCGCTGCATCCCCTAATATTGATATTAGAAGGCCCTTTACATCTCCCACTGCCAGTTTCTGTCCTGCGGTGTGTTTTTCCATTTCATATATCCATTTACCCGCACCTCCACTTAATGATGGGAGCCTGCACTTTATATTCTCTTTGTCTGTATGCTTCCAAGGGACGTACTGTGGTCTAACCCCTCCCCTCTCCAGAAGTGGCATTAAGTTGTGTCTCGTTTTACACCTTGGGTTCCATAAAATCGAGTCCTCACACCCCTCCTCTTCTTCCCTTTCTCCTACATCGTCAATTTCGTCCGTATTTCCCCTGCTCGTAACTCTTTCTTCTCCATCTTTTCCCCTTCTTTCATCATTTCCGGTATTTAATGTGGGCGTGTGTATGCGTCCTTCCTGCCTGCGTCTAGGGAGGTCTCTAAGTCGACCTGCATAGGGTGTCAGTTCGTTTGTGAAGGGCGCAAGTTTGATTGTACGTAATGAGCGTGAGGTGGTTGAGCATGTAGGGTGGGATGGGAGAGGGTGTGATGGTGACGGTGTGGCTTCATGTGTCTGTCTTTCCGCTATTCCTTGCTCTTCCTCCTCACTTCTCTCCAGTTCATCCTTTCTCCTACAGATCCATGGTGAGTCTGTATTGGTCCGGGTGGTGTATAGCTTATCTAGGCTTTCCCTTTCACTATTCCTTCCTTCCTTCTCCATTCCTTCTTCCTCCTCACTACAAAAGTCATTCATAAACGGCAGTCCCCATTCTGTCTTTTTCCCCTTGATTGTTACTGTTTTTAAGTCTATTAGGTCCGGTTCTCCCTTTTCTCCTTTACCAACCGCTCCCCTGTGTGCTGATGTTGTTGCTACTTCTGTGTCTCTATATACATACCCCCTTAATTCACTCTCCCTTCTCCTATCTTCTCTTTCCCCTTCATTTCTCTCCTCCATCTCTCTACCAATTTCCTCCCTTTTCCTTTTTAATTCCTCCATTACTTCACTACTCACCTTTCCCAATATCCTTTCATCCTCTTTCTTCCTTTCCCATCTCACCCTCTCCCTTTCTAATATACTCTCTATCACCCTCCCTTCTTCGTATTTCTTAGTCGTTTCTGATAGTAATCTCTTCTTCCACATTGCCATTTCTCTTTCTTTCTCTTCTTCTTCCCTTTTCCTCTCTCGTAGCACTGCTCTTGATACCCTTTCTGCTGCTGGTTTTACCCTTTCAGCTTCTCTCCTTTGCTCCTCAGTTTGTTCCCTTATTTTTTCCAATTCGTTCTTACCTTCTTTCCTTTCCCTCGCTCTCTCTCTTTCCTCCCTCTCGAGCTGTTTGATCAGTTCATTCTGCTCATCCCTTAACTCTGCTAGTCGTTCCTCCAAAATCTCTTCCTTTTGTCGTAACAGCTCTTCCCCTCTCATTCCACTCTCCCTGGTATTATCCTTGTCTATTTTCCTTACTACCTCCTTCTCTTCTCCTGTTAATGAACCTCGTAATTTTAATAGTATCTGCGCAGCTACCCACTCATCATGTCCTATTTCCACAGTTTGTTCTTCTCCAGTCCTCCCCTCCCCTGCTGGCATCTTCCTATGAGCCACATATGGTGGCGGGCTGTATGCCGGGTTCGAGTACCCCTCGGCCGCCCTTAATTGTCCTCTTTTCATTTCTCCTTATTCTCTTAAAGGGTACAACCCCCGTCCCTCTGCTTTCACTACCTTTGCTAGGGGTATATCGCTGCTCTGTTCCTTTTTTATTTCATTTTCTTTTGAGTTATGATTCTTTTCTCCTCCCTCTTGTCCGTTCCCCGTGTTCTTTGGGTCTTCACTCCCCTTTTTCCCATTCTCTCCTTCCTCCTTAATCTCTTTTTCTTCCGGTATTTCCCCCATAGTGAACATTCCATTTGGTCCTGGTCAGGACCCCTGGAACATCCTCCATAAGTTAAACACCTCCACGTGGTGTGTCAACTTCTTCCCTTTGTATGTATTATGCAGATGGTTTAATAGTGAATGTTGGGTATATGGATCGAAGCTACCATTAGGCGGCCATGGTGTTATCATTTTGTTGTCCGTCCCCTGTGTCCATTCTATGCTATACTTGATCAGTTTCTCCCTGTGGGGTGACAGTGTAGTACATATGTGTTGTAGTGGGGTAGTGAGGGTGCTCCCCCACCCTCCCGATCCTGTCCCGTATGACATAGTAGCGCTTCACTTGTTATCCTTCCCCTATTTGGTAGCTATTATCTTACTAACACTTACAATACACAGCCTTATACCTTTACCTGGCCCCGTAAGTTTGGGGACTTGCGATAGTCCGCTAAGGAAAATTGTTAAAATACAATATTTACATTTGTATATTTTCTTCTTTCTTTCTTCCTTTACACAACACCCTTATGGCCCCCTGCGGCCGAGGCGCACATAGCCCCTTGAGGCTGCGTACCCCTTGTGACGTTCTTATACAGTCGTCCTATTTTCATTTGCTCCTCCTCCATCTTCTACACTTGCCGTGGCCGGCGTTCTCCGTGCGCAGCCACGTCCCCCGTTTCGCCTTTCCCCGATCAACTCATTACCGTTTATCTCCGTTTCCACTCCCTTACCACAGTTCTCTTCCCCACCACTCTCAGAAAGAAAGATGCCTTGTGCTCGGGATATCCTATGAAAGCCCTACTGGTGACGTCACCGATCTCTTCGAACTACTGGTAAGTTCTTCATATATTCTTTAAGTCCAAAATACACTTGCAATCTACCCCCGTTAACCCTCACAGCTGTCTTCCTGTCACTCCTGGAACAAGGTAATCAATAATATAATCGGACTGCGCACGCTGCGTCGCCTCGCGTGTGATACGCCCCTCGACAGGAGGGCTTAACCAGCCAATTATCTTCCGTATTGGGCAACTAACTAGCTACCACCTACAGGGAAACGTCATCTACCTATCGAGTTTCTTGCTCGAACAATAGGGATCCTCATCTACTCATTGATCAATAAATGCCAAATCGTAGGAAACCACACACACACACCCTTACACGTAGTCGCGACTTTGGCCAATCAGTGTCTACGAGCGGCCGCACGTGATGTTTTCGTGCTCCACCTCCCTCTCTCGAGCAACGTAGCCGACTGCTCTCGCACTCGTTCGGCTACCATTCATTTCATTGCCTACACTAAATTGTCAAACCTTCGCCGCGCACCTGTACAACACCTCCCACCTCCCGTATTTAATTCCTCCCCCCTCCCTCACAATTTCACATTGCTTGTTGTGCGTGGCATGCTCACCAAGTTCTCTTGATGCGGGGCCGCTCGACTGCGTGCACCCCTCCAAGCGGCTCGCCACCTCCCCTCGTCTGGACCACGTCTGGACACTCGCCAACCGCGGGCGGGATACTTCTCAACCGGCTCCCGAAGGCCAATATCCGGATTGCGCTGTCCGGTCTTCTCGCAGTTCCGCGATGGTCCTGTAGTCCTCAGAAGGGGGCAACGGCAGAGGGGGCCGCGCCGCCGGGCCTCCTCGCAATGGGAGTACCTGGAAAAAAATAAAAATAAAAAAGCAGATCTTAAACAGATCTCAGCAGTGCCTCCAACTTGTCGGGGGGAAATTCTGCCGGGGTCGGCCGGGCCGTCCGTAGACCTCTGGGCAGGGAGGCCCCAACTCCTCCCGTATATCCCAAAAGAGATAGAGTATGAGACACACGCAAGAAGCAAGGTGACTCTGCTGTTTATTAGACAAAACGGCAGGGATGGGTCAAGGATCGCACGCGTCCGTCCTGACACACACACCCGTGGGGCTCGCAGGCCCTTTTTACCTTAGTATGACGCGCTACTTGCGTCACCTTAGAAAGTTTAGCAAAAAAAATATTTCCACTCTGGATTGGTTACTCGAGTGGTAGGGTTAATATAGCATACATATAGAGCGCATTATTAGTGGTTAAGGGTTAGTCAGGTGGTATACTTGGGTTGTCCCTTCAAATTGATACATGAAAATTGTTACATGGAGACCTCTGAGGATTGGTCAATGTTAATGGCGTCAGTGATAAGAGCCCCATGTTCTGATTGGTCCACGCACGAGCCTCCCAGTCAGGGACCATCGCTGTTCCCAGCTCGCGGTGCACCTGTCATTTGCAACAATGTTTCACTATGGGTAGGTGTAAACAATGTGAGGATTTATTCATATGTTGGGAGGTCGACTACTCCCACTGCTGCAGATGTCCAATGAGTCTTTTAATTGTATCTGCCTGTGTCTTGAAACGTGGGATTCAGGCGTCTCCTTCCTCCTGGGCTTGGCATCCTGTCAGGTTTGGCTTTGTCACGTGAGGTGGGACCGTGTTTGAGGCAAAATTCAGCACAATTAATATTGTTTTTCCTACTGTGTGCCTGGTTTATCTTGCAGGTGCGACCTTGGCGTCGGCTTGCGGCGTGCGAGATTGCAACATCGTGCCCTTGGCGGTGTGCTTTCGCCTAGCTCATTCTGCAGAGTCAGCAACCGAGCTCTTGCTCATTCAATGTTCATGGAAGCTTTTCAATGTTCATGGAAGCTTTTGCTTGCGGCCTACTTGGGCCTGGTGCATAGGTGGAACCGTTTGATGCAGAGCGCTTTAGATTACGGTATCATATTGCTCTATCCTCAGTATCGTGTCTCCATTATATTCTTCGTTATGGTACATGGTTCTTAGAAGAAGCGTGAGCAAGCCTTTTTAGATAAGTTCATTATGCGTCTTGCGTTTCTGTATTTTGAGAGCCTATGTGGAAAATAATAAAGATGCACGTCCGTGGGTATGTCTGTCGCCTACGTCATAGCACTGAGTATGTTCTTCGTGTGGATTGGTGTGGGAGTGTCCGGTGTGCATGTTTGCACAGGTGTGCTGACCGTTGGCTAGGTCGTCATGGCATCTCTAACGACGTGTAGGTTTAGTCGAGTTGATCCATGCCGCAGGTGTCGGTATGGACAGGGCGGGCTGTTGGGCAGGTAGATGGGCACATCCGTATGTTCCTGTACCAGGGTATTTGGTCGTCTGGTAGATAGGCAAACTCCTCTCGTGGCAGGTGTCTAGGCCGTGATCCTCTAGGCCAAGCGCGAGAGGGGAAGGGCGGAAGCCTGTTCTTCCATTCTCCCACTTCAAACCACTCTAATTAATCATGTATAAAGCTATCATTTAGAACTCCACAACATAGAGAACTGTATTACATGGCCCTACTCTGACTTTGTAATCCTTGGGGAAAAGACAAATAATGATTAGGTGACTATGACTCATTTGAAGCTGCATTTAATGGAAATGAAAGCAGTATAACATATGACAATTTCAAACAATACAAAGAAATGTTGGACAATGAACACCAACAAGAGGAAGAAATTGAAACTCAACTACACAAAGACGCTCCTGAGGGCAGTCAACCTTCCCTTACAGGAAACCAAGAACCGCTTGGAGAACCACTTATTCTAAATGAAGCAGAAATAGCTACGGCGGAGGTAGAAAATATCATGTATCAATATCAACAATGAACAACCCACCATTTATCTGGAACTCACTCAAGAAATTGAGCATGATTTTAAACATGAAATAAAACCTGCACCTGTAAAATGCATAAGCCTGTGCTCCTGTATATAAGTGGTGAAGCTGGTTCTAGCAAAACATTCCTAATTAAAATATTCAACAAACTGCTACAAAACTTAACACACAACAATGTTTTGGCTGTAGTAACAGCCCCCACAGGTTTAGCTACTTACAACATAGGTGGTGTCTCTTTACACCAACTACTCCTCCCCGTAGAACACCAACACAAATTAGAATACTACAAATTGTCAGCAGAGACTGCAACTGAGGTACACAGAATTTTAAAACAATCGAAAATGCTCCTGATAGATGAAGTAAGCATGGTGTCCAACCTCATGTTGACTTTAACTTATCTCAGAATGCAAGAAGTCCAAAAAACCAACTACGAGGAACTGTTTGGAGGAAAACATGTTATTGTTTTTGGAGACACCAGTGAAAGGCCAACCTATTTTCAAAACATTAGGACACAAAGAATGCTGTAATGCTCTCAGCAGCATTGAAAATGTAAATCTCTGGCAACATTTTCACTATGATTGACTAACTCAAAACATGTGCCAGTCTGTAGACCTCACATATGCTAGCATTTTAAAAAGCATTAGAACTGGGCTGCTTACTAAAGATGAAAAATCCATCTTAAATAGTAGACTAATCCATGAACTCTATGGGTGAAACACATCTTCTCCTGATGTCATGGGACAATTAAATCTAAATTGTATGTCCTTAATGCCAATGCTTGCAAGCAGTAGTCAATTCAACAAAACAATGTTGAAAAAAGAAATGCAACCTATACTGTATATCAGCTCCACAGACAAACTAGAAGTGCATGGCATGACACTTTCTATGTATCAACAAGCAACAGCACGACTAAATAGCTTAGAAAAATGATCTCCAACACAGCCAGATTGGAGAAAATATTAACTTTGTGTCTAAACTGCAGAGTAATTACAAAACGTAACCTTGACGTAGAACAAGGCTTAGTCAATGGAGCAATTGGTACAGATGTTGGCTTCCAGACATATCCGCATGACAACAACATTCAGTTTGTCAATATCCACTTTGATAAACTTGCAGAGGTTAAACAAATTGGCCAAACAATAGGACGTTTCCTTCTTTTCAAAGACATGTACATATGCAGAGAGCAATTTTCTCTGTCACTTGCATATGCTGTCACTATTCACAAATCAGAAGGGCCAACCCTAGATCAAGCATTGAATGACATTGGCAGCACAGTCTTTAAAGAAGGTATGAGTTACATAGCACTTTCACATCAGTGTACACTCAATGGTCTAATTCAAGTTAACTTTGAAGCAAAAAAAAGTCAATGCTGACATTCCTTGCATCCTGGTATACAACAGGCTATGGGCACTATACACCCCAATCTAAATATGTACCCTGTACCTCAAAAAAAGAAACCTTTTAAAAGACAAATTATAGAAACAGAAGCTCGAGCAGATTTCCCAAGAATACCACTAAAAAAATAACAACCAACTCACGCATCAAACAATACAACCACAAAACCTTCTAGTACAAACTCAAGTTCACATCCATCAGAAAAGAAAGACCCAAAGATCTGCTAGCCCATCTAACACTCCACGAACAGAACTCTCTGATCCATTTAAATTAACAAACGCAACTGGAGTAAATTGTTATGCTAATGTGACAATGAATCTTCTATTTCAATTGCCACCAATTGTTCACAATATTTACTTAAACGGCTTAGAACAGTGGTGTTTGCAAATGTTCATCCTTCACAAAAATGCCACAAATAATCCTGACAACACGTACAGTGTCTCAGGTATAACCAAGAATTGGACTACTGTGCAGGAATGGTAAAATTTAACATAAACAAACATGAAAATCCACATTAATTCCTAATGTAATTAATACATCCCTATGAATGAAATCTTCCAGATTCCATACACGCAGAAACATGCATGCACTCTCTGCAACCATGTTTCACAAGACCACATCCCTAATGAACAATTTCTTTATGTATCCATACCAAATTGTGAATCCACTCCATTTCAGCAGCTTCTTCAGAATGCAAATAATGGCATATTATGCACTTATTGCAAATCAGACAATCGTTCCACCATACAAATAAACGTACATAGCCAATATGTCATACTAATGCTTCTAAGGTACAATGCATATGGTACCAAAAATAACTATAATCTTACAGGCTTCGCACACAGCCAAGTATCTCTTGGAAAGAAAACCTTCACAACAGTAGGTAAAATATACCATGCTGGTGCCACAACTACTTCCGGGCACTGCACTGCATATGTGGAAAAAAAAGTCGTTGGTTTGAATGCAACGATGCCTCCGTTACCCCAAAACATAGGTTACCAACAAATTTAACTAATGCATACTTAATATTCCTTCAACCCAAATGTAGTCACTAAACTGTAGCACAATTAACAGTTAGAATATGCCAGCAGGTATCTAACTACATCCACAATACTGCAAGAACACTTTGCAAAGTCAATCTAGTTAGAATACGCCAACAGGTATCTACTTATTTCAAAAACACCCTTCATTGCAACGCACTTATGCTATCTGAATTGTTATTTTATGAAACATCTTCAAACCTCTAATGTACTTACAGTACGCCAATAGGTATGTAACTATTTCATTCATTCTCTCAATTACAACATACTTCAAACAAACATACTATCACCCTTACACTCACACAACTGTAATTGTTTTTTTTTATCCAGTACAGATTTTTTTCTCCCAATAACCCAATGATAATGTAAAGTGGAAACAACAGTGGTGTGTCATACACTAATGTTACAGCAAACATAGTGCTTAAAATGCACTGTTTATCAGGGTCTAAAAAAGAAAATGTATATTAAAAACTGTATACAACTACAGCTTTCGAACTATCATGCTTAACCAACTGTTTTTCCACAGAAAATAAACCACAGCAGGCAGGTGCCCTCATGCTACAACACTAAGTAGCCACAGCAATCTTAATAAACTACATATTCTGTGAGCACTATCCCCAATTGTAGTACAATCATAAGTACCGTATACAATTCAATCACACAATTCTTCCATATTACAAACACTTTGTACTCCCACTACATTACGTACAATTACTGTACACATATTCCTACTATGGCCATACTCCTATTAAATTACCTATAATTACAATACACGTTACTATGTGGTAATTTTACCCAGTGCACATATTCTGGGGGGCATGGCCTGTGGCCATGCCCCCCAGAATCTGGCCACTGACCACAACACAATTAACTGTATAACAAGTATGTATCATACACAGTCAACCAATAAAACTCACCCCCACCGCCCTTGCAATAGAAGTGATGTCCACGGACACCGAAATTAACCGCTGGCCCGGCAGCATTTACACACACTTTTTTCACCTATAAAAACAGCTCTACATTACCTTCATTCCACTTCCCTACTATTTCAATGCCCTCTTTCAGCAATCAAATAACCCCAAATGCCTTTTCAAAGCCGCCCGTTCACAGTGCTGTCCGCGAACTACCACGTCATCTGCGAACAACCACAGCACCTGGCTGGCCTTTTTCAAGCAACAAAAACAGCCCCATGTCATCTTTTATCCACTCCCCCACCCTTCCCAGTCCTTATTTCCACCACCAAATGACCAAAAATGTGTTTTCCATACTTTTTTCCCACAAGCTGTCCGAGATCTGCTTCGACTGTCTGCGGATCCACCATGGCAGCATTTCCCAGAAATCTGATGCACCTCACACTCTCCACCATCCAATCAGCGAGTGTGTTTGTTGTCTGTGGACATCATGTCAGCCCCTGGGCCAATTGGAGGCCCAACCACATTCCAAACAGGAAAATGAGCCCACGGACCGAACCCATATATCACAAATTTGTTTGCCCTACTTTTTGGTCATTTTAAAAAGAACTACTGAACAGATTTACACCAAATTTACTAAAGCATGCTATTGGGACCAAGCCGCCACTCCTGTTGCAAATTTGGTGAAAATCCGTCCAGTGGTTTGGGCTATAGACATGAGCAAAATATTTTTTTCATTGCGTCTATGGGAAAAAAACACACATTATGGGGCCCCTTTGCCCCCCCCCCCGTGACGAAACCTTACCAAACTTCGAAAGTTCGATCTGAGGGGGCCATGTACCTTGTTTGCTAAGTCTTGTGAGGATTTGTCCGGGGGGGCAAAGTTATAAGCCAGCCAAAAAGTGCTCTCCCTATGGGTTGAACAACTTAACCATAACTACAGTGCCACTACCACATACATATCCTACCTAATTGTGCATAACACCATTTACTGCATTCCCTCTCTGTGTATTCAGCAACCTAACCCTCCCTATAATGTGGCAAAGTAGCTCCCTATAGTGTGGTAAAGCTAAATATATCCTACTTGTGTTACTACTTTCTACATTCTACATGACAGTGGCATACACACAATGACATCTTATTTCTTATTCTAGTTTTCTTATTCTATATGTGTTGCTTTAAATGTCACTTAATTATGAGTTGGGATTGCATTGGAAATTTGCCATTTTGGGTACATGCATGGGGTTAAAGGTCTTTCTACCTCTTCTACGGTACTCTTGTGCATGATTCAACCCATAGCCTTCCCGACCACTCGCGCCTCTGACCACTCCACTCCACTCTGTCCTGACACTAGCCATGTGCCTACCCTCACTTGTAATGGTGGTACCCTCTGCACTCATTACTTTTGTGTCACTCCCCGCAAGCCCACCAGGCTAACGCTCCCAACCAGGGATGGCGTCATGACCTTTCATCATTTTCAGTTGAAAGGGACCTTGAGCCTCAGGAAGGCAACTGCCCCCATGATAACAGTCAGCAGTCTTATAACATTGCAATATATTTCTTTCTTTATTACTCTCATGGTGGGGATTAAAATGTGTGCTTTGGACTTTGCTGTGCTCACCTTATAATCTGTGTTGTCTGGATACCTTCGGGCCATCACTTCCTTCGGGGTATACAGAAGTGATATCACATTTTTGCCTTTTAACCCGGGTTCTTCCACATCAACCACTTGCTGACAAAGAAGGGTTTGTAGCTTTTCGGTGGACATTTAGTATTTCAGCTCCCTACTGTCTGGTCATCCCTGATAAAGGGTGGCTGTTAACTTCCAGATGTATTTCTTTGTCTCTATTATAATGTATGCACCCCACAGGTGCCTCAGACTGTTTTCCACTCTAAGCAAGGAGGGCTCCCAGCCACCATGTTCAAATTGCCTCCACACATCTTCATCCAAACCAGTGACTGCGGCCTACCCCCATGTCAGAATGATGCTGGCCTCCTCTCCCATTGCAGAACCAGACGTACCCATCTACGTTTACAGCCATGCCCAGGGAGTGCTTCTGGGTCACCTCATGTCCCTTCCTGCTTGTAGCTGTGCTAAGACAACGTTGTGAAGGTACTCGATGCAATCTGTTCAACAATGGTTTTGCATCGTTTTGCAGGTACGCACTACATAGAGCAACGTTGCCACGATATGTCCACATACAAATTAATTCATTAAAAAAAATCTTTTCCAATGCAGTACTTTCTATGTACCCCTTGCTGTAAAAATCCCATGCAGACCAAGCCCATCATTGTTATTCAAGAAATAAGAGGCCTTTACAATTCCACGTTTTTAAAGTTATCACCAAATGTATGATGGGGTCCACATGTAGTAGCTCATACTTTGTTATGAAGGAAGGACTGAGGACACTTGGACCCACAGTATGCCCCCCTAAAACATGGCAACACCCTAGTTGCTCACTTTGTTCTTCGAAGTGTGTGGGTGTGGCCGGTCACACATACCCCTCATCCTTTCTGCAGACAGAGGAGTTGATGATCTGACTAGGGTGCCGCAGACTGATTAGCTTCCACAGTGATCACTTTGATATTATCTTTTAAATTTGATTTTCGAGAACAGATTAGAGAGAAGTTGTCATGGTCCTGTGGATGAAGAAGTGCCCAGTGCTCTGAGTCAGCCTTCCAGCAGCATGCAGTGCTCAACAAAAAATAAATAAAATACAATTAAATAAAAGAAAAGAATTTCAGTCAGTCAGTCAGTATACTTTAATCGGAAACCAACATTTCCATCAAAGATTAAACCCATATACAACACAATTCATACATCAACATTAATACATACGGATAAAACAAGAACATACACTGTTAGATTTGTAACAACTGGCTTCACAGTAGCAGGGTACTTTCAATATAACAATAAACCCCCTCTGCAGGAGACAAATCAGGAATTGATATAACGGGCCTACAAGCTGTTGAAAGGTATCTCACTGCGCAAACCCTCAATATGGGGAGGAGAAGTTTCTTCCTTAAAACATCATATGAGGGCAAAAGAACATAAAATGCTCTAGATCATTTACCTTGTTAAACTGGATATCCCAGGCCTTTAAGATGGGTAGCAATACCCTGGAGATGGATGGGGATGCAGAGTTTAATCATACATCAAATATCAAAACGACTCAGGTAGTTTGGCAAAAGGATAAATGTTTTATTATCAATTGTCTAAAATAGGGAGTACAACCAACATCAACGAACTTGCTCGATCCTCTTACTCAAAGCTTTTCATAAAAAACTGATTTCTTATACAGAAAACTCGGTCAATGATGACGTTAACCTACGTACCACTAATGTCATCCTACGTGGCAAACTACGAAAACGTATGGGCGGTAGTGATAGGCTCTCAGCGAGTCATCTAAGTATATGTTCTATATTAGTATGGGACAGTGAGTGAATGTGATTAGTTACTTAACATCAGGTGGGGCAACTAAGCCCTCTCCCAAAAATCACCACTATGAACATCACTAAATGTATGATGTCCCATTGGTTACACAAACTATACTTAATTACACGCTCCTCGACAATTGGTTGGCTTCTAACCTCCCTCAGTACTTTTCCACCTACGTCTAGCAGCATGCAGGCTGGTCATCGAGGTGCTGGTGAGCTCGCCTTAACCATTGCTTGCCACCAATTAGCATACTAATCCATCATCACCTCAGTGGTTCACTGTCAATTAGGGCTTTGAAGCTCGATCTTGAGTGTGTTCTTAGCTCTGGGAAATTCAGGGAGTGAAGGCACGGTCTGCCCTCATGCGTAGGTGTGACCATGTCATTCGTCCAACTTCATCCTTCCACGTGACAGGAGACCATGGAATCGAGCCTTTTGTGCATTTAAAATAATATTTTCTACTAGACCTCTGACATCTTTGTTGTTTTGTTCATGCCTTCTGAAGAGGAGTTCTGTTCTTTCACACGATTTGTATCCAATGCCAGTTTGCTCCAGTTTGATTAGACTTTGGCTTCTTTGGCTCAACCAACTTTGCTTTCTGAGATTTATTTTTTAATTCAAGCTGCTTTTTAACTGTGACACACTGAAAATTAGGCCTTCTTAAGTCCAGCACTGCTATAATGCGTAGTGGAAACATCCATCCTTTGATTGATCGATTACATATATGTATATATTGATGCTTGCCGCAATCTATTCACTATAAAGTTAGCCTCAAGATTACTTTGTCTGCTTGCGTTTCTTATATCTATACACGTGAAAATCACTTGATATCTTCATTGTTTCTGTGGAATAAGCTTCTTCACCTTGATCCCAAGATGTCACTTATCCTCGATACTTTCTTGATACCGTATAGATTATCTTCATTCTCTTATATCTCTGCATTTTCTATGTATGTCAATTCGACTCAGTGTGACGTCACTATTCACCTTTGCCGTTTATTTGCTCTGCTTCTTTAGGAATCTCATTTAAACGACTGTCATACTTCCTCGAATGCAGATATGGTTTCCTCAATGGGAATCTTGCTTCTAGGATTCACTTGGGTATTGGTATTCTTACTGGTACTGCATGGTTTTCATACTCTGACCTTAGTTGTTTTAACTGCTCCATGTATGTCACATACTCGGGTCCACAACATATAGGCAATATAGGCGAGGCTGTTGAGGTGGGGGCACATGGCTCCTCCTCTACACTCCCCTCACTGGGTGATTCATCGACCACTCTCACATCATCCTTCACATCTAGGCACCCTCTTCTGAAAAAGAGCTTCTCAGGGATCCATATCTTTAAGACTCCCTTCAGGCAACATGCTGATTTGACATGCTCGTCTTTGTTCCATGTCATGAGTTGGCATTGTTCACTTGGACTGCAAAAGATCCATCTTCCCACATATTTCTCATGGTTCCTCAGATATAGGAACTTCTTTCCCTCAGGTGCATGGATACTGGCCTTCACAAAGTCTCTGATTTCTTCATCTGTCAGGTCTTTGCCTTCCATCCCTGCTCAACATCGATCATTATCTTCATACCTATTGCTTTCTTGGCTGTATTCCTGCATTGCAAGATTATCAACTTGATCACACAGAATCCCAGCAAAATCATCACTATCAATGCTCCAAGAAATTTGGAAATATCTGTCATCCATTGTGGGATCCAAGAGAAGAGTGATCCAAACCAGCTGTCATCAGCAATGGTTGCCAGTCAATTCGTCGAAAAAAATTGGTCGACCAGACAAATGGTCGAAGCAAATTGGTCGAAAACCATTTCGTCGAAAACATTTTTTTTCTATTTTAACCCTTTTTTTTTTTTTTTTTTTGGGGGGGTCCCCCCCCACCCCCTTTTTTTCTCTAAAAACCCCTTTTTTAACTAAACGAAAACCCAAAAAATAAATATATAAATAAAAAAATGTTTTCGACGAAATGGTTTTCGACCAAATTGCGTCGACCAAATTGCAGTCGACCAGTTTTTTTTCGACGAGTTGACTGGACACCATCAGCAATGTCTTCAACTTCGTCTATCATCTGACCATGCAATGTAGTCGGCATGTCTGTGGCCTCTGTCAAGGTCCATTCTCGTCATCGTGAGAAGGTATGAACGCGCAACATGATTCTCCAATTTGTGGACAAACACCTCCATCCATAGCTGTGATCATGTGCAATACATATCTGTTCTTGAGAGTCATCAGTCGTATGGCTCTCATTTCCTCTCTGATAGCATTGAATCCTTTGATAGTCGTGTTAATCGTCTGTAGCAATTCCCATCTGGTAATCTGCAGCCATTTGGTATTTGCTCCAACCTGGCTTCTTGGCATAAAGATCAACGTGAACACTGAAGAAGTCAGGCTGAACAGTCTGTGCTCATATGGAATAGCATCAAAGCTTCAATTGATTTTGCTGAGAAATAGTTCTCTCTCTTCATTCTTCTCATCAGCTACACAGATCTCTTCTTCCTCAGGTGAGCATCTGCTTTCGGGAAACTGTCAAGATTCAGATCACTTTTTGGAATCACCAAAACTGGAACATGAACATTCACTATTGAACAAAGTCCTCCCCAATTCTCTAGCAGCTTCATATAAGCTCTGGATCCACAGGCCCAGTAGTGATCCACTATCACTGCTGTCCCAATCTTCATTCCTGGCTCATCAAAGATTTGTCCACAATTCTGATTCAATCCCATTTTTCTTGTCCCATTATTCCTGAAGCACAATTTTGCACTCTCCAAAGGGACAATCTGCAAGGGTCTTCCTCCATCTTCGACCCAAGTCAGTAGCTTGGCAAGTCTCTACCATAATGGCTTGAAACCATTCTGTGCGATGTCAATGGCAGGTTTGTAACAACCAATGGCCACTCAGGGTCTGCAGATGACCACTCCTTCTTCCCATCCGTCTGGTGATAACACTGATCCCCAGATCTGCATTTGACCTCTGTTCTTCCATCTACGAATTACTTCTGCAGATTTTCCTGGACTGTCAAGTTTCTTGTTCACTTCCCATCTGATTCCAGCTCCTTTCTCTCCAGGCTTTTTATATCTGACCACATGATTCTTTGTGTGTTCTCTGTCTCTTGTCTTTGTATCTTGCACATAATCATCTTCATCTGGGTCTGTCCATTCAGTTGCCCATTTGAGATAGGCACTTGGCCGAACTGGCCTCTGCTATGGGTGACAGACACTGTGCTGCCTGGATATCTATTTCAATGGCTATGAACATCTTGGATTTCCCCATACTGTAAGGCAGGAGTGCACACACAAAGCATCCATCCTTTGAAGTACTTCTTCCCACTTCCTTCATATGTTGGTATCATATGTTGTTTCCCAAGTGTGCTGTACTGTCCAAGTAATCATTCAGCTCGAAATCATCCTCCTTGGTACATCTCTTAGGTCTCATTCTTCTCTCATGACCCTCTATAATAATTTCATGAATTTCTTCAGCATAACTCTTCCTTACTGGATCAATCATAGGAACCCTTATCAGTGGTCTGGGTATATTCACATGTGCTACTTGTGTAGGAGAAAGTTCAGGAGGCTTCATTCTCTCAGCATACCTTTCAGGCGTGAAAATGTCTCAGAACATCTCCATGTGTGACTTCCTTTTAGGAACTAACCTCAGTCATTTATCACAGGACCAGGTGTTTGCATGCATTACCTGTGATGGTTCACTTCCTAGCAACCAATTCTTCTGTCTCTCCTGCAAAGCCTGTTTCTGATGTCCAAAAATAATTTCTATGACCTTTCTTGCATGTGAATGACTGTTAGTGACATTTATCTCAGACTCAGGAAATGCGTCATCTTTCTTTGGAATAGGAATAACTACATAGGGTCTTGACTGCTTAGTAGTTGCCACGATTATACCTTCCTTCTGCTCAGGAAGATTCACAGGAGTCTTAGCTCCATGTTATACGATGTGCCCACTGTGAGTGAAAGCAGTACAATTGTGAACAAAATGCAAAAGTAGATTATGCACAGGTACAAAATCTTACAGCATCTACCTTGTGAACAACGTGGACGTCTTTCTTGGTCGGGCATAATGACATTGCTACTAACGATTCCCATCTTTATTGCCCAAGGAAGGACAAAAAAACTTAAACTTTAATACTGCAACACCATGTACTACTTCTGGAAACTGTTGACTTGACTCAGCAATTCATCCTAGCTCAGCTGTCCGCTTACTGGATGATAGTAACATGACTCTCAACGATCTCCTTGGATGAGCCTTTATCAGATGAAATGCAAATGTCTCCTCAGCATGAAGAAAAACGATTTCTCCAAATGTACTCTAGATGTTTTTTTCCAGAATGTCTCCCTTTAAAATGTTCTCATCTGCTTCAACTGTCTAGACAAGTTCAATGACATATACCAGTTCCCAGTCTATGCCTCGAATCTGCTTCAGACCAGACGACATGATGAATTTCTTTCAGCATGAAACAAAAGTCTTTCTTTACCAGCAACCTCTCGATCTGTCCCTTTAAGGAAAGATTTACTCTGACCTCAGAGTTCGCTTGGAATATGTGTTCACTTGAGTGATTATGTCCCTCAGGATTTCGTTCAATGCTGCATTATTTGTCGGGTCCCTTAGAAATGACCTGACATCCGTGTGCCTATTAACAAGCTTTGGGCATTCTTCAATTAGATAGTAGAAAACAAGGACAACCAGTCTGTGTTCATTATCAGCTGATAGGGGCATTTGCGTTTTCCCCACTGTACTCTGGAAGCTGCAAAACTTTCTTGATGATTGCTGTGAGTAGTCTCCTTAAAATGGGACCATTTTTAGGATCTTGCAAGAAAATATGAATACTAGTAGTTCTCCCCACGATAGCCAGATAAGAGTGCAGAATAAAGAAAAGAACTTCAAATATGATCCTTGAAATGTTGTCATTGGGTAACACCATGGGCAAACCCAAACAAGAACTCAGTGTGAAATAAATCAGGGTACTGAACCCTCTTCCAATTGTCGAAAATAAATTCATATATTGTTCTACTTATCAAGGCTTAAGCATGCCTCAGTCCAAAGTTTAACAAGCTCCTGTGGCTTAATAACAAAGATGTTTTCCTTAATCCTGCAATGACTGCACAGAGTATTCGAAACAAGCCACACTCCAATGAACCCTTTATCTTTCACTTGACAGCTTCTGCGTCATTCTTCCTCGTCATGGATCTCGTCTGCACGTGCTGTGGTTCTTCCGTGATGCTTGTACTTGCTTCTGGTAGGGGTGCAGGCAGAGGGGTTTCTCCAGCATAAATGTGCACGTCACCTATGAAAGTCCAAGCACGTCTGCCTTGAACTCTGACTGCAGGCAGCGTGACCACTTCTTCCTTGTGTGATTGTGGATTAGGACCTCATTTCCTGGGGAACACGAAATTCTTTAGGATCGTTTGTTGAAGCATCTCCTTCTGTGTTCTGTACTGCCCCACACCCTTTTCGACGTAGCTGACCTGAACTGACAGAGATACCTGAAGTCATACAATTCAAATAATCACGTAGCTCCGTTCCTAACAGTTCTGCTGTTGGCTGAGCATCACTTCTAACTCTGGATGGAGGTGTTATGGGTGTCCTCATTCGCCTCCCTGTCACTTTTTCATGGGGGTGAGATGGTGGTCAGACCTGGTTGGTTCCTTAGTGCATATAATGCCAGTGGTAGGCTATACAACCACCCTTTCTTCAAGGTAAGCTTCAATTTGGCTATTCATTCTTTAAGCAAACCGTTAAGCCGTTCGCAGATGCCATTTTCTTGTGGATGATAAGCCGAAGCAAACTTGTGCTTCTTACCTAGCAAAAGCTTATCTGTTCAAATGTCTGATGTACAAAATGAGGACCATTATCTGACCTCATTACTTCACATATTCCCCATCTAGGAAACACTTCCCCAACTAAGAATGTTGCTGCACAGGTAGAGTCTGGGGCTGTACACGGACCAGCCTCTATCCATCTTGAAAATGGACAAACTACTACAATCATGTATCAATATGCATTACATACTTGTACTATGTCGACATAGTCGATATAAATGCTGAAAAGGGCGTTAGGTCTCAGAATAACTCCCCTAAATGTGCGCAGTGTATGCCCAGCCATGAATTTTTGACACACTATACAATTTACTACATAGAATGCAACATGCTCTAACTGATTTTGTACAAACCAATCCCCAGCAAAACTTGCAACAAGATTCTCCCTAGTTGTGTGCGCGTGGTAGTGTAGCTGTTCCAGTGCCTCCCTTAATAAGGCTACAGGCATCACCGGTTTATCAGTGCTGTCTTGTCACCATAATGCTTCAGAGGGGTTTAAAGAACACCCTCTTTACGTCCATAAATACTTCTCATCTTGAGGTGCTTCCCCCTGGACCTCTACTAGCTGTGTCTTTGACAGGTTATTATAACTTTCAGATATACTCATCATAACAACATTGACTTCAGACGTCTCAAAATTCATCATTGTTTTATCTGCAATTGCTACACGCTAGGCCTCATCCTCTGCTGCTTGATTTACACTTGAGATAAAATCTGCGCTTTTGGTATGGGCTGCGCATTTAATGACTGCGATGCCTACTTGAGTTTTAGTGCCTTAAGAAGGCGATGTGCTGCACTTGTCCAGCAAACACCATAATAAATCCACCCATGTTTAAATAGTGCATTCGACCGCTCACATATATTCTTTATTTATTTATTTATTTATTTATTTAATTTGTTAAATGCCCAGACCCTCGGGTATCACAGCGTTGTTGCAGACATCTTATAATACAATTAACAATATTCCAAAATACATCAAAGAATGAACGGTACAAAAAGTTGCATGGGGTAAAACATTTCATGGTCACTTACATTATTTACAGTTACTAGTAGCAGTCTACCCTAAGGAGGCATGGATAATGGCCTACGGTGTGTGGCTATATCAGTTTGTGTATGGTTGACTAGTATTGGTTGAAGAGCCAGGTTTTTAATAATTTTTTAAAACAGTGGAATGACTCTCCGTTTTTGATATTGAGCGCAAGCTCGTTCCAGAGTTCCAGAGCAACTTATGGTTGGATCTGTGTATTGTTTTTGGCACTTTTTTGTTTATTGAGTTATTTAAATAAGTGGAAGATTTGTTAGTAAGGCATTTGTGAGTAATGCACAGTGATTTGAATATGATTATCATCTTAATAGGTAGCCAATGCGTCTCCCTCCTGATGTTGAAATGATGGTCAGACTTTCCGGTATCAGGTAATAAAATCGGGGCAAAAATGTAGCTGGTAAAGAAAATTGCGGCAAAAATACTGTGGTTTGACCCGGTAAAGGTGTACCCCATTATACCATTTAATGGGAGCAGGGATTGCGGGGGGTGTCCCCGCTCTCCTTAAATGGTAGAATGGGTCCAAGGGTTGCGGGGGTGCCCCCTGCATCAGTTACAGGATTTTGGCGGCAAAACCACATCATTCTTGCAGTGATATTTTGTATTCACGGCCATTTTTGCCATGATTTTAAGACATGGAACCGACTTTCTGATTCCTAATGCTGCTTGTAAGACTTTATTTGACATTAGTTGTAGTTTCCCTAGGTTGGAATTAGAGGTGCCTAGTAAGAGTACATTGCAGTGGTCCAACTTTGATAGTATTAATGCACTGGATAGGGTGACACAGTTAGTGGGCGTGAGGTACTGTTGACTCAGGGAAATCAGTTTGGAGGTGTAAAATATAGCCGACGACAGGGCGTTTACATGTCTGGTCATTGTTATATTAGTGTCTAGACGCACTCCTAGGGTTTTGACCTGTTTTGATACTGGGATCAGAGAACCACTTTTGTTAATGGTTGTGTAATCTGAATGGCGGGCACTGATTTTACTTTGGGAGCCCACAATGAGAATTTCTGTTTTCTCATCATTGAGACAGAGGCTATTTAAAGCCATCCAATTTTAGATTATTGCATACATCTTATTAATGATTATCGTATCCTGGGCATGATCCCCTGAGATCGGTATGAGGATCTGGGTGTCATCTGCAAAGTTGGTGTAGATGACACACATGGCGTCCAAGGCTGAGAAGAGAAGCTTAGTGTAAGAACGACTTCTCTACAGTCATTCTCTGCATCTGTCTTGCCCCTAAAAATGCTCCAAACGGAACTTAAATCAATCTCCTTAGATTCGCATTTAATCAAATCCTTCTCCTACGTAATCTACTATGGGACTCTAGATTAAGATTCTTCTAAAGTTCTTTAAAATTTAGGCACGGGGTGTATCCTTTTTATCGTGGCCTCTCTCACAATACTTCTTATTGCTTGGCCACACTCAAGTCAACAACTATTCAATATCTCTAACACTCGTATTCTCAAGTTATGTTTATTCCACCTCCCTACGTCAATCTCTTTTTCCCTTATCACTTCTTTTCATTCACTGCCACTACATCGTTTTTCCCACTCTCCTTAGTTTTTACTCACCATTTGCATGTTTATCTTCTGACTCTCGGGATCGTACACCTCTTTTACCGCCGCTTCAAACTTCTGTCTGATCAGCTTCTCGTAAACATGGGAGGGGATCTTGTATCAAACCAGAGGACCCGTCAGACCCTTGTAATTACACTAACCACTATCTACGAGGAGCTTCACGTCCTGTCAGCCAAATGGCAAAGGTTGTGCGTTATTTCCGGGACTCCAAAGTTTATTTATCTCGATGAATTTGTAACCATCCTCTCTCTGCTACCACGTGAACTGGATATCCCAGCCCTTTTAGATGAGTAGCAATACCCTGGAGATGAATGGGGATGCAGATTGTAATCATACATCAATAATCAAAATGACTCAGGTAGTTTGGCAAAAGGATAACTGTTTTATAATGAAATGTCTAAAACAGGGAGTACAATGAATATCAACGAACTCGCTCAATTCTCTTACTCAAAGCATCATTGATGACGTTAACCTACGTACCACTAACGTCATCCTACGTGGCAAACTATTAAAACGTATGGGCAGTAGTGATAGGCTCTCAGCGAGTCATCTCAGTATATGTTCTATATTAGTATGGGACAGTGAGTGAATGTGATTAGTTACATGACATCAGGTGGGGCAACTAAGCACTCCCCCAAAAATGACCACCATGAACGTCACTAAAAGTACAACGTCCCATTGAGTACACAAACTATTGGTTGGCTTCTAACCTCTGTCAGTACTTTTCCACCTACGTCTAGCAGCATGCAGGCTAGCCGTCCAGGTGCTGGTGAGCTTACCTTAACCATTGCTTCCCACCAATTAGCATACTAATCCATCATCACTTCAGCGGTCCACTGTCAATTAGGGGTTGAATCTCGGCCTTGAGAGTGTTCTTAGCTCTGATAAATTCAGGGAGTGAAGGCACAGTCTGCCCTCATGCGTAGGTGTGACCATCTCGTTCGTCCAACTTCATCCTTCATGTGACTGGAGACCAGGAATTAAATTACTATTTTCTACTAGACCTCTGACATCTTTGATGTTTTGTTCATGGCTTCTGAACAGGAGTTCTGTTCTTTAACACGATTTGTATCCAATGTCAGTTTGGTCTGGTTTGGTAAAACCTTGGCTTCTTTGGCTCATCCAACTGAAAATGAGGCCTTCTTATTACACTGCTATAATGCATAGTGGAAACATCCATCCTTTACTTGATCGATTACATATATATATTGGCGCTTGCTGCAATCTATTCACTATAAAGCTAGCCTCAAGATTACTTTTTCTGCTTGAGTTTCTTGCATCTGTACATGTGTAAAATCACTTGATATCTTCATTGTTTCTGTGGCATAAGCTTCTTTACCTTAATCCCAAGATGTCACTTATCCTCAATACTTTCTTGATGCCTTATAGATTATCTTCATTCTCTTTTATCTCTGCGTCCTCTATGTATGTCAATACGACACAGTTTGACGTCACCATTCATCTTTGCCGTTTATTTGCTCTGCTTCTTCAGGAATCTCATTTAAACGACTGTGATACTTCCTCGATTGCAGATATGGTTTCCTCAATGTTAATCTTGCTTCTAGGATTCTCTTGGGTATTGGTCTTCTTACTGGTACTGCATGGTTTTCATACTCTGACCTTTGACGTTTTAACTTCTCCGTGTATGCTGCATACTCTGGTCCATACATATAGGCAATATAGGTGAGACGGTTGAGGTGGGGGTACTTGGCTCCTCCTCTACACTGTGGTATGAGCAAATATATTTACATTCATTAGTGAGAACACTGTGTGGCTGAGGCTCAGTATTACTTAATGAATAATACGTTCATTCAAAGATGGAGAAGAGCTGGAAACCTGGTGACCGACAAATCGTAGTCCACGCACTGTCATTACATTTCAGTTTCTCAAAACGCTTTATACCTCGATGTACATCAGTTACGATGTCCTCCTCCATGGCAAATAATAAAGCCTATCAGACGTAGGGGTTGGTTAGGGGAATATATCTACTTATAGAAGCTATAAATGTTAGTAACATTATTGGCTGCCCTTCATCTGATGGGCATACTTTGAAATTCTCTCTAACTACGTATAATACAGATTATAGAAGCATAACAACAGCAGATTGGCCTCTGCAACATTGTATGCTCACCATTACACAGGCCCTGTGATTGGTTGGCATTCTCTCCCAACCTTGTACATTCGGTTCGTTAGCAGCACTTAAGCAAAACGAAACCCAGGTGCAGAGAAACACATCAGACAACTGCCCAGGTGTCCAATTAGTCTACCATCTCGCCTCAGCCAAGCCATCAGGCAATGCCTCTCCTTTGTACTTCACCTTGCATGCTTTTCTCTTCTTTGGAAGCTTTGGGGAGTTAAGGTACATCATTATCTTCGTCTGGAGCTCAGAAATAGGCATTGTCTCCTGGTCTTACACCATGTGTGAGGAGTCCATGATTTTGTCAATCTCACCTTTCTATTTAGTGCTATTTGATTCAATTGTCCAGGGTGTCATTACCCTCTTTGGCCTCTGGAGTCTTGGTTGCTCCATCTTACATAAGCTTTCTGCATCTGTAATTGTCCAATACTTGGCATTCACAAATGTTCACGTATTACTTAATCTAAGAGAAATATGTCCTGCGTACATTGCATACCCTTGTTGATTCCCTTTGTACCCTGCAGTGGCTTCTTGCTGTGGCATCCTTGATCTCTGGACAACAGCTATTCTTTGCTCATGCACAAATTCGTATTTCCAGCATCGGTCAGCTGTGCAACCCTGGTCTTTCTCCTTCGAGCCTTTCTCTTACCAGTATTCAAAGCCAATGTCCATCTTTTCAACATGGCTGCTTCACCCAGGTTATGTTTTCTACTGCAGCAAGCTTCTATGTGACTCATCTACATTGCGTTTCTGCGTATATGCATTCACTACTCATCTGGTTACTTATCTTCTTTGTATATTTGGTTTCTTCTCACTCGTATATATGTTTACTTTGTTTCTTCAGTTACATCTTCATTCATATGTATTATTATGTCGTTTTGGTGTGTCATCGTCTCTTTTCTTTATGACATCACTTTGCACCTGCCAGATTTTCCTTACAGCTGTTCGATTTTCAACAATGTCTGCAGGTTTCCTGCTACAACTTCGGTTTGAGGGAATTTTCGATATGGTTTTCTGAGTGCATAACGTCTCTCATACACTCCATGCAGTATGAGAATGATATCTGGTGTCATGCATAGTGTCTTGTTGTTGCTCATCCAGTATGTCGGAGGTGAGGGGGCGGGTTAAATCAATGACATATAAGTCTGCTTCTCCACACCACTAATAGCCTTCTCTCCTCATTGCTAACAATGAATTCCTTACTAAACAAATGTGTAAGGACAGGCATTCTCAAGGTGGATCGTATATACTTTAGCCATGGAGATGTACTACAATTATTTGTGGACATCTTCTACCAAATGCCAGTCTAGTCTCAAATTAGATCTTCCCATATTCGCAACCAATGAAGTAATGGTTGCATCGATATATGTCATGTTACATTCTTCATGTAAGAGATATCCCGGGAAATCCTGTGGCACACACTTCATTTTCCTTAAGAATTGATGTTTGTCGAATTGAGTTGCCTTTGTGGTATAATATCACCAAATAGCTGCACCGTAAATCAACAATGGGTTTGATTTAGCCTGATAGATCCAAACAGTATGATCTAGTGGACACCTACCTAATTTGGGGTTGTGCCTGATGCCTAAGAAGAGTGCACAGCAGATATGTAAGGAAAAACAAAAAACTCTATCATGCTGTCCTTAGTTTATTTATTTATTTATCACATTTATTGTAGCCCAGACCCTGAGGTATCACGGCGTAGTTACAGACAGCTTTATACACAATTTAACAATTCACAGTAACATTGGGTTAGGTGCATCGGTACACACATTGACAGGCAATAGTGGCATACAATGGAACAATTATTGATCAGGGCTAGTCAGAGGTTGGGTGGATTAGAATTGGTTAAAGAGCCACGTTTTTAGGGATTTTTTTAAATGAAGGAACACATCTTTATTTTTGATGTTTGTCGGGAGGGCGTTCCAATGTTTGGGAGCTAGGACTTTAAAGCTACTACCCCCAGCTCTCTCATTTTTTTAACGTGGGATTTCCAAGAGTGAATTGGAATTAGATCTGAGGGATCTGGTGGTGGGTTTTTTAGTGACCACATTGTTAATGTATTTGGGGTCTTTGTTGGCGATGCATTTATGTGTGATATAGAGTGTTTTATAGATGTTCTCACTTTAATGGGCAACCAGTTGTTTTCTCTCATGGTGTGGGAGATATGATAGGATTTTTTGATACCGATTGCTGCTCAAAAGGCTTTGTTCTGAATCAGTTGGAGCTTTGCTAGATTAGCATTATATGTGCCTAGAAGGAGTACATTACAATAGTCCAATTTTGATAGAATGAATGCTCTTGCTAATGTGACACTGTTTTTAGGAGAGAGAAATATCCGACTAAGCGAGATGAGCTTGGCCGTGTAAGAAGTGGCTGAGGAGAGGGCATTGACTTGTTTTGACATGGTAAGGTTGGCATCTAGGTAAACACCTAAAGTTTTCACATGTTTGGATATGGTATTATGGAACCATTGATGTTAAAGGCACCATAGTCAGGACGTAGTGTAGATATTTTAGTTGGGGGGCCATCTATGAGCACCTCTGTTTTTTCGTCATTAAGATGTGGGCCATCCAATTTTGAATTAATGCATAGATTTGGTTGATCAGGATGGTATCCTGCTCGTAGTTGCCTGATAGGGGGATGAAGATATAGGTGTTATCTGCAAAGTTAGCGTAGATGACACCCATAGCATCAAGAGCTGTGAATAATAGCTTTGTATAGGCATTGTAAAGGGTAGAGGAGAGGCAAGATCCTTTAGGGACACCAATGGGGACTGGTATAGGGTTAGCCGACTCTTTACCTATGGTGATACGTGAGGTTCTCTCAGCTAGGAAGGATTTTACCCATTGGGTTGCATCTTTAGAGAAACTGAAATCTTAGTTGAGGGTGGTGCACAGTTTATTTCTCTTCAGCCTGGTGACCTATGAGTAATGCTGGGCAAACAGTTGCAAGTGCACACTTATCTGACTGCACAGTTGCAGTGTCCAGGCCGCAGGCCTAAAGCATGGCATACAAAAGAGTTTTGCGTACAGGCCGATACAAAGTGTATCACCCTTCAGGCCTGAGGGGTGGTGACCACAAACAGAGACAGGGAAACACTTGCAGATAAGTAGGTTGGGCTTGGGAAAGTGGCTGGCAGAGGGCGATGTGGTGCCTTTCAGTGTGGTGGGGGTGTGAGGGAGTGGGGAACACCCACAAAAGTTACAAATGGGATGGGAGAAAACAAAGTGCATCCATGTGGGTGTGGGCCATTTACAGGCGCTCGTCCGTAATGTTGCTCTTTGTTGAGGTTTTTGGAGACACAGATCAGACAGCACTTCAGAAAAGGTCCTGGTGCAATAAGATTTTCATTGCCAGGTAATGTTGAAAGTTTGTGATGGGATATTAAAGAGATAAGCATCACCTTCAATACGACCATAGTTAAGGAAGTTGTCTGGGAGAAGAGCCTGTTTTTTTTTTTGAGAAAGGCAGGATTTAAGTATTAAGCTGTAGCTCTGTTGCTGCAATCTGCTGGTTACCAAGAGTTCCTATCAGCTTCAGGAAGCTTGGCAGAGCATTACACTCTGTGCATGTGCCTACAAGCTCACTATTTAAAATACAGAATTGAGGTCCTGCAGTGAGACAGTATTCCTATAGGAAGTGTATTTTTCACTAGGTGTGGCCATACATGGACATGTCTCACTGGCAGGACCTCATCATTGAACACAGTCCACAGGCCCCTATAACAGCTTTGTTACCTACCAAGACTCCTTCGCCCAGTCTTAGAAAAGCACCTCGGCAGCGTTTAAGCCCAATGCCACCGGGGAATCTGTAACCTGAAAACTGGGTATGTGACCATTCCTAGACTTTAATATCTGTCAGGTAATTCGCAACCGGTGCTGAAGAATCCCAATCGCAAAGTGCCATCCACATTATACCTCATTTTCTAGCCCACGTTCTTTCTCTGAAATCGTGAATTTGGGCATCAATTGTTCACAGAGGGGCTGTCATGGAATGTGTTATAATGGTCATACTCTCCTAGAATCACAGGGTAACTAAGCACCGTAGATCAAAATTATCTGTTGTGCATTCAAGGATGTATGATTGACAGAAACCTAGACAGCCAAGTCAGCGCAACATTGCAGACAGACACAGAAATCCCTATGGACTTTTTGAAAGAACTTGCTATCATTCGTGGACATCTTCTAGTCCAAGATAGACTCTAGATCTCCAGTGACCCCGTGGATGTACCCCACCCAAACAGTTAACTGTACAGGGTGCAAAATTAAAGGGAGCTGGGAGAAGGGATGCCAATGGGAGGTCGCAACTGCGACCCCTGGCAACCCCGTGCGAGCTGTAGCACTGCCTCTGTGACCCCTGTGGAAGGGCTTGGATTTCAAAACAGAATATTTCCTTTTTGAAGTCTCTCTGACTTTAAAAAAATTATTTCTGCTTCAGTTTTCCATAACGGAAATAATTTATTTTTGAAGTCAGACAGAGTGACTTCAAAAAGTAGTTATTTCATTTTGAAATCTGCGCTCCCCCACCAAGGACATAGATGGCTCTGGCTCCTGTGCTCTGCTGCACATGACAGGACCCAGAGCTGGTACCTTGCGTGTGCGCTGGAGCATGGGAGCCAGAGTCATGCCTGCAGAGGAGGAGCAACGGATTCTGGTATATAAAGATGTATGTGTGTGAGAAAGAGAGAGAGAGAGAGTGTGTATTACGTAATGTACATGTGTGTATATATCATGTAATGTGTGTGAATGAGTGCATGATGTTTGGGGGGGTCGGGTGTGCAGGTGGTGTTTGAATTTGTAAAACGCAATATCCTAAGTTTGCGCTTCTCTGTGCAATGAATAATTAGTACAAGTTTGAAATTTGTGAAAATGGTTTAAGTTTTAATATTGGTCGTATGAAAAGCCTTGACAATGAAAAAACAAAATTGTAAAAAACAAATAACAGTACAGTTAAATTCACTATCACAAAAAAGAAGCAAAGGAAATAATAGTAGTCACACAGACTTGTTAGTTTAGAGCAGAATGTTCAATTGTTTCCTTTGTTTGGTGTTTCCGTGGGTCATGTGGTCTACAGCCCACAGGGAGGGATAGAGTGTTTCTAAATTATGTTCAGGATACTTTTATTCCAATTGATTGTATAGGCTGATGCCAAAGAACCTTAATTGTTGCAAACTCCTGGATTCAGTTATTTGGATTTGCTGATGTCCAGACTCCTAGTTCTTTGAGATCTTTAAGTATTTTTCTTGGAAAATACTTAAATTGGTGGAGGTCAAGGATCCTGATTAATGAAAGGTTCTCAAAAAGTCATCGACACATGTTTCCCCACTCCAGTTTTGGAGTAGTTCACAGGGAGGAAAGTTGGTAATAGTATGAAGGTGCGGTAATTCCAATTAGGATCTCCATGTGGGAGAATGGTAGTTATTTCATATGTTTGATTCCCTGAAAAGATAAAGATACAATAGTGTATTCGCTTGCACACTCTCTAATAAATAAGTGCTGGAACGAGGAGGATGGACATTGATGTAATGCTGGGCCACGGAGTTGATTTGGGGGTGGTAGGAGGCGAGTGAGAGGGAGGGGGGTTGTGTGGGAAGGGTGAGGCAGGAGAGGCGTGTGCTAATACAGAAAGGTAAAGGTCATCAATGATATAGCAGGCATGGTATGCATTAGTGGCTAGACTGACAATTGGATGCAGCCAGTCTAGTCATTTCTTACTGTGGCATGACATTTTTACTGGGAATCTATAATAAGGCAAGCATGATAAGTGTTATTACCTGTGTATCCTTGCATTTGGATGCAGGCAGTATAGCCTTTTCTTACTGCGTCTTGGCATATTTTCTGGGCATATATAAATAAATAAGCATCATAAGTGTTATTACACGGCTAGACTAGCGTTTTCGTTGAGCTAGTCTGGAAATGTGTTACTGAGGCTGACATTTTGTACTAGGCAATTCTGATAAAGCCATCATGAAAAGTGTAAGTGGCATTTGGGTGCAGCTAGTCTACCCTTTCCTTACTGTGGCATGATATATTTTTCTGGGCATCTATGATAAAGTAAGCATGATAAGAGTTATAAAGTGGTTTGATTTGCATTTCGGTGCAACCCATTTAGATATGTCCTACTGGGGTATCACATTTTTTACTCTGTATCATTAAGGCTACAGCAAACGTGATAAGTGTTATTACATGTCTAGACTACATTGGGCAGCCCATTTTTACTTGTTTTCGTATTGTGGTATTGCATTTTTAATAGCAAAGCAGTAAGATAGCTCAGTGGGTTGAGCGCTTGTTTCTGCGATCTATATGTGATCTGCAAGTTGAAGGTTTGAAACCCTGCAATGCCAGCACAGCCTTTCATCTTTCTGAGGTTGATAAATGAGTACCAACTTCGGATGGAATGAAAATTGTGTTGCATACTGTAATATCACAGCAACTGGCAATGTAGCCTCTACTTTTTACTTACATAATGTGGAAGTAACTGGCCATACAATGTTGAAGTAGCATATCTATGTCAGTGCCTTGGAATATGTTGATTCTATTGAGTCCAACCCTATCATATGATGACCTCCATCCATGGCATATGAAGGCAGCACCCTTATTAAAATGTGATTGGTAGCTAAAATATTATTATCTGCTTTAGTACCTATTTGGTATTTTAAAAATGTTACATGTTTGTGTTTTAAAAAATATATGTTTTTATTTGTTGTTTCTGCGAGTTTAGACAAACTAATACATGAACAAGTACCTGTATCGAACTGAATCCCCCCCCTTATTCCCCCTTCCTCCCCTCCGACCGATCCTTGAGTTTGTAGTTCATTGGACTTTAACCTATTTCCAGTATACAGAGAGTATGCAGGCAGTACCCTTTTCTGAAGTCTTCCTGCATGAAGTCCATCACCTCTTCCCAGTCTATTGAAAATTTGGATTGGGTACCCTGAAATGAGTAAGTCACCCATTCCATCGCAATGAATTGCCATACCTTCGCCATCCAGTCTTGTTCCACTGGGGGTCTTTAGCCTTCCACTTCTGCGCAATGACCACGGGAGCTGCCAAAGAGAGTATTGGGTTGGGTTTGCCCATTGTCTCATGCCCTTTCCATTTAGGCACAATACTCCCTCCTTAAGCCCCGTGGGCGTTCCTATTCCAAAGATTGTGTGCATATGATGGTTGATCTGTCTCCAGTATCCTTCCAGTTTCGGACACCCCCTCCATATATGTCGCCAGTCCCCAACGTTGCCGCATCCCCGCCAGAACTCCCCTGTCGTATTAGGATACATCTGTTTCAGCCTGGTGGGGGTATAGTGCCATTGTGTCATAAGCCTGTACCAGAATGTCCTTATTTGCATTGCTTGGGTTAGTTTGGGAATGTCTCGCCAAACCCCCTCCAGTCTACCTGTGAAATGGGTTCCCCAACCGTAGCCTCTCATGCGCTCATGTATTTTGTGATGGCAGAAAGTTTCCGTGTCTAGCCCTATCCTATATATGTTTGATATCAATTGTTTGTCCCCTGGATCAGAGGTAAGACATTTTTTAAACTGGGTGAGGAGCCGAGCGGCTGCCTTCCACTGTCGGGGAGCCACTAGCCAGTGACGAAGCTGAAGATATTGCATTCTGTCACCTTCCGAGAGCCCGATGTCGACCTTGCACTGGGGGAATGTTTTAATATCCCGCCCCTGAACATATCCCCTATTCGCGTGCACTTCTTTCCATTTCTTAAATGCTCTGACAGCGAGGCCAGGGGTGAATTTGGGATGCCAAAGAACAGGGTACGGGTGGAGGGGAATGTAGTGAATTTATTGCTGTGTACCAATGTGTCCCATGTTTTCTCCTAACAGAGCGCCTACCACGGCCTGGTCCATCTGGCGACATATTTTCCCTGAATCCGGATCTAACCAGTCTTTTACAATTCTGATTTCAGTGGCCTTACAGTACATGCAAAGGTTTGGAAAACCTAGTACCCTTCTTTTGTTCTGGGTCTGGAGCAATTTCAACGCCACCTGTGGGGGCCTTTTGTTCCAGACGTATGAATTTATAATTGTGTATATTGCTCGGAAAAATTATTCCGGCACTGCAATTGGGAGGGCTTGAAAGAAATATAACAGTCTGGGAAGGACCATCATTTTTATCACATATATTCTGCCTAACCAGGAGGTTGAGAGGGGGCCCCAGTTCCCTAGCTGTTTCTTGAGTTGTTCTATCAGCAGGGGGTAATTTGCCCCATGTAGGCACTGGAGAGTTGGAGTTATTTTCATGCCCAGAATGTTGACGCTAGAGTGGACCCATCTGAATTGGGTTGATTGTTGTGTTTGGGTAGTTTATCCACGGTCAATGTTAAGTTTAGGATTTATGACTTCGCCAGGTTCACTTTCAGCCCGGCCACCCTCCCAAATCTATGGCTCTCCCCTATCTCTGCTTGTAGGGATTGTTCTGGTTCTGCAAGGGTCAAGACCATATGATCTGCGTATGCCATTACCTTGTGCTCCGCCCTCCCACACTGTATGCCCTTGATGTCTCGATTAGTGCGGATTGTGGCCAGGAATGGCTCTAGATATTTGGCGAATAGAAGTGGTGACAGGGGGCAGCCCTGCTTGGTGCCTCTGGACAGTTTTATCAGGCTCAAACGTTCTCCATTCACATTAGCGCCCAATTACTTCCGGGTCAGGTGCGCGATATAAATAAAATAAACAAACAAACAAAACAAACAAAGAGTCACACAGTCGGATCCCTGTAATTAGCTTGTACCGTATCTGTATATTTTGGCCCTATGCCCAGCCTCCCCATTGTGTTAAACAGAAATGCCCTCTCCATCCTGTCAAACACTTTTTGCGTCTAAGGAGAGGAGAACTACCGGCTCTCCTTTCTTTTGGGTTTTTTCTATAATGTGGCAGACCCTCCTTATATTATCGCGTGTTTGTCTGTGGCTGATAAATCTGGATTGATCTGGATGGATAAGTTGTGGCAATAGGGACTCTAGTGTGATTTATGGAGAAAGCTGGGAATGCGAGCGGGCACTGCTGGTTATTCTTTGTTACGCATGAGTTTATCCAAAAATAATGCTGCTTGGGGTGCAGCCCACTAACTTGTGCTACTGTGTGCCAGCACAGAAGAAGTGAACTGAAAAATGACCTCGACAATCTTGTCTGCGGTGTGGGCCGCACACCCTTTAATCCCAACAGGATTTATCGAATATTTAAATTTTCCATTAATCTAAGTTGAACAAATAATTAATTCTTCAGTAGTGTATTTTATTCTCAAAGTATAGCGTGCTGACGTTGTTTATAAGTCAACATCATAAAGTGGCCAATGAGTGAACTCACTATGAGTTAGCGCCAGACAGCTTCTCGATACAGCGTTCTGTTACACAGAGGTACATGGGCGTACTTGAACAAACGCTACAAGGATACACATTATAATATATACCGAGCATACTCGGCCCTGATGAAGGTCTACATAGTCCGAAATGCATTGGCCACTTTATGATGTTGACTTATAAACAACGTCAGCACGCTATACTTTGAGGATAAAATACACTACTGAAGAATTAATTATTTGTTCAACTTAGATTCATGGAAAATTGAAATATTCGATAAATCCCGTTGGGATTAAAGGGTGTGCGGCCCACACCGCAGACAAGATTGTCGAGGTCATTTTTCAGTTCACTGTAGTGTGATTGCCAAGATTCTGGTGTAGATTTTTACATCAATATTGATCAGTGAGATGGGTCTATACGAGCCACATTGCGTGGGGTCTTTGTCTTGTTTGGGGAAGAGAAGTTTTTTGGCCTCTTCCATTGTTAGAGTGATGCTTCCCAATAATGTGAATGAATTGAAGAGCGTTGTTAGCCTGGGGGACAGGATATGTTGATATGCTTTGTAAAATCCAGGTGTGAACCCGTCCGGTCCCAGGGCTTTGCCCAAAGGGAGGCGTTTTATCACCTGAAGTACCTCCTCTTGTGTCATGTCTGCTTCTAGTGCGTTGTGTTCCGCTAGGGTTATCTTCGGGAGTGTGAATGGCCTAAAATATTCTTGCTGGAGTGCGTCATCTGGGTTGTCCAATCTGTACAGATCTGTGTAAATGGTGGCAAATTGGGCCGCAATGTCGTGGGTAGTGGGGACCCTTTTCCCCTAGTGGTGTGGTGATTCCCTTAATTGTTCAGGGTGCCACTTTCTGTTTGAGCTGTCGCGCCAAAAGTGTATCCATCTTATTGGCGTGTATATAGCATTTGTGCTTTAGAGCTAGTAGGCCTCATTCGGCCTTTTTCTTTTGGAGAGGATTAATCTGCCCCCTGATGTGCTGGTACTCTTTTTGCAGTTTCCTAGACGATTTAGCTTAATTCTATCCATTACGTCCTGGAGATCGTTTTCCAATTGTGTTTCCATGGCTCGGTGTTGCTTTCGCCTGCACGCCCAGAGGGCAATCAATTCTCACCTTAAAGTGGCCTTAAAGGCATCCCAGATCATAGGTTTGGAGACTCCATCTCTCATGTTGAGTTCAAAATAGTCTTTAATTTTGGATTCCACCTCCCCCCGCAGGGCGGTGTCTGTCAGTGCTTCATTCGGATAGGACCCGTCTCACAGGCCCTTCCGCTGCCTGTGCAGACTTTGAGTGACTGTGCTATTCAGATCTGGGTCGGTCACTGATTCAGGGAGGTTCCAGATATGAATGTTCAATCTGTGGGACCTTTTCTCCAGGTCCTCGCACTGCAGCTCCATGTTCTGTGTGACATTTGCTAGTTCACAAGGGCTATATCCATGGAGCGGGTGTCCTCCACCACCTCCTGCAGGGCCCGTTCTGTTGCATCCATCAATTTTCCCAGCTCTGGGATGGCTTGGGTCATCTTATTTTGGAACTCCTGTAAGCAGATCTCCATGTCCTCCTTTGTGGCTGCCATTGTGGGAGTCGTTATGCTTGGCCACCTGCTTGCGAGGTCAGGCTTTCCAGTATTGTATGTTGGGGGTCCCCATCTTCGGTCCCTCTAGTCCAGCAGCGTTGGATGATGCAGCCCCGGGTGGAGGTTTGGGGCTGCTTTTTCGATGCTGCTGCGTTCCTCTGCTTCCCGACATTAGATAATGGCTCAAGTGTGCGGTTGGATGAGAAGTCTCTCTGGTCTACCTCAGTCTTCCCTTCTCCTGCCAGGATTGTTGTGCTATTCTGCTGTGTGCTGCACGTCTCTGTGCCAGCGGGCGTGGTTTTATCCAAGCTTGTCCACAGGGTTCCTCTCCACTCTTCAGTATGCTGCTGGTATTATGAGGTGTGGGGCCTCTTCAAGAGTGGGACTTATGGGGCTGAGTGCTGAGGCGTCTGGGGCCTGATTATTTTTCCTCCGGGGTGTGGTCTCATCCAGCACCTCTGCGTGCTGAGTCATGTGCCCGTCATGCCTGTGCCTGCTGTGCGGACCCCTGCTTGGTGTTCCCCTGTGGCGTGAGGTTCGTCCCCTTGGCCGGTGGCTGGGGGAGAAAGTCTGATCTGCTGTCCCCACTGGGTCCCTCATGTATGGGGGGGGACCTGCACACCCTCTGGGGGCTAGGAGAGTACCTGTACGTTGTCTGGGTGTTGAGTGGATCTGCTGGAGCATCTATGCCCCTGTTCCCGCACGGTTTGTCTGCCGCATTTGCTGCCACGTGTGGGGGCCTCTGACCAGGCCTGCCTATGCCCGTTACAATGGTTGGTTGTGGCCCTTATGTATCATTGGTTGTGGCCTTCAGGGGGTGCTTTGTACCTCAGACCGGCTCCTCGGGTGGGACTTGTCTTACCGGCGCTCCGCTTTGGCTGGGGGAGTGTCTTTCCTTACCAGTATCTGTGCCCCTACTCAGGGGCGTCAGCTCTCCTCTCCCCCTGCGACCTGCCGTGTAGCTCCCCGGTGCCCATAGGTAGCCCGCAGCTCTCTGCTGTTCTAGGCAGCCAGCGAGGCGGGGCTCAGGAGGCCGCACCGCAGTGGCTACTACACGGTCCTCTGTCTGTGGGACTGCCTTGTTAGTCTCCCGGTTCAGGGTCTGTGGGTCGGAACCACACCCGCTCTGGTGGTTTAGTTCCTCTTTAACGCTGGGAGTTCTGTCCCGCAGTGCCCTGCTGCCACGCTCTCCTTGAGGGACGCAATGTTTGTCCTTCCTGGCACTTAGGTGCTGCCCCCCTCCTCGCTTTATGCCGGGACTCGGCTTCCCTGCAGCCGCGTCGCAGCCCAGTGCTGTCCGGGACTGTTGAGGATTTCGGCCCCCCTAGGTGTGGGTCTTCGCTGCCGAATTGCCCTTGATGTGCCGTCTGTCTGCTCCAGGGCCAGCTCATTTTGCTTTCTGGCTCTGTGGGGGGAGGGGGTTGTGGATGGGAGCCGCTGCACCCATCCAGAGATTCAGAGATTCACTCTTCTTCTTTCTTCGTCTGGAGTCAATGTTTTTTCTCTTCTTCTGCAAGAGATAAGGGCGAGTTCCCCCAGAAGCAACCTTGCCTTAGTTGCAATATGCCAGGCAGCAGGGACTCCGGTGAGCCAACCCCTGACCAGGGAAAAAGCCTTGCAGCAAAAAATAACCTGGAGGTCTTTGGTTGTACTGGGAACTCCCTGAATTGTTTTCCTTGGATTAGTAATGTTTTCGAATAGCTTAAGCAAGTGGAGGATGGTACCAGAATAGAGAGGAAGGACTGGGTTTGAATAGGAGTTCCAGTAGGTAATGCCCAGGAAAGTCCACCAGAAAGAGAAAGAAAATTAATGCCTTGCAAAGATAGGATACTCAGTACTTGGCCGAGTGAAATGGAGAAATGCCTGGGGAGTCAGGTCAAAAGACAGATCGGTGCGAGCAAGTGCAGCCAAATGAAGGGGTGCGTATACTGAGGCAAATTAAGCCGCCCAACAAAAAGGTACTACAGAGAAGAGAGGAAATAGGGGAATAACAGAAGGGAGCACAAGAAGGAGCAAAGAATGGAATAGTGCTGCCCGAGAGACAGCGGGGAGAACTGGAGAGAGCTGCAAGCCTAGAAGCGGCGAGGTGGCACTGGGTCAAGCAAGGAAGGAGCTGACCGGACAGAGAGTGGTCCGGAAAGGTGAAGGCAACAACAGAGGGTAGAACACAGTAGGTGAAACACGGATCGTCTTACCCGAGGAGTGGCAGGTTCGCAATGCACCGTTGGCGGGTTGGAATCCGGTAAATGCTTGCGGTGGCCCTCTTTGAAAACACTAGACTACAACTTGTGTTTCTGGATGGAAAGTAGTGGGGAAGCAATGGAGTCGTCACCGGCTCTACAGCCTCCAAGGCCGTTGCATGACACTTACAGGCTGACAAAAGAATATCTCAGTTTTTCTTACATTTTAGACAACACATATCGTGTGGCAAAAATGATACAATCATTTTATGCTAATATTAACCTTCATTTGGACATAAACACTTCCTGAAACACATGATTATTTTCTGTCACAATTACCTAATTTGTGCTAATCATCTTGACTAGGTAATTTCCATATTTCACTAAACCACGAGATATATTTCACAAATAAAACTGGAAAAAGCAGATTTTGAAAATGGTGTATCTTTCCAGACTTCTAGCACATTCCGTCCAAGGTCATCCCACCTTGCTTATCTTCTTCAGCGCACTGCCAAATTATATTTATAAAAAACCTTTGAACACAGGCATTAGAAACTGTATATTCCTACCATTTAAACTGCTGAATCACTACATACTGGCTTCTGCCCAATGCACTCCCTTTTTTGCACACAAAACTTCTGTTTGCTCAACACTTCTAAATCTTCATGGGCCTTTGAGGCCTGTAGCCATCTGTAATGCAATGGCTGTTTTTTGCTAGCCTATATTCTATATCAGAAATCTATATTCTGTGTTAATTCTGTTGTGTGCAATGTAAGCATGTATTTATTTTTTATGTTTGTCTTAAATAAATGTGTGTAGTGTTACCAATTTTCTAATGTACCTGCCTGTAATAAGGGCACCCTGGCTGCCACCAATAAACAATGCTTCTGACTTTTGCAATCTTGGACAGGAGGGTGGGACACATGCCCTTCAATGACAATTTCACCTTTCTATTACCCGAGAGGGGGAGGATCTATTCCTCTTCAAGACGATACATGTTTCAGCACCCTGATTGGAACCAGACCTTCTTCAGGTGGAAAGAGTAGTCGAGTACAGCATCTGCAAAACTTAGAGTCTAATTTGTATTAATTATTAGTCAGAAAAGGGACTATGAAAAATCAAGCAAATATTGCAAATATTAGAAGCACATGCTGTGAGGGTAAAAACACTGCTAGAGCACCCTTACCTCAAAATTAAGGAATTAAAAAGGGCTAACTGGAATGTGTGTATTCTCCAAAAACATCTGTAGCTGAAGGATAGGACCTTGAGAGGCAATAAAGGAGACATGGGGGATATTACCTCATCTACACGATACATTATCAGAGAGTTGTCCAAAAAGAGTTCACCTCAGTTCTGGGGCACGAGGACTGAATGTGCTCTTCTCACCTCTGTTTCATACAGTAGCGCCAACAGGTCATCTTCTTGAAACCTGTTGAAATCCCTTTGAGAACAGTTACTATATTTGATCTCCTGAGATCAACACAGGTAATGGGGGATAGGTAATAGTTGCCTGGGAAAAAGTCACCAAGAGGCAATATTTTCACCACATTGGCACCCCCACAAAATTCAAGAACGTTCCCCAAATGTTCTAGGTCTGGAGTTCGAATAGAAAATGTTTCCCGTCCTACATTATGTGGGGGAAGGCTTTTAGAGGTGCAGGGAAAAAAGTTGCCTACCTTATGACTTTTTCCCAGAGGACATGATCACATGGAACCTGCTGTTTTACTGCTTGCTATACTGCTTGTTATTCATAATACATCTTAATGGGGATATTTAAAATATTTTTCATCAAGATAAAACTGAACAATGAAGGCCTTCAATTATTTCGATTTACAGACTCCAGCAGATGGAAAGTTCTTTCAACTCCTCCAATTTTAGGACTATTGTTTTATGTTTTTATTTCGAGTGGGTTAAGTGTTGAATCGTAGCCCCAGCAACAGTAGCCTCAGTAAATAAATAAAATGATACCCTTGTTGCACAATTTACCCAATGTATCTCCTTGGGAGAGGTAGAGAGAACTACTTGTTTTGCTTATATATGGTGTGCTTTGCCACATTGCAATATGTACCATGTACCATGTTTGCAGTGTTATGCAATGTTTATCATGTATATACTTGCAAGGCCCTGCTACGTCTGATACGTTTTGCTATGTGTGAACCATTACCCTTTGTAAAGACCGGTAGGGGGTGTCTGTACTTCCGCTCTCTATATGGTAGAGGAGAGGCACAGAGGACCCCAGCCAAGATTCTCTATTACGGTAGCAATGGACGAGCAATCAAGGCCTAGCTTCTCAGGCGGTGATGCGGGCTGGTTCTTAAGTCCAGTGCAGTCCCCAAACCCCCACAAAGGAATGTCCACACACTGTATTACTGAAAACACAGTCTTTATATAATTAATATTCAAAGGTATGTACACGATCACAATAACGCACTTTGTACTTGGAAGTCAATAATGATAAATATATACACGTCTAGAGTGGTACCACTAATGTTATCAAATCTCATTAAAGTGCATTAACTGTACGGTTAAAATGTCACACAGATCAATAGCGAGTAAACCAGCAATAGAGATAGGCAGGAACGTAAGATGGTTGAAACAATAGGCAGAATACTGGCCCTGTTACCTAGACAGAGTTCTGTGTGGAGATCCCCCCACCTGGGCAACCTGTAAATAAAGATATATAGCACAAGCCGAGTCCATATGTCAATAGTCTTACTTCTTCCTATTAAGGTTTTACGCCCCCAATGTACCTGGTGGAGTAGAGTTCTCCGACGATGCACCGACCGATCCTTCTTGAGTGCCTCCCTTTCAGGTGGGAGCCACGGATCGTCGAGAGGTGTCGGGGAACTTGGTGTTCGGTGTCGGGGAATCGACGGCCCTTCTTGAGTGCCCTCCCTTTAAGGCAGGAGTCACGGGTCGTCGAACGTCCGACGGTGAACAGGGTGAACTATGGCAGGGAAGTGGCAGCTTCGTTCCTAGCGGTGCTCGTCGACGACAGAGCGTTGGCGTCCTGCAAGGAAGAGGCGTGCGGCTCCTCGGTAACAATAGTTCTGGACCGCAAAGAGATGATGAAGAACTGTGGCCCAGCAAGGGCGTCGAGTCGTCGGCGTCTCTGCGGTCTGTAGGTGGCGGGAAACCCACCGGTGGATGCTCCTCAGCGCGTCGATGGTCGGACCTTCTCCAGCGGGAGACAAGCGGATGACGATGCAGATGGGAGCGTCCGATGATCAATGAAGTTCTTAGGCAAACAGGAGCACGGTGGCTCCGGTTGGAGACGGCGGTCGTCGACAGTGGCGGACAACAGTCTGAGTGCTTCTCCTTGGAGTTCCGCAGCAATCCCCATATCGGGTCGGCAGCCTGTCAAAGGTCTGTCTACCAGGGAGAGTTGGCAAAGACCAGCTGTGCACGATGGTACCTCGTAGCTCGGGAAGAGGGCGCCTTACCAGGTCCTCTCTGGGTCAGTCCTTGGGGGCACAGCAGCTTTCAGATTGTGAAGTAGAGCAACAGCAATTCTTCTCGTCCAGCAGGGCTTCAAGGTCAAGCGTCAGTTAATCCAGTTACTCGTCGTAGTGGACTTCAGCTTCTGAACACGATTCCTAGCAGTGAGAGGTCCCCAGATATAATGTTGATCTCCCATTCATTCCGCTGGGTCACACTCAAGCATCCAATCACGACTACGGGCATTCATGCAGGCAAGCAGCCAATCAGGCACACAAGGTATTCAGGCCATTCACTTCTCTCCAGACACGCACAACAAGTTATGTGTATTGGGACAAGTACCGAGCCATTCAACACTCCAAGCTGCATTCATACCGTTTTCGGGCAGGGTTGTCTCAGTCATTGTGTGAACCACCAGATACTAGACACCCACAACACAGAATGCATATTCGTCACACATTCTATTCACCCAGGTCCCACCCACAGGAGGTACCCACAACATACATCACCGGGAAGGCTCCAGCTAGTCTGACTGGGCCTTCACAACAACACCATATATGGCACTTCCATCCACCAGCCAGTCAGGGGGAAGGGACAGAGTCAGGGCTTCCCAGGACTTTGGGAAAACAAGGTAATGGGTAATAGAAAGCAAGAGGCCACCAAGGCCATCTTGTTTTCCATCAGGAATCAACTGATCCCAATGGCAGGGCTGGGGTATCCCAAAATGGAGGATACTCACACCTGTCAAATTCAGCATGGAGCTGTCACCAGCCCATACCCTGCTCTGTGGGCCACCCACAGGTGCCCAAAAACATACACTAGGGGCACAGGGTTGTACCCCCCACCCATGGGTGCCATAAGGGTATCCCACGGGTCCGTTCACCAAACCAAAAGAAAGAGAGCTGCATCGCCAGGAGTCCCACATGAACTCATGCGCGGAAAACACGACATAACACATGATAAAAAGCAGTAAAGGACAAGGATACGGAGGCCCTGTCGCTCCGATGCATTTCCAGCATTACACCCTTTGACTAACAAATAGCTTTACTCCTCATGACCTGACACTCCCATGACCTGACACTCCCGTGCCATTGAACATATCTAGGACTCTGTTTTTAAGTAAACTCAATGCATAAAGAACTTCCAGTTGGGAAATGTTACCACCATATCAATAGCTCTGATAAGCCTGTGAGCACCAACTGTCTGTTAGCAAGGCATATCAGGTATTGTTGAAATAGTTATGTTTTATGATTTTTTTGAAGAATTAGAGAATTTCGAGGACATTCTGAGGCGATACAGGGAACGAGGCCACAGGGTGAGCCTGTGTGCGTGACAACAGAAGGATTGTTTGTGGTTCGTCTCTTTGTGGGAGAGTTGAGGTTGGAGCTTGTTGACTGATTTACTGTCCAAGAATCGTGTACCACCAGATATGTGGAGGTTGCACCATATCCTGGCCTGGAGAGTAAGCCAGTGTAGTTAGCGTAGGATGGTGGGTAGGAGAGGGTATTTTGGTCAAATGTCTATGCAATCATAATGAGTTATGCTGTGGTGTGGCAGACTGCTATTAGGGGAAGGTGAGCGGTTTGAAGCCACTTCAGATGGGCATTCCCATTTTTCTCTAATTTTTTCCCCCTAGCTTTGTTTGATGTCTTTTTTATTCTAGCTTTTTTCTATGTCAAGCTCATGTAATTTCCTTCCATCAATATGCAGAATTGAAGGTAAGCAGACATCAGTGTCAGGATTAATTCCCATCGTGAAATTCTAATTAGCTCTCACCTTTCCCAGTACATCAAATTGGATTACTCATAATGTGGGTTAAATTCAACGATAATTAACTGAGTTCTGAAAAAGATGATGGCTGTGATACCTGGCACCCCCCATTACTTAACACACACAAGGCACTAGTCCAACATGCTTGTTTTTATCATTCAGGATGCTTATAAATAGCTTAAATGACACTCCAACCATGACTAACTAATCCCCTGAGAATGGACTGTCCCTAGACAGAGATGTGACTCACGAACATGAATACACAGTCCTGACATGGACCGCCCTGGAAAAAATTAACATCCTGAAACGCGGAGGGGGCACTGGCGCTTATCTGTTCAAAAGGGAACAGATGTGATTTTCCGTCTGATGACTGATTCTAGGGGTCTTAATGAGCCCAGCAGCTAGCAGACCTTTGCTACACTGTAATTACAAGCATGAGGTTGCTTGTTCTGCAGTCTATATGAACAGGGTCTGCTAGTTAATTGCCCATAGTATTCCACATGTAGTACAGGGCCTGGCTATCCCAGAAAGGTCCTCTTGTGTGTTCATTGACCCCCCAGTATTTGCCATCCATTGAAATCTCTTCTTCCCTCGCTATGGTCGAGCAGGTTGCAGTGGTTTGTAATGTGCCAATTTCAATCTCTGTATTCTCCGGAAAGTACTTCCTTTTATTCCAGCAAAGTGTCAGGCTGTTGTGGCCGCGCTCGTTTTGAGTGTGCTAGACTATTGTAACTCCCTCTATCTAGCACAGCCTCATTTTCTTATCAACCGGCTCCAGCTACTGCAAAATGCTGCAGCCAGGCCCATTCTTCACCCCCCGTTTGGAGCCTAAGTCTTCCTATTGAGAACCTGATTATTTTCATCTTTTCAAGTCCATGTGTAGTGTACACCGTGCCTTTTATGGCTTTGGGGCAGAATATTTACAGGCAAAATGTTTACATTATGTCCCCACTCTGTGTCTCTGCTCCCAGTCTGCTCTCCTTGCATCACTCCTTAGGATCAGACTGTCCCAGGTGGGTGGTCGAGCCTTCTCGGTGGTTACCACTAAGGCATGGCTCTAAAGCATGGAACGCCCTTACCCTTGCTTTACGTGAGACTGCTGACCTCCTCACTTTCCGCCGATCATTGAAAACCTTTTCATTCTAAATTCTGATATAAAAAACTGTTGTTCACGCCTCCAGCACCATGATGCCTTTGGGCGAAAGTGCGCTTAATAAATTCAGATAACATAACATCTTAAACACCACCCCACTGACTCCTAAATACATTAATAACTTCAAACTTCCGTGCTCCCGCGTTAGAGTGATCCTGCTCCCAAGTCCTCTAATCATAGCTCTTATTACTACTAATGTAAGAGCCCTCCCCGTCTTACTACGTGCAATACAAATGAGACACACCCCAGACGGGGAATGAGCCTAAGAGGACAGGTTGCGAGAGTTTCAGGTTTTTATATAGAATTGGCATCCAGAGAACTCTGCTGCCCGAGAGCGCTCTGGCAAACATTGCATGTACACGACAATATAAAGTGAAACATCGTCATAGATGACGCAACTAACATAGGGTACTACAACAGTGCAGGATAGGCTGAAAGGTGAAGGCACATATTTTGGTGTAGATGCTGTTTCTTCCGGATTTGTTGCCCATTTGGCGGGAGGGTGAACATCACGTGGTCCAGGACGGGTGAGGGTCAGGTCGCTGCGAGCCGGGGTGGTCACTAACTAAGCTAACATAATACAACGTAATAAAGCATGCACTAAATACTAGTCATTGCAACTCCTCTGAGCAAATCATTGTAAACCTATAAACTTCATTTTTGTATTTACATCATCACTTATTGAGGCTTATATGGGGTATCAGGATAAGGGTCTTGGCCAATATGATAACATTGATTGCGCCGAGGGTCTGGAATCATAAATGAGGCTGAGGCAGGTTGATGTTTGTTAGTAGTGGGAGACAATATACTGTGACAGAGGTCTGAGGTTAGCTGAGGGTATGCTGGGGTGGGCACCATGGCGGGGTCACGTATCTGGTACATCAAGAGAAAACCTTGCAAGGACACAGGGTTATATTGCGGGTAATTTTCCAATAGCGAGGGTTAGGGGGCATGAACAGGTTTGTGGAGAAGGATGTGCTACAGGGCCTGGCTCAAGCTGGTTCACACGCGGGACAGTGATCTCAGAGGAAGAGTGAGATGTTACATTTGTTTTTGTTGCAATTACCTCCAGCTCGAGCGTGAGAATGGAGCTGCAAAGCTTTCAGATACAGTGAGAGAAAAGGTGGGGGCCATGTGCACGGTGTGCGCGGTGCTGCTGAGGGGAGAGAAGCCTTTTCGTATTATCACAGTGAGGCCTAGTCAAACGATGGAGTTAAGGGTACACAAAATGGATGCCACGTGTCCTGCACAACAGCCCCATCTACGCAAATGCCAGCCGACGATGGTATTACATAAGGGCAATGCAGGCATTCCCACCATTGGAGGCACATGGTCCAAGCTGCACTGAATGCATAGGGGAACGGGGGGCCTACCGGCCCCTTACTGCCACACACTAATTAAGTGGTATTCAATGTATTGAGCTTAGATGAATGAAGAACTGAGTAGGCTGAGCCATCTGCACTGCCACCATCCACGTCCAGCCAATAGAGGAATAGAAAAGGGACTCGTCCAAGAGCCTCTGTTTCTACAACAGTTTTCCTGGTGGCCATCTTGTTTGTAGTGTGTTTGTGGGAAAACGCTGCATACGTCCCAGGCAAAGAGTTTTCTCAGAAGAAAAGCAACCATTAGCACCCAGAACCTTCTGCCTGTGTGACTATGGTGTTCATAGCCTGCTCTGCATGCCATACCAGATGGTAGCCTCTCGCTAGACCTTGGTGAAGGCCTTAGCATTCCCGAGGCCTTTCATCTTTGTCTGAAGGTCTGATATCCCCCAGTACAATCCACAGAGCCCACCATTATACAATCAAAAACATCCCAGATATTATGTACAAAGGTCATGTTCTCTATCATGCCACTCGTATACACAAGGTGGAATATATTCTATTTTTCATACTTACGCAGGTACAGGTGGTGTGGCACACTTTTGCTTCACCTGTTTATAAATTCCACATTAATTTCTGATATTGAATAGGCCCCTTAACTTAAGCAGTTGAACCTTGATGACACATTGGATTGTACTAAGTAAGTATCCCCAGCACGTGCCCCTACACAGCAACATGCAATCATTTTGGTTGAACACTGCTATGGCATAACAGCAGTAAACTACTACCAGGTTCAGATGGAACTGTTGGTTAAATGAAAGCTATGTACAACAGGTAGAAGTGATCAATGGGTAGGTATCAAACACCAGAATCATTTCTCAGAAGTATTTTGAGGCGCAGAATAGACAATTATAGTTAAGGCATAAAAATATCCCATTTAAGATGCCTTTTCAGCTCCACCATATGTTTTTAATGGCGATGTATTTGCTTCTGAATGTAACAGCCACACTATTCTTCGGAGTTTGACTCCCACTGTTTCTGGCCCAAACACTAAAGGCTATGTTAATGAGATGAGCTTCTACTAGTGCAGCGGTCTGCAACCTGTGGCCCCACAGATGTTTTGAACTACGACTCCCATGATCCCTAACCACTGAGTATGTTGGCTATGTCTGATGGGAGTTGTAGTCTAACACATCAGGAGAGCCAAAGGTTGCAGACATCTGTACAAGTGAGAAGCAGATTTCTTGAGGTGGTGTAAGAGTGAGGAGTCACAAAAGGTGCTGAGCATTTAATGAAGCAGCAGGATAGCTATCATTGGAATAGTTATGTCCAACAGCAACAAAGGAATGTATCTACTGCTCTGATGTTTCAGATAGTAATAATAATAATAATAATAATAATAATAATAATAATATCATCAGGTTTATTTTATATGCTCTAATGTGAATTCCTCCCACTTCTAAATGCTGCAATTATAGCTGTTATTATTACAAAGTCTTATGGTATTTAATTTATTTAGCCAGTAAGATATTTCGGCGGGTTAAGCACTCATTGCTGTGATGTGTGTTTGATCTGCAGGTTGCATGTTCAAATACCGGCAAGGTCGACTCAGCCTGTTATTCTTCTGAGGTCGATAAAGTGAGTACCAATTTCGATTGGGCAACAGTAATAATGTATGTAAATATGTGCTATGTAAAGCGGTTTGGATCAAAGCGCTATATAAGTATCAAAGGATTATTATTTACCTAAGAAAAATGAAAGGGTGATAAGATACTGCCAGGTTTCAAATGTGCATAGTGCAATCTTTCCCCATGCCATATGCAAGTGTTTAACCACATGATCTACCCACACAGAACACTGTGGTTGCACACATCTGTGCTATCACCGGCTCCATGTGTTAAAACGGCAGCAAAAATGGCTGTTTACACAAGAAATTGTGGCGAAAGGTTTTGCGGCCACAATCCATGTAATGGATGCAGGGAACAACCCCGCAACCCCAGACCCATTATATGATTTAAGGGGAGCGGGGGACACCCCTGCAGTTCCCAGTCCTCTTAAATGGTATAACGGGGTACACCTTTACCGGGTCAAACCATGGAATTTTTCCGTGATTTTTTTTGTTTGTAAGGACGACTTTTTTGCCGCAATTTTATTCCTGCATACCCTATGAACCTGGTGGTCACTGGGAGAGGATGAACACAAATAATGAGAGAATGTGCCCATCAACACCCATTGAAATCCACCATCACAGCCTGCTACTCCATCATAAAGTTGGATGTCATTTGCAACACCGTTCCACACATTAGAGTTTGGGCGACAATGGTAAAAAATGCAGCATTTCAGAATATCACAGGTTTTACCAGTTTCACACATTAAACTTACGGAATCTCCCTGCTTTTGTCTGAAGGAAACGTTCTTCGCACAAAAGTGTTACTGCATGCAATGTTACTGCATGCAATGTTACTGCATGCAATGTTACTGCATGTATAAACACAGCATGTGCTATTATGGCATTTCCCCATTACGTCATAAGGGACACCCAACCATGGAATAAAGGATAGTTCTGCCAGACTCAAGCAAAGCTTTCCAACCGCCACATGCTAACCACATGTGGCAACGCCACTTGAGTTTGGCGGCATTTCCAACTCTACTCTACCTTGCCCCAAGGAAATGGTCTCTTCCAAAACAATGGGACCAACAGACTCCGTCCACACACTCCGCATAAAAAACTGTGCACACAATCTATCACACACAAACTCCAAATTCCACACACAGACGCAGACATACACACACAATGTGCTGCAAGGTGCTTTTCCCTACTCCTGCTGCCAGCTGATTTCTTTTTAAATGACATGCGTAAAAAGTATATAGCAGGGAGAGATGTCAAATACTCATCTTTTGAAACCCATGTTTGATGTTCTCCTAGTGCACGCTCCACACTGCGCGACAAATCCTTCACTCTATGACAAAAGACATCTGGGTGCTCATTGCACTCAGCCACACACAGGCACGTGAGCGCATGCAGCATGCGTCTTTTCATGGACCTAGTTCGATCTGCTATTCCCAGTTCCGGCTCAGGGCAAAGGGCTCAGACAGAGGAAGTGAGGAGAGTACCTTCCTTTCTAAAGAAGCTTGCCCATGATGGGAGGTGCGGCACAACTCCACCGCCGTTTATGTGCAAGCAGATACCGCGGGTTAAGAACGATAGCGTGCACAGTCCTAAACATCTCAACCTTCCAAATACCTAAAGGATGCTGGCCTGGAATGTTTCCTGAAATAAATTGAGCCACTTAGAATTCCACTTTCTTTTTCTGAAGCAGCCGTTAACGCTGTAGCAAAACACATGTTTCTTTGAAGAGTCCTGCTCCCCAGCAACACCGGCATGGAGCTGTAATCCGTAATGAATCCGATGTGGTATGTCTTTCTTTTGGGGATACTGAACACTCACCCATACAACTGCTACGTGCTTCCAGTATGAAGTGATTATTGTGTGGGAGAGAGCATGGTGTCATCACAGATACTTCTTTCATGGAGCACTCTCTCACCTATAATTAATTAGAATAGTTGTTTTTATAACACGAATAATACCGAAGAGTTTTCTAAGTGCAGACTGGGGATTCGAACCTGTTGAGTTTTCGAAATGCAGACTGGGGATTCAAACGTGGGTTGCTCTGCACGAGAGAGTTATACTACCCGTGACAACCTGTAGAGGACATACAGCCAAGCCCTTGGTCCCACCAGCACATAAGGATTTTTTGATGCAACACTGATCTGGCTGTTAAAATGCCACATTTAATTGAATTGTATTTTTTATCACCATCAAACAATGTATGTAGTATTGATGGGGACCACCTCAGAGGTCACCTTTAAACATTGTACATGACCCAGAAGTACTTGCCATGACCCGGACGTACTTCAAACGGGACAGATATTATATTGTTCATATGTGAGATCCTAAAAATATGGGACACATGAGGCAATTCCCAGTGCTTCGGAATCTGCCCCACCCCTATGGGCAACCCGGGGTACGAGCCTACTGTCCCTGCCGGTTAGCCTACAGGACAGGTGACCACACCCTCATCCACAACCGGGGGAAAAACATCAAGAATACCAATCCAACACATTGTGGACACTATGGTCTAATCGAAAGTGTTTAGGTCCCCATCAACACTTGCAAAACAGACCATAAATGAGACAATTACATTACTTCTATTGGATGAACTGGTAAACATAGACTTAGTCGTAAACATGTGTTTGCAATATCGTACTACAAATCCCAACATTCCCCATATTTCATTGGATGAATAATCAGGTAAATATTGCGATATTAATTGTAAATATCCTTTGGCAGTATCATACAACACAACAATATGCATCATAACAATATATATATGAACTATTTGCAATCACCCTCCTAAAAATTCATTATAGTACCAAAGCAACTGCTAATGGGTGGGTGGGATAAATTGCACGCTGTGCTTAGCGGCAAAGGCAGCTAGAGAGGGTGAGCCTCAGCCCTTTGAGCCCTTATAAGGGTGTGCGGCGCATGCAGTGCCTCTTCCACCCATGATGTTATTTCCTGGGCCAACGACAGCCCTGATGCAAAACCTGTCGACCTGAAATGACGCCAAAGTCACGCCGCCAGGTGACCCCTAATGGGCACCGCCACCTCGTAGGCTGTAGTGTTGCCTCCATATACTATTGACAGGGATCACCTCAGAGGTCACCCTCAAACATTGTCCTTGATCCGGAAGTACTAACCATGACCCGTACGTACGGTCCACGCCCTGGAAAATCTGTAGGTCTATCCGGGACAGGGTGCAGGGTGGCCTATAGGGCAGGTGACCACACCCTCACCGAAAACTGGTGAAAAAACATCAAGGTTAACAATACAACACATTGTGGCACTATGACATAATCAAAACTGTTTGGGTGACCATCAACACCGCCACAGGGCAAGCAGCCTACTTGCTCATCACACGCCCCAGAACCATTGTATAACAGTTCATTCTAGGTGGTCCAACACTTAAAACGGGGTGAGCGGTTAGCTACCTGTATGGTTGACCAATGCCAACATGAACATCCAATGCCGTTCCACAAGCAGCTACAATGTTCCACTGAATTTACCATATATAAAACAAGCCAAACTGAAAATCTCAGCATTCAACATGCAGGACCCCTTCCGACCCAAGAGGTTATGTCCTGGGCTAAGGACTGCCCGACGCCAAACCTGTCCCCACGAGATGACGCTGAGGGAATGTCCTAATGGTCATCACCTCCTAGGTCGTGATGTCGCCTCTAAAAGCATTGCTGTTTATTTGACTTTACAAGAAAAACCATGTTTTCCTCTTTTCTGGGGAAAAGAGGCGACAAAGTAACAGCAAAAGTAAAGTGGGTATTCTTAATGTCTGCTCTTAAGAGAGTCCCTTTCCCGGACACGTTATAATCCCCTCTCATTGAGCCTGAGTCGGCTCATTGTTCCGCAAATTATTTAAACAGAAAATCTTTGTTCATTATCTTGACATTTCGCATAAAGCTCTGGACATTTTCAGTGGTTTTTGTCTTTTTATCTCTGAGCTCATAAAAACATTTGTCCAAATCCTTATTTTTATAAATAGCTATCTGAGCCAAGGACAATCCTTATGTGTCAACATGATTTCTGCTGGGAAGCAAATTAGCCTGTTTAAAATAGCATCATTCAGGATAATTAGCGAGGCTGATTTAGTGCGGGTGGCCAGGAAGTTAGATTGCTGTCTATCTATGATACAGATCTTCCCAAGAACAACAACCTCCGGCTTCAGTGCTCAAAAGAGATGCTAGGTCCCTGGTGTTCCTCATTGAAGGGGTAACCGCAGCACACCCCTGCCTAAAATCTGGATCTGCGACAAAATGCTCAAAATCAGCGTGAATTAAGAGTTCTCTGGAATGACTCCAGAGTTTATCTAGTGTCCTTAGCAAGCCAAAAGGCCCAATTGTGTGTTAGGGAAGTTCCTCCGGTTTTACTACACAGCCCAATTAGGGGTTAAAACCCCATATCTGCCATTTATTGGAAGCATTAGCACTGCAAAAAGTGGCAGGTATGCAACATGCAGAAATACGCAGCAGTAACGAGAACACCAAATTGCCCAGTATCTTATCGTTCCCTCATGCAGTTACAGTCATTGGGCATCATTACGCAGTAGGAGGTAGCCATGGTGGCTCCCCTTACCGCAATCTGGGTCTGGGTTCCCGAAATAGGGACTTCATTCCAACCTTGGAGGACCCGGTAAGTCCCCATTCCGGGAAGCATTCCCCATTACCATTCAAGCCCCCATAGGGCTCAATGGGAATGGGGATGGAGCTAATAACGGTACCGCAATTTGCGGTACCGTTATTAGCTATGAAGTCCCTTAACAGATCCCATCCATAACGCCTGGTAAAACCAGGCGTTGAGGAAGGGACCCACTAAGGGACCTTGGAATAAGGTAGTAAGGGATTACCGGCACTGGTGACCTTACAGGTGCCGGTAAACCCTTACCACCTACCGCATAATGAGGCCCATTGAGTTTGGCGTTATTACCAGAGAAACCCTGAAAGCGAAAGTTCCAAACTCCCTCATCATCTGTAACGCTCACCTGACTCCCACGGAGGCTCTGGCCTGGTTCGCGCTGCTGTGACCTCTTCTAAGGTGATGCGCAGGGTTTGGAAGACGGACTGGACCGGGCCCCCAAATCTGGCTTGTCTGGCTCGCAGAAGTATCCTTCTGTAGGCGAAAATAGGGGATTAACTGCCTGCGGGGTAATGCAATCAGCCTCCCACTTTCCCCTCTCACCCTCCTCGAAACCCTTCTGTGATTCCTCGTAGCGTCTCAACTTAGGGTCAGGAAGGACGAGCTCTCCATCCTGCTTCTGATGCAGGGGCGCGTTGGTATCCAGTTACTTCACTGGATTTTTGGATTGGTGAGAACCAAACTTGCTTGGCTTCCAGGTAAGTTTTTTGATAAGAGGTTCCCCTTGTGTCCATGCATTAATGTACTAATGCTAGTGTCTTTTTCCCCATAGGGGCCGGGGTACGGAATGCCGGGGAACAGGCACGGACCCGAGATGAGAGGTGAAATCCTTGTAGAAATCAGGTAAGTCTTTAATGATCGTTTTTTTGGTAATGTCTTTTCATTCACTCATTAACGCTGATGTCTCTTTTTCCCCTTAGGGGCCGGGGTCCGGAAATGCCAGGATGCGGCGCGGACCCGAAATGAAGAGGGAATGAATCAACAGGTAAGTCTTAACATGGAGATTCAGCTTTCCTTATTCCCTTCTCTCACTCACCTTTTGTTCAGGTATTTTTCAACCTAGGCGCTGGGGCGTGACTGCGAATCCGGATGATCGCTGCTGAACATGGAGGCGCCCTGTAAAGGTGAGTGGAATGCAGCGTTGCAGCGATCGACGCGATGAGCTTTTAAATAAAAGTCTTCCTTTTCAGGATTGTCGGCGAGATGTCTCCGGGAAGCGGGTTTTAGCAGGTAAGGACTTTTCCTTCTTCTGTTCTCTTCTTCTCTTCCTTTGCAGGTGATCCAGGATGCCGGAGCAGACACGGTGAGCGTCCAGCTGCTAGATGCAGAACAACGCGAAGCATGTGTGGCTGTTTGGGTGGGGTTTAAATAGCCTTGGAAGAAGTTCCAGGTATGTATCCTTCCTCCAATCAGGTATGTATCCTTCCCCGACCACGCCCGGATGGTAAATTAGTCCCACAGGTAAAGTAGTTCCTTTCAGGCCTCAAGGAGGCCGGGATCCTGCAGCATGGTCTGCATCAGGTAAGTGCACCCAAGCACTTCCATAATGAGCCTGGCGCCTATGGCGCCAGGACTGATGTCTTTTATGAGCCTGGCGCCATAGGCGCCAGGACACTGTCCAAAGGGCCCCTAAATGGGGTTGCTGGGTCCTTCCTTGGGGACTGGATGTCCGCTTTCGGGGACGCAGGGCTTGAACCGGCTCCCCGGGAGCGGGCATCATGACATCATCCACACTTCAGCCTGCCACTGGACATAGATTTTGATTGTGTTCACTACTGCTCATGGATACCTTGAACTAAAATGGCAGTTATTTACATATTAAGGGCCAGATTACAGAAAAGTTGCACTGGTCCAAGTGCAAAGTTTGCACAATATTAGCACTAAGGCAAAGTTTGCCATATTTTTAAAAACACTGGGACACATTAAAAAACCATTGCACCTCGGCAAGTGCAGTTTGGCATATTAAAAGCACCACTGTTAAAATGGCGGTAGTGCTAAAAATATATATTTTTGATGCATTTTTGCATCAGGGTTAAGTTTGCCCTAGTCCTAATACCATTCCGTATTAACACTAGGGCAAACGTTGCCCTGTTGAAAAAAGGTTTTGAAAATTCATCTTTTTTGCACTAGGGCAATTTTTGTCCTTGTGCTTTTAATACGCCAAACTGCACTTGCCGAGGTGCAACGGTTTTTTAACATGTCCAGTGTTTTTAAAAATAGGGCAAACTTTGCCCTGGTGCTAATACCGTGCAAACTTTGCACTTGCACCTGTGCAAAGTTTCTGTAATATGGCCCTTGGTAGTTTTGTGGAAACTCAGGCATGATTGTTCCTTTCAAGGACCAGAGTTGGAGACCGCGTCTTTGGCCTTAGCAGCCAGAGATTTCCCCCTAAATCTCTCTTGTGGCCTATAAGAGGAGAGGTCACTTGGAAATAGACTATCCAGCTTTATATTGCACGGGCAGTATAAAGAGCTGGACTCACAAAGAATTATGCAACCCCAAAAGGTGCAGAATATGTGTCTTTTGAAATTTCTTCAAATTGGGAAACGCACAGGTCACATTATTCGCAAAGGACAATGCACCAGCAAACATAATGCACTGAAACCCCCCCTCGTATACATTATTGTAATTTGCACTTGCCCAACACAAATGAATCATTAGGCTCCATCACCTACCTTGGTGCTGCGAGCACAAGTAACTATAAATGGCCCCTACAGGGCCCGTCAAGGTGAAACTTCTAAAAATGCAAAAACGTTTCTATCTCTTTTTGATGGATAGAATTGCAAAAGGGACAGCAGCGTTCATGCCACTGCTACCCTATTTTAAAAATGCATTTCCGAAGGATCAGAAATCACCCTTCTAGACATTGGGAGTCTCCCTGAGCATTTTCCAAACAGGTGCAAGTTGAAGCTTTCTCTTTTGGCAAACTTAAAGCTCTTCTTGTTTTTGAATGAGAGCTTGATACCTCGTTCTTCCATCCCTTAGATTGTTTAGTTGTGCACAGAGGGCATCTGAACGTGTGCATCGCAGATGTGAACATTCTCATGTCCTTTGTGCATACGGCACATCTTTTTAGAATCAAGGAGCTCCACCTTGTTTATTTTACCAATGACGTTCAGGGCTGGAAGTCATTTCTGATCTCACATGAACCAACCAGATGGTGTGAATATAGTCAATAACTGCTGTTATTGATGACATTCTGAACATTCTGTTTTCAGAAGCAGACATGGAAAAGCAGAACGCATTTCTCTGCATTCAAGAAACAGCAAAGCAATTTCTAGTTCCCAGCAAAGTTTCTTTCAACAAGGCAGTCTCAGAGTCTGCCAGTATCTTCTCTCCACTGCACTTTCAAAGTGACAGGCAACATCTAAATTAAAGCACTAAAGTGAAAGATAAGCATAGAAACCCTCTTTCGCTTTTGTATAGAAAAACTGTTACTCTTACATTCCATGCCTCGCCATGATACCCATGAGTCTGGTTGAGTAACAAATGTAATAATAAATAAATAAATAAAGAATGTTTGAGTTCAACCATCCCAGTTAACCAACCTCACAATTAAATTACTTATCTTATCATTGCAACATTGTTACTTAAATAATAAAAATAAAACCGTATTTAATTTACCTCAACATTTTATCCATTACTTTGCTCAATTAAGTAAGCATTTGTTTACTTCACCATCACAACTCCAAAACCTATACTGCAGTACCACTAAGTTGTTAGGGATAACTCCCAGGCAAGCAGGGCGGGTAGCTTGGAGTTCATGGGCATCAAACTCATGGAAGGCCTACCTCCTTCCCAATCCCAAAAGGAACGCAACTCCAGACAAGTAGCAAGTTCAACTGAGGTTTAACAACAGAGCTCAAATGCGCAGAGGCAATTCCAGGCAACACTCGAAGAACTCTGGCTCGCAGGCCAGTTTTGATAGCATGTTACGTCATGAGTGCACCATACCCTGGGCCCTTCTCCAAAAACCTATCTCCACTCCGCATAGGATGCTGAGTGATAATCCCCCTATAGTAGCCCCTATAGAGGCTATCAGATAGGCTGTCGCCATGTCACTTGTCAGGCCTGGTCCATCCCTGAAAACTGTTACTCACTAAATGTTACAGGATGTGGACCCAATGATTGGTCGGTGGCCCCAGCTACCCACCCCTAGGGCCATAAATTGTGTTTGGCTGAGCTGTGAGCCCACAGGCCTGGGACAATATCAATTTCCAGCTCGGACTGCATCTGTTCACTGTGCTGTGTGCAACTATGTGTCTGCGATGTAACCGCGTGTAGACCATTATTGCAGTACGAGTGCTCCTTTCTAATCGCATAACTGAGTTCGTGAGTCTTGGAGTTCTGAATTATTCTGAATTTAAGGAGAATTATGCTTCTCTGCTGTCAGTGTTACTTCAGTTCTGGGTAAAGAATGACACATTGCAACACTGCAACTTTCGCAGTGACATCGTTCCCCACCGCGGTGCTTCTGCTTGCACAGGACTCATCTGCTTCAGGTGTTCAGAGATGGTTATGACCTACCATGATTTCCTAAACCATGGCCCAATTTTCCCTGTGTGTGTCTTCGATATAGCATCCATAGGTTAGTGTGTTATGGTTTGGTTAGGTCCCTTTGTGCTCCTGCCATTCCATGGGGTTATTTGCATGTAAGCATCTGCAAGCATGTAAATGTGCTCTTCTTGCTTCTGGTGTTTCTACGTTGCTGGATAAGCTAGTGGAAAATATTAAAGGTGCAGACAGTAGGTATATGTTACTGTCCTCTATCTCACAGAACTGTACGCATGTGTTCTTCGTGTATTTGGGTGTGAGAGTGTGTCCCGAATGTGTGGATGGCACATGTGCTTCATGTCTAAAACTTCTAGGTCGTGTAGTCTTTAACGACTTGAGGCATGGCTTCTCAGCAATTTAGTTGATTCTCTCCATATAGTTCTCTTTGGTTCCGTCTTGCGCATCTTCATCCACTCTGGGTAGTGCTCGTGCTGTTCCGGGGTTGTAAGGATGGCTGAGAGGGTACTTGTCCATTGAGGGTGCAGTAGGGGTTGGCGTGAGGTTGTGCAATCGGCGGCCAAATTGTTTTTGGTTCTTCTTTCGGTTTGGGTGTCTCTTCGGACAGGGGGAATAGTTCGACCTCCTCCCTTCAGTCCCCCAACTGGTCGACTTGTCGACCACACAACCATCATTTCCTCTATCTTCCATCAACCACCACACCTTCTTTATTCCTGAGAGATGTCCATAGTAGTTGACATGATCATCAAAGGACCAGTACATATAAACGCATCCACTTGTGGGTTTGCACCATACCCATTTCCCTACGTAATTCTTTGGGTTGCGTGGGTTGTGAACTTTTATTCCAGGCTGAAACAGGTCAGATTCTGCTATTTTTTGTCTTAGTCTTTCTCTTTCCTTGACGATATCATTCATTGCTTCGCCTGTCTCCATTTCCATTAGAACTTGCATCCCTGTCGCTTCTTCTGCCGGCTTCTTACATCTGCCAATACATAGCTTGATCCCGCACAGAGATGCTGCGCGTAGTGCTAAAGCTCCAATTATCACCTTCGACCCATTAGCCGCCAACACAGCATCCATGACCAGAGATATGCGAACCTTCTCTTATCTTTCCCCATTCCCATTGCCGCTTCTTCTATTTTTGCATGCATATGGGCCAATTGGGTAACTGCGTCTGAGAGTGTTTTGTTATCTTTGTCATTTGCATATATGAATGTGCAACATGAACATTCCTATTTTTGCCAAAACTCCTCCTCCCATAGCTGTAAGGAGGTCTAGAACGTATCTATTTGGGAGTGCCACCAACCTTATCGCTCTGAGCTCTTCTTTGAATGTGTTGAACCTGTTCACCGTCAAATTTATGTTTACCATCTACTCTCAGTGAATTATCTGCAGCTATTTGGCATTTACGTATGTCTGTACTCCGGGAATTAGTGATGTGAAGAACATTTGTGTCCTGCCAAACAGTCTGTGAGATGCTGGTATCTCGTCCAGTGCTGCTTCTGATTTCCCTGAGAAGTAATTCCCCCCTCTGCTTACTCTGCTCAGTCTTTTCTGTTGGTTGTTGTTGGTTGTTTGGAGAGATGGCACAGTAGGCAGCAATCATTTCTTTCCCTTGTTGTTTTTCATTTTCAGGAAAGCTTTAGATCCGCAAGCCCAGTATTGGTCCATCAGCACTGCTGCTCCTGCTCCCATTTCCGGTATCTTCTCCAGCCTTTGGCATCCTAGGTTTTCTCCTACTTCTTCATCTCCGTTGTGCTGATAGCAGAGAGCTGGTGTCTTCAGTGGAACTATAGGCAGGGGTCCAGCTTCATTGTCCACCCATGTCACTAGGTTTGCACTCCTGTCCCATTCCTTGAGACATTTGTCTGTCTCTTCTTGCACCTTATTCACTGCAGCTTTTGTCAGAGTCAGTGCCATGCTTCCCACTACTCTGTCTTCCTATTCGTCGTTAGTGTATACCCTTCCATAGATCAGTAGTTGTGACCTTTCCCAGCAACCAGGTTCTCCTCCCACTTCCTTTACTCTTGACCGTGGGCATGGCAAGTATTCCAGTGTGATAGTCTTTGTTTCTCCATTCTCCTTCAGTTATGTACTGCAACCCCTCACTGAGCTGCCAGTAATTGACATCATGGCTAATGTCTTTATATAGTTTTCTTGATATGGAAAGGTCCCCTTGGACATCCACCTTAATGTTACTCTTTTCCCTTGAAATCTTCCTTGTGTCTGTAACATTGATAGATACATCAAGCATTGCGCTCTTGCTGCAGGTATTTCAGTCGCTACGTATGTTCTGGAGGCACTTATGGCATAGGGAATTAAAGAGCAGACATAACAGCTCTCCCTTGTCGTGTCCTTACCAATTTTGAACATGCACTTGTACCACATGTTGTTCGTTATGTGTGCTGTGTCTGTGAGATATGAGTTTCCTCCCTTCATGTCTGTGGCGACACTGCGCTTACCTCTCCTTACCTTATCAGCAGTGTCTCCTCTTCCACCTGACATGGTTGTCCTTGCTGCTTGGGTTAGGGGAATGTTAGTAAGGGACACAACTGGTGCATGAATAGCAAGGTACATCTTCCAGTAAACAGCACCCAATAGTGTAAGATATAATAGGAACCAAACAACAGTTATTACAATCTTCATTTTAGTCATCATAACCACTCACACTGCGTGTGAGCAGCTGAAGAGATGATAAAGTTACCCGCCTGAAATTCACGACAAAAATTGTTATTTGATTAGTAATTATGAGTATTAGTCAATCTCTGTGAACAAAGTAATCTGCTTGGAAAATGCTTCGGGGTTGTCAGTGGGAGGCAACATCAACTCCTTCTCTAACAATTATGTCAACAGCCGCAACCCTGTATGTGCGATAAACGAAAAGGTTAAATCGTGTTACTGCTGTCAATGTACATAACCTGCATGTGTGAGAAAAAGAGAAGGTTAAATCGTGTTGCTTCTGTCAATGTGCACATAGTCAGGTTGCAGCGCTGGCGTTGGGCATACGTTTGGACAGAGAGTGGGTAGTATTTCTTATTGGTCAATTTGAACCAATATTGCTGTGGGTATTTCAGCAGTTTGGAAATGCTTGACCATAGGATGGTCAGTAGTTTCTATTTCAGGGGTATTTGGGGCATTTGCATTTTCTTGAGGATCGTTGGTAGGTGTAGGTTGGCCATTTCAATCACAGCTGTTGTGCTTCTGGCTAAGGCCGTTGATTTGTAGGGCTTGATGTCGTGCAGGTGGTGCCAAGTATTCTTCCCCTCTAGGCACACTGCTCAGTCAGTGACTGCCTCAACAAAGTGAGGCCCAGTGAACCGGGACGTGTTCCAGCACCGGGTGAAGTTACGTAAAAGGACAAGGTCACCTGTTTGCACTAAGGGGTCTGTAGGCGTTTCCTGCTCTGTGCCATTGGTATTGCCTTGCACTTTGTCTTCTGGCCTGCCCTGGGTCTGATGTATTTGGCGAGAGATAAAAGGAACACTAGAAACCAGTGAAGTAGCATATTCATACATCTTCTGACCCAAAACTTCAGCAACATTTTCACAGTCTTTTAGGGCCCTAGAGGGAGGAGCCAGTGGGAGATGAATGTGCCATCCCGTCCCCACCTTGTGGGGTGTTAAATGGTGGTCGGACCCTGGCTTGTTGCGCATTTCGAATAGTGCTAATGGAAGACAGTGAAGCCAGTTTTTCTGCAGATGTTTGGCAAAGCGCTTTTTCAGGAGGCCGTTGAGGGGTTCACACATGCCATTTGCTTGTGGGTGGTACGTACATGCAAATTTGTGCTTAATTCCTAGCAAGGTGGTAATAAATTGGAACATTTCTGTGGCGAAGTGGGGGCCAGTGTCAAACCTTAGGATCTCACTAATGCCGCATCTTGGGAATACTTCTTTGGACCAGAAATATAGCAGCTCACAGAGTATCGGCATGGTAACAGGGTCCAGCCTCTCTCCATCTTGAAAAATGGGCAGACGACCACTATCATGTATCGGTATCCTAAACATACTTGGATCATGTCTATGTAGTCAACATGGAGGTATAGAAATGGGCCTTCGGGTCTAAGTATGGCTCCTCTCTCAACTCTCAATGTGTGCCCAGCCGTGAACTGCTGGCACGTCAAATAAAATCTGCCACATGTTGTTCCGGTTGGCGCAGAACCATGTTTCTCCAATGCAGGCTGCAATGACCTCCTTCGCTGGGTGTGTTGGACGATGTAGCTGTGTCAGTGCTGCTTTCAGTAATGCAAGTGGCATGTCTACCTTTCCAGTGTTGTTTTGTCACCATAGGGCGTCTGTAGGGGACATTGAGCATCCCTTTTTTACCCATAGGTCCTTTTCCTCCCTAGGTGCAGCTCCCTGCAACTCCATAATTTGTGTCTTTGGTAGGTGATTATACCCTTCCTTCAACACCATTTGCCTCCCGTGCTCTGTGCTCTCTCCTTCAACTCCCACAATTCACAACACCTCTGTCTCATGATCTGCTGCTTCGTCTCCTCTGGATATTGCATCTTTCTCTTTGGTGTGTGCCTGGCACTTCAACAATGCTAGTTCTTGTGGGTATGTGATCACTTCAATCAGCTCTCCCAACGATAGGGCATGCTGTACTGGAGTTCCATCCGCCCTTCTGTACCCTCTCCTGGGCCATCGTGCCAAACCAGAATGTACTGCGGACATGATGTATGCACTGTCAGAATATATTGTCACTCTCTTATTTACACTGTTTTGTAGTACCAATATGAGAGCCACTGGTTCCGCTGCTTGCGCTGAGTAGTGGGGTGGTAACCTGCCACTCACCACTACCTCACTTCCTCCATCCTCCCTCAATGTCACTACAGCCGCCCTTGTTCTCCTGATCCCATCACCATGATCAATAGTTGAAGACCCATCAATGTAGAGGACATCTCCCCTCTCAAGTGTATCTTCCTCCACCTTGTGTGTCTCACTGTATTGTTCTATAGTTTTTGTGCAGTCATGGGCCCACTCACCGGGTCGATAGACGTCTGCCATGCATGAACAATGCTGGATTTACAGTCTTGCATCTTACTATCTTCAATTCTGCTCTGGATTGTATTATCTCATGCCCTGATGCTCTTTGGGTTGTCGATGTGCTCTTTGACGTGTGCAGAATTGCAAACAATGCGTGTTCCACATAAAGGGTGATGCTACACCACATTGTTATTGCTGACAACCTCTCTACCGCGAATGCTGCAGCAGCCAATGATTGTTTGCATGGAGAGTGACCTTTCACTACTGGGTCAAGCTGTCCACTGTAATCAGCAATTGGCTTATGGCCCATACTTGTTTTCTGTGTCAAAACTGCCTTCATAACCACACCATTGGTGTGTGAAAATAGGAAGAATTCTCTTTTGTAGTCTGGGGTCCCTAACACTGGAGCTTTGCATATTGCTTCCTTTAGCTCATTGAATGCTTCAGTCATTTCTTGTGTCCAGGCCTGGTGTATTTGCTGTAATCAAAGACCCATGCTCTGCAGTAATTGCACAACCCTGGGAACTGTTGCATCTCCCTCACTGTTCTGGGCTGTGGTGTGTGTTGTATTGCCTGTGCTCTCTTTGGGGCAATGGGTCTACCATACTTGGATATTATCTGTCCAATGTACAGCACTTACTTTTGACAGTACTGGAGCTTTGACTTGTCTACCTTGTATCCCTTTTCTGCTTGTACTGTGAGCATGTGTACAGAGTCTGTCCTGCATTCCTCCTCAGTCTTGCTCAGATTAGGATGTCATCTACGCATGGTGCTTTCTGTGGTAATGTTGGTTAAGTCCATCTGAATCACTATGTTGAATATGGATGGTGACTCGCAGTACCCTTGGGGTAACGTGGTGTGTTTCCACATCTGGTTGTGGTGCATAAAGCTGGTCAAATCTTGTGAAACTGGTTGCAGTGGCACTGAGAAAAAGGGGTTCTTCAGATCAATTACAGTGAAGAAGGTGGCTTCCATCAGAATGCCACACAAAAGCATTGCACAGCTACATGGTACTCTGCTTCTACAATGTGGTTAAGAGGGTGTAAATCATGTATGAAACAACATGACCCTCCATTCGCCTTGTGTACAGACTGCACTGCATTGTTGCATGGGGATTCTGATGGTACCAGGATGCCTCTGTCAATGAGGGTGCTGACTGTTTCATAAATGCCCTCATCTGCTTCCTTAGTCAGTGGGTACTGCTTGACCCACGGCAGTATCACTCCAGGCTTTAATTTAATCTTCACTCCCCCTATGTCATGGGGACTTGTGGTCCACAAGTTGTCGGGTACCTTTGCCAAATTCTCCTCCCAGAATGGTGGTGGTTCTTCCAGAGCCATTGCCATCTTCTGTGCAACCTCTCTGTATGTAATCTGCAAATGCAACTTCACGCTCATTTCCAACACCATCTCTGTCTCCACTTGTTCTTCTCGAAACAACTCCTCATCTGTTACTGTGGTCAACCTGCATCCTTCTACAACTGCAATTATCACCCACCATGCTCTCCTTTAGTCATCTATTGTTTGTACTGCAACCCAGTCCTCTCTTGCCATAACTGCCTAAATGGGCCTCATTACGAGTATGGAAGTAGCCATGCCCTTAGAAAGGGCATGGCTATCCCCAAACTCGGGTCCGGGTCTGGGTACCGCAAAAGGGGACTTACCAGGCCATTCTATTCTTGGAGGGCCCAATAATTCCCTTTCGCAGGAACCAGACCTGGTATGTCCCCATTCCAATTTGAGTCCCCATAGGGCTCAATGGGAATGGGGAAAATGGTAGCAGCGGTATCGTTCATAACGGTACGGTTGCTACCATCCTGGTCTGCTCGCAGGTGCCGCTCTGCAAGCTTGGTCTGACCAGGCGTGCAGAGCGGCCCCCGTGACCAAACTTGTAATGTTGCAGCATGGCAACAACGGCACTGGTAGCACTACTGGCAGCACTGTTGTAAGCGGTTGTCGCCTTACTACAACATTCATAATGAGGCCCAATGTCTATTTGCACAATTGTTCCCTCTTTCTCATCTAATGGTGTCCCTGGTCTGAACAGGTACTCATCTGACATTCTCTAAACTTTCTCTGCTATTCCTGGCATCCTGGCACTGGAACATCTCTGGGTCTGATGGCACCCCCCCCCCGCTGTACTGTGTTCCCACAATATGCTTGGACAATATGCCTTGCTGTTAGCATGTGCATTCCTGGTGTAGAACACAGTATGCCCTTGTCTGTGAATGAGATGGTCATGTTCAGTCTGCTCATTATGTTACATCCCAGTATGTTCAAGGGTGCTTTTCGGGAATAGAGTAAAGGTAAAGATAAGTCATGATCTCCTATGGATAAGGAGATGTTATCAGTAAAAGTAACCACTTCTCGAGCCCCAGAGAATCCATGAGTGTTTGTGGCATTGCTTCACAACGCAAATGTCCCTTCCCGGATACATGACCTAGTCGCCCCAGTGTCAACAAGAAAGGAAAATGTTTTGTCACCTATTGCCACCCTTATGCGAGGTTCCTCCGCAGGATTAGGTATGACTGCTAGGATGGGACACATCAAGTTCGTCAGTGAGCTGTCCTATTGAGGGTACATAGATAGTCTGTTCCCAGTGAAGGGGTTGTTGCCCTCCTTGGTGACCCCTCCCACCCTTCTCACTGGTACCTTTGCCGTTTTGTCCGTGGCATCTGGGGAGTGGCGGTCCTGTATCTGTGCTAACTGTGGTGCTTCTTGCAAATGCTGGGGTAGTGGTGTTGTCATCTGTGGTGCTGTCGTTTGGGGTGCTGTCGTTTGTGCAGCCTGAGGCTGGGTCTGTGCTGGATGTGGTACCTGTTGTTGGGTGTTGGGCATCTGTCCTTGTTGCTGTGTGTCTTGGGCATAATAATCATCTTGTCCCCTTTGGTAGCTCTGTTGTCCCTGATCTTGCCACCCTTGTTGCACCCCCCTACTCTGCATGCTCTGGAGATATGTCATAGCTCACCACAGTTCCAGCACTGGGTTGGTTCCATCCCCTGCCTTGGGAACCCTCCCGTAAAATCTCCTGGCACCTGTGAAATCTGCTGGTTGTAACCCCAAAAACCTCCTGTGGCTAAATGGGACTGAGGCCCAAAGCCGTGCCCTCGTTGTAATCCTCTCCTTACACGGTAACCCAATTGCTATCCACCCCTACCCATGTACCCTCCTCCCATAGGCGGGGCATATTGTTGCATGGGGTGGTACAGCAACTGTGGATGGTATTGTGGCTGTGGTTCCCGAGCTTGTGTCTGTTGCGTGCGGCTGGTTATTACTGCCCCTTCCATGGCACATTTTGCCAATTTCTTCTGTACTAACTTTGCCTCATCTACCTTCCCGTCTTCTGCCTTTTCTTTAACTTTCTCTTGCCACAACCTTCAATGATGCACAATGGTGAGCTGTATCTATGGCCAGCCACAACTTTTCTGCAATGTTCTGGTGAGCATTGCACCAAGATGTGATAAATGATTGCTATTGTTTTGTTCCACGGCTCTCGAGTTTCAAGGCACCAAAGCTCTTGAATCTCCTGAATATTATTGGCAGGATCTTCGTCATCACACATCTTGTGTGACATAATAGCCCCTATGTCTGACGTGTCCGGGTATTGGGTCTGCAAGTCTTGCCATACTGCTGCTCTGCAATTCGCAAATGGTGCCCCGTCATGGGCAGTGTTATGGATAGTCACCCTGGGGAACCCTGCCCACTTCCAAATATCATCAGCTGCGTCACCCAGTATGGATATCAGTAGCCCCTTGATGTCTCGCACTTTAGTCTCGGGAGGATAGCTCAGCAGAAACATGCTCGCATTGGAAGCAAGACAACGTAGAGAAACACAGGTTCGATCCCCGGGGCTGCACCTAGAAACCTCTGGGTATTAATCGCATTATAAATAACCTATCAAATCAACTTCTCCATCTCATATATCCATTTCCCCGCTCCCGCACTTAACGAAGGTAATCTGTATTTAACGTTTTCCTTGTCTATATGTTTCCATGGTACGTACTGAGGTTGTGTCCCACCTCTCTCCAATAGGGACATCTGTGAGTGCGCTTCCCTCTCTTCTGGTGTTCTTTGGTACTGCCTAACTTGAATGGGTCCCGTTCAACCTCTATGTCTGTGGGTTCTAGCCTTAATATTTTTATTTTTATTTTTGTCATGTGCTCTAGACAGTCGACCTCTGGAGTGTGCCAATGCTGCCTCTTCTCCCCGCCTCCTGGGAGGTCCCTCAATCTATTGATGTATGATGTCTGTGTAGTGTATCCGTAAGTTGTCTGGTGTGTTTGTTCTCTGCGTTCTGGTCCCCCTGCCCTCTGACCCTGGGACCTACACTCCCATGATGTCCCTTCACCTGTCCTAGTGGGATAGAGTTTGCTGTGTACCCACCTCTCGTCATCAGTGTGTGCAACGTTATTGTCAGACCCTTCATCCATGTCACTACAGAGCCCTTCTGAAAAATGCAATTTTCGCGTGGTAGGGTTGGGGTAGTGCTCTTCCTTGAGATTGATGCTTGTGAATGTGCATGTGTTCTCCTCCTCAAATACCTTCAAGCGTGCGGTTCCTCTGTCATGCTGAACTTCCCCTACGGGTAGGTGTGCAGCGGGTGGCCTGGTACTTTCCTTCTCTCTATATCCTGTCTTTTCCTGTTCAGCTCCAGTGCTATCTGTTCACTTTACTCTACTCACTGCCTTTAGTGATTGCGCCTCCTCGTCCACACGTGCTTGTTCCCAGTCTCTCTAACTGTAACTTCCTCATACTTCGCTCCTCACACCTATTTGTTTCCTGCTGTAACATTTTCCTACTCAACTGTACCATTTCTCCCTCTTACAATTTTTTCCCCTCTTTCTCCCATTCTTCCCTCTCCTTTTCATTCCGTTCCCTTTCTATCATCTCCTTTCGCTCCCTTTCCATTATCTCCACCTCCTTCTCCCTTCTTCGCTCCCTTTCCTCACATTCTAACTTTGTTACCTTGTTTGTCTGTTGTTGCTCTTCCTCTTCCACCTGCAATGCCCATTCACGTCTTCCTTGTTCCAGTTCCAGACTCTCTATTGCTTTTGTTGCCCCTTCTGCGGCCCCTGGTGTCTTCCCCTTTCATTTCAGGAGTATCTGGGCGGCTATCCATTCTTCCAGCCCTATTCCCTTGAATTCTGCTTTCGCACGCCACAGCCCCTCCTCATTTGGGTCGATGCTGCCGGCGGCATGCTCTGTACCTCGCTGTTGTTCAGTTTTGGTATATGGTGGTGGTTTATAGATGGGGTTCGATTACCCCTCTGCTGCCCTAGTTCCCTCAATGGGTATATACCCTGTTCAAAAACACATGTTTTGGACGTAATGGGGGGTTCACACCTGTCAATTCCCCTAACATTCGTATCACACACAAGAATCTCAGATTATGGTTAACAATAACTTTAGATTTTTACCGTTACCGAATGTGTAACACTCACCTAACTTGCCCTCCAACAGAACTAACTAAACCCTCATGGGATGGCTAAACCTAGGTTGCACTGATGGGCTGCTTATCTAGGATGAGGGGATAGGTCAAGAAACTGGTCGCATCACTATTCTTTTGCCGTCACAATTTGACCTTTTTTGAAAAGGAATAGGCCATTGGATTGGTAAAAAGGCCTTTAATTTTAACTGTATTTCCTGCTCCACTCTACCATCTTCCAATTCATTCCCCTCTTTCTCCCATTCTTCCCTCTCTTTTTCCTTCCTTTCCCATTCTATCTTCTCCCTTTGCTCCCTTTCCATTATCGCCACCTTCTCCCTTCTCTGCTCCCTTTCTCACATTCTAGCGTTGCCACCTTGTCTGTCTGTTTTTGCTCTTCCTCCTCCACCAGCGCTGCCCAGTCACGTCTTCCTTGTTCCAGTTCCAGACCCTCTATTGCTTTTGTTGCCCCTTCTGCGGCCCCTGTTGTCTTCCCCTTTCATTTCAGGAGTATCTGCGCGGCTATCCATTCTTCCGGCCCTATTCCCTTGAATTCTGCTTTCGCACGCCACAGTCCCTCCTCATTTGGGTCGATGCTGCCGGCGGCATGCTCTGTACCTCGCTGTTGTTCAGTTTTGGTATAAGGTGGTGGTTTATACGTGGGGTTTGAATACCCCTGTGCTGCCCTTTGTTTCCTCAATTGGTATATTCCCTGTTCAAAAACACACATTATGGACTTAGTGGAGGGTTCACATCTGTCGATTCCCCTAATATTCGAATAACACACAAGGATCTCAGGATATGGTTAACAATTACTTTAGATTTTTACTGTTACCGAACGTGTAACACTCACCTAACTTGCAATCCAACAGAACTAACTAAACCCTCATGGGATGGCTAAACCTAGGTTGCGCTGATAGGCTGCTTATCTAAGGTGAGGGGATAGGTTAAGAAACTGGCCCTATCACTCTTCTTTTACAGTCAACAATTTGACCTTTTTTGAAAGGATTAGACCATTGGATTGGTAAACAGGCCTTTAATTTTAACTTTATTTTCTAAACCTCCCTATCCACAGGGTGTAATGTTCCTTCGAGTAACAGTACATAAGAATTAGAATGCCACCAGCGAATAATGTTTAGTTGGAACACCGATAAAATTCGGTTTTGTAACCAATCAAAACAGACTCATGTACTTATGATATTTTAGTGTTTGTAATTGTGACACAAAGAAAAAGAATAAAGTGAGATGTCATTTGTGTACCAAATAACACATACCTTTAAGATGTGTTTTTTAACAAATATATGGTGACTGTAACAGAATAGTGATAGATTTCTGATAACTCCCATCCAGCCGCTGCATTGAATTCACTGGGTGGGCCTGCTGGGATTCTTAGTGCAAAATATGTTGTGAACAGCAACAGAGAGGACAAGGAGATGGCTTATCATTCTGGTGAAGATCGACATGAACAAAGCTTCTGTCAATAGACATTGTCACATATGGATCACAAGATATTTCAAACTACATCTCTCGACAGCTCTGCCTATTGAATTTCCTAAAAAGGGTTAATGGGAGATCTAGCTGAAAATATTTGGTGAGCAGCAAAGAGGATAAGGGCATTTCATATCAAAATGTGTAAAGCTCGGAGGAAGATGGGAAAGAAATAGGTCATATCAGTAAACTTGATAACAAATTACTAAACAGATGTGAAAAATACAAGCTGCGGCTCACGATATGTTTCGAACTACACTCATCAGAATAGGGCATTGCTTATCAAAATGGGCACAGCTGAAGGGCATGCAGGAAATAAAAAATGATCATGTTGTTTGAGATCATCAAACATTGCTGATTGGAGTGTGGGTCTAAAAAATGTGGCAGTTTCAGATAAAAAGGGCAGCACACATATGAATGAGTTTGCTTCTGGACATAATTATTTGACACCTGGGACCTCATTACAAGGACAGCGGTACACGCCGGTACTACCAGTGAGTTGTCGCTGTCCTCGTTACACCAAATTCCCTTTACAAGTTACAGCAGAGCGGGAACTCAGTCGTCGGATTTGGTAAGTCCCCATTCGACTCCATTGGAATGGGTTCACAGAAGCACCGGCACCGTTGTTAACAAGAAAAGTGCTGCTGTCCCCCTGTGAAGCCATCCCTTGGTTTGAACCACATGACGGTCTTCACAGAGAACTTTACTCTTCTGCATGGACTGTCCTCACTGTCCCAATTCGTTGTCTATTGCTGTCCATTGTGGAGTTTTTGGTTAAAATGACATGTATTTGCTTTCCCTCGAAAAACTTCTATATAGGTGCATTATAAATACACAATAAATAAAATAAAAATGTATGCCCTATTCTACCTATTACACCTACCTGTAACCCCTCCAAGAACCAAGATGCGGCATTGGGCGAACATTCTTAATTAAAAAAAATAAAGATAAAATGTACCAAGTGCTAAAATTCAAATGTGAAGGAAGGATGTAATTCTGAGATTAGTCCTTAAACTGATTCTCCACGTATTAGTCGGACCATGTGATAATATTGGGAAACAGGCACAACATATGCTACTGGGCGTTTACAAATAGTGTTTCCTTTAAAAAGCAGCTGGTGAACAATTTGCAAAAATGTTCAAAAAGTGTTAATTTCTTTCTAGGCAGAGTTTAAATTTTTCATTTAACATTGTCCCGTGCCATCTGTGCATGAAATTGAATCCACTTGCCTTCATCAGGGAGGGTAAGTGCTTTTCACAAAACAAGTCCCATGTGCCATATAAATAGCTCTCTCTGATGAATCTAATTTAAGATTCGGGATGCTGCCAGGCCTGTAATTCTGCAAATATTATATGTATGGCTTAAATGTTTGCACAATGCTTTCTTTGGATCTGTAGCTCCTCCACAGATTCAGTACGTTGCTATGCGTGCCACATCGCCATGGATTTTTAACCGGTCATCCCGGCTCTTCGAAGAGTTGTTTCCCACCTCTCCAGTAAGTGAACCCCGGCTTCGACTCAGGTACATCAAATCAAAAGAGGTGATGACTGGAAGGTTTAGAATGAATCTTAACCTCTGGCATTGCTCTGGCCAACTCTCCAGACGATAGTTCTTCACCTGCCAAGCCATTAAAACAGGGGAAACACCATCTGCAAATCAGGGTTGGTCCCACCCCGAAAGTGGCAGTCCAGCCCAAACTGCTTGGTCACATCCCTTCTGAAAGAGACCACAAGCATCCCCAAACATGGTTCAGCCTGTTGGGCCTCATCAGTGAGGAGTATCTTGGGTCTCTAGTCCTAGAAGGGTTGGGATGACCATAGCAAAACAAAAGTGGTGATGGCTGGAAGGTTTAGAATTAATCTTAACCTCTGGCCACCATCGTTCTTCGTTCTTCACCTGCCCAGCCATTATAAAAAGGGAAAGACAATATGCAAATCAAGTGCATGTCTGTGTTCCATGTGGGATAATGTGAGGATGTAGATGGCAAGAGTACACATTGCAACACATTGCTGCAATGAGGGCAAAGAAGCACCGGTTGGTGTTCACGATGGTAGTGAAACATTATTTATAAGAAAGCATATGCCTGTATTTCGAATTCGGTGAACTGTCAAAAATAAATCCAGTAGAAAAAAACAATGTCTAACTTTATACAGTTATTAAAAATTAAAACACAATTTCTATGATTTTAAAATTAAAATGAGATTTGTCACATGGCAGTGGATTGGGATTTGTGGTGGGGGATATTTGAAGTGCCTTATTGTCATGTCTCCTGTCACGAGACCCCGTTCTTGCAGCCTTGGTGCCCCTTTAGGTACCCACCAATCCCCCTCTATATCCCGTTTACCTCCACATACCCAACGGCAGCAGTTTGGTGATCAGATCCGGCACACCCGGAAGAGGAGAGGCTTGGACGTTCACCCGAGATCCTTGCAACCGTTCCTCCACTGGCAAATACCATGGCGTTATTCAACAGTGTGCCGGGGACTTCGGCCCTACCTGGTTTCTTGGCGCTTCGTTCCTTTGATATCTACAGTTACCTTGACTATGGACAGCTATACGGATTCCTTTGTCTCTCCCTCGGACTGTCATACTGTTTTGTCTTTCCTGGAACTCTCGACTCTTGGCGCCGTTACCTGGTTTTGATCTGGATCCCCCTGAACTTGTCGTTATCTACTGGCTTCTGACTTTGGATTGTTTGTAGGACTGCTTACGGATCAACCTACTTGGCACACTGATTATTGGTCCACTCTGCCGGGTCAGGTGTTAATACTCCATCCAGAGTGCCACTTAAGACTTTACCCGCCTCCTGCTGCCACCGGTTATCTGCAGGCTCCTGCCCCCATTGTCCCACCTGGGGTATGGTAGGCATCCGTTCCCCTTCCATTTAGGTAAGCCTTATTGTGGTGCCTCTCTGGTGTTCTGATTATATACTGCATTGCCATTGTCTTATATGTACTCATTGCTTGCCTTGTAGTGGTCAGGGGTCCTTCCAGCGTTCCTGGTTCCAGTCTGACGGCACTTAACACCTGTGGCCTCAAAGACTGCACGGGCAGTTATCTTACTACTTTCCCGTGTGGTACTTGGGAACGGAGGTTCTATAATCTACACGACCATCAAGACAGAACACTTATACAGCACTTGTCATTGACAATTGAAATATGTTTTTTTTTCTTTTTTTAAAGTTTTGTTTTGGTTTATTTAAACCTTAACATGAAATAATTAAAAACAATCATCAAAATACACATCTTAAAAAAGCATATCTAAAACACAACATTAACTTACCAGAAAAATGTGTAAAATACATCACATAAATACAATTAATTCATAGTATAGAAAATTCATCCCAACAAGCATAATACAAAAATGTCACAAATTATGCAATTTCCAATCCGTCTGAAGTGTGCTTTACCCAGATGCATCGGTGCCACATAGAGATTAAATTTAAAACATACAGAACACACTACAAAGCTTTCCCATAGAACTAGTGCTGTGGGCACTTAAAACCGAGCATTCCAATAAAAGATGTCTAGTACCTTCCACTTTCCCAGGAGTTCCACAGAACCTGCAGGCAGAATCTACCAACTGTATTGCCCCACGCCCCAAAAGTAATTCCTCCGATAGCAGCAGGTTCCATCTTGTTTTAAATAGTATGTGACGGAGGAAGTTATTAGGGAACTGGAATACAATATGCAAGATAGTCTCTCTTTCCTTATGTTCCTTCGACAGGTCATGCAGGAGGGGTAAACGTGGAATCTCTCTAAAGTCTCTGACCAATACTTGTCGAAAAGGGCCTTGTTAACTTTGTCCGGATTACCTAACAATGTAACATTTGAAATATAGGCTGATAGGCTTAGGCTTTGCCTAAATGTGAAACCTGTTGTCTCGGGCGAGACCTCTTGTTCATTTATTTCTTGTTTCCATCGTTGATAGACATAAATAGAAACTAATGGCCACTCTCCACACTCTCTGCAATGCTGTGCTAAATGGGATCCACGCTTCCCATACATAAGGTTTGGCCCTGTGGAGCACATGGTCACATATGGTGATGTACCCAGCTATATTGAAACCTATATATGAGTCCTCAGGCTTTGAGTTTGGGGCATTAGTTCCAAAGTTGTTGGGTTACTTGCCTCTCTAGAGCACATAGCAGCAATTTGAGGTGGGTTTGAATCTAACCTCTATCAATGCATTTTTGAATTCACATTAAGGAAAAAACTTCCTTTGCAAGCCCCAGTGTCCACGAATACCAGTTCCATAGAACCATCATCCTCAGATATTGATACTACTGAGAGTGAGAGTGAACAACCTCCGAGAAAATTAAATTTTTTAGAGGAAATGAAGCTGTTGGGTATGGATGGCAGACTAAACAGTGGCAAAAAAACAAGAGGCAGAGGCCGAGGCAAGGCTTCGAATCAAAGAGGAAGAAAAAGACAAGGAGGGGAAGACGCGGGATCTTCAACAAACATGGAAAAACCGGAGCGCTTAACACGCTCTGGAATAAAGAAATAAATTCATCCACGACAGAACTACCCGACATGTCTATAATTAACCTCTCCTCCCATGAGCTGACTGCGGCTGAAAACCAAGTCTTAAGACTGGGATTAAACTTTTGTCCTACCTCTGTCTATGATTATGCTGAAACCCGCATAGATTTTGATAAATTTATGCGGAAAATTAGGTTAAAGAAATTTTTTGCCATGTTTCCGCCAAAACCCAAGGCCATAGTATGTCACCCAGGACGCACTGATGTTTCCATACAGGACACTCTCACTCTGCGCATCCTTGAAGATTTGGAATTTGAAAATACAGATTACATGACTAACATAGATTTGGAACTTTCTAATGCAGAAACAAGCTGGCCAGGTAAAACAGCGCTCAAAATAAAATCTAAATTTAATCCCATGTTCAATCCGGGAGGCCATGTTGAGGCATTTCAGGACCTGGTCATTAATGATCTCAAAAAAAAAATTCGAAAGTCACGACAACCTGTGAGAACAAATTTGACCCCAGCCCAACAACGCACATTTAAACAGCTTGGGGCTATGAAAGAGTACATCATCAAACCATCAGATAAGGGAACTAATATAGTCATGATGAACCGGACTGATTACATCAAGGAAGCTCATAGGCAACTAACAAACAAAAACTGCTATTCAAAATTACAAGCTGACCCGTCTGAAACCATGAGTGTGTTACTATCAGACCTTTTACAGACTTGGAAGGAGAAAGATCTGCTAGACGAAGACATGTGTACATATTTACAACCTAAATTTCCCACTATTCCAACGATTTATTTTCTGCCTAAAGTACATAAAAGTTTGACAAGACCCCCAGGCAGACCTATTGTCACACTATGTGGGACACTGTTGGAAAACCTATCGCGGTTTGTGGATGAAACACTGATTACTTTTGTTACCACTCTGCCCTCCTATTTAAGGGACACTAAAGATTTCTTGAGCAGAATAGAGGGTATTCCATGGGAAACTTCTTATTTGTTAACAACTCTAGATGTGGTCTCTCTTTACACCTCAATTCGACACGAAGATGGCCTTAAAGCTTGCGAGTATTTTTTGTATACCAGGTCTATGAACTATATGCAACATGGCACTATGATATTGGAGATGATTAGATTTTGCTTAACCAATAATTGCTTTCTGTTTGATAAGGAGTATTTTATTCAACTTCAAGGCACTGCCATGGGCACTACATTTGCTCCTTCATATGCTAACTTAACTATGGGCTGGTGGGAGAAGTTTGTTGTCTGGCATTCGGGCAACACTTTATATACAGACAAAATAATCCTATGGCTGCGATACATTGATGATCTGTTTGTGATCTGGGATGGCAATGATCAAGAATGGTTAGACTTTGTGAGGATGTTAAACATTAATAATTTAAACCTCCAATTTACTGAGAACCATAGTAAGACCGAGTTGGTTTTCTTGGATATTGCAATTAAAGTAGTCAATGGAGAACTCACTAGCAGCCTACACAGAAAGCCAACCAGCTCAAACATACCATTACACGCAAAGAGTAGCCATCCCACAGCCCTAAAATGGAGCATCCCGTATGGCGAATTCATACGCATACGCAGAAATTGCTCTAATATTAACACCTTTGATAGTGAATGTGCCTGGATGGCTCAGAGATTTAAAAATCGTGGCTACCCAATCAAAATATTGGAAAGAGCATTTTTAAAAGTTAGAGACATGGACCGTTCTCTTTTACTGATTTCTAACTCTATGCAAACAAAAAATACGGAGAACACAGGTACACGTTTAATTTTGACTTTTGGCAACGGGGCACGTAACATTCGCCAAGTATTACAAAAGCACTGGCATGTTCTAAGATTAGATGAACACTTGGGCGAGATCCTGGCACCCAAAGTCAATATTACATTCCGTAGATCACCTTCAATAAAAGATACCTTGGTGCCTAGTTTTATGAGCCCTCTGGCTAATCAATCAGGAGCCAGTTGGATGAACATCAAGAGACCGGGTTTCCAAAAATGCTCCAAATGTAAAGCATGCACTTACGCAGTCAATACTAGCTGTTATTTACATCCCATTTTAGGGAAGAACATTAAGATTGTGTCCAGAATAACTTGTGAGACTGAGTATGTAGTATATGTGTTGAATTGCCCATGTAATAAGTGGTATGTTGGTAGTACCAAAGGACAACTTAAATTAAGAGTACTACAACACATCAGGGCAATTAAACATGCCGATCCAACTTACCCTATGGCTCTACATTTTAAGCACCAACATGGGGGCCAATTGGAGGGTTTTACCTTTTTCGGCATACATACAATTACCAAACCACTTAGAGGAGGCAATCGCGAGTTAGCATTACGACAGCTAGAAACTAGGTGTATTTTGGACTTAGAGACTAAGAAACCCAGGGGTCACAATTTAGATGAGGAACTATACACCTTCCTGGGAACATGAAGTTCAAGTTTATAATGTCTCTAACCTGCTTTTACCATCCAGTACATATCCCATAGGCTAGCTCATTTTCTTTTACTCCTGATGTTACTAGCAAAAATGGAGTTCTCACATGTTCATTTATGAAATATGGGGTTGGTATTTTGCTTTCACAGCTGTGATGCAGTTTTTAAACATTGGTTTTTAATAAGTCACCATATCGGTTTTTATTTTTAGAGGTTGATATAACACAGAGATTTTCTAACTCGACTTTACCTGTTCTGTGGCGCCATACCGATGATAATCCTATACGGACTCTATAATAGAAAGGTTTTATTTATATTGCATTGTTGATATACTATTTCTCCTATAAAAACTCTGATGCATATATATAGGTTCATATGAAAGAGATACATCTTTTATCTTTTATACGACTAACATGGTTTTCGTTTTAGTATTATGAATTTGGATGTTTTATGCACTATGCACTTTATGATCTAGCAATATTTTGCACGCACTTTGCACTTTATAAAAAGGAAACTTTTGCGGAACAATTAACAGAGCAGACGTCCATGCACACACCTCAGAATGTGGATACAATCTAAATCTACAGAGATTTACTTTACTTGACATATATCAGATACTGTATCCACATATTAAAGTATAAAGTTGAGAGGCTTATATGAATAAGAGAGGTGTGTGCATGGACGGAGAGCACTATGCACTTTATTTTATTGCTGCTATGTATGAAATTTTGCTGCTAGAATGTTATTTTGCACATACATCCAAATGTTTTATACTTGGCAATTTTGCACATACCATATACCGTCTATATGCACCTAGTCCGAGGTTTATTTGAGCACGCTAGACGCTACTTTGCATAGGTTACCATTGTTAATTCATGATCATGCAACTAGGAGCTAAATTAGACTACTTTCTCGTTTTTTGATGTATTGGCAAACGCATTTTTGGACATATAAACTACGTCTAAAAATCATGGTATATTGCTGAAATTTAAAAACACATGATTGCTTTGAGAAAATAATGCATTTTTTGTTACATGACACATTTTGTGTTTTTTATGCATTTATAAATTATGAAAGTAATTCATGTGTTACATGTTAGAGGACAAAGTTAGGACTCCTTCATGAGTAATTATATACTGTTGAACCGTTCCAATATGGCTGCCTTATAAAACATGATGAACGAATGGTTACCAGCAGGTGGACACTCTCTATGGCAAATCAGAGAGTCAGTCTGGGGATAAATTGTAGTCCATTCTCTGTGTTGTTGGCAAACCTACGTGATCAAGCGGTCTGTGCACCGCGAAACGCGTCGTTGTTTTTGTTTTCCTTCCTGATGTACTCACACCAATAAAGAAAACGTGTTGCCAGGAGTGTTGAGGAGCTTCTTTCCACTTTCTTTCTCTGCAAGGACATTGGTTTTTGATTGCAGCTGCTCTCTGGAGTGCACTCCACTTGCTGTCCTTTTTTAAAGGCAATCTTTTTATATTATCGCGCTGAAGGTTCAACGGCGCTGGAACTTGCACCCGCCCATCTCACAGAAGCGCACAACTCCGTCCATTTTGATCCATCTTTGGAGCTGTTTCGTGTGCTCCGGTCTGTCCGCAGAAACCACGCATCGTGAGGATACAGGGAGGAGGAGCGGGCCGGCTACCTGCTGCACTGCGGATGACGAGTTCGGCGCGTCGGAGGACACGTGGAGCCCGCATCAGTCGCAGCAGGTCTGTGAACGTTCCATTCTTTCCTGTTTCTTCTATCTATTCAAGCTTTGTATGGTCCAAGGACAGTCCGTTAAAGTAATTACAGCATCTCCACATAGTGGCTTGCTGTTGGCGTGAGAGCGAACATTTGTTCAAGTTATAAAGTGGTCAAACACCTCAACAACAATACATTGTATTGATTATGGCAACACAACAGGAAAGGGAAAATATTCGAAAAACACAAGCTGCGTCACTTTTTTGTGAAAAGCAACCCATACCCAATAAAGATGCACCCAAGGAGCAGATGTCAGAGACACAGTCTAGCAATGAGGTGAAACTTCTAAGAGAATTGGAGAAGCTACGTAAAAGAGAGATCAGTAAATGGTGGGAAGAATTCTCTCTACAAAATTACATTGATGTAGGACGTATTCCAAGAGGTTTACGTATCCTTACCACACCCTCGTTCGAAGATCAAGACCCTGCTATGCTACAAGAATGGGGAGAGTCCAGTAATGCTTGCTCAGTTAACTTCCTCAACATCTTGATCAAATATGCCAGAATGGACAGACACAAAATACTGGATAAAATAGAGGAAGTTACAGAACAATTGCAGAGTCTAGAGGAAAGCGAAGAGGGGAAAAATCTACGCATCAACATGGAAAAGGGATATAAAACGTTTGAGGAAGATATCAAATTACGTAAGCAGAGGAAATTCATACGTGATAGAAATGACTATGAACAAGGAAGAGTATTGACCTTTGCTAAACGCTTTGACACATTAAGGAAAAAACTTCCTTTGCAAGCCCCAGTGTCCACGAATACCAGTTCCATAGAACCATCATCCTCAGATATTGATACTACTGAGAGTGAGAGTGAACAACCTCCGAGAAAATTAAATTTTTTAGAGGAAATGAAGCTGTTGGGTATGGATGGCAGACTAAACAGTGGCAAAAAAACAAGAGGCAGAGGCCGAGGCAAGGCTTCGAATCAATGAGGAAGAAAAAGACAAGGAGGGGAAGACGCGGGATCTTCAACAAACATGGAAAAACCGGAGCGCTTAACACGCTCTGGAATAAAGAAATAAATTCATCCACGACAGAACTACCCGACATGTCTATAATTAACCTCTCCTCCCATGAGCTGACTGCGGCTGAAAACCAAGTCTTAAGACTGGGATTAAACTTTTGTCCTACCTCTGTCTATGATTATGCTGAAACCCGCATAGATTTTGATAAATTTATGCGGAAAATTAGGTTAAAGAAATTTTTTGCCATGTTTCCGCCAAAACCCAAGGCCATAGTATGTCACCCAGGACGCACTGATGTTTCCATACAGGACACTCTCACTCTGCGCATCCTTGAAGATTTGGAATTTGAAAATACAGATTACATGACTAACATAGATTTGGAACTTTCTAATGCAGAAACAAGCTGGCCAGGTAAAACAGCGCTCAAAATAAAATCTAAATTTAATCCCATGTTCAATCCGGGAGGCCATGTTGAGGCATTTCAGGACCTGGTCATTAATGATCTCAAAAAAATTCGAAAGTCACGACAACCTGTGAGAACAAATTTGACCCCAGCCCAACAACGCACATTTAAACAGCTTGGGGCTATGAAAGAGTACATCATCAAACCATCAGATAAGGGAACTAATATAGTCATGATGAACCGGACTGATTACATCAAGGAAGCTCATAGGCAACTAACAAACAAAAACTGCTATTCAAAATTACAAGCTGACCCGTCTGAAACCATGAGTGTGTTACTATCAGACCTTTTACAGACTTGGAAGGAGAAAGATCTGCTAGACGAAGACATGTGTACATATTTACAACCTAAATTTCCCACTATTCCAACGATTTATTTTCTGCCTAAAGTACATAAAAGTTTGACAAGACCCCCAGGCAGACCTATTGTCACACTATGTGGGGCACTGTTGGAAAACCTATCGCGGTTTGTGGATGAAACACTGATTACTTTTGTTACCACTCTGCCCTCCTATTTAAGGGACACTAAAGATTTCTTGAGCAGAATAGAGGGTATTCCATGGGAAACTTCTTATTTGTTAACAACTCTAGATGTGGTCTCTCTTTACACCTCAATTCGACACGAAGATGGCCTTAAAGCTTGCGAGTATTTTTTGTATACCAGGTCTATGAACTATATGCAACATGGCACTATGATATTGGAGATGATTAGATTTTGCTTAACCAATAATTGCTTTCTGTTTGATAAGGAGTATTTTATTCAACTTCAAGGCACTGCCATGGGCACTACATTTGCTCCTCCATATGCTAACTTAACTATGGGCTGGTGGGAGAAGTTTGTTGTCTGGCATTCGGGCAACACTTTATATACAGACAAAATAATCCTATGGCTGCGATACATTGATGATCTGTTTGTGATCTGGGATGGCAATGATCAAGAATGGTTAGACTTTGTGAGGATGTTAAACATTAATAATTTAAACCTCCAATTTACTGAGAACCATAGTAAGACCGAGTTGGTTTTCTTGGATATTGCAATTAAAGTAGTCAATGGAGAACTCACTAGCAGCCTACACAGAAAGCCAACCAGCTCAAACATACCATTACACGCAAAGAGTAGCCATCCCACAGCCCTAAAATGGAGCATCCCGTATGGCGAATTCATACGCATACGCAGAAATTGCTCTAATATTAACACCTTTGATAGTGAATGTGCCTGGATGGCTCAGAGATTTAAAAATCGTGGCTACCCAATCAAAATATTGGAAAGAGCATTTTTAAAAGTTAGAGACATGGACCGTTCTCTTTTACTGATTTCTAACTCTATGCAAACAAAAAATACGGAGAACACAGGTACACGTTTAATTTTGACTTTTGGCAACGGGGCACGTAACATTCGCCAAGTATTACAAAAGCACTGGCATGTTCTAAGATTAGATGAACACTTGGGCGAGATCCTGGCACCCAAAGTCAATATTACATTCCGTAGATCACCTTCAATAAAAGATACCTTGGTGCCTAGTTTTATGAGCCCTCTGGCTAATCAATCAGGAGCCAGTTGGATGAACATCAAGAGACCGGGTTTCCAAAAATGCTCCAAATGTAAAGCATGCACTTACGCAGTCAATACTAGCTGTTATTTACATCCCATTTTAGGGAAGAACATTAAGATTGTGTCCAGAATAACTTGTGAGACTGAGTATGTAGTATATGTGTTGAATTGCCCATGTAATAAGTGGTATGTTGGTAGTACCAAAGGACAACTTAAATTAAGAGTACTACAACACATCAGGGCAATTAAACATGCCGATCCAACTTACCCTATGGCTCTACATTTTAAGCACCAACATGGGGGCCAATTGGAGGGTTTTACCTTTTTCGGCATACATACAATTACCAAACCACTTAGAGGAGGCAATCGCGAGTTAGCATTACGACAGCTAGAAACTAGGTGTATTTTGGACTTAGAGACTAAGAAACCCAGGGGTCACAATTTAGATGAGGAACTATACACCTTCCTGGGAACATGAAGTTCAAGTTTATAATGTCTCTAACCTGCTTTTACCATCCAGTACATATCCCATAGGCTAGCTCATTTTCTTTTACTCCTGATGTTACTAGCAAAAATGGAGTTCTCACATGTTCATTTATGAAATATGGGGTTGGTATTTTGCTTTCACAGCTGTGATGCAGTTTTTAAACATTGGTTTTTAATAAGTCACCATATCGGTTTTTATTTTTAGAGGTTGATATAACACAGAGATTTTCTAACTCGACTTTACCTGTTCTGTGGCGCCATACCGATGATAATCCTATACGGACTCTATAATAGAAAGGTTTTATTTATATTGCATTGTTGATATACTATTTCTCCTATAAAAACTCTGATGCATATATATAGGTTCATATGAAAGAGATACATCTTTTATCTTTTATACGACTAACATGGTTTTCGTTTTAGTATTATGAATTTGGATGTTTTATGCACTATGCACTTTATGATCTAGCAATATTTTGCACGCACTTTGCACTTTATAAAAAGGAAACTTTTGCGGAACAATTAACAGAGCAGACGTCCATGCACACACCTCAGAATGTGGATACAATCTAAATCTACAGAGATTTACTTTACTTGACATATATCAGATACTGTATCCACATATTAAAGTATAAAGTTGAGAGGCTTATATGAATAAGAGAGGTGTGTGCATGGACGGAGAGCACTATGCACTTTATTTTATTGCTGCTATGTATGAAATTTTGCTGCTAGAATGTTATTTTGCACATACATCCAAATGTTTTATACTTGGCAATTTTGCACATACCATATACCGTCTATATGCACCTAGTCCGAGGTTTATTTGAGCACGCTAGACGCTACTTTGCATAGGTTACCATTGTTAATTCATGATCATGCAACTAGGAGCTAAATTAGACTACTTTCTCGTTTTTTGATGTATTGGCAAACGCATTTTTGGACATATAAACTACGTCTAAAAATCATGGTATATTGCTGAAATTTAAAAACACATGATTGCTTTGAGAAAATAATGCATTTTTTGTTACATGACACATTTTGTGTTTTTTATGCATTTATAAATTATGAAAGTAATTCATGTGTTACATGTTAGAGGACAAAGTTAGGACTCCTTCATGAGTAATTATATACTGTTGAACCGTTCCAATATGGCTGCCTTATAAAACATGATGAACGAATGGTTACCAGCAGGTGGACACTCTCTATGGCAAATCAGAGAGTCAGTCTGGGGATAAATTGTAGTCCATTCTCTGTGTTGTTGGCAAACCTACGTGATCAAGCGGTCTGTGCACCGCGAAACGCGTCGTTGTTTTTGTTTTCCTTCCTGATGTACTCACACCAATAAAGAAAACGTGTTGCCAGGAGTGTTGAGGAGCTTCTTTCCACTTTCTTTCTCTGCAAGGACATTGGTTTTTGATTGCAGCTGCTCTCTGGAGTGCACTCCACTTGCTGTCCTTTTTTAAAGGCAATCTTTTTATATATATATATATATATATATATATATATATATATATATATTTTGTTGCTTTTGTTTACCGATTGTCAGATATAGGGGCTGTTACGTCATGCAAGATGCGTGATGACGAAGATCTTGTTAATTATATTCAAGAGATTCAAGAGCTTTGGAGCCTTGAAACTTGAGAGGCTTGGGACAAAACAATAGCAATATTTTGAACCTCTTGGTGCAGGGGTTACCAGAACCTGTGCAGAGAAGTTTGAAGAAACTGGTGGGGATGGAAGCAAAGGGCTGGCCAGAAATACAACTCACCATAGAGCATCATTGCAGGTTATGGCAGGAGAAAGCCAAACAAAATGCAGAAGAGAGGAAGGCAGATGAGGTGAAATTAGTTCAAAAGAAATTGTCAAAATATGCACTGGTAGGAGCTGTAACAACAAGCCCCACACAAAAGACATAAGCACCGGCACCACAGCTACAATACCAACCACAGCTGCCGTGCCACCGCATAGAACAATATGTCCCGCCCATGAGAGGAGGGTACATGGGTAGAGGTAGATACCAAGCCGGTTATCACAGGAGGGGATGATTCCAATGAGGGCGTGTCTTCAGTTCCCAGTCCCATCAAAACACAGGAGGCTTTTGGGGTTACAATCAGCAGATGCCATAGGGACCAGGAGACTTTTCAGGAGGCTTCCCCGGACAGGGTAGGGAACCACCCCAGTTCTGGACCTGTGGACATCCAGGACAGATTTCCAGAACAAGCAGAACTAAGGCGTGAAACAAGGGTGGGTTGATCAGAGGCAGCACGCCTAACTAGGAGGACAGGACGATTATTATGACCAAGACGCACAGCAACAAGTAAAGATGCAGAACACCCAACAACAGGTACTGCATCCAGTACAGACCCAGCCTCAGGCTGCACCAATGACAACCCCCCAAATGACAGCACCCCAAACAACAACACCACAAATGACAGTATCACTCCCAATATTTACAAGCAGCACAACAGTTAGCGCAAATACAGGATTGCCACTCCCCAGAACTAATGGACACAGTAGCAATGGTACCAGAGTGAAGGTTGGGAGTGGTTACCATGGTTGGGAACAACCCCTTCACAGGGAAGGGGTTATCTATGTTTCCCCAATATGACAGCCCACAGACGAACTTACTGTATACCATCCTGTCAGTCACACCGAATCCTGCAGAGAAACCTCGCATTAGGGTGGCGATAGGTGACAAAACATGTTCCTTTCTTGTTAACACTAGGGTGACTAGGTCATGTATCTAGGAAGGGACATTTGCATTGTCAGGCAATGCCATGAACACTCAAGGATTCTCTGAGGCTCGAGAAGGGGTTCCCTTTACTGATAACATCTCCTTATCTATAGGCGATCACAACTTATTTTTACCCTTACTCTATTCCCGACAAACACCTGTCATACTGGGATGCGACATAATGAGCAGACTGAACATGACCATCTCATTCACATACAAGGGCATAGTATGTTCTACACCAGGAATACACATGCTAACGGCAAGGCAGATTGTCCAAAAATGTTGTGTTCCAGTACAGGACAGATGTGGCACTTGCCTGGATGCCAGGAATAGCAGAGAAAGTATGGAGGATGCCAGAGACCAGAGACACCACTAGATGTGAGAGAGGGAACAAATATGCCTATAGGCATCGAGGCAGTTGTGGCAAGAGTGGACTGGGTTGCAGTACACGCAACAGATGACCAAAGGGAGAGCATGGAGGGTGATAATTGCAGTGGCAGAAGGATGCAGGTTGACATCAGTAACGGCTTAAGAGTGTTTTCTGAAGAAAGAGTGGGCACAGAGATGTTGTTGGAAATGAGCGTGAGGTTCTGGTTACAGATTTACCTACAGGAAAATGGCAATGGCACTGGAAGCGCCACCGCCATTTTGGGAAGAAGATTTGGAAAAAGTATCCGACAGCTTATTGACCATGAGTCCCTATAATGTAGGGTGCATAAAGAGCATAGGGGGAGTGAATATTAAATTAAAACCTGGATCGATACTGCCACAAGTGAAACAATACCCCCTGACCAAAGAAGCAGATGAGGGCATTCATGAAACAATCAAGGACCTCATTGAGAGAGGCATTCTGGTACCATCAGAATTTCCATGCAACACTGCGGTGTACCCTGTACGTAAGGTGAAAGGGGGGGTCATGGCCTTCTTAACCGCATTGTAGAGTCAGAGTAGACTGTAGCAGCAAACACAGCAATGGTCTTGTGCGGCATTCCAGCGTACGCCACCTGTTTCACCATGATTGACCTCAAGAATGCCTTTTTCTCAGTAGTACTACATTCAGACTCACAAGATTTGACCAGCTTCATGTACCACAACCAGAAATGGAAACACACTAGGCTGACACAAGGGTACTGCGAGTCACCATCTATATTCAACAGGGTAATTCAGATGGATTTAAGCAACATTACAACAGAAAGCACAGTCCTGCAGTATGTAGACGACATCGAATACGTAGCAAGACAGAAGAAGAATGCAGGACAGATCTAGGACACATACTCGCAGTACTAGCAGACGAGGGGTACAAGGTAGACAAGACCAAACTCCAGTACTGTCAAAAGGAAGTACTGTAAATTGGACAGCTGATATCTAAGGATGGCAGGCACATTGACGCAAAGAGAGCACAGCCAATCCACAACACACCACAACCTAAAACAGTGATTATAGCACATACACCAGGCTACTTCTAACTGCATTGAAAGAGGCTCAGAGAGAGCACACTTGTCTGGACACAAGAGATGATGGAAGCATTCAATTCACTGAAAGAATCAATATGCAAGGCTCCAGTGTTAGGGACCCCAGATTGCAACAGGGAATTCTTCCTGTTTCACACACTGATGGTGTGGCTATGAAGGCAGTACTAACACAAAAAACAAGCATGGGCCATAAACCAATTGCTTACTACAGTAGACAGCTTGACCCAGTAACGAAAAGACACTATCATGCAAACAATCACTAGCAGCTGCAGCTTTCACAGTAGAGCGGGCATCAACAATAACAATGGGGTGCACCACCACCCTTTACATAGAACACGCCCTATTTGCAATACTGCACAAGCCAAAAAGCACGTTAACAACACAAAGAGCATCAGGTTACGAGATAACACCATCAAAAGGAGAATTGAGGATAGTATGATGCAACACTGTAAATCCAGCATTATTCATGGCAGACGTCTATCAGCCAGGAGAGTGGGCTCATGACTGTACCAAAAATATCGAGCAATTCACTGAGACACGCAAAGTGGAGAAGGATGCATTTAACAGGGAAAAGGTACTCTACATTGATGGGTCTTCAACTATTGATCAAAATGATGGAATGAGGAGTACAGGGGCTGATGCAGTGACATTGAAGGAGGATTGGACAAGTGAGGTAGTGGTGAGTGCCAGGTTACCACCTATTTATTCAGCACAAGTAGCGGAACTAGTGGGTCTCATACTGGCCTTACAAAATAGTGTAAATAAGAGAGTGACAATATATTCAGACAGTGCATAACTCACGTCCACAGTACATTCTGGTTTGGCACGATGGCTCAGGAGAGGGTGCAGAAGGGTGGATGGGACTACAGTACAGCATGCACTATTGTTAGGAGAACTCATTGAAGTGATAACATACCCACAAGAGCTAGTATTGTTAAAGTGCCAAGAACACACCAAAGGGGTTAATGCAATATCCAGAGGGAACAAAGAAGCCAATTATGAGGCAAAATGTGTGTCAAAATTTTGGGGAATAGTGGGAATTGAAGGAGAGAACACAGGCCACTGCAGGAGTAAGGCAAATGTTGTTGAAGGAAGGATACAATTACCTAGCTGAAACAAAAATCATGGAACTTCAGGGAGCTGCACCCAAGGATGAAAAGGAACTCTAAGTGGACATGTCCAAGATGTTCTTGATCAGTGGGCGTAGGTTGGTTAAAGTTATGTTCCGGGTATTCCTAGATAGAGTTGGGGGGGAAATAATAGGGGGTAGTGGTGTGATTCTCTGGATATCGGAGGCTATATAGTGGTTTGTTTGTTTGTTTGTTTATTTATTTGTATGGCGCACCTTACCCAGGGGCAACAGGGCGCAGGCAAAAGATAATTCGAAGCTTACAATGTTGCAGAAATATACACTTTGAAGTAGTAATAAAAATAATCAGAATTACAGGAATAAAATATACAAATCTTCATACATACAAAGTCAATATCTATGCAGGGGTAAATACACAGATATGTACAGGGCTGTTAGAGGCGGGTAAACCTAAAAGAATATTCAGGATTACAGGAATAAGAGGTATACAAGTCTTCAAACATTAAAAGTCAATATCTATACAGGAGGTAAGTGTACAGAAGTGTGCAGGGCTGTTAGAGGCGAAGGCAGAATCACGAACAAGAGTATCACTATCTATACATAGGTGTAGAAAGTGCAGCTAAATACAAGGGTTATTGGAGTTAAGGTGACTGATGAGGTGTCTTCTAAAGTGCAAGTATGGTTGGTCAGCTCTTAGGTTGTGAGGCATAGAGTTCCAGAGCGTGGCAGCTTTCACCGGGAAACTGTTCCCACCAATGGTGGAGAGTTTGAATCTGGGAATTATCAGACGGTTGGAATTGATAGTTCTTGTTTGTCGGATGGAGGACTTTCTCTTTACCTTGTCCATCAGATAACTGGGGGCGGCATTGTTGAGGGCTTTATGGGTTAGGGAGGCCAACTTTAGTTTGATTTTGTTGTCTGTAGAGAGCCATTTCTGTTGGCGTCTAGTGGTTGAGATATGATCTCTCTTATTAATGCCGAGGGCAGCTCTCAAGGCATTGTTTTGTAGGATTTGGAGCCTGTGGATAATGGCTTTGTTGGCACCGCTATAGAGGGCATTACAATAATCAAGCCTAGATAGTATGAGTGCTCTTGCCAGGATCAGGCAGCTGTCATTGGATAGGAATGGTCTGCCTGCCCTTATTAATTTGCAAGTGTACGCAGTGGTAGATGCTAGTGAGTTAACCTGTTTAGTGAATGACATAGTGGCATCCAGATAAAAGCCAAGGGTTTTTACTTCCCTGGATACTCTGATGAGATTACCATCTATGTTGAATTCGGCATATTCAAGGCCTAGTTTGTTGATATTAGCAGGGGTACCTAAGATGATGAGCTCTGTCTTGTCATCATTCAAGCATAGACCATGAGATGCCATCCATGCCTGAATGATGAGATATACCCTATTCACCAACTCACTGTCCTTACTGTGATCCTCTGAAAGTGGGAGGAGAATCTGAGTGTCATCAGCATAATTAGTGTAGGTGACACCCAGATGGTCCAGATCGTCGAACAGGGGTTTGGTGAAGATGTTATATAGTGTGGGGGAGACGCATGAGCCCTGCGGGACTCCGCTAGTGATAGGAGAGGGGTCTGCTGCTGCTGAAGGGGAGAAGACTCTCATAGTTCTCTCACTCAGAAAGGATTCAATCCATTTGATAGCTTCTGGGGAGAAATGAGCAGCTGAGTCAAGGTGTCTGCAGAGGACCTTGTGGTCGACGAGGTCGAAAGCCGCGGAGAGGTCGAGTAAGAGGAGGAGTGCTGTCTTGCCCTTGTCCCTCAGATCATCAATTTGGGTTTTCAGATCGATGAGGGCTGTTTCTGTGCCGTGTAATGGGCGGAAACCTGATTGTCTGGCGCCTAGTAGCTTGTGTAGTTCTAGGTATTTTTGAATCTGGACATAGTGGTGGTCTGTCCAGGCAATGGGCATATTCTGGAGCATTTTAATGGAGCAGTTGAGATCAGATAGCCAATCAAGGGTCTGATCCTTAACATGTGTTGGCTGTGATTCGATGTTTGAATTGAATTGAATTGAATTGAATTGAGTTGTGAGATAGTATTTTCGAGGGAGAGGGCATTGGGATCGTTACCATCCTGGAACCCAAGGTTCATATCTCCAAGTAGTATGATTTGAAAGCCTGGTTTTACATTGGCTGTTAGGAGGCCTGTAATATGTTCCTCAAATCTTCCTAGTATAGTGGTATAGGCCTAGTGCAAATCACAGCAGTAAAGTTGAGCATAATCATCTATGAAAACAGTCTCCATTTCCTAGCCTGTAGTATGCCGGTCCAGAAACAACAGTGCCGGTAAGCTTACCAGCACGGTTGTTGCCGGACTGGCATACTTGTAATTAGCCTCTTTGTGTTTTAATGGTGTGACATAATTTGTTATGCAAATTCTTTGATTCAGTGCAGAAACTAAATATTGTCAATAAGCGGTGCGTTAACCACTACATGCAAGTGCTTTCACTGCAGTATGCCTCAGAACACGCCCCCATCAGGCTCCTGGGTTGATGTCTCACTCATTCCTTCCCAGGAGTGGAAAGCCAACACTTTGGTGTCTTTGATATTTTGAATAGCAATTTCTACGTTGGAGATGATTCATCAGACGGGTGTTAGAACTGCTTACGCAAGAGTGTTGCTTCTTAGGTTGGGTTTGGAAACGGGGGAGTGATAGCGTGTTTGGGTAATATTTGATTCTGTTTAAATATAGCGGCTAAACTCATCTGCTATACTAAGCTGTTTTTTATACTTTTCAATGGTGCATTACTAATTTCACGTGTAATAAGATAGGCATAATTAAGGACTTTCTTTTTTTATTGTGGAATAACAGAGACATTAATGTAGCAGTCAACAGACATATGGTGATCTTGTATTTAAGGAGACATTACATTGCCTGAGCTACGCAACAGGAAACCCATTTAACAGGCATGGAAGACTCGAAATTACACTCTAAAATGAGGGGTTATTTATATTTTTCATCCTTTCATCTGCCATTAGGGTTGTGCGACATGGATAGCAGTGGGTACTCAATTTGAGCAGGAAAAGCAATACTATTATGATTCTGTCAGGTTTGAAGGACTGAGGGGCAAATTGAAAGGTGTCAAGCTATTTCTAATAAATACTTTCACACATGAACTAAAGAACACGCCAACTCCCATAGCTTGTTCAAGGGTGTTCATTGATTTTTTGACTAACTAAATACTACCTGAATGGTAGTGAGGGTCTAAAGGCAAATACCCTTTCCAGACAATCTCGCTCAGGAAATGTCTAAACTGTGGTTATGTCTACTCTAAAATGCAGGTTAGTTCTAAGGAGTTATAGAAATGTGCTTTACAGACACTCAAGCCCCACTTGGACATCCTCACTTCATGCCTTGATGTTCCTCTCCCTATGTCTCTCTAGTCGCCTCTCCTCTTCCGGCTCTCTCTTCTGTACAACTCCACATGTCTTCTCTCCACTCCTGTCCTACGTCTTCCTTTCCTGTCCTCCAATTTCTCTCTACTTCTACAATCTATGTCCACCATCTGATATTAGATTATCATAATCCCTCCTACCACTCTCCATCTCCACTCCACTACAACTCCCTCCTCGCCACACTCCTTCTACTCTACCCTCTTCACCCTCCTACTACTCTCCCCTCTGGACACTACTACTAGTATCCTCTCTCCACACTACTACTAATCTGCCCCATCTTCTCAGTCACGATCCTTTCTCTGTCAAACACTTGCCACTCACCCTCTACACTCCCTCTAGCAAGTTAACTCACTCACCCTGCGTGCATACTTACAACACAATACCACTTGATCTCACTAACCAATACCTCCAAAATGTTCAACACGCCTCCCACACCAGTCCAACATCCTTCCCCTTTCTGGTCTCTTGGTCTATCACCTTCTCCTCCTCTGACCTCATCTGAATGACCCACACCTTCCCGTTTCATGTCCCTCTTTTCGTCCTCCCTCTTTCCCATTGGATTTCTGGCCCTGGTTATTTATTCCTCACTCTGAATATGTTATAAGGATCAGCATTTACAAAAAGGAGGCTGGGCCTCAGCCCTTTCTTTCAATTGGGGCTGTTGTGCTGTAGCAATGAGGGCCCACATTGATGAGTGTCCCAGTTTGTTTTCGGGTGACACATTGCAGTGAATTACCATGTATATATTTGTTTGTATTTATTTATTTTTCAATGTATAAAGTGCCTAAGCCCGAGAGCATCAAGGCGCTGTTACATAACCAGTTACACTCACGGTGAAAAGCAGCAGTGTTAGGCAAACAGCCATGTTTTCTGAGCTCTTCGTAAGGCCCAGAATGATTCCTCAGATATGGTCAAAGTGGGCGGGAGCGGCTGGGAGTGCAGCTCATCTACTTTTTTTGTGGGATGGTTTCGTTTTAAAATAAAAGTGTAGGAAGCAGTTGAAACTTGCCCTACAGTGCAGTGCACTGAACGTTACCTTAAACAGGAGGCACATTTGTGTCGTGGCTTATATTGTGTGTGGGAGGTCGGTCGGTGGAGAGCAGGCCAGGGCAGCAGGGCACATAGTTCCACTACTTCTTTTCATACACTTCAACCACTGTTCCTCGGCTCTTAAGGCAGGTGGAAGAGAGTTCCAATGGTTGGCGGCCACCATTGGGAAGCTTGAACCTCCTCCTCTGGCTTGTTTGAATTTTGGTTGGACAAGTCAGTGTGGGAAGGCTGGTCTGGATGGTCTAGTAGGATTGGCTTTCGAGATCTTTTGTGACAGGTAAGGGCGTGCTGAGTAGGAGAGGCATCTGTGTGTAATGGAAAGAGTGTTAAAGATTATCCTTTCTCAAATGGGGAGCCAGTGAGCCTCCCTTCTTGCTGTCAAAATGTGATCTTGTTTCTGGAATTTGAAGGCTGGACGAAGAGCATTGTTCTCGATCACCTGCATCTTTCGGATGGTGTGCTTTGAGGTACCGGCGAAGACAGTGTTGCAATAATCGTGCAATAATCGTGCCTTCAATCAATGACCACTCTGGCAAAGGTGAGGCAGCTAGTCGGTGTTTGGAATTTTCTGGCATCATTAATCAGTTTGGTCGTGTATGCGGCAGAAGATGCAACGGAGCTGACTCTGCATGTGAGTGAGAGGGTGGCGTCCAGGTGAACACTCAGGGGGTTCACTCAATTAGAGCCTGGGATCTGGAGGTTGTCAATGTTAAAGGAGGTGTATTGGTTGTTGAGCTTTTTCAGCACTGCTGTTGCTCCTACCAGCAAGAGCTCTGTCTTGTCATCGTTCAGGCAAACCATGCCTGAATTGTTAGGTAGATCATGTTGAGGGTGATGGAATCATTACTGCAGTTGCCGGAGAGTGGAAGGAGGATTTGTGTGTCTTTGGTATAGTTGGTGTAAGATATACTGATGGAGTCCAGAAGGTCGAAGAGGGGTTTGGTAAATATATTGTACAGGCTGGGGCATACACAGGACCCTTTTGGTACACTACATGAAATGGGTGCAGGGTGCGCTTGTTTTTCCCGAAACAGTCTCATGCATCTGGCCTCAAGGAAAGATGCCACCCAGGTTGTGGCCTCTGTGGTGAAATTAGCAGCTGCAGGGCGATGGTGACATAGGATTTGGTGATTGGCCAGGAAGATGGCAGCTGAAAGGTCAGGAGAAGGAGAGGAAATGGTTGACCATCATCCCTAATTTCATCAAGCTGCTTTTCAGATCCAGCAGGGCTGATTCAGTGCTGTGTCCTGCACACCATGTCTCACCTTTAGTGATGTGCAGAGGTGGAGTCAAGTACCCCTGCCAAAAGCTCTGCCCCCATGATGCCTATATGTTGGGAACCGGAAATTGCAACACGTGCAGTACCAGTAAGGATGCATGTACCGCAGAAAATCATGGAAACAAAGTATCCATTAAGAAAACCTTATATGCATTCACAAAGAAATAATGGCCTTTTGGATAAAGTCCCAGAAGAAGTGTGACAATGAGTGAAAGAGGAGACTGGTGATGTTATGCGGAGCATATGATGACGCAAATGGAAAAGATGGACGTGGTAGATGAACATAGACGTTCTATAAGCTCTGAATAGGAGGTGGTAAAGATGAGCAACATTTCAGGCTCAAGATGAAGATGCTCATGCTACAGAAACGCTAGAGAACATGTGAATCAGTTTACACTTGTATAGGCGCAGGAACACAAGTCCACAAAGTAATCTTAGGGCTGTCTATGCAGTGAATAGTTTTGCGGCAATGTGCCAATGTATAATACATAGGAATGTATAGAACCTGGATATTCCACAGTGCACCTTTAGCAAGGCTGAAACCCCTTGATTGGAAAAGGTTTTCAGTGTGGCGCAGTTGGAAAATAACTAAAGGCGATGGAGAAATACAAGAAAGGCTTGGCTGGCCCAGCACCAAGATGACGAGGCCACCGTGAGTCTGGGTGTCCATCCAGTAGTTACAGGAATGTGAGAAAGAAACAATCTTCTGTTTGAAATGGAATGGAAAAACACTGAAGGTGTCAAGAATTCACCATTTAATTGAATGAAATTCTGCAAAAAGGCTTGAAAATTTGGTCTCCCAGTCAAATGGTCAGATCAAAATAGACATTGCGTCGAGCCACACCGAAACCAAGAAGATACTCCCTTTATTCCCCAGACACAGAGTGTTTCTACAAGGCAAAGTACAAAGCCTAATTGACTGGCAGACTGCAAGAGTGATGATAGATGTGGGGCTAATTGGAAGGGGAGGTATGATCACTCTGACCTTCCATGCACCTGGTATGGTAGCCTGCGTGCTGCTAGCGTGTGAAATATTCCAGAAGGGAGCAAAGGTGCCAAACCAATGGTAGAGGGCCATGTATCAAAGAGCCCTATAGTTTGTATAACCAATGAAGTGTAGAGTATCATAGTGACATGAAAGATGATTTGCACTAGGGATAGGCTTAGTTGCCCACCTGACAATAGAAACCCAATCACTTCCACCATCAGTATGGAACGTATACTTAGCTGTTCCCTGTAAAACTATCGCATCCCCAAGTAGGTTTTTGTAGTTTGCCACATAGTGTGATGTCACTTATGACAAATGTTGATTTTAAAAGTTGTGTTTTTCATGAGATGCGCTGAGAGAAATCGAGCGAACGTCCGTTGATGTTTGTTGTAACTCCCTCTTTTAGACAATTGCAAATAAAAAAGCAATGAGTTTTGCCAACTTCCTGATTCAGTTTGATTATCAATGTTTTAGTAACTTCTGCATCCCCATTCATCTCAAAGTATTGCCACCTTGTCTTAAGGGGCCCTAGGTCTATGGGTTCATGTGGTCGCAGAGAGATGATGGTTCAAGGTCCGTTGACCCAATAGGCTTTTAAGGGTCTTGGAAATATCAGGTGTCCTGTGCAATTTATCTGGAGGACCGTGAGGCTCCCTCTGGATATCGGCCACAGCAAAATCTTGCAAGAACACGAAGCAGGTGGGACAGGTTCCTCTTTCACGGAATTCCCCTCCCAGTTTCTACATGCAGCTGAGCTGACCCAAGGCTAAGGTGGCCAGTTGAGGAGAAGATGATCCCAAGGGTGAAGAGCTGAAACACGAATGGTGAGTAGATTTAGAGAGCTGACAAAGCATAACTGTGTATTAAATGGGGTAAGTGATCATTGGGAGTAAGTAACAGAGGGTTAGAAGGGTATTTGAGGTAATGATGAAGAGCGTTAAGTAGAAGGGTATAGTTGTGGACGAGGAGCGGGTGAAAGTAGGCTGCGCACAAATAGATTTGTGAGAGAAGACAATTCACACTCCGATCAGAGTCATTATTAGGGGTGAGAGAAGCCACGAGGAGTGTTGGCTGAAGTATATGTGTCTGTCTGTCTGTCTCTCTAATTGTATATATTATTTGTGATAAAGAAATGATGAAATGGCGAAGAGCGACAACCCATAGAGTGTGGTAAAAGGCTGAGAGTAGATTATTTATTTATATAGTTGATAAAGGTATTATCAAAAACAGGTACACTGAAGTAAAGTGAGACATAGAGGATTGGAGCTGCAACTATTGGTGCACGTTCATGTTCTGTTATTTTTCTGAAAAAGTATTTTCTGTGTAAAACGACAGTAAGTATTGACAGTCAAATTGCGACTTTTCATAATGGAAGATCTTACTCCACTTATGCACCTGTGCAAACAGCTGCCAAAACACGCACCCAAGCTTAAACAATATAGTGCAGAATGGGTTAACGGCATGGCAGATAAGATTTTCATGCCATGACCACAAGAGCTATCACTGCCAAAAAATGTTTTCCAACACATGACCACATACCTGCACGCAGTGTACTCAGAAAGATATTATAAAAAAGGTTAGCTAGTTTAGAGCTTTGGAAGATGTACCAGGAGGAAAGGGAAGACCCACTTCCTGAAGACTGGATGCTTATCCAGTGTAAAGAGGGGTGTGACGAGCCTCCTGCTCCCCCTTCTGCGCCTGAAGAAAATTGTGACAGTACAAAAGATGGAATATATCCATTGAGAGAGCTTAAGGCAGCGTCAGGATCTAGTAATCCTATGCATGAGCCGCCTGCATATAGTAGTGAGGAAAGTTCTGAAAAAACTCTAGAAAGGGATGTGATCTCTAAAGTCCCACGGGACAAAGAGAGAAGTGAACAACTGGCTTTGACTCTTGATATAGAATGGGAAATAAAGAGATCGCAGAGAGAAAAAGATAAAGCTGACGAGATAGCGCTCATACAGAACGAATGGATGGTCGGTCAGATATCGCTCAAACTTGATGGGCAGAGCATTGAGGAAGTACAGCAAGGGGAAAATCAAGACAAGCAAGATAAGAAAGACAGGGGAACGAGAGAAACGATTAAGAGAAGACAAGGCTAAAAAGAAGAGTAGAATGAGGCGAGAACAACTGTATCAGGAGGAGCAGTTAAAAAAGGAAGAAAGGGCAGAGGAACAAAGAAAATATGAGAATGAGACAGGCTAGAAAAGAAAAGAGAAGAAGAGGAAGAACACAAATTGAGAGAAAAAAGAATGCAACGACGAAGAGACGAAGAAGTGCGTAGAACAAATGAGAGGAGAGACACTAAGAGACAGGAGGAAGAGAGGGTTAGCAATGAAACAAAAAACCGAAAGGCATTTGATAAGGAGATGGAACAAAAGAGGAGACAAAGTATGTGGCATTGATCAGATTGAAAAAGAGCTAAGCGATCCAAATCCAGTAGAAGCATGGGAGGACATAGAGGAGTTCTTCTGATTGCAAGAACCGATGCCAGGGCCCTCCAGGGTAAAGCTAGAGGAGGATTTTGAGATAGGAGATATAGGAGAAAAAATTTACAAGGTTTATAGAGAGATGAGGACAAAAGGTGAATTAAAAAATAAAGGGAAAGATGTTCAATTTGAGATTTCACAGTCACGAGGTAAGGAAGGAAGCCTGTTTAGTTTCAAACACAGAGCTTTGTCTTTGGACGGGCTGACTCTAAACATAGACAAGAAAGAGGACAGCGACACGTGTTGGGCACAATATGTGTCAGACAAAGATAAGGAAACCTTCCATGGGGAGGAGGGAGCTGGTGCATGTGGTTTCGAGGGATGTTTTCCCACAGATAAAGAGGTTAGATGGTTAGATCTGGACCTACCTAAGCCGAGGACACCAGAATTGATGGTGCAGCCAGATCAACCTAGAGGGCGATTCCATAGTGTAAGGGGGGATTCACCACCATATGTGAGCAGACTAAGGTCATTGCCAGGGAGAAGGCTATCAGGAACCATTGTCCCTACTAGGGATAGCCAGACAATGGAAGCTGATTGCGATTTTGGGATTTCACAGTTCCCTTGTTAGAAAAAGGAAGGGCCAGACAGCAGTATATGCTGTGGCCCCAAATGGACAAGGATAATCTAAGATACAAACTCCCGAGTGTGACTTCGGGAGCCGGAAAATGAATCTATGAATTAGAAAAAATGTCAGGGGGAAGCACGTTGGCTAAAGGGGACATTAAGGGTCTTCTAGCAGCTATCCTTGATGAGAGGGCTGATGACATTTGGACAAGAGCAGGGTATGCAAGTCTCACAGCACAGAACACCATGAATGACGGCGCTCCATTCAATAATTGTCGAGTGGCAGTCTGGAAAGCGCTCAGAGTACAATATACTGATACGTTGGATATGGGCCCTAAAATGGTACGTAAGATGCAGGAAGTGGGATAAAACTTCTTGCTTACATTCAAAATGTTCAAGAGCAGTGGTCTTTGGAAACTCGAAAGCTGTGGGGAAAATCAATATCTGTATTCTATCATATTTTATGTCAGGGGTTGCCATACCACATACAGAGACAGCTCAAGAAGCTGGTGAGTATGGAAGTGAAACCATGGCCAGAAATGCAGATGACCATCAAGCATCATTGCCGATTGTTCCAAGAGAAAAATTGAAAGAGAGAGGATGCTAGGAAGCTCGAGGAAGCTAAATTAGTACAGAATAAACTGTCAAAGTATGCTATAGAAGGGGCAATGCCGACTAGTGGGGAAGGGACAGGATCACAGCAAGTATCAGGTACGCCGCCGGTGAATAACCAGCGGCAGTTTGATCAAGGAGGGAACAGATTTATACCGAGAGGCAAGGGAGGCTTCCTCGGAAGAGGTGGCTTTCAAAATAATCAGGGAAACTCTCAGAGTAATCAAGGACATGTTCAAAATAACCAACGGTAATTAAGGCATGCAGGATGGGCAGGTTATAAGATTCCCTCTGGTATGTGGGACATGTGGACACATCACGCCAACATGTGGGAGTCAAGGGTATGTACCAAATGGGTACGTCTCAAAAGGGGGGAACAGCTTATCCTCCAGCATATAGCCCACAAAGTAGGAACGGATTTGCCCAAGATCAGACAGTGTATCAAACACAGGCACCACCAGCACAGCAGGCTTTGCAACCACAGCAAGCATCATTGAATCTGCCACAAGGGCTGTCACAGCATGCACCCATACAGATACAGCAGAGCACAGACACAGGACAGGTGGTGACTCCTAGGATAGGGGGTGTCACTGTCATGGGTGGAAATCCTTTTAGAAGTACAGAATAATCATGTACCCACAATAGGACAGCTCACTGGGTGACTTGATGTGTTCAGTACTATCTGTGACGCCTAATCCTCAAGAGGAACCAAGGGTTGACATCACGATAGGAGGCGAATCCTTTTCCCTTTTAGTAGACACTGGGGCAACTCATTCATATATACGAGAGGGAACATTTTCATTATCGGGTAATGCCATGAATGCTCAAGGGTTCTCAGGAGCTACAAGCAGAGTTCCCTTTACTGAGAAATTGCTGGTCTCTATAGGAGAATGTGACATGTCTGTTCCATTGTTTTATTCTAAGGAGAAACCGGTTAATATTCTGGGTAGAGATTTGATGATGAAGCTAAATATGACAATTTCTTTCAGTGATGAAGACATAGGGCTTCATTATGAGGCTGGCGGAATGGGTTTAACGGCACTGGTAATGGTGCCGTACCGTTAAACCCACTCTGCCCTATTACGAGGTTCCCTTGCGGGACTGGTCAGACCAGACGTCCTTTCCGGGTCCCGTGAGGGGACCAGGGAGCTAACAATGGGCCCGTTATTAACGGCCCCGTTGTTAGCTCCCTCCCCATTCCCATTCAAAGAGAATGGGGATTAACTTTTACCATGTCCATGGAATGGCCAATTACCGGGTCCGCCAAGGTCGGCATGATCCCGTAATTGCCCATTCCATGAACCAGGTAACATTTCAATACCGGCAGCAGCCATGCCCTTAATAAGGGCACGGCTACCGCCAGCCTCGTAATGAGGCCCATAGTGTGTTCAACACCAGGAATACGTTATTTAAACGTGGACAAATGTATCATAGCATTTACAGGACAAATGGCCATGCGAGGAGTACCACTAATGCCAGAAGTCTTTCACTATGGGGTACGCGTTTTGATAACATGGCTCCCGTGATTAGTGGGCAAAGTTATGAGAATACCTGATGAATTCTTGTTCAGGCCACAGATTCCCATGGATAAAGAGGGGGTACAGATTTTTCCCTTAGAGTTGCAGGCATATGTAGTGCAAGGGGAGTTGGCCATGCTTGAAGGGTTTGATGATGACGGTAGACCATGGAGAACAGTGATTGTTATTGGGGAAGGGTATCGATTGACTGACGTCACTGATGAGGATATGTTTAGAGATGACCCGTCAGATGACGAAGTAATGTTTGAGATGAGCATTACATATTGGATCAGAACAAAGAGATGAGAGATCCCACAGACAATGATAATAGTGAGGCAGTGTCCCGCATTTTTTGATGAAGATATGGAAAAGGTGCCTACTTCTTTATGGACTACGGGCCCTTAAAATGAGGGCCTATTAAAAGGGGTGGGAGAAGTGAAGATTAAGCTGAAGCCAGGAGCAATTTAACCTCAAGCAAGACAGTACCCCATGTCTTAAGAGGCAGATGAGGTTTTTTTTTAAACTATATCAGCCATGATGGATCAAGGCATCTTAGTGACATCAGAATCACCATGCAATACCGCAGTGTAACCTATCAAAAAAAATCAAAGGGAGGCTCATAGTGTTTAATTCAGGAGTTGAGGCTGATTAACCAGATTGTAGAGGCAGAGTTTCCTCTAGTTCCAAATCAGGGTGACGATTTGATGTAGTACCCCGGTTGCGGCGCGATATTTCACTGTGATTAACTTGAAAAATGCGTTTTGCTCAATCCTGTTACATAAGGATTCTCAAGATCTGACGTCATTTACGTTTTATCAGACTAAGCTAAAAAGCACAAGATTGTCCCAGAGGTATTGTGCGTCTCCATCGGTTTTCAATAGGGTCCTGCAGATGGACCTAAGCAATATTGATTTGCCAAGTGTCGTGCTGCAGTACATGGATGACATTTTAATCTGCAGGAAGAGGAGTGCAGATGAGATTCAATTCAGCTGATGATTATTTTAGCAGAGAAAGGATATAAAGTGGACAAAGAGAAATTGCAGTATTGCAAGGAAGATGGGTTGTACATAGGACAGTTAATCTCACATGAAGTAAAGAAGGTTACTCCTGAGAGAGCTGAGGCAATTTTGAAAACAGCAAAACCGCACACAATAAAGCAAATGCAACAGTTTTTAAGACAGTGCAATTATGTTAGAGCATGGGTATTCGATTATAGTTTTTACACGGGACCATTGTTGCAAGCACTGAAAAAGACACAAGTGAATCAGGAAAAAATTGAATGGATGGAGGAAATGGAGGAGGGGTATGAAGAACTAAATAAGGCAATATGCACAGCACCAGGTTTGGGAATTTCCAATTATTCTAGGGAGTTCTTTGTATTCTTGCATACAAATGGAACAGTTTATAATGACCATAAAGTAAATATAAAAAACAGATCTTCCTCCAAAGGGAAGCTTTGGGCCTTGTGTCACATGTATAGGTACTTCTGCATGAGCTACTGGAGTAGGGGCAATTACATAAGGCCTTGTGATCACAATGTCTAGTTTTGACAAGGTAACTTGAGTAGGAAGAACCAAAGGGACCACTGCTTTCTTAGGACCAATGAAATATACAGTGTGAATTAGCAGAATCAGAAAAACAATGATAAACATAGAACAGGCATATATTATATACCGATAGATGAGGCTCCACCATTGATGCCTCTCCACTCGTTGTTGACTCTGCTCACTTTCAGGACCTGCAATATGCTCTATGGAAAACATGTGTGCCTGTGATTACTTTTTAAGGAATTAAAAACTCATTTTATTCAGGCAAACTCATTAAATGCTCCACTAATTGTTGAATCTGTTCAACGATTTCCACAAGTAACTGGCTGATTTCTGGACGATTTATAGGATCCTGCATGAACACAAAAGTGTTAGTTTCTCGCCAAACAAGGTAAGGCTGAACTTGAAACAAATAGTAAAAGATCAGAACAAGTAGTTTGTGGGCATCATCGTTAGACAGGACCAACATTCCCTCCAGTAAGATGCTCAGATAATAGTCTAATCTGCTCAATTATTGCTGCCAATAAGCATTTAATAACCAGGCCATTCTTAGGATCCTGGGGAAAAGCATGTATGTTAGTGCTCCTCCCAAGAATTGTAAGGTAAGTTCTGAGTATAAATATGAAGACAAAAAGTAGTCTGTGTATATCAGCATCAGACAGAACCATAGGCGCCTCCAAACAGAAATTCAGTGAAAGACAAATCCAGGAACTGCTCCGTCTTCCAATCGTCAAACATAAAGTCCAGATCTGGCATGTTTTATTTTACTTTTGCACTCCACATTCCAATGCCAGCAAAGTTTCTGTGGCTCAAGAACAAATCGATTTTTCACTCCTTGCTTAGCAGCTACAGAGAGTGTCTCTGGGAGCCACAGTCCAACTGTACCCGTTTATCTGTCTATTGGACAATCTCTGCATCCATCTTCCTCATCATCGACCGAGTCTGCACATGCTGAACTTCTTCACCTTGACTTGTTTCTGAATGGGTAGGTGGAGACGCGGCCTCTCCAGCATAGAATTTCACATCACCTTGGTGTTTCCAAGCTCGTCGCCCTTGGACCTTAACTGCTGATGGAGTAGTGTTCACTACTATGAAAGGGCCATTGAAACGAGACTTGTGCCACTTTTGTGTAAAGTTTCTAATGAATACTTGATCTCCAGGAAAAATAATAGGTACAGGTAATTCTTGAATTGTGGTTGCTGTATGGTCTTCATCTCTGTTCTGAGACCGACACCCCGTCCGCTTGACTGGATCTGAAATGTCAGAGATACTAGCCATCATACATGTTACGTATGCACGTAGCTCTTCACCTAACAATTCTGTAGTTGTCTGGGCATCACCCTAGTCCTCGATGGAAGAGTTAGAGGCATTCTCATTTGCCACCCAGTAACTAGTTCATGGGGTGTGAGGTGGTGGTCTGAGCCAGGTTGATTTCTTAATGCATATAATGCAAGGGGCAGGCAATGCAGCCACCCTTTTTTCAGTGTCAGTTTTAATTTGGCTATTCTCTCTTTAGCAAACCATTGAGTCTCTCACATATTCCGTTCGCTTGCAGGTGATAAGCAGAAGAAAACTTGTGCTTTGTACCAAGCAATATACTAATTTATTCAAACACCTCATTTACAAAATGGGGGCCATTATCCGATCTCAGCACCTCACGTACTCCCCATCTAGGAAATACTTCTCAGATTAAAAACTTCACAGCGCAAGTGGCGTCAGGGTGTGTGCATGAACCAGCCTCAAGCCACCTAGAGAAGGGGCACACAGACCACTATCATATATCTATATCCGCTACGGACTTGCAGCATGTCAACATAGTCAATATGTAAATGCTGAAAATTATCATTTGGTTGAGGAATTACTCTTCTGACTGTTCGCAGTGTGTGTCCAGCAATAAACCTTTGACATATGATACAAATTACTACATAAAAATCAACGTGTTCTAACAGGTTCAGTACTGACCAGTCCTCCGCAATGGTTGCTGTGATGCTCTCCCTAGTGACATACGCAGGGTAGTGCAGCTGTTCTAAAGCCACCCTTCATAAGGCTACAGGCATCACCAGTTTACCAGTACTGTCTTGTCGCCACAGTACATCAGAAGGAGAAAAAGAACCCCCCCCTCCATGTCCACAGGTCTTTCTCTTCCTGTGGGGCTTCACCCTGAACTTCCAGCAATTGCGTCCTAGATAAATGATTACAAATTTAATTCACAACCATCATCACAATAATTTTGGCTTTCATATCAGGCATGTCAAAACTCATTATGCCAGATGAATATCCAACCCTTTTTGCCTCTTCCTCCATGGCTTGATTCCTGAGCGAGATAAAATATGTTCTTTTAGTGTGTGCTACACACTTAACTATTGCAATGGCTACTGGGAGTTGTATTGCCTTAATAAGTCTGTCCAATAAAGCAGTGTGTTGCACTGGAGTGCTGCCCAATCTGAGGAAGCCCCTCCTTTTCCATTGTGCTAGCCCTGCGTGTACGGTCAACATCACATAGGCGGAGTCACTGTACACAGTTACTTCCTGGTGTGCATGTTTTCTCGAGCGTGACAATCAGCGCAACTAATTCTGCAGCCTGTGCTGAAAAGTGAGATGGTAGTTTTGCACTCGCCATTGCTTCGAATTCCCCTTTAGCCTTGTGCTTTACTACAGTGGCACCTGAATGCCTTTCTACATCAGTTCGGTCGATCCTTGATGAACCATCAATAAAGGGAATCTCCCCTGCTGCCAGAGCATTTTCTTTCACTCTCGGGATGTCATCATGGAATTCCTCATAATTCTAGTAATCATTTACTTGTTCGTCCTCTGCCAGTGGTTCAGCTACAAACTTGGAGGGATTCACCATTTTACACCTAACTATTTTGATCACTATGGTTTGATATGACCACCTCATAAACAGGAACTCTTTGAGACGTCAGTGTACCTCTAGGTTTCTCCAAAACAGCAAAGCATGCTCAACAAATAAGGTTATGAAACGCCCCATTACTATGGTTGCAGACATATCAATAGTGAACGCTACATCTGCCAATGATTGTTCACAAAGGAAGTCAGCCCCTGATACTGGGTCGAAAATCCTGCTGTAATATGCGAAATGCTTCTACCCTAATGTGTGTCCTTCTACTCAAAATTCATACTAAGGTTAAGGTCTCTTCGCTGTAACAGCAATTGTTTACTTTTCCGCGATCAATAGCTATATATAATTTTTCAATTTTTTGTACATGTTGGATAGTTCATCCAATGACGTCTGTTATCCTTGACGTCATATTTACCCTCTAGAATATTATGATATTTATCTGACTTTGTAAGTTTTGTTGCACCCGCCACGCACTGTAAGAGGATTCAATTCAACACTACAGCTAAGTCAATGCCTAGTCTGGGATACTGAATGGAAACCCTTATTGATATATCTTTATGTCCAGTTCATGCGTTCTGGATGACTACCCCTATATAACAACCCTCTCTTGGAATCCCCCTGACCCCACTGAGCCAAGAAGTAGTTCTGTTTTGCAAGTTAAAAGGTTTATTGGAGAATTTAAACAATATATACATATATATATCACACTTTATGATAAATTAATACTTGGATATCACACTTAATCTGAGCAGTAATCAATAATGGATAGTCTGGCACTAGCACACTTGTGAATAGGAACAGAAGAATAAGGTGGTAGAGAATGCTTTATATAAGTTCAGATGGATGTAATGTTGAATGAAAATGCGATACAGAAAATACTCAATATGATTTCAACAAAACAATGTAATCACTTTTCTCTGGCAATCCCCTCCCCCCTCTATGCAATGCAAGGAAATGGAAGGAAAGCACACAGTTCTCAGAAATGCAATCAAATGTAATTCAGTTCACCCCAGCAAGCTTAAACTACAGAAGTTTGAAACACAGGCCCAAAATGCTTTTATATGCGATAGCGATATATTGGAAAATGTGCTAAAATGATTCTAATTCCCTCTGGAGGTTCAGGTTGAGGATTAGTTGGTTTAAATTAGTTCAGGCTTACTTTATCAATGTTCTAGGAATGATTGGCAGGTTAAACGAATTTTTGGCAAATGAAAGCAAGGAAGCTGCTGTTTTCACACGTAGAGAAATTTGCAAATCGTGGCAAATTCGCGAGTGCCTTTTTCGCGATTGCGGCAAAAGTATAGGGAGTAGGAATGCGGTTCTAGGTTCGTTGAAAGGCCAAGATTCCCAGCTTTCAGAGGAAAGTTACTGCAAGTCTCTAAGACAAACGGTCACGGAGATATGAGCGATATGGTAAAGGTCGTTTTTCAGATTTGAAATTTTAAAAGTTCACAGTGACAAGTTACAGCCAGCAACTAGAAATGACAGGTGACAGCTTTGCAAATGACAGGTGACAGGAGACAGTTCTGGTTAGATTAAAATAGATTGAATTATATTATTTTAACTAAGAGATTGGTTCTGCACAGTTCTGCTAGGTACTCACAATATATTTTTGAAATAAATGGGCCTCGCCACGGATCTGGTCAACAGGTTTTCTTCACTCGCCACGGACGTTTTCTGCGCACAGCATCTGGGTCAGCTCTCTGGTTCTGCGAACAGCGGTCTGGGTCAGCTCTGCTCTGCCTCTGGTTCTGGATACTGCTCTGCTTTCTCTGGGTACAGCACTGCTTCTGGATCTTTCTGCACAGCTTTCTCTGGACCCAGCGCTGATCTGCACGGCTCCTGGATGCTGCTATCGCTGTTAGGTTTGCTGGATGCTGAGGTCCGCTGAGAAGAGTTCTCAGTTTGTGGGTTTAGGCCCTTGCTTTGAGTTCTGAATCAAGTTCTTTGGAGTTTTAAAGTCTAAGTGTTGAATCTGGTATCTTCTGGATGTTGTGTGGTCCGACAGAGCGCGTTGCAGCAAATGGAATTGAATGTCCCTATCTGTCCTGACTGTCTGCTTTTATGTGTTTTGAAAGTGGGTGTGTGTGCAGCATCACTAGCCAGCCCCTCTCTCAACTGCCCATTGGCCCAATTCTCCCCTCTCCCATGATTGGGGAAGGAACTGTGAGTCAGAGTGATGCTGTAGGTTTTATGGGTCAGAGGATCATCCCCTGGTCAGTTTGCCCACAAAATCTATATTTGATCAAAATGCACACTTCATAGATACATAGTGGTTTGAAATTACATGCACCCATCATGCATTTACTGATGGTAGCCCCTGTTCAAACTCTGCTCTTCCTGGGGGCTTGCATTCAGAAATGGCAATATTTTGTGCTTTTTAGTGGTTTTGCAACATCGGATTTTTCTCCAGATTTGTACACATGTACACGGCCTGTCCATACATACTCCAGTAAATTAACATGTCTCTAGCTTAAACACAGAGTCTGTAGTATACATAAATAGCAGGGTTTTGCCCCAGAACATCACACAAATTGGAGTTTGGGCTTGAATTGAAGGTACATTTTTTAAATTAAGGCTCTCAAAGTTATACATTTCTGTCATTTGATTACAAAGAGTTATCAGTGTTTCTGTAAAATATATATTTTGCTTTCAATTCAGTTCTCAGAGTGTTGGAGTCCGCCTCCAAGACTTGGGTGGGTCAGTCACATGTGTCTTCTGGCAGGCAGGCCTTTGTTGACAGGAAACAGTCAAAATCAACATATCCTATTCAATTGCAAGAGCCTATTGTGTGGTCTCCAGGAGGCTCCTAGCCAGTCTGCCTTCTATCAATCAAGAGGTCATGTGAGATTCTAACTCCTGGTGTGAATCTCTGGAGGTGAGAGGGTTTCCCAGGCTTCAGGCCTCTGGGAACAGCAGGTGGCTAACTTTTAATTAAAATGCAGCCTTTGAAGTCAGCTGAGTCAAATCCCTTTGTCAGCAACTGCACTCAGTTCTCCTGTCAGAGTTTAGACCGCTAGCGCCGCCTTGAGGATTTTGTTGGTACTGCATGCAATTTTGGGATCTTTCTTGGATTAATGCATTCCAAACAGGAATGGTTCTTACATGGTAGTAAATAATCCTTGCTTAACATTGTTTTGATGGGGCTCCTTACAGTAAGATGGTTATGTGGAACCCCACAAAAGGGTTGAATCTTTAAAGTGGTCCAATGAGTCACGATTTCAGCAACTTTTTGACATCAGTAACAGTGGATTTTGTTAACAAAGATCTTTCTTTACACTGGTGGTTGGCAAGTTAGGTAACCATTTTGGTGTGCGCACAAACTGCGTGGTTCTCCTGGATTCTGGCGCACTTGTGGGCTTTTTGGCCATCTTGGATTTTCTAAGCCCACAGCACCAAATGTTGCAGCATGATAGCTCAAACGTGGGTCAGGACACCCAACTGCACGCACATAACATTTCCCCATTTGTTTACATTAGTGACGTCTCCATATGCCACTGCATGGTGACGTCATTGTTAAGCGCCACTTTTTTTACGGCCACCCGTTACTCTGATCACGAGCACGGGAGCGGACTTGTCATTCTCTTTGGCCGGACTCAGAAGGTAAGCACATCTAACTCTGCTCCTACTTTATTCCTTTTTACTCTACTTATTCCTTATCTAAAGCACACTCTATTTATACTTTCCCAACACTAGAGTACGTCACGACCCACAAGACTGAGACGATTTTTCAGCTCGTGTTCTTCCCGATCCTCCGGGTTGAAATTATGACCATTCACCTTCATGGTGACCACTTTTCAAACCACAAGGGTAAACTTAAACTTTTGAGATGAATATTCTTATGTAGAGGTGTAGCCATTCCCCAATGAATATACAGTCCTTTTTTTTTTAAATCACTTCTTATGAACAGCTTGTCACAAATTGATGAACCACATGGCCATTTGCAATCTACCGACAACCATTATGATGTCACCGCCTAGAACGCCTCCATTAGGCTAACCCATGTTTGAATTCTTTAATTGTTGGCATAGTGCAGTTTTTAATTTGAACACAGCAGTATAGACAATACTGACCACTTGAAATCCGAATTTGTTGAATTTATTGTTGGACACACTTGATTATCTATGGAAGAATAGACCGAACAACTACATAATTGAATAACTGAGTGAATATTTTTTCATTGATGAAATATACCAAAGTAACCGAAATATTGGTTGATCTCTATTAGAGAATATATGTGAATATTATATGTTGAATCATGAATGACTTGGAGAATAAGTTACCATATAGGTAATTATATATTTTTTTTTAAATTTCCCTTTAGATGTGATACATTTTGTTGAATATGCCCCTGAAGAAGAGATGAATTTCTCGAAACACGTTGGGTCGTTTATGAATTATTGAAAATTAAAGAAACTGAAAATACCTGCAATTAATGTGTTGAGGTTCTTTATTGAATACCAAACAATGTTCTTGTGTTTTATACAAATTCATAAGTATTGTAAAGTCTCTATACACTCTTACGGTGTATCTAAGTCATATTAACAATTTGGCTCATTCTGAGCTTGTGAAAGTGTGCAGGGGACGGGAGTTCCTCTATTAGGAACTTACTTTGCTTTTGTATATTTCACAACCCATATGCCAGGGTTGACTTATCTCCCCTGCACCTTAAATTTTCTAAAAGCATTTTTGTGCTATTTAAGATCTAGCAAATTTTACAAATATCTTAAAGAGGAGTGCATGGTGAACACATCTGTGGTTCTCATAGGAATTCAACACTTCCTGCCAACATGCATCACCATCTATGGACAGAAGGTAATACTTAGTCATCTAAATCTGAATATTCTGTAGGGTCTCTCAACCATCCACCATCTTCAATCAGTAATGGTGTATCAGACATGTATGCCACATGTGACTTAAGATTAAAAAGTCGAAAGTACACTTACCACATGAGCGGTATCGCCATCCACTTGTGTTACCGGCAAATGCCAATGACAATCCTGACTTCCTTAGCGTACGTAGTGCCGCTCGTGAAATGGTGTATAGTCAGTAAAGTTTGCGGGCAACTGTATAAAACAACAGCAACCTGTAAATAGTCTTATAACCGACAATTCAAAACATATAAATCAATTCTTAACCTCTACTCGTGATTTCAGTTTTAATCTTAGTGATAACTCACCCTCATCAGTGGATTCCTTCACACCCGGGGAAGTTACAATCAGGATTTCTAAGTCTGAGGCAACAAAAGGTTCTCTCCGTAATTGATACAAAGCGCTATGAGGCGGCTCTATACTTTTTTTGATCATAATGAACCTATGGTGAAAGAAGTTATGCTATCTAGAAGTGCAATCCAAATGTGTGACATTGACAAGTGTCATCGTGCAGCCTACCTGTACAGCGGTGGACCGCCGAAGACCACAGGGAACGCTCAACTGAGAGCATTGGTTGCCATGGAAATGGAAGCCAATACTCATTAGTGGCGCACGCCTTATTGGTTAAGAATTAAAGACTTCATGAAGTCATTACAAAGAAAAGGGACAACTACATGTCCATCGGGCTCGTCATCCATCTTGGAATGGAATAGGATATGCAAGGGCATAATAGTCCCTACACTCTAATGTCAATGTATCTCTACTGGGTGTATCATGGCATAATGCAGTGTGATTCTCAGGATTACAAAACTGAATCAAAAAAGTCTATCGCCGTTATGTTTAGTTCACATCCATTTGGCTCCCGCATATTCTAGCATAGTTTTACATAGACTCATTGTTTCACAGGGAATCGCTACATTCATAGTCACAAAAAATGGAATGGTAGGTCAAATCACTGAGCAGGAATATTCCCTCATTTTAATATAGTTCTCATTCAGAAAGTAGCATTTGTGCAGGAGAGCCCAAAGTACCCCCATCATGCTTAATAGTAACTATGATGGTGTCACCAGAACCTCACATTAAATAGGTCACCCAGTGAATTCATATCTAGGGAAATTGAAGTTTGACTGGGTGCAGAGAGCCTCCCGAACACCATCAGATATCTATATTAGGTACCCAGTGTGAGGATATTTATATGAAGACCACCTGATTAACAAATATATGGTGTGTCTGTAAGGGTAATAGGAACTATGGGGTACAATGTACTCATAGTGGCCAAAGCATCAATCTGCTCGATATGATAAAGTAGAACAATTTTTCTTATGTGCCTTGAAGGTAGTGGCAGTTGTACCCGTCTCTAATGGAGCTAAATTGAGTAAAAGGGTCAATAACCGGATTTATACTGTCATAATGAAGTTACCTCTAAAGAGTTTAACAACCTACCGGGAGAGAGCACTTGATATGTTGGTTAAATCGCTGGTCTCTAGATGCCATTTAGAGTGGAGTAACCTAATATGTGGTCTCTATATAAAGCAATTCAAAGAACACTCATTGAGACCTTTGGAGTGTACAGTGTCCAAGAAGTGGATCCAATATGTTTCTCTTTGTGACAGAAGAGACTGATAGTTACCACCCCTTTGTGGTCGTTTGACCACCTCTATTACCTGAAACTTCATTTGAGCAATGGTGTGGTGTGGTGCTGTTCTGTAAAATGTCTTGCTACTGGAGATCTGACACTCCTGCACCTTATGTTGGATTTATGTTCCGTCCATCTGTCTTTGACGGGACACGTGGTCTGTCCTATATATAGTTTCCCACAGGGGCATTTGATGGAATAGATCACTCCATAGGTCTGGCAGGTTGAGAAGTCTCTCAATTTGATTATCGTGCCTGAGGATGGGTGATAGTGTCTCCTTTCGTCACATTGTTGCAGTGCATCAGAGGGAGTCTTTTTCCAAGTGGCTTTGGCCAGGTGTTTCTTGGTTCGAAGTTCCTGGAGTTCTGGGGTAAACCATGAGTTAATGTACCCCGACGGATTGGCCTTTTGGGGAGCTAGCGGGGCTACAGTGTCGACTGCCACTGTCAATGTGCTCTAAAGGTCAGCGAGAGCACACGGGATATTAGAGCGAAGGTGTTTGTGTCGGAGTTCTTTAACTAGAGGCATAATACTCTCTTTAATCAGTTTATGGGAACTACAGGACCAGGTAGGTGGAATGGGCGGCAGGGCATAGGTTAGCTGCATACTAGGTGAGAAGGTAAAGGTTATGATGCGATGGTCTGACCCTGGGAATAGGGAGTCAGAACAGATAGTGACCTGGCTGTTGAGGTCGGCTATCTAGTACAGTGAGCAATGTTTGTTATGGGTGGGGGCAGTTACACAGTATCTGAAGCCCAGGGTGCAAAGTGTGTTAGCAACAGAGGTGGCGTTGTGATCAGTGGGGTCATTGAGGTTCATGTTTAAGTCCCCTAGAAAAATAGTTCCAGTAGTACGCTTAATGTTTGCTCCTATGGTGTGACCGAGGTCCTCTTCGAAGGATAGGGGGATGGCCTGGCGGGCGATAGATTACATTAAGTGTTAGAAAGTTGGTGGGAGAGGTGGATAGTTTGACCAATAGTGTGTCACAATTACCCTCCATGGTGATATCGAATTGTCTTATTTGGTAGCAGTTTTTAAGTATGAGTGTGACGCCTCCACCTCTGGTCTCAGGTCTGTCGCTTCTGAGTATGGAGACTCCATCGGGTATAGCTAGGGACAAGGCTGGGCTGTAGGCTGAATGTAACCAGGTTTCCAATATGGCTAAGATGTCTAGGTCTTGAGAGGTGATAAGGTTGTTGATGTCCAGTGCATTTGCAGGAATAGATGTCGCATTCACTAGTGCCCCTTTTAAATAGTGGCCATTGTAGTGTCTGGACTATGGGGGTAGAGGGGTTAGGGATTATGGTAGTGGGTAGGGTGTGCTCACAGGCCTGACTAGGTAGGGGTAGGCTAGAGGTGGTGGTCTGGCTGGTGGGTAGTTCCAGAGAGGTCTGGGAGTGGCTGGCTTTGATAGGACCAACAGACTGTCTGACACAGGTCTGTTTTCAGATGCCATGGGGCCAGTAACTGTTGTGGTTACTTCTGGGAGTAGTGCCTGAGCGCTCTCTCAGTCTAAGATTCCTCATTTTAATGGGCATAGGTAGACTTGAGTAAGACTTTTACGCCTTTCAATCATGCTATGCAACATTTTCTTGCATTTGTATGGCGGAGAGGAGAAAGGAGGGTTTCCGCCACCTTCCTTCCTCTCCGCCATACAAATGCTGCAGCATTTGCATTGTCATGGTTTTCCATGCCGGAGAAAATGCTGGGTATCCCTATGTCCACTGACCTTATGCACCAGCATAAAACAGGCGGGATCCATTGTAAATGCTGCCTGTAATGCTTACATGGAAGCAGCTTTTACAATTACAATTAAACACTGCACAATATGTAAGCATGTCGGAGAGCGTTTATCTGTGATTGTGAACACTGCTCACCATGCATGCATAGTAAGCAGTGTTTTGAACATGATATGCTGCCCGATTTTCATTGTGAGCTCTGGAATGAAAAATGCCTGGCACGCGAGTATGCTAAGCAGCTTTTACGTACTTTGCGCTGCGGGGTGCAAAAATGCAGGGCAAAAGGCGGTGTGTGTGTACGCCACCTTTCGTCCAGCACCTTTGCACTACACCGTGCAAATGACAAATATTTGGTGGTGGGGAGCTACGGTTTATAGTTATAATTTCGACAACAAAAATGTCGAAAGTCAAAATTTCGAAAAAAAAATGTCGAAAAAAAAAATGTCGACTTTTTTTTTCAATGCATTTTTTTTTTAAATGGGGGGGTTCCCCCCCAACCCCCCTTTTTTAACTTTTTTTTAAATTTTTCCCTTTTTTTTAACTCCCGAACCCCTAAAATAAATATATAATTAAAAAAAACGAAAGTCGACATTTTTTTTTTCGACATTATTTTGTCGACATTTTTGTCTGTCGACATTTTTTTTTCGAAATTATGACTGCCCACCGGGAGGCTACCTATGTGTATGTCAATATGTAACGGCTCTCCACTGCCAAATTACAAATCAGAGCTCCAGAGTTTTTTTGACCCTTATACGATGAATGACTCCTTTAAGGAGCTATGTTCCTCCCTATATGTTTCTAGAGATTTGCTGTACAGAAAGTTATGTGCCAGGGTTAGGTCCAAAGATATAATATCGTATAAAATAGATATCCTTCCCACTCCAGCTCCTTAACCACACTACAGATAATTTATCTTTGCACTGAACAAGCCTTCAGAGACACTGGACCTAACCTCAGACAGAACACACCAATGCACATAATCCATAAATCCAACCACACTGCACACAAACGCACACCAACACAACTCTATCAAACACCTAACAAACAACTGCGGCACTGGACACTCCAATTATGAACACAACAAACCAGTGCAACGAGTGTACTTCCACCCTAACCGCAAACAGCCTACACACCCAACATAAACACTAGCACATATCCGAGGCGCTGAGCCATACCCTTACGGTTTCAACAGGCCCGGCCGCACAACCAACCCATATGCAAGACAACCCACACAGATGCCAGTTTCCCCTGGTTCTGAACCTATCCTATCATCCTAGACCCACTAACACATGCAGCCTTCTTACCTTACAGAGCCATGTGATCTCCTGGACACTGCCAATGGGTGGTAGCGGCACACAGTATAAATGAATAATAACATAACATATAAAAAAAAGGATCCAGACAAGGTTGCTAGTTGTCACCTTGATTATTTGCCCTAATTACAGAGCCATTAGCCTGTAAAATTAGGACTGACTGTTCTAATTGCGGCATACCTGTGGCCGCTTTCAATCATATTATATACTTGAATGCAGACAATATTCTCTTGTACATCGAGCACCCAAGTACTGCTTTGCCGACCATGCTACATATGATTGAACAATATTGTGAGATGTATGGTATCCAAATGTACTATAGAAGAAAACAGTTCAAATTCACATTTTAATGGGAAGGAAAGGTGTAACACACAAAAGCTATACAATTAAGAAAAATATTTTATTATAGAAAAAAGACATAATTCTCATTAAAACTGTGTTAAATAATACACAGATTAAGGAACAATCCTTAAACCAGGTTATCAAAAAATAGGATGATTACATACACAACATCAATGTAAAAATAAAAAAACAACCATACCACATTAACTAAAAGAACAACATTTACCATACAAATATCAGTGAAAAATTCATTTGTTGCAATCTATATATAACCCAACATGTTTCTGTCTGTTGACTCTTAGATGTCTGACATTCATTAGGGGTAGCTCTTCTTAAAATTCTACAGTGATCGTCCCCTCCAGTCCTGGTGGGCATGGATCTGAACTTGATCCTTAATGCAATCTATAAAAACATACAACCATATTAAAAAATTGTGTGTGCACCAACATTTCCCAAGATTTACCTACTTTAAATGTCATATGTCAACATTACACAAACACAGAAGCCTGAATTAATAAAGCCACCCGTACCTAGTCCTCATTCGGGAACTCTTAGCACCAAAAATCTGCTGTAAACATATATACCTTGGGATCTGTGTATTACAAGGATCCAATGTCGCCAATAATACAGTCACATCCAGCCGGATATCAGCCGCTTATATTAGTAATCCTTTTCAAAGGATTTGAGTAAGAACACACTAGAAAAGAAAACATAACGACACACTGTGAGGACCAACTCTCTTAATGCCGTAAGAATAATAAAATAGAGGCTACACAAAATTGATGTGATCATACTTGCTAATGTGTCGAGCTTTTGCTAATACTTTGAAGTGTTATTCATTCTTAGTGTCAAAACCGAGTATCAAACAGTATTAACAAATCCCAATTTATTTTTAACCAGAGGAAAGTTCTTTGTAGTCTCTTTAAAAAGTAAATATTCACAGAAAAAATTGTGTTAGTATGGCAAGAAAGCTTCTTTCAAAAATAAAGTATGCTTTTATATTAAACAATAACACAGCAAGGTAGAGGTCCATGCTCTTAAAAGGGGATAGGTCTTCATCAAATAGGATAAAACAAAGAAAAATATGATTGTTTAGAGGAAGCATTTGTTATTTTTCTTTTACACTTTTTTCTTGCAACCATCAAAAAAAAGACTCTGAACTGTTTTATCTGTATATCGTTTTGCTGCTGATTGGCTCTTGTCATCACTCTTGTTGGATTCTGACCGCCTCTTCTTCACCTTCATGTTCAATGTTGGCAGGCAGGAGGATTTCTCCTTTGTAGAGTTTAATGTTGCTTGGAACTTCACTGCTATCAGTATAGCTGCTTCAACTATAAACAGTCCATCAAAACAGGGCATGTGGCATCATCTTGTAACATTTGTACACTAAACACTGTCCCCTGGGAAAAATACTAGTGGTTTGATCAAGGCTTCAGAGTCAACTTCTTTTGCTGCTGCATCAATCTTATTTGACATCATAGCAATCAAATAATCATGCATGTATTGCCCTAACAAAGTATCTATATTTTCTGTATGAGTGTGAGCTTGAGTTGAAGTAGCAGGGGTGTGTACATTCGGTGTCCCGTCACCAGCTCATGTGGCATCAGGTGATGGACAGAGCCAGGCTGATTGCTTAATGCAACTAGTGCTAAAGGAAGGCAATGGGGCCAAACTTATTTCATTGTCTCTTTTAGTTTGGCAATCTGCTCCTTTAGAAGGCCGTCGAGGCATTCACAGATGCCGTTTGATTGACAGTGGTAAGCAGACTAAAATGTATGGTAAATACCCAACAGGATTGTGGTGTGCTAAAAAAACTCACTTACAAAATGCTTTCCATTGGCAGACTGGAGCACTTCACACACTCCCCACCTTGGAAATACCTCACGTACAAGTAACATTGCAGCAATGTGGCATCTGGATGTGTGCACGGACCTGCATTGATCCATTGGGAAAAGGGACATACGACTACAAGCATGCACCTGTGGCTGTTACAAATTTGGAGCATATCTACATAGTCGATATGCAACTTCTGAAATTTTCCAGTAGGATGGGGTATTGCCCTTCTCATTTTTCACAAAATATGTCCACCAGTAAATTTCTGCATATCAAGCAATTTACAACAAAATCTGCAACATAACATGTTCTGTCAAATTTTGGACAAACCACTCCTCCGAAATCAGTACTGCATGACACTCTCTTCATGTGTCTGCTGGATGAGGCAATTTGTCTAATGCTATGTTAGGCACCTTTAGAAACATTACTGGTTTCCTGGTGCTGTCCTGCCTCCGCATTGCATCTGTGGAGGACAATGAGAACCCCCTTCATTTCCCTAACGCTTGGTCTTCTGGTGGTGTTCTTCCCAATAATTCAGTTATTTGTGCTATGGGTAGTGTATTGAAACTCTCCTTCATGACCATGTTGCGTGCACATGTGTATTTATTCGGTGCAGTCTCAGTGTCAAATATTTCAGTAAAATATGCTGCTCCTTTTGCTTCAAGTTCGGCAGCCTCATTGCCCTAAGAAATCAAGTGCGCACCACTGGTGTGAGTTGTGCAGTTCACCATGGCGATGGGCGTTGGTCACATCAGTGGCTGGAATTGCCACAGAGGAGGTAAAAGAGGAGGGGGGCAGTGACAAAGAGGAGGTAAATTTCCCAGAGAGAACGTATGAAAGAATAGTACATGGTGGCGGTGGTAGTGAAGGTGCTACAGAGGAAGATGGAATGTGATTCCCCAGAGGAGCAGGAGAGTTGGAAGTGGTGACAATGGATGGAGGACCTAGAGCTGACTAGGTTGTAAAAACCAGACTGGATGCTAACAAGGTAACATCAGGAGGGGAAGGAGGGTTGGTACAGAAAAAGGCAAAACCATCAGCTGGCGAAGGAGCAACAGAGGCAGAAAGGCATATACTAGATAGCCAAAGCAGTATTGTTCCTGTGGGCACTGCTCAACCCTAAGCAAGTCCAGGTAGGGGGAGGAGAAGTGAGATGGGGTCAGAAAGGTTGTTGTGAGATTAATGAGGGGAGGGCAGAGGAATCAAGAGGAAGCCTAGTCAAGGCAACTTACCAATGGAATCCTTTCTAAATCTCCCTGCTAGCTGCATCCTCCGACCCAGCCACTTGAAAGACTAGGGGTATGGTACACCAGAGAGCATGCATCTCAATCAAACAGAGAAGAAGGACTTGCGTTACCAGAAAGCCTGCAATGAAAGGAAGGGGTAACAAACCCCTTTTGAACTCTATGAACTTGGACAATGAAGTCAGCGGCCTGCAAACCAATTAAGTCTAAAACAACGCATGCATGGGATCACTAAGTGGAAATTAACCCTATTTCACCTAAGAGAGACCCAACATGAGCAATTTATTGTTTGTGATTATCCCATGTTCATTTAACTTGGGTAATCTTGTAATAATTTACCAAATAAAGATGTTGACAACATATGTCTTTGTGTACTTATTTGTCTCTGGTCTCTCTGTGTGGCAAGGGTTCACAGAATTATCTAATGAAATGATGCTGTCATGAAACGTGTATTTCTCTGTCCACCGGTGTTGTTTCAAAGGCCAATAAAAATGTGGTTGTACATGTGGTGGCCTTATACGCACTGCAAGGTCTAAGTGGGAGTAACCAGCTTATCCTCCTCACACCATTCCCGGGCCCTTCATTCTGTAGTTAAGGGAGGCTCCTGGTCCATTACTGCTACTATAAGGCATGTGACTTTGTGCCTGATTTAAAAAACACAAACACCTTTTTTTTGCAGCTCATTGGCACATCACCATGCATTGCATAGTGGATCTGAACTAGAGGTGAAGTTTGTGACTTTGTGTGTATGTGTACTTATAAATGTGGTGTTGTAAAATGCATACTTTTTGCTGCTGCTGCTCCTTTTATTATTGTTTGGAACTAAACAGTACATGTTTACATTTGTAATAATTTATAACCTTATCCTATGGACTCTGGTGCTGTTCTTTGTGACCGAGGGCTTCTACAGTGCAATATCCACACTGGAAGTGCGACTCAAGCTTGCTAGTGTGGACACACTGGCGAATATTGGCTATATATATATATGTATATACACATATTACACGGTCTGTGGCAGCGCTGTTTAGTTATAGTTAAGGAGAAAGGCACTAAAAGTGCTGGGTTCGCACTTGGCTGTATTGCAAAATTATGCACTAGACAGCAATTAGAAGACCGCAAAAAGCTCATTTTGGAATATTTCCATCGACCACAAGGGAGGAGAAAGGTGAAAGTCAGTCAAAAAACATTAATGAATACATATTTAAGATTATGAATTAAATGTCATCTGTGACATAATCTGTGATGTCATCAGAGTGCTCTTGGGGAATGTTACATTAAACTGCTTAAACTCTCTCTTAACTAAACAATCAACATTCAAATCATGCAATGTATTGATTTAGTTGATTTACTATACATAGAACCAAGAAGGTTTTGTATATACAACATATAAAAACATACAGAATATAAATACATACAAAAACACATAATGTAATCACAATTCAAGCAGCACGTCATCTAAAATCTTTTAACAACATCTAATAACAAGTCACTATCTGTGTAACATTGCTCATAAGCTTTAAAAATGAAAAATATTACATAATACCTGATCGTCTGTTATAAAGGAAAATATTTAAAACAACCCTTCTGATAGCTGATTTAAAATTTCTATACACTTCCAATAAAACTTTGTTATAAAATATATTAAATTCTTATCATTTTCCTATATAAACAAGTTCCAACGTGATATAATATTGTCACGATTAAACTGGTTACAATAACACTTTAAAAAGTACAGTCTTAATCAATTTAAACTTTCACATTCCATTAACAGGTGCTTCAGTGTTTCCAACTCAGAGTTACCACATAACCAACACCACCTTGCCAAACGTGGTATACCAAGTTGCGCTTCTTTAACTTCTAAGGTTTCACTACAATTAAATTTCATGGGCAAGTATTGCCATACGATTTGTGGTGCTGGAAAACCCTGAGCAGCCTTGCAATGTATTCGATATTGTAGGTACATCCACTATTGGCCAGAGTAGATAATTGAACAATATTTATTTCAGTATAGGTTTCTCTACCATTCTTTCTCAACCATGTTTTAAATCGTTGTGCGTTCCAAGTGACATTAATTGGCTGATATTTATCATACCATACTTTATGAATCGACAACATTTTCCATAGTGGACCTATCTTTTTACACCTGTCAATATTCTTAAATGCTATTAAAAATTGCACCCCAATTGAATTATTATTTAAGGATAACATTTCGTCATAACCCATCACTGCTCTATAGTTTATATCCACATCAATGCTATTTATTTCAAATTCTAATACAATATACTCAATAGATACGCGCTGTGGTAACCTTAAAATTTGTGAAGAATCAAAGCTTCAAATTTATAAAGGAAAGAAATATAATTGTATCCCCAAATCTCAACGTCATACAATTGCAATGCCACATGATTTACCTTCATGGAAGTTCAGGATTTCGGCTTCAACACCCACATCAGTAACTGGATCCAATAGATTTACATTGGATTTCTGGCATACTAGCTACATTTTAAGAAAGCACTATTGAAGTATATTTTTGAGGGGATAATCATGTTTCAGTGCGTTAGTCCATTCATATTACTTCTTACCAGGCACCTAAGAAGGCAAGCTATAAAACAAGCTTACCATGTGACATTACACATTAATTGTCAAATAAACCAACAAGGATTATTAATTGCACTCATCTGTGATCATCTGTGATTGTACCTGTTGTAAGTGATTTCAATCGGCACTTCACCTAAGTCAATGCCTAGCGTGTAATGCACAACTGAAATCCTAATTTATCTGTGTCTAAAAGTTATTTTATTCTGAACGATGTACCACTCATATCACGCCCCTCTCTTGGAACCCCCCACCCCCAGTCACACTGAACCGGGAATCAGGATGGTTTGCATAGTTAAAATATGTATTTATGTATTCACAATTCAATCACACTATGTTTAATGGGTACACAATGATCACCAATGGGGGGATGTAACACTAAGCAATCTCTTTAATCACAATGAGTAATAATGAGCAAAAACAAAGCAGCACAGAAATAATACTTTTGTGTGTGTGTTCAAATCAAATAGCAGTGTGGTTTCTATTCCCCCTGCACGCCCCTCAACCCCCCAATAGGCAATGTAAAGAGATAGGAGGAGAGAGCAGATATTCAGGAATGGCAGAATTCAAACAAAATAACAATCCCAATTCCCCCCAGCACGCAAGAGAAAAACAGAATTGATTGTCAAGCTGTCCAAATGGTTTCAACGTTATCTGACGAATGGATCGGGTGAAAACACTACATATGGTCTAAATTGCTGAGAAATTGTTTAAATTCTTATGGGAGCTGCTTTAGATAGTTACACACAAACACTAGCAATGATTTGATACTACGGAACAATGTGAAATCATAAAATTAAGGTCGGTAGCAATCAAAAGCTGTTTTACACGTGTCAGAATTTCCCTAAACAAAAGTCTGCAGCAAACTTTCCATGCGTGGTAATAGCGATTATGGGAGAACTATACGGTTTTAGGTTCTATGGAAAGCTGAGGATGTTAGCTACAAGCAGAAGTTGACATTTTTTCTAGCACAAAAACTGAGGAAGTTATGGACGTTTTAGTAGAGGTCGTTTTTTTCAGATAGGCACAAGAATGGGAAAACAGGAATGCACTTTTAAAAGACCAATGAAATTTCTTATACTAGATTATGACTATAGAAAAAGAGAATGCCACACATGAATCTCCACAGTCCTGGCCAGGGACCCTTCACACGGTGGATACTCACTTTCTTTCTGGGATTCAAATTATTTATTCACAACCCTAATGATTTATGATTTTAGAAAACAAATGAGACAAACCTAGCGCAAGAAAAGTTCTAACAATTCAAAAATACTCCTAACACTACTGGTTCTGAATACAAGAGAGGATGGATTTAAGATTGGGATTGAACTAAGCAAGGTGCATAGGCTAGTGACACAGTCCTATCTATAGATACTCACTATATGTGTTTCAAATGGAACCGTCAGGGATTCTGGTCAGGGATTCTGGTCAGGGATTTCCAGCGTCAAGGCGCTCTGGACACCGCACGGCACAACTGGACTGATCTGATCTGCAATGGCTCTGGTCACTGCTCAGCACAGGATCTCTTGGTTCTGGTAATAATTCTTTTAGCAGTCAAGCAGTACAGCACCGCCCGGCTGTTTCTTTGGTTCCCCTTAGGTTTCTGGCGTGGGTTCTGGTTCTTTTAAGGCCTAGCTGAAAATGGTTCAGCTATATGATGGGCCTTCTGCTTTCCAGGTTTCTGGAGTCTGGAGCAAGAAAGATGGATGGCTCTACTTCAGGGTGCTCTGCCAGCAATCGGTTAGTGGGTGAATCTGTGTGTCTCCTTGTGAGTCTGAGCTGTCTCTTTTTATGCTTATGATAAAGGGCTGTGTGTGCTGGATTATCCTATGTGCGCCCCCTTGCTAGGGATTGGTCAGCGTCTCCCCTCTTCCTTGATAGGAGGAGAAGAACAGTGTGTCATCATGATGATGTGGTTTTACAAGGCTTAGAGTACCCCTTGCCTCTTGATCACAAAATCTACTTTTGGTAGTATACATATTTACAAATGTGCAACCTCTATAACAATAATATATATAGATTACATATGTTGTGCAGCAGATACTTCTCTTAACCTCGTCGCTGTAAGATCTTCTGTCTGCATTTTACAGAATTTTGCCCTTTTTGTCCGGAACACAATGTCCAATTTCAGAGCATTATTCCACAAATGTGCACATTGAATATGGGCATAAGTGTCTGAAGTTTCATGCTTCTATCAAAAATACATTGTGTGTAATATCACAATTTCTGCCGTTGCTTCCTAGAACATGCCACAGGGTTCTGGCACCTCTTCACCCGTGCATCCAGAAATCACATTAACAATGCTGTTATTTGTATAATTTTCACAGTTTTACATAGTAAGTGTAACGCTCACCTGATTCTTGCAGAGGCGCCGGTCTTGACTGGGCGACTACCGTATCTTCAAAGGTGATGTGTAGCACCCGGTTGGCTCTTTGGGCTGGACCGCTGTGCACTGTATGCCTGACGTGTAGAGTAAGATGTCTTAGGTAAGTGAATGCCGAGCTCTCCATCTGCCTCGGGGCAGGGTGCTGTAGCCAGTTTCTTCACTGGATAGGTAGCGCAGGCCTCTTGACTTCAGAGGACTGCTGTCCGTCGTTTACTGCACGAACGGTAAGTTTCGAGTCATTCAAATGTCTTTTTAAAGTCTTTAGTAATGATATCTCTTGTTTTGCAGGGTTCCGGCGATGGCGGATGACGGGCTGAAGTGAGTTGAAGATGGAGCCTGTGTGATGAATAGAAGCGCCTGGAAGCACGTGAGTAAGCGCTTGTTGCCTGCTTCACGATGCGCTCTAACTGTCTTTTTATTTTGCAGGTACGAGTTCGGAGCGGCTGCAGGGTGCCGGAATACCCACTGGATTAGATGCGGAAAGGAGTAATGGCACGTGAGTATTAAAGTTCCCCAATGTCTTTAAACGCACCTTGTTTTGTCTTTCAGATGCGGATGCAGCGCCGAAGGCCTCCGGAGCGTGCGAAGAGTTGGTAAGCTTTTGTCTTTCAGATGCCGGAATGCAGTATGAAGACCTCCGGAGCGCACGAAGAGTAGGTAAGCCTTTGCCTTTCAGATGCCGGAATGCAGTGTGAAGACCTCCGGAGCGCACGAAGAGTAGGTAAGCCTTTGCCTTTCAGATGCCGGAATGCTAACCTGTTCTTTCTTGTCTTTATAGGTATTGCTGAAGACTGGATTCAGGATGGTAAGCCTTTTTCCTTAGGCCCAGGACTGGATGCAGAAGACACGATGAGCGTCCTGCTGCAGAGGGTGCAGAATAACGCAAAGCAAGATTCATCCACCGGGTGTGGTTTAAATAGCCTCCTGTAGTGCTAAGGTGTCTCCTTCCACAGCCACGCCTAAGTAAGAAAAGAGTTCCTGGTAAGAAAAGAGTTCCTGCCTTCCAGAAGAGTTCCAGTGTTCTAAATCTAGGGAGTGGCTCCAGCCCCACCCAACAGGAAAAGTAGTTCCAAACAGAAGAGGATCAGAGGCTCAACTGGCAGGCAAGTAAGCAGCATGGTCTGCTGCAGGTAAGTCCACCAAAGCATTATGAGCCCGGCGCTTCCAGCGCTGGGACTGGGCATATTTATGAGCCTGGTGCCACTGGCGCCAGGACTGGGTCCAAAAGGTCCCAATTGGGACTGGTTGGCACTCGGAACCTGGGTTATGGATCTGCTTCCAAGGGAGTTGGGAAAACCCTGACCTTTTGGAAGCAGAGATCATGACAGTACCCCCCCTCAAGGCCCCTCCCAAACCGGGCTTCTCCGGGGGTTTTGGCTTGTCAGGAAATGTTCGGTGAAATCTTTTGATTAGGCGAGGAGCGTGGACATATTCAGCAGGTTCCCAGGATCTCTCTTGGGGGCCGTAGCCTTTCCAGTCAATTAGGTAGAATAGTTTAGATTTGGAGATCTTGGAGTCCAGAATGCTTTTGACTTCAAACTCGAATTCTCCATCCACTAGGATAGGTTTTGGAGATTTGGTTAGTCGGGTTTGAGGTTGCACGGGTTTTAATAGAGAGACGTGCAAGACCGGATGTATCTTCATGTGCGGGGGCAAGTCCAACTTGACCGCTACTGGGTTTACTATGGTAGTGATGGAATAGGGACCAAGGTATCTTGGGTTGAATGTGCGTGGCCCTTTTAGAGATAGGTATTTGGTGGATAACCAGACTTGATCCCCTACTTTATAGAGAGGGGCTTCCTTCCGATGTTGATCTGCTCCCTTCTTGTATTGTTCTTTAGCCCTTTGAAGGTGAGAAACAGCTTCCTTAAAGGCTTGGGTGATTGTAGAATGCAGTTAGTCTACTGCAGGTGTTTCAAGATCTTGGAGGGGATCCAACTCCGAGGTTCGAGGGTGACTGCCGTACAAAAGAAAAAACAGGGTTTTCCCAGTTCCCGAATGGACAGAGTTATTGTAGGCATACTCGGCTATCCAAAGGATATCTTTCCAAGTTTTTTCAGTTTGTTGCAGCATGCAGCGTAAATACTGTTCCAGAGTTTGATTGGTCCTCTCGGTTTGTCCGTCGGTCTGAGGGTGGTGACTGGTCGATAGTCTCACATCAATTTGAGCTGACCGACAGCAACTTCGCCAAAAATGAGAAATAAATTGACTACCTCGATCCGAAATTAGAACCGAAGGAAAACCGTGCAGTCGGACGATGTTTTCGAGAAATTCTCGGGCCAGAGTTGCTGCTGTTGGCAAGCCTTTGAGCGGAATGAAATGCGCCATCTTGGAGAATAAGTCCACGATTACTAGAATCGTATTGTATCCGGAGCATGGAGGTAGATCGGTGATGAAGTCCATAGAAAGCGTATGCCAAGGGCGAGGTGGGATGTCAATAGGGCGTAAGAGGCCTGCTGGTCTTTCCTTTTGACTCTTGTTTTGGGCGCATACTCCACAGGACATTATAAAGTCTCTGATATCTTTTTCCAAGACGGCCACCAGAAGTAGCGCTTGATCTTTTCTGAGGTCTTGGCTATACCGGGATGACCTTCCATTAAAGAGTCGTGATAACAAGAGATTACTTTTTTCTGTAAATCTGTGCTGGGTAGGTATAATCGTTCTTGGAAATACAATAAGTTGTCCTTTACTGCAAAGTCCTTTCCCTGCAGATGCCAATTCTGTATATCTGCTGGAGTTACAAGTTGCCTGGCTTTATCCTTAACTTCCTCTATGGATTCTGTGGCGATCACACCCAGAATTCTTTGTTCGGGAATGATTGGTACCGGTTTAGGGTTGATCAAGTGTTCTTCCACTCCCATCCGAGAAAGGGCATCGGCTTTACCGTTCTTTGTACCAGGTCGATAGGTAATTATGAAGTCAAACTCGGCAAAGAATAATGCCCAACGGAGTTGTCTAGAGGATTGGGCTTTTGCGGTTTTCAAATATTGCAGGTTTCGGTGATCCGTAATCACAGTAACGGTGTGCCGGGCCCCCAGCAGATAATGCCGCCAAGCCTTAAAGGCAGACTTGATAGCCAGAAGTTCCTTGTCAGTAATCGTGTAATTGACTTCAGGAGGCGAGAATTTGCGGGACCAAAATGCCACGGGATGCAACTGATTGGTTACCGGGTCCTTTTGTGATAGAACTGCCCCTATGGCAAGGCTTGAAGCTTCAGTTTCCACGATGTAGGGGAGTTCAGGGCGAGGGTGTTTTAAGATTGGTGCAGAGATAAATTTAGTCTTCAAATCCTGGAAAGCTTGTTCCGCCTCGGTAGACCATTCAAAACGTTTGTTTTTCTTTAACAAGGCAGTGATGGGCTGGACTATTCGAGAGAACTCGGGGATAAACCTGCGGTAAAAGTTAGCGAAGCCTAACATGCTTTGCATACCTTTTACGGAGGATGGTGATGGCCATTTGAGAACTGCATCGACCTTCTTTGAATCCATACGCACTCCGCCAGGTGATAATATGAATCCCAAGAATTCAACTTCAGTCACGTTGAAAACACATTTTTCCAACTTAGCGAAAAGTTTGTGTTGACGCAATCTTTCGAGGACCATTTTCACGTGTTTCCGATGTTCAGATTCCGATGAAGAATAAACGAGGATGTCGTCAATGTAAACAACAACACATACATCTATGAGCTCTCTGAGGACATCGTTCATAAAATATTGAAAGGCGGCCGGGGCATTGCAAAGTCCGAAGGGCATGACCTGATATTCAAATAGCCCATACTTGGTGCGGAAGGCCGTCTTCCATTCATCGCCCTCTTTTACTCGTACCAAGTGGTAAGCTCCTCTAAGATCCAGCTTTGTATATATGCATGCTTTTCTGACTTGGTCCAGGAGTTCAGGGATCAAAGGTAACGGATATCTATTCTTAACGGTGATCTGGTTCAGGGAGCGATAATCGATACAAGTTCTAAGGTCTCCTTCCTTTTTTGGAACGAAGAACAAAGCTGAAGAAGCAGGGGACTTGGAAGTACGAATAAACCCATTTGCCAGGTATTGATCCAGGTATTGTCGAAGGTGAAGGTTCTCAGGCTCGGTGAGGGCATAAATTCTACTACAAGGAGGAGTAGATCCAGGTATCAGGTCTATCTGGCAGTCATAAGACCTATGAGGAGGTAGAGAGTTAGCCTGATCCTTCCGGAAAACATCTTGGTATTCTAGGTATTCGGGAGGTAACTGGGGAGTCTCTGAAGAAATTGCGGCCAGTGCATCACCAGGTGGAGGGTGACAAGTAGAGACACATTCTGGAAACTGGACCGTTCTTGCTCGCCAATCGATCAGAGGATTGTGTTTCTCTAACCAAGGTATTCCTAGAATAATCTGAAACTGAGGGGCCTTGATCACATCGAACACAATCTTCTCATGGTGTCCATCTTGACTTACTAGCGTCACTTCTTGAGTGGTATGCGTTACTGGCCCGGAGGCTATCTCCGTACCATCCACCGTAGTAATGACGTCCTTTACAGCCTTGGGACAAAGAGTTAGATTCATCCTCAAAACCATTTCATGATCCACATAATTGCCGATGGCACCGCTGTCGACGTAAGCTTCAATTGCATGTAATCGATCCGGATTATCAGGGCTAATGAGGACCATAGGTATCACGAAATCCGAGGTCACGGAACTGGTTTTTACGCTCGGCAAGAGGACCTCTATTCTTGTCGGGCGAGGTCGTTTCCCTGCTCAGAGTTTGTAACTTTGGTAACTGCAGCTCCTACTGCCTTCTTGGCAGGTTTCACCGGACAGTCTCGAAGAAAGTGTCCTGAGTTTCCGCAATATAGGCATAATTGCAACTGTTTCCTCCTTTCCCGCTCCCGTTGTGTTAGAGGACCTTTCAGACCCCCTATTTGCAGGGGTTCCCCGGAGTCTACTCCTTTGGAAGGAGTTGGCGGTTTGGAAAATACTCGAGCATCAAACTTGGAACGATCGGCCTTCCTGTTCTGCAGCCTGTGATCTATTTGAACGACCAAGTCTATGTAATCCGAACAGTCCTGTGGGGGATTCACTACTTGGGCTAAAACGTCTTTGAGCTCTCCACGTAGACCTCTATAAAACAGCGTAATCCTTTTGTCCTCAGGCCATTGAGTTTCCACTATTAGTCTATTGAAAGATGCAATATAAGCCAAAAGGTCTTGATTACCCTGTCGCAACTAAAGAAGCTCATTGTCCAAGGCCTGCCCCTGTGAATGTCTTGCGAACAGTTTTTCCATACTAAGCTGAAAGGCTTGAAAATCATGGAGAACCGGATCATCTTGATGAACTAGAGGGATCGACCAGTCTGCCGCATTGCCACTAAGGTACGAAAGTACAAAAGCTACTTTAGCTTGATCAGTTGGAAACGCTGCTGGCCGGCATAAGAAGTGCAACCGGCACTGATTGATAAATACTGCAAACCTCTTTGGGTCACCAGAAAATCGCTCGGGCGGAGCCAGAGGTACATTCCCAGGTAGGTTGATCTGCACTGGATTCATAGAGGATGTTGAAGGAAGATTTGCCCCTGATGCGGGTAACGGGGTCTGTCCGGCTTGTGACTGTAGCACTTGTCTAGCAAGATTGTCTGTTCTCTCCTTGGAAATAATTAGTTCCCTTCTTAGAGCATTCGTTTCCTGACGAGTTGCATGCACTTCTGCCCTTAGTTCCCCAAGTAACCGGGCTAGGGGGTCAGTATCCGAGGTTTCCATAGCGCCTGGACGAGAGTTTTGCGGTAGGCTTTGCGTTCTGTAACGCTCACCTGATTCTCGCAGAGGCGCCGGTCTTGACTGGGCGACTACCGTATCTTCAAAGGTGATGTGTAGCACCCGGTTGGCTCTTTGGGATGGACCTCTGTGCACTGTATGCCTGACGTGTAGAGTAAGATGTCTTAGGTAAGTGAATGCCGAGCTCTCCATCTGCCTCGGGGCAGGGTGCTGTAGCCAGTTTCTTCACTGGATAGGTAGCACAGGCCTCTTGACTTCAGAGGACTGCTGTCCGTCGTTTACTGCACGAACGGTAAGTTTCGAGTCATTCAAATGTCTTTTTAAAGTCTTTAGTAATGATGTCTCTTGTTTTGCAGGGTTCCGGCGATGGCGGATGACGGGCTGAAGTGAGTTGAAGATGGAGCCCGTGTGATGAATAGAAGCGCCTGGAAGCACGTGAGTAAGCGCTTGTTGCCTGCTTCACGATGCGCTCTAACTGTCTTTTTATTTTGCAGGTACGAGTTCGGAGCGGCTGCAGGGTGCCGGAATACCCACTGGATTAGATGCGGAAAGGAGTAATGGCACGTGAGTATTAAAGTTCCCCAATGTCTTTAAACGCACCTTGTTTTGTCTTTCAGATGCGGATGCAGCGCCGAAGGCCTCCGGAGCGTGCGAAGAGTTGGTAAGCTTTTGTCTTTCAGATGCCGGAATGCAGTATGAAGACCTCCGGAGCGCACGAAGAGTAGGTAAGCCTTTGCCTTTCAGATGCCGAAATGCAGTGTGAAGACCTCCGGAGCGCACGACGAGTAGGTAAGCCTTTGCCTTTCAGATGCCGGAATGCTAACCTGTTCTTTCTTGTCTTTATAGGTATTGCTGAAGACTGGATTCAGGATGGTAAGCCGTTTTCCTTAGGCCCAGGACTGGATGCAGAAGACACGATGAGCGTCCTGCTGCAGAGGGTGCAGAATAACGCAAAGCAAGATTCATCCACCGGGTGTGGTTTAAATAGCCTCCTGTAGTGCTTAGATGTCTCCGTCCACAGCCACGCCTAAGTAAGAAAAGAGTTCCTGGTAAGAAAAGAGTTCCTGCCTTCCAGAAGAGTTCCAGTGTTCTAAATCTAGGGAGTGGCTCCAGCCCCACCCAACAGGAAAAGTAGTTCCAAACAGAAGAGGATCAGAGGCTCAACTGGCAGGCAAGTAAGCAGCATGGTCTGCTGCAGGTAAGTCCACCCAAGCATTATGAGCCCGGCGCTTCCAGCGCTGGGACTGGGCATATTTATGAGCCTGGTGCCACTGGCGCCAGGACTGGGTCCAAAAGGTCCCAATTGGGACTGGTTGGCACTCGGAACCTGGGTTATGGATCTGCTTCCAAGGGAGTTGGGAAAACCCTGACCTTTTGGAAGCAGAGATCATGACAGTAAGTTATATGTATTTAAACAAAATGTTCTTTGTGAATGTCCAGCCACAGGGGGCTGTTTCTCTCTGCCTCCTTCTTCTCCCTGCAGCTCAGAAGCAGTCTCCTTCGATTTCCTCCTGGGCCCATGCCATTTTACGACCCTTCACACTTAGCCTTCCTTTGACTGGAGGAAGTCCATTGTCTTCTTCCCCTGGCAGAGCAAATCCTTCCCCCACCCTATAATCAAAACATAGGTGTGATTTCCTGGTGGAGAGAGAGGCCTGGCCTCAGTGGGGGAAGCTGTTAAACTGGTTTGGTGGCCTTGAGCCAGGCTTAAATCCAAAAGTTATTTCTGTTGCATTTTTTTCTTGGTTTAAAATAAACTTGTGATTTCAAAACAAGCAGCTAGAACACTGATTCCAGATTCAAAACCATGGGCTCAAACAGTTACAACATAGGTTACTCTCAATAACAGGTCACTTAGTTTTCAACCATTTGATTCCAGTTGTACAAGTTTAAATTCTATCATGCAGGCTTCTGACAGCTGTCATTCAGGCGGCTAAGGGTACTGCGCCCAAATTTTGAGAGATTCCACAGGCAGGCAACATTTGCTGGGTGTCCAGTTAAAGGTGCGAATACAAAAGGTTCGAATGCAATAGGATCGGGTCAATAGGACCCAAAACAAAAGGTTCACATTTTTTTTTATTATATATTTTTTGGGGGGTTTCCGTTTAGGTAAAAAAAGTGTTTTTTTACCACAAAAACAGGGGTTGGGGCCCCCCCCAAAAAAAAAATATTAATATATTTTTTTTTAAACCTTTTGTTTTTGGTCCTTTTAATTCGACCCTATTGAATTTTGAACCTTTTGATTCCAACCTTTTACCTATAACCCATTTTCTGTGGATGTTTTTGATGACAAATTCAGCTTTTAAGGACATTTTAATATCACCATGATTTCTTGAACTAAATTAATTGTCACACCCAGCAAGAATATTGGATGTTTGAGGGTGTTTTATCCCGCCTTCTGCAGTTTCAGCAACCAAGAAAAAGGATTTAAAAGCAAAATTTTGGATTTCTTTCAGCAAAGCAAAACTTTTCCCTCTGTGCACCATTTTTACTTGTTGGGCAGCCCAGTGACATGTTTCAGGAGTGCGCTCTCTGTTCCACCACTGACAACATGCATGGCAGCTGTCTTTTTGTGTTGCACAGTGCGATTTCCATACGTTTTGGCGCGCATGAGGATTTTGCGGCCATTTTTATATTTCTGGCACCAACAGAACACAGGGATACCGCATGGTAGAACAAAAGTGGGTCAATACATCCCACACAGTCAAAAGCCGCTGAAATTAATACAGTATTTATTAGCATATACCAAACACAATTCACATCTGTTAGTGATAGATTTCATGTATGAATGTTCCCTTTCCTACATCTTCTATGTTCCTATTTCAATACCATGCACAGTAGCTGATGGAAAACCTGATAACAATATTTTGAAAGTATTAAGGCAGCCTATTTTATTTCACAGCCACAAATATGATTGAGCAACAAGTAGAAATTCCTGGTTACCTTGCTGCGATTTGTTTTCATAGTTTTGTGATTACAATAATTTACACACTAAATGAAGTGTCTGAGAGGGTGTTTTTTAATGTGCAAAGGGTAGACAAATAGACTAGACAGTAGTCAGCCAACACGTGTTTCGAAACCTAAGGTTCCTTCTCAAGGCACGGAAAGTGATCTGGGTCTTGGAAAGTGGAATAAGATCTGGGCGTATGGTTGTAGTTCAATAATTGCTCAATTTCAAGGCTGTTGCCTGTGCGAAGGTCGCTGGATCAATGGAGCCGAAGTGAGTGATTGAGCAACAAGTTTCGTTTATGCACTGGTAGTATGATCAGTGACAAAGCGCTAGGCTTAGAAGCAAGATGGCACAGCTTTGAATCCCGGATCTGTGCTTAGAAACCTCCTCCATATAACGCACATTATAAGTAACCAATTATAATTTAACACCAGTGACACCACTTTTCAATACACGGTTCATTTACCAATGATCGGCTCTGATGAGGTCAAGAGGCTTTTGTAAGAAAGCATGTACTTCAATAACGCTCTGGAGCCTCAGATGATTTAAGTGTGTTTACTTCTGTTCCAAGCAGGTTACAGCTGAGTATTAAAGTTTAAGATAAGCACAAAGTAACATCTACCAGCCCCCAAGTAGCTGGCTCCAACTGTCACTCCCCGTAACTCACGTCCAGATAACATTCCCCTCTGCACATGTGATTCTATAATGATGACCTCACCGTACAGGAATGCTGTAACACACACACACAGGGAAAAAATCTATGTAAATCACTACATATCTTCCCCCATACAATATTTGGAAATAAAAATCAACAAAATCCAAAAGCTTCCGAACACCTGTTACCAACATGTAGTAATACTAACACACAAAACCAAGCCATAACTGCAGGCCCTACAGCTAACCACTTTAAAAAGGGACCAGCCCCGACCTTGTACATCTATCTGAACCAACTACTTCCTTCTGACCCAACTACCTTGATTCACCATTACACCAAAAGAGCACCTCAAACTTGCCAAATTAGCCAAAAACTTTACAAAGTAGAGGAAACACCTTTAACTCCCAATGGGTCTAACGCGATCCCAAAGACATCAGAAATGGAGTAGACTACAATAAGTGTCCAACCTTCCACTCTGTGACTAGAGAAACACCCCTATTGTCCCCCCTGGATGTCCCACATCCTACACCTTATGGCCACCTTATGTGGCCATAGCCGGGTTTCCCAAAATCCCTTGCTAGCTGGATTTCATCATAAAATCCCTCACCTCTGTGGCCATAGGCGGATTTCCAAAATCCCTTAAGACCGGATTTCATTATAAAAGCCCTCACCTTCATGGCCATAACCGGATTTCCAAAATCCCTTAAAAAAAAGAATATATCCCATATTCATTTCACTAACATGTCCATAAATGACAAAGTCCATCCACTACAACACTCAACGGTTTTCAAAACAAGAATGGAACGACAAACATTCAAGTACCATGTCAATTCCACACAGGCAAGCGCTATGTCACGTCCACACGGGCATATAGCCAGAACCTTAATACGAAAAGCAAAATCTTAAATGAAATGCCTCCCACAACCCCCTTGTGGTAATTCCACATCAAAATACATTTCGAGCACTTCAACATTCACGATAGCGTCCTTTAATTTCCCGATGAGTATAATGCCCCGTTTTAGACATTTATTCGTCCCCTATAATGAGCTTTTCCCAAACATTACAACAACATTTCTTTGACGGCAACGCAAACGCAGCGTAATCCCAAAACTGCAACATTCTGTAATTCAACAGTGGCCACGACAGATAACTGTTGTAGCATAACATTCACACATCCGAAACATTCCATCAACGAGCCAAACATTCAATCCAGAAGCCACACATCACCAGTTAATATTCCCTATCATGGCATGACAATTCTTTAAAGAACTGCAAGAAATCTGGATCAAGTTCTTGTAGAATTAACTCAGCAGTATCTACAGTTTCTCCACCAATCAAGTCGCCACACGATCTGCAGTGCCCCCACAGTTCTTCCCAGTGGGCATCAAACTCCTTCAGTGGTGCCCCTAGGCTACAGTTGGACAGTGCCACACTCCTGTCACGGTAGTTCCAATAACCACTGGTAAAACTTGTTCCAATCTTGCCGTGAGCACTCCCAACCTCTACTTGTGACAAATGCACCTCTCCCTGAAAATGTGATCGGATTTCGGAGACATCCCCAAGCTGGATTTCAACGTTATTCATGTTGACTTGTGTCTCATTACAGGGTTCAGATACCTGCCCTCCACACACCAACTTTATCCTCTTGCCATACTGTGAAATATCCTGTCCCTGTAGTCCGTTGCCTACAATGTCATCCTTGCATCCGTAGCCAATCTCACTAGAGTCTGCTTGAATGCTATAATCCTCTGACCAAAACGAAACTGCACAGCCAGCGCTTTTCCGCTTTCACAGTAAGATGCTTCCTTGTTTGGAAAAGAGAACCTTATTGATGTTTTCTGTGCATTCCGAAGATGACCTGCCTTCCGAAGCAAATCGAACACTGTCATTATTCAAATATGGCTGCTTGACTGATGACCCGCCCCGAGACGTCATCACTTTGCACCTCCAGCTGATCAGAGCTCTTCCACTGCAGACACCAACCGCCACCAGATGCACATACACACCCTGTGTACTAATAAAGCATTTGCTGCCTTAACATTAGCCCTGGTTCGCTACCGATATGCTTTCGCCTCATGTACACGCCTTGTGCATTATCGTTAATGCTGTAGTCCAATTACGGTCAGCAGAGCCCTCTCACTGCCTGAGTAATCCTGAATGAATTAACACGTACGCGCCAGCGTACCGATAGGAGTACCCTTCTACCCTTCTTACAACATGTCCCATTAATAATAAGTCTCTGTTGTGTGATGCCTTTCCCCAGTGGCCCAAACGCGCCTTACAGTGTGCGCCTGGTCACAACTGGTAATAACTGTCCCCTCGACTGTCACACGCTCTCACCTGGGGCCCCGGTGGGGGTGGGGGAGCTGGTAGATGTCCTCTCGTGGATGTTCCTATGCTTATTTCTTCTCTCAGCAAGCGGCAGTCTTATTTTGACGCCCTGCACACTTTCTTATAGCTCAGACCGCCGCTGGCGCACCGACTTCACCTCTCATTGTCTTTTGGACACACCTTATGTCCTGCTGCTGTTCCTCCATGCGTACACGGACACCTTGACTAGCTGACTCTTGTCACAACGTCGTCAGCTTCTTCCTCAGTGGAATCTTTCTTATGACCCTTGTCGCCAATGTAAGAAAGCATGTACTTCAATAACGCTAAGCTGGCTCCAACTGTCACTCCCCGGAACTCACGTCCAGATAACATTCCACTCTACACATCTGATTCTATAATGATGACCTCACACACACACACACAGGGAAAATACCTATGCAAACCACTATAGCTTTCTATCTCCATTAGCATTTCCTTTCACTAAACACTGACAGTAGAGGAGCGTTATAGGGCAATGCAGGTGCTAGATTTGTTAGGCCTTAAAGTTGTTATGTGACCCAATATTGTCAATGTTAACAATTCTGTAATTAATTAGCGAGACATACATACAATTAATGAGACAAGTCAGTTAAGTAAGACAAGCTGAATTTTCCAGAGTGGCCTTCGATAAACGCAAATGCCAAACGTGAATGACAGCATGCAGGAACCTATAACATAGGGTGTTGCGACTTGCGTCACACACTCCAGGATGGAAAGGTTAGTTACAGGGCCAAGCCACTGTCTCAGGTGTATTGCAGGCTGAATCCATTGCTCGCCCCTTCAGACTCATAGCACTAGATGTCACTTACATAGCTGTCCCCGGAGTGACAACTGTGAGCCACAACCTAAAAACGACCCTAGTGTGTTAATTATCATGATTTACGGTACTCCCGCCCCCGGGGGTGGCAGAATATTCTTATGCAAACGTCAGTAGGGTACATATTCGTAACGCATTGACAAAATAGTAGCAACACTGTTTAGCCGTGTTTTACATAGGGAAATGGTATTATTGCAGGGAATACATGTCAGAGGACAATCTTGTTAATGTTTTCAAACGAACAGTGGTAACAAAAAGGCAGATGCCAGCTACTAAATACATTACATTGACAAAACGGATTCATGGTTGCAATTTTAATTTGCTGTTTCAAAATCTCAATATACACACACTGAAAAACCTGTCAATGACAATGTGAATCAACATCGTAAAGGGAGAATGGAAAAAACAACAACGAGGAAACTGAACCACTTTCACCATTAAACATCTGCCTGGAAATTAGGAACGCCTTTGCAGGGTGGCAAACTCGTGTTTTGCTTTAACAGAAACAACTATTTCTTTCTCCCATCCCTGGCTAGAATGTATGCCTACCTAGAAGTAGTAGAAGACACGCTTTCCTCCAAGGGGGCGCCTCCAAGAAAAGAACTCCCCCCCCACTCACCCCCGAAGGAACCCCATTCCAGAGCTGCCGCTTGCAGCATTTACTGCTCACCTCAACATACTTGGCAAGCACAGGATCTGTGGACTGGCGTCTGTGTGGTGATGAACTGCAAACAACTATATTTTATAAAAAGAATCTTATATTTTTGTCACCATGGTGAACTGTTTTATTAAAACATGCATCACAAATAAGGTTCTCTTCAAGATTTTACTGCTCGTCATTTGGAATGCTTCTGCTTATTTACTTATTTCCATGAAGTGAGCAGGCGTGCAGTGGGCACCCTGTAAACGAGCATTCCTGAAGGGGAAGACAGGCTGGAAACAAAAAATGTGATGTTGTGCTCTTCATTATGACGAGCTGCTTGTGAGGTTTCACTGGAATTTCATAATTGTAAAGTTATTTTATTTGGATATTTCATGTCTCCATGTAAATTCACAATTTTCTGTGCCAGAATTTCTTTCCTCTTGTTGGGCTATTCACCACTCAAGGCCATTAGAGGACTTTCCAATTGTGTTGAAATCTGCAAAACAGGTCTCTTTATTCATCGAAAATAACACTATGGCTTTCACCCCCGCTGTAGGGGGCAGACAAGGGTGTTAACGGCCCGCCAGCCCGAGGCTAGGTAGGTCTGAGCAAAGCGAGGGTCTCAGCGAGGGCTCAAGGCTGTTACTGGCATTTCCACCCCCCAGTGAGGGGGAGGGGGTCAAAGCTATTTACAGCCTGTTAGAATGGATTTCTAAACTCTGCTCTGGTGAACAGATGTTTTGGAGGCCACCCTTGTTAGTGAAACAGTGGAACACTTCTGTGCAATTTACAAGACAATTCAAGGTAACTTGGAGAGCAGTCAAGGCTAAGTCTCGGGAGTAGTGGGGGTGATCTGAGGTCTTTGATGAGCACACACAGTAGGAGGATAATAATTACCCTTGGACAATGGTATATCAAAATATACAGTTTATTAGGCCCAGAACAAACACAAGTGAATCATGGCAAACTCAGTAATATCACTACTTAAAAACACACTATGTAAAATATATGTACAATCCCTTTTTGGTCTGTGCAGCAAAGTGTGGTTTCCTGCTAAAACCTGTTCGGAGTGAAAAAAGATAAACTTTACTACATTGGCCAACTCCAGAGATGAATATCCCTAACTTAAAAAATCCACACCTGTGAAGATTGGAACCTTGTGCTCAGTGGCAGGTTTGTGCGTAAAACGCTTGGTGATGTATAAAGTTTACAAAGGATCAATGGGAAGGAAAAGCTAGCACGAGGATTCGGGAGTGTGGAAATTCAGTTCCAGGAGTCAGAGGAGGATATGCTGTGGAGAACATGGCTGCCCCCAACTGTCGCATGACTTTAGGAAGCAAGAGCCACCCAAACCAACACAAGGACCATAAGGGATCCTTTGTGTGTAAAAATGGGTTGGATTAACTAGTGGCCAACGGTAAGTGGTATAATTACTCACCGCCCTTAGCTCACTCTGGGTCCAAACTTGGCAGGCTTGTAGATGGTTATCTGGAGTATGAACTCTCCTCCTTCGTGTGGGTCTGCTTTCCGATTGGAGCTGGATCTCTCATCACAAATGCAGGACAAAGAAATTACCAATGTAGCTGTTCTCAGGACACTTGAAGAAAGGCAGGAAATGCAACAGAATCAACCACCACTGTCGCATAGTGATGCACGGGCACCCAAGTCTTGCTGTCTGATGCATGCTCCTCTTTGCGTTCAAAAGCAGCTGGGTCAACAAAATGTGGCAAGGAGATGCTTTGCAATGCAAAATTGTATTTCCCCAAAGCTCCAGGCAAAACCTGATGTAGCAACGATTCAACGCAGGTGCCAAGCTATAAGCTTCTCAGTCCGCTGGAGGGCCCAGGGACACTTCCGAGAAGGCTTGTTTGCAGGGCAACAAAGAGGTGTTGAGAGTGATTGGTCCCACTACTCCAAGGGGTTGATGCACCTTTGCTGGGAGAAGAGCGCAAAGCAGGTCTCTACTGGGACAACAGCAGACTCAGGGTGCCAAACCGTCTCTGTGCTGTTCCGGATAGTCCTTGAATCTGCTTTGCTTCTCTAGATACTTGGCTCCATGTATAAGTCGATTGGGACCTACGGGTGATCTGTGAGTCTGCACTCAGGCCCCCTCATCATATCCATTGCACCCAGGGAGCCAATGAGGAGATCTACCCCACTAATGCAGGGACTCCTGTGGCTCTCATGCTCTTGTGCACACCCGACATTCTGGTACCAGTAGTGTGGATTGGAACCAGACAGTCCCAGACCACTTCCTGGGTACCTACACATGTGACATGTAGTAGCCAGTGAAAAGCATCAGCTTTCGCGGATGAATGCATGCCCAAATAAGGCTTTCCCAGGTCACAAGGGAGTGGAGGAAAGCCAACGGCCAAAATTGCCAAGCACAGTCATGAGCCAAACGCGGTAAAAATGGTATGGCTCAGCAATAACACACATGAAAAAGCTTCTGCTGCCACCAGTCTACTCATAGGCACATTGTGAGGTTACCAAAAAATCCTTAAGGGATGTCTAGGACCTAAAAACACAAGGACCACACTGCGCGGCACAGTAAAATCCCTCACCGGAAAAGGCCGCAGTGTTGAGCGACGCAGGTACGCAGGAGACACTGCCCGATAATATGAAGCACGCAATGCAACTTCCACGCTTCCGAGTCTTTAAAAACTAAGGATCGAACACTCTACGGCAAAGCCCTCGCAGTACACGGACGCAGTGTTGAACGATGCAGGTACACAGGAGACGCTGCCCGATTATATGTAGCACGCAACAAAACTTCCATGCTTCCAAGCCTTTAAAAACCAAGGATCAGACCCTCTGCCACAAAAGCCCTCGCAGGTCAAGGCTGCAGTGTTGAGCAACGCTGGTATGCAGGAGACGCTGCCCAATGATACATAGCACGCAATGCAACTTTCACGTGTCTGAGATTTTAAGAACCAAAGATCGGACCCTCTGCAGCAAAGCTCTCACAGGACAATGCCACGGTGTTGAGCGACGCAGGTACCCAGGAGACACTGCCCGACGATATGTAGCATGCCACGCAAATTCCACGCTTCTGAGCCTTTAAGAACCAAGGAACGGACCCTCTGCGGCAAAGCACTCGCAGGGCAAGGCCGCGGTGTTGAGCGATGCAGGTGCTTGGCAACAAAGGGGTTGGAACAGGGTGCAGAATCGAAGAGTTCGGGCATGCTGCACCTGTCGACCAGAAGCAAAAGCAAGGTAGGAAAGGTGAGCTAGAGAGGTGGCGTGATATAAAGCACGCAATGCAACTTCCACGCTTCCGAGTCTTTAAAAACTAAGGATCGAACCCTCTGCGTCAAAGCCCTCGCAGTACACGGACGCAGCGTTGAACGATGCAGGTACACAGGAGACGCTGCCCAATTATATGTAGCATGCAACAAAACTTCCATGCTTCCAAGCCTTTAAAAACCAAGGATCAGACCCTCTGCCGCAAAAGCCCTTGGGCAGTGTTGAGCAACGCCGGTACGCAGGAGACGCTGCCCGATGATACGTAGCAAGCAATGCAACTTTCACGCGTCTGAGACTTTAAGAACCAAAGATCGGACCCTCTGCAGCAAAGCTCTCACAGGACAATGCCACGGCGTTGAGCGACGCAGGTACCCAGGTGACACTGCCCGACGATATGTAGCATGCCACGCAAATTCCACGCTTCTGAGCGTTTAAGAACCAAATATCGGACCCTCTGCGGCAAAGCGCTCACAGGACAAGGCTGCGGTGTTGAGCGATGCAGGTACTTGGCAACAAAGTGGTTGGAACAGGGCGCAGAATCGAAGAGTTTGAGCATGCTGCACCTGTCGACCAGAAGCAAAAGCAAGGTAGGAAAGGTGCGGGCGGAGCGCAGCCATTACTATGTCCTGATAAACTGCCCTACTGCGTGCGTACTTTTCTTTCCAGTGCATTTTTTTACCTCGCATTGTCTCCATGCATTCACTAGGCTAGCCTCTTTTCTCCTGTCACATCTCCTTCGAGGTGAACGCTTGTGGACCCCTACAACTACTTTTCCCTACAGTCTGTATTGGGCCACGACTCTGTTCTCATGATTCGCTTTTTCCAGTAGGCCTTTCTCCTGTTCTCTAGGTTCTCCCACTCTGGCTTCCAACTCTCTCTTAGGGTGCTATGAGCTGGCTTGCACTGTTGGTAATCATTTCCTGTGACTTTTCTGTTGTTCTCTATACTCTGTTGTAGATGTTATTACCCTACTGTAATCTACTGTTCTTAGTCTGTTCCCTGTACTTGTGTATCCCTGTTTTCTCTCTTCTTCCTCCCCCTCCCTTGCACCCCAGTTGATCAGCCTTGCCAAGTGCCTCCTCTCCTCCCTCCCACACCCACTATGGTGCTCTCTATTTCCCAGATCTTCTCTAACTGTTTCTCCTATCCTTCACCTCTCACCATGTCTGGGAGGAAGAAGCTTAGGAAGGACACACTGGTCTCCAACCCAGGCCTGCCCACCGCTGACACCTATGTCAGTGCTTCTGACAGTGAGACTCTTACCGGCATCCTCTTTGTCATTCCCTCATCCAACCTATGGACCCTTCATATGGTCGCTCTGCCCTCTCCTTACTTCTCCTCACCCATTAATGCTCGCACACGTTAGGAGGTGCTCTTAGCCTCCTTCCATTCCTCCAGAGTCATCATTAATGTCTATCTCAATGGTACCATCCTGATATAAGGGCCTCAGCCCAAACTTCTATTTTTCAATAGGTACCTCCCTCGCCTCATCAACCTTCTTCCTTCTGTGTCCTGGTGACCCCTGCGCTGGTCCCTCAGCCACTTCTGTCCACCTCCCTCTGCTACTCTGGCTCCCTTTCCACCCAACTCCATGGCTCCCTTGCCCCCATCCCTCCACTTAACTGTCTCCCTTGTCACCCTCCCTCCCATACTCTGAATCCCTTGCCAGCTCTGGATCTTGTGGCTCCCTTGCCTCCCTCATTCTCTAACTCCCTTGCCAGATGCCTCTCTCCTGGCTACCTCGCTCACTTGGTCGCCACCTCTCTAGCCCCTCTGCCATCCATGTCTTCCTTGGCTCCTCTGCCTCCTCCTCCTCGCTCTACCTCCTAGGCTCCTCTGCCACTTCCAGTGAGGACCCTGCCCCCCGTACACCTACCCAAAAGTCTTACAAAAGTGACAACCTGCTCCACACTGCTACTCTAAACTGTCGCTCTGCTGTCAAAAACTCCTCTGACATCTGCTACCTCCATTAACTGCTAGATCTAGATGTTCTCGCACTTAATGAGACATGATTTAAGGCCAACTCTATCACGGGTTTTGATACACTTCTCCCTGTCGGCTACAAGATCCTCGCCGAGCCCAGGCCCAACAGGCCTGGAGGCGGAGTGGCTCTGATCTTTCCTGAGTTGTGAAAACAGAAAAAGAATATCGTGGCTGAGTACCCCAAATGGAAATACACCAAACACAGGTTACAAAGGAACATACAAAGTACTTTAATTCTATACTGAATCCAATTACAAAAACAGAGCAAAAATCAGATAGCTATCGGCCCTCAGTACAACACAACGAACTCCAGCGTGGTTCAGTGTGTTCAGTGAGAGAAGCTGTACATTAGAATGCATTCGCTTTTTATACATTTTGTGGGCGCGATGCCCAGCCCAACTTCGGGTTAATATTCCTTTTAATATATCACCGATCTAGGGTTCGTGCCAAGTCTCAAATAACCACATATAACTGGTTTGCCTTTAATACATGTATCAACAAGCGTATGCAATAGCTGTGTATTCTAAAGTTTTCCATGCAGGCCTTCTTAAACATTAATACAATGTAGTTAAACAGATGTTCTTTGTTCAGTATTTGAATACATTGTCTCAACATATGCTCGTGGATTAGTTTTCATTGCACGAGTAATCCTTCTACACATAGGTCAGTCAAGGACAAGGTCTCAGTTCATGACCTCAACAAGTGGCCTGCAGGCAGATTACACATTAGCTATGTACAGAGGTCAAGACTGGCCATGTTGTATTCTACAATGACACCGTCCACCATTTTAGCTCACAGGGTGACTTTTACACAACGAATCCTAAAATGGCGGTTTGACCTAAAATGGCGGCCTACATGGATTTAAGGTCAGGACCTTGCAACACAGATTTCTTTCGCAAGCGACTTTCGAGTAGCTTGGCGTAGGCCAATATTAAATATATTTATTACAATAGGAGGCACGATATACTTTATATTTCGACAGAGTGGATTCTTGTCTCCACCATTCACACTCAAGCCTACTACTCCTTTGAATGCCTGGTCTGAAGGCTCTCTGTTTCTCCTGGGTCCTCTCTGACCCTGGTCATCTTCTACAGGCCACCTGGCCAGGCCACCCTCTTCCTCTCTGAATGGGCTGACCTACTTCTTCTCTCCTCTCATCTCCTCTACCTCCCAGCTCCTCCTCCTTGAGGATCTCAACATCCACCTGGACTATTCTGACTCATCAGGGCTTTTCTACAACCTCTGTGACTCTCTCTCCCTTTCAATGCTACCCTCGGGTCCGACCCACTCTGCTGAATACACCTTGGATGCTCTCATCTCCTCTAACATCACTCTCTCTAAGCCTCTCACTACTCCTCTCTCCTGAACTAATCACGTTCTTCTCTCTTATCACTTGAAGCTTCCTGTTCCCCTGGCAATGGCCCACCCAGCACTGCTACCATCCTTCATGGTCATCCGACCCATGAAGTGAGTGTCAGTGGCAGCTTTGCCTCACCTACGCTCCTCTACCTACTCCTGCGGCTGACCCCCAATCTGACAAAGCGCTCTCCAACTTTCACCTTTCCAACTCTAAACACTCTTTGCATACTTGCTCCTATCAAGAGGATCTGCCTGAAGCCTGCCAAAAAGTGCAATTTGTGTTACAACTCTGACCTGGCCCCCCTGAAATGCAAGTGCAGAGCAGTTGAACAGAAATGTGGAGCTTCAGGTTCATCCTCTGACAAACTGGCCTGCCACCTACTTCAAATGCAATATAGACTCTCCATACTCTCTAAAAAAAGAGTCTACATTCAAGCCCACTTCTCTGTGGCATCTAACAACTCGGCCGAACATTTTAAAATCTCAAAGGAGCTGGACAATCCTGCTGCAGTATCTTTCTCTACCACACCCACTCAGTCCCTCTGCTCGGCAATGGCCTCTCATTTCACCACTAAAACTCAAGACATCCTGTCCTCACTCTCATCTGCTCCCCTTCCCTCTAACTCTCTCAGGCCTTCCTTGTCCTCCCCTTCTCCTCGCCTCCTCTCGTCCCCCTCTCCTGTTACACCTGATGAGGTTTCCAGACAAGATCAGTCTATGAAAGTCGCATCCAAAGAGGTGTCTCCCTGTCCCCCCAGAACCATTAAGGACAACATTGACTCTCTCACTCCAGCCTTGGCCAATCTCTGCAACCACTCCTTTGCCACTGGAGTTTTCCCCTCTCCTCTCAAGCACTCCCTTGTGCACCCTATGCTCAAAAAGCCTTCTGCCAACCCCTGCATCCCAGAAAAAATATCGCCCAATTTCTATTAATCCTTTCCTGGACAAACTCCTGGAGAAATTGTCTATCTTCCAGCTAACCCTCCACACTGAATATGCTGGTTGTCTCCATGACAATCTGTCTGGGTTCAGAGCAGCCAGAGGCACAGAAACTGCTCTCTTGAACACCTGTGAAGACTTTCTCTCTAACCTTGACTCTAACTCTCCCTCTATCCTCATCCTCCTTGACCTTTCTTCTGCTTTTGGCACAGTGAACCACACATCCTGGTCACCCACCTCTAAGATATCCTGGGCATCACGGATCAGGCTCTTGTTGTGGCTATACTCTTTCCTCTTGGAACAACCTTAAGAGGTTGAACTTGGGTCCTTCCTCTCCTCCATCAAACTCTCAACATGTGGTGTTCCCCGGGGATCAATCCTCTCGCCCTGGTTTTTCAATGTCTATCTGGCCCCCTTGGCCCTCCTGATCATTACCTTTCCCTCTAACTTTCAGTGTTATGCGGATGACAAAAGCTCTCTTTCATACTACCCTTGGCTTCCTCCTCCTCCTCGAACAGCCCCTGACTGTCTTTCCGCTATTCGGGCTTGGGGAACTGCTAATAATCTCTGCCTTAATGCCAGTAAGATGGACATCCTTCTCATTGGGACCCCTGCTCCCGCTTTTCCTCTTTCACTCTGCCAGCCTGCCTTGGCCCTGTGCCCTCACCCTCGTGTGAGGCAAAAAAACTCAGGGTCATCTTCGACTCCACTCTCTCCTTCTCTCCACACATCACGGATATCTCCAAAAAGTCCCATTTTTAACTGCACTCAGCAGTATTTTACCTTTTCTCACATTCCCCCAGAAGCTCACTGTCTCCAGAGCCTGGGTTTTCGCTAAGCTTGACTATTACAACAGCCTCTTGCTCAATCTACCAAACTCTACTCTCTGCCCACTGCAACCTATCCAAAACAGGACCGCAAGATTTATCCTTGGCCTCAAGCCCAAGGACCGCATCTCTCCTGCTCAGAAATCCCTCCACTGGCTCCCAGTGGCTACAAGGATCAAGTTCAAGACCTTCTGAATAGTCCACAAGGCCTCCTAGGGCCGGAGCCCATACTATCTCCAATGCTCTTTTCCTAAGTACCTTCCTTCCGGAGCCCTCTGCTCGTCTACTTCCAACTCTCTGCAGGTGAGTCACTTCTCCAAGCAGAGACTGGGTGGAAGATCTCTTTCCTCTGCAGGTGCCTCCCTCTGGAATGGCCTTCCTGCCACTCTCCACTTTTAACCGGACCTCCTTAAGTACCGGCAACTTCTCAAGACCTTCCTTTTCTCCTCTTCCTTCTCTCTGCCTCTCCGCTGCTAACCTTTCCCCACCTCCTTTTCTCTATGCCTTCCATCTGCTATCCTTCCCTTCCTCTTGCTCAGCTATGTTGACTGGCTGCCTGGTGTTCCTCTGAGTCATGTAGGACAGCAGCCCCTGCCCCACTGCTCAGTTCCTAGAACTTGTCTTTGGGCCCTCCTGCACGGCCACAAAGCCTTCCTTCCACTTAGCACAGGGCACTGCTCTACTGGGTGCACCTCTCACCTTCCTCTCCCCTGCACTTCTTGTCTGTGCACTTGCACAATCTAAATGATGCTATTCCTAGCAAGAGTGTTTGTCCTGTTCTCCCGTGATCCGCTCCCTGCCTGGTTGCGCCTTGAAACACCTTTGTGTATATGCGCATTATAAATAACCTATCAATCAATCATTGTGCTTTACGCACTGAAATACAGTTGCCAAAAGTGCCAACAAAGTCCTAAAACAAAGAGAAACAAAGTTGTTTCTGTACAGACTGCCTGAAGGACAGGTCAGTTTCACCATAATGATGAGGGAAAGCCCAGTGGAGTGTGCTGAAGGCTGTGCTTCACTGACAGAAAGTCAGACAGGGGGCTGCAACAAAAGCAAAAGGTTGGGGGGTCCACAAATACAGAGGTAAAATAGCAGTAAATGAAATGTTACCTAACACACCCCAGGGTTTATCCCGAGTGCAAATTGTTTCATTTTTTCCTCAGGAGATTGGGTGCAAAAACATGCCCGCCACCATAGAGAAGGGGGCAAGTACCTTTTCCATTCTTATGGCAGCGGCCAGGAGCTGCAGGAGCACCAGGACTGGAGCACAAAGCTCCGGTCCAGCAGGTAAGTGGGGAAGGATAGAGATGGTGGGGAAGGGGTATGGTTTATTTTAGGGGGGTGGAGAGGTGGGGAGGCAACAGAGAGAGACTCCCTGTTGCCTCCTCTTATTAAACAAACAATAATAATAATTTGTGCCAGCTGTGCAATGGCCTCAGGTGTCTGGAAAACAGCAGGCGGAAAATGTGTATTTTCGCCCGCTGTTCCAGCCACCTGATTGGCTGAGAAACCTTACCCGGGTGTGAATGCTAAACCCTGCCTCACTGAAGACTTTAATACCCAAATTGGAATGGAACATTTCTCCAGCAAACCAAGTGAGTGACGTATAGTAAAGGATCATATGTTGACATGCTTTGTGGCAATTTTAGTGAAGGTAAGACTTCTTTTGCGTCATCAGAAACCAGCTGCACAGGAAGTATTTCTATATGGTCTCCCTATGGTGCGAGGCATGATGTTTTGATGATGTACTTACAATCATTAAGAACTCTATCATTTATGGACTGATTTTAATTAATAAGGTCTTGTTTGAAAGACATTATAATATAACATCAACTTGACATTTGAGCAATTGCTATTTTATGTTATCTTGTGAAATCTGATTATATAGTAGGACTAAACTTTTAATATTAGTAACCTTAAGATACATAATAATATAGCATCCTTTAGTGAGTCCTGTAGTGAGTCATTAATTGTCATCAACACCATCTTTGCTGATAGTATCTTTACTGTCAGAGTCTGCTACGTTCCGTACAGTGTTAGAACATAGTTTGTCATTTCCTACACACGCACACATGTCTGTAAAAGGTAAGTTGCTTGCTAAACATGCGTATAGTGGACTGCACATGCCAAGTGGTCTGCTGAGTTAGATGGATGCTTTAGAGCAACTTTGCTTAAGTGTTCAACTTGCTTCGATTCTGTGGATGTTCACAAAAAAACCCTAGTTTAGAAGGATGGCTTATTACATGTCATTAAGAACTCAATAGTATCAGGACTAGAGGGATTTAAGATAGTTCAACAACACTTCTGGGACTGAACGAGAGGGTGAAGTTCCACCCAGCAAGGTTCTATCGCTACCTATTATTTTGATCACGTTTTTTAATAAAACATGCACTATCTTACATACAAATCTTTTATTCAAAATGTGTTATGGATGTAGCTTGTTGTGAATTTTTCTTAAATCGCTTTGATCCCGGTCTTTGTGCTATTTCTTTGCAAATGGGAATGTTTTGTTTAGAAACATCACATCAAAATCCATTACAATATTGCACAATACATTATCATGATACAAATATACGTAACATGAAAATGTAATGGGCAGATCGTAAACCATAAACTGAGATTTGTAAATACTAAGGCACAAGCAATCAAAATGACAAATTCCATAAAACAAGTCCCTTGTCCTTTTCTCGTGGCTCTCCCTATCTTTGTCATATCAAGGCACACTAATCTAGAGGAATATGGCCCATCTGCTTTCATGCCACGTGTGGTGAACAAGAAGAAAGAGTCTGATTAAGATGACACGTCCCAAACACTGCTGCTAGGCTCCTCTTATCCCTTGTCCCTAGAGAGCACATCACACCTGCCCGCCGTGTCCTCCACTTGCTCCCTGTCGACAGTCCCTGGCTACGGTCCACTTTTACAGCTATGTGCATCACCCACCATGCTCTGCATATGACAGGCCAAGAATACCGACAACACAAGCTCACCCCTTCCCATCAAATTGACCAGACTAGGAGGGGGTCCTCCGTCTCTGTCCAAGCACTCAAAACATGGAACGCGATTCCCCTCAGCATCCGCCGCTTAGTGGATCACCTTGCCTTCCGGAAGGCCGTCAAGACCTAGCTTCACCCCCTGCTTCCTTTCAAATCCATTCCACCCCCATTTAAATTAACCCCCTGTCAGACAGACTGAGGCAGCAATGAGTCCGTCAAAGAAAGCACTGACAATGCAGAGAAGGGACTCCAACAGTACGCAGGATAGAACTGGTGACACTTCAACGAAACAAGCAACTAGCCTGGACACATGGGTAGGTATCACTCTGTCGATGGAAGATAGCCATCCACCCCCACACATCTGCAATAATACGCTACTGAAAGAGACATCGCACAGCATCTCTGCCATTAGAATGCAGCTAAGTCCCACAACAAAAATACAAACTCTTGGACTTGCATGTTCTCCCAACATCTTCACAGCACCCAGCCACAAGCCAGCTCAACATGGGTCGCTAGCGGGGACTTAGCTACCCCTACCTACTTTAGCATTGGCTAAATTCACACACATATTCCAAACCCCTCTGATGAATGTCACATATCACGGACTTCGATCCCCCAAGGGCGTGCTTATGTAGTATTTCCTGCCAATATGAATTGCTCAGGTTTCTAGGGCTTCTGTCCAGGGGAGGTCCCTGGGCAACCCTGGCACATCCCCTGCCTTGGGTGGGCTCCCGCGTGTTGATGTTCCAGCAGTGATGATGCCACTCACCTGTCTCATCGGCATCGCTGGCTCAAATGTTTGAGGTCCCATTCCCACCGCAACTGCAGTATGGTCCCACCACCAGGTGAGATGGTCCTTCTTGGGTGTATCATGTTTCTCGGTGGCAAGCTTCCAGCGTCACAACTTCCTCACTGTCTCTCTTCACGATACTGCTGCCTCTGCAATGGATAATCTCTCCCTCTCTCAAGGTTCCTCCTCTCTTTATATTCACCACCATCTTTCAATGGGGTGTGCTGTTTCATAGTATTCTTAACAGAGAGTTTCTTGTAGGAATGGGCATCTTTGTCCCCTTTAGGGGAGTCACTCTCAGTGAGGTCCCACTTTCCCAGACCCCTTAGGGAGGGTCTTGATCAGCAGGAAAATTATCCAGATGTGTCACACAGGGCACAGAGAAATAGCGAGACGCTACTTTAATCACCTCTTAGGTTTAGTGGATCTTCAGTATTCCGAGGTCTTTATACACATTTTAATATTGTTGGAACTAAAGAGGGTTAGGAGCCTCTTCTGATGGCATCTGTGATCTCAATGGCCTCAATGAGATGGTCTAAATAGTCTTGTAATCACATCTGCAGAGTTTAGCCCTGAGATCTTGCCCCTTATAGCAATTAGACAGCATGGAGGCCCTGAATCATGCTGTTCCCATCTTCATCGTGTATACTGGCTTGCAACATTATGTGTTACTACTGACTTCTGCAATTGTATTCACTCTCCACTCTTGCTCCTCCACTCTTTTTGACTACTTACTCTCTGTTCTCTCCTCTCCCTTTCTCCTCCTCTTACTTTCTTCTATGCACTTACTCTTTCTGAATTGTCCCTGGACCTAGTATGATAGCAACCTTGTCTGTCTCCTCCCACCTCGCCTTACTTGTTTTTTTCCTCCCCCCACCCTGCAGCACTATCTGAAATGTTGTCAGGCCTAGTACGATAGTTGCTTGTTTTGTTCCTCCCCTTCCTTTCTGCACCATTCTCCCTCACCTTTTGTGTTTCTCTGGCTCTACCAGAAATGTTTTCAGGCTTAGTAAGGTAGTTGCCTGTCTGTCTCCATTTCCTTCCCACTCTCCCCTCCATTCCTTATCTATCTCTTAGCTCTTGCACTATCTGAAATGTTGTCAGGCCGAGTACGATAGTTAATTCCACATCTTTACTGTTCATGGCCTGTAAGAAAGTAATTGTATTTTCCCTTGTTCCCTCCCTTGCCTTGAAGCGCTTTGAAACACATAGTTTATAGGCGCTATATAAATAAACTATCATATCATAACCCAGATGGAGGCATTCCAAACCAAACTCCATAAATAACTACCTGACCTCCTTTTGTATACTTGAGGTTACAAAACTCTCCGTCCCCCATGTATCCTTACGTTTAAAATGGAAGTACAGCAAGGGACGTCTGCCCTGGTTATACATCATTGCCGCTTTTCTCACAGCCGAAAATACCTTCCTTACTCTTCTAAGGGGTTTGATGGTAATCATAGTTAGTTGGTCACAGTCACAGTGATCCAGAGCCCAATATTTAAATACTTTTCACCAAGGCCAGCATAGGGATCTTCATTCAAGCATCCAAACCTAAAATACCATTCAGTGTGACTTCAAATACTCAGGCCTCTGAGTTACTCAATATTCTAATCCAATAGGTAATTGTTAAGAGGGCAATACGATCGGCTCTAGGGCACACCATAGTCTCTAAATGCAGGAGTCTAAACAAAGTTCCCTTCAACAATGAAAATAGGCTTCTAAGGAAGAAATGTTCAGCTGTGGTCCCTGTGGCACATGGTACTTAGCACCAGACATCAGCGCCATATATCACCACAGGTTTAGACTTCCATTCATAGACACCAGGGGCCTGATTTATTACAAAAGCGGGCACCTAGGCAGTAAAGGTGAGATCATACCACTAAATATCTAGTATTTACACAGACACTTTTGCTGGGGCATTTAGCTGGGCACCTTGCAATTGCCTTTGTTTTGCTCTTGTAAATGATTGTGAATGCTTTAATTACAAAAGGCATCTAGTAGTTTAATATTTCTGTGTGGGTATATTGTTGTCAACCATAAATAACAGAGCAGAATGTCGTGACCACCCACCTTGGCCACAGTCAGAAACGGACCAACCAGAACCTCTGCTTAATCATTCTGGAACAAGCTACATAGGATTGGAGACAGCACACACCCCTACCTGACAACTATCCCTACAGAAAATCACCCCATAAGCTCCCCATTCATTCTGTATCTAAATCTTGCCACATTACCATCATGAAGTGCCTCTAGTATATTTTCCATGTACCCTCCCCCGCAGTCCTTTCTTCCTCAGCTACTCTCACAACCAATCCCTTTTCAAAGACTTGAAAGCCACATTCTGGTCAACACATCTCTTTCTCTCTCTTTCCCTTCATCTCACCTGAGAGACTGTCAAGATGCAAATAGTACAAGGGAAAGCTGAAAAACAATTTGAAGCCTGAGTGGAGAGTTTGTAATGGTCATGCAGCTGAAAAGATACAATGAGATGCAACGTATGAGCATTAGGCTCTGTTATGATGATACGGTTCTATGTCATTTCATCGATGGGTGACATTTCAATGGGTTTTTTTTCTGAATATTCTTTACCGAAAAATTGATTTCTTTCTTATTTTTGGGGTGGGTTCCTCCCAGCCCCCCATGCCCTATTGTTCTTTACCTATTCCCGACCACCCCTTTTATATACTTTTCCAAACCTCCCTATATAGTCCGATGAGTTTTTCCGGTGAAATATACTCAGAAAAAAACATCGAAATTTCATCCATCGATGAAAGAACGCTATTCCGCTGAGACAACCCCCCAAAAGCTTGCATGTGGAAGGGTATGCAATATTTCTACATTTTGCAACCCCGGCCTTTTGTCTAATGTTGGAGGGTTTGAGGTATGCAAGGAACTCAAGGTCTGTTATAAAATGTGAACCCTGTAGGCAAGAAGTGAGTAGAGCAGCGGTTTCATTTGTCCCAGAAGTAAATGGCAAGGCATGAAAGAGCTCAAATGTTTCTCAGCTGGAAATGGGCATTTGGCCTTCAGGCTATGCAGTCTTCCTCAGATCAGTTATATATTTCCTATTTGCTTTCAGCTTGATTCCCTCTTTACATGGTTGTGGTACAGTACAATATTCTCATCTCGCTGCATCAACATGAGAATATTGTGCTGTACCAAGACCCAGCCTCAATGTACCAGACATGCTCATGCAGAGAGCTCGAGCTCGAAAATGTCAACGAAGCCAAGCGCCAGTTGTGAATTCGCAGTTGGTACATTACATAGGGCTTGGCAGCCATTTTATGCGGCAAGGTGAGAATATTGCACTGTACCAAGACCCAACACCAGTTGCACTGACTTCAATCTCAATGTTAACAATTATTTTGTCACACTCCCAGTGATATTTGTTTGTTTGGCCTAGGATTTTTACAATGCAAATCACCAAATGAGTTGCAACAGTTCGTTTAATCAATTTAGAATCTATTGGCATACATTGTGAAAGGTAACTGTAAGGAGCATAATTACATGAAAGTAATTCACTTCTCGCGACTCCCTGAAAACGGAGCTAAAGCCATTTCCTTCTTTATTGATGACCTTTTCGTTTTTTTGTTATTAGTGTGATCCTCACCATACCCTACTTTGCCATTGACCCCTTACCCCACACACCTCTTCCTTCTCCCTTTTTTGCGACTGTTTATTTCTTTTTCTCTTTTCTTTGAAAATAAATAAAGGTAGTCCATGGACGACCAAGCCTTTTGTATTCAATGATCAAGCGACTCTGAGTCAGTCATTTGACATCTTGCAAACAATGCTTCTGCATAATTACCGAGGCTGATAAAAGCCTTAGACACAGCTGCATGTACAGGCCCTCCTACACATGGTCCATTTCCACTGTCCTACTTTTGGGGCCTGTAGTAAATCGGTTGTGAGGGAATACACCATTCTGTTGTAGATTTTATAACTGGAGTAATAGGACCTTAAACGGGTGTTGTAACATTGATGTTGCAATGCGCGAAGACGCAGAACTCAGAAGAATTGTAGCCCACCACATCAGGCTGGTTACACCGAGGGCTTTCTGCCTCATTTATTATTGTAGAACGTTAGAAAGATTTCATCAGCTTGAAAAGGCTAAAAGCTCTTCAGATAATGGTCATATGATACCTGCATGTCAGCTTGCATGTGCTTTGAGGTTGGTGCATTCTTTTTGGACCAACGTACATCCATTCCTATAAAATTAAATTGCAAAAGCCCAAACTATTTCATTTGCCAATGTGTGTTACCTCTTTTGCAGTTATTAAGATGTTCTCAGAAAGAAATGGCCATTCTGTATGTTTTAAGAATATGTTGTGTACACAGTTCAATGACATTTGTAAATCTACTAATATTCACAATTTTTGTATTATCTACTTCACAATTACTTTGTTAAGCCTGGAACATTTATCTATCTTGATATAATTATAGGTACTTATTGATTGAAATCTTGAAGGGTTAAAGTCACTTTAATTAAAAAAATGTAAAGCTTGTATCAGTATTTTGCTACATCATGTTTATGTTGTTGGTATATTTTTTTGTGTTTTGCTATATCATGTTTATATTGTTGGTATTTGTTTTTGTGTTTTGCTACATCATGTTTATGTTGTTGGTATTTGTTTTTGTGTTTTGCTACATCATGTTTATATTGTTTGTATTTGTTTTTGTGTTTTGCTACATCATGTTTATGTTGTTGGTATTTGTTTTTGTGTTTTGCTACATCATGTTTATATTGTTTGTATTTGTTTTTGTGTTTTGCTACATCATGTTTATATTGTTGGTATTTGTTTTTGTTTTTTGCTACATCATGTTTATGTTGTTGGTATATTTTTTTGTGTTTTGCTATATCATGTTTATATTGTTGGTATTTGTTTTTGTGTTTTGCTACATCATGTTTATGTTGTTGGTATTTGTTTTTGTGTTTTGCTACATCATGTTTATATTGTTTGTATTTGTTTTTGTGTTTTGCTACATCATGTTTATGTTGTTGGTATTTGTTTTTGTGTTTTGCTACATCATGTTTATATTGTTGGTATTTGTTTTTGTGTTTTGTTACATCATGTTTATGTTGTTGGTATTTGTTTTTGTGTTTTGCTACATCATGTTTATATTGTTGGTATTTGTTTTTGTGTTTTGCTACATCATGTTTATGTTGTTGGTATTTGTTTTTGTGTTTTGCTACATCATGTTTATATTGTTTGTATTTGTTTTTGTGTTTTGCTACATCATGTTTATGTTGTTGGTATTTGTTTTTGTGTTTTTGAGGATTATAGAGAATAATGTAACAGTGATGATAAAGTAGCTTACCTTGAATCAAACATTTTTGCTCAGATGCAATTTAGCCAAAGCACCACATATCCGCCTTTTTTGAGGTGCATTGTTTCCGGTGTGCCTGTAAACTTCCACCAAACAACAAGCATCATGAAACATGCAAAGGACTGGGACGCGTCCATGGTAAACTTATGCAGCTGAAGATACTTGCACCCATTTCTCATGGTCACAAATATATGCTTCCTTCTCTGTCCTTAGACAGAACCTGTTGGCAGACTAACCCACACATGTCACCACACGTTGAGGAAGGTGTTCCTTGGCATGCTCTACTGTTCTCATGTCGCGCTATGCTTCCAGTGTCTAAAAGCAGTCAACATTATTGCTCGCATTATTGGATGACCACCCTGGCTTTCCGTCCATCATCCTAAAGTCAATCCGCAGTATAATAAAAGCTGCCTGTTTATGATCCGTGGCTGTGCTTATCATCTGAAGATTGCAAATAACTTGCATTTCCCCCCAAAATGTCTTGTGTACAAAATAAGGAATATGACTCAAAATTGAATTTAAAATGATGTGTATCTTCTTTACCAAAGAAAGACACTCATGGTTCTGTTGCTTAACGAGACTACAAAAAGTAGTGAATCACAAAATTGTAATAAATGTGTATCACTGATTAAAATAATATTAAAAAACTCAATTATTTCCCTAAAATAGACCCATGTGACTCAAACTATGCAACGCGTGCATGACAAACACAACATACCAATTTTCATAAGCAAAGTATGGGTAACTTTTTCCACATTCTGGTACGCATTTCCTCCACTAACTATGAGCATACATCAGTGGTCAAAAATGGGACATTAACTAACTGTAAATGCACTGGTCCAAGACGTTTTTCATAAACTCTGGAAATTCATTCTGGCAATAAAAATTAAGGATTTGTTTTCTAAAATGTTCTAGGTCCCTTGCATTCTTGGTTGGATGTTGCTAATTTACCTTCAACAAGTGGAAGACCACCAAACTGTTAGAGTCAGTAACAGGAACCTTTAGTTTAGCGCTTCTTCTAATTGCCAAAGAGACACATGATCATTAATGCACACCGATGATAAAATGTGCAGATACAAAAGCATGTCGGCTTCAAGATCACTTATCATTTAAAGGTCAATCTTTTCTACACATCAGACAAACAAAGAAAGGTCCCCCGCAGGTTCTTAAAAACTGGTCGGCATGGCATAGTGTTGGGCGTATCAAACTAGAACTCTACAGAACTCTACCCCGGCCAGTCAGTGGATACCAACCTGCCTGATAAGTGTGCAAGACACTCAAACCCTACGGTCATCCACTTCTCTGTTATTCATTGACTTTGGTATATTCATATGTTGTCAAAGCTAACCCCACTGATACGGGAATGTATCTCTAACACAAAACCCAGATGTTTGAAGCGATTTTCTATGTGAAGGCCCATAGTATAAGATGCAGACCTTGCATCATAACTTTTTTACTATACAGCAAGTGAAGCCGGAATGTTGTAAATCGAAGTTGTTGCAATTTTTAAAAATGAAGTTTCTCCCAGTTTACGCATTAGTCCAATGAGGTTCCTTGACGGTCATAATTAGTCCTCACTAGTGTTCAGTGTTCTCACCACAGACATATGTTCTCCAATTAAAGGACTGGTTTTAGATGCACAGGAAATAGGAGCAGAGGATGGTCATGTACCAACGAGAAGCATGAAAGGGTATTTCAGTAAACCTTAAAGATTAAGGGGGTAATTCATATAATCCGGCGCACAAGTGGTGCACGCGGCTGGCGCACAGTGTGCGCGTGTGGCAGTCTGTGCCAGCCGCGTGCAACAAAATCCATTTCCGCGCACAGTGTATTCATGGATTTTAACATCCATATCCAGCCGTGGTGCAGAGTGGTGCAGCGACCCTGCAGCAGCGTCAGTTACGCCCCCAACCCTGCCCCGTGTGCCATGAACAGTGCACAAACCTCTTACATGGCGCACAGGCCAGTGGACCAGCATACAGCCCCGCAACCACAAAAACGTCTGTAAAACTCCCCACGCACCCCTCCGAATACACGTACCTCACTCGCACCGTGGTGCGCATGGAGAATCACACGCGAAAGGGCTTGTGCGAGTGGGGTATGTGTATTCTCAGGGGTGCGCGTGGAGAATCACACTCGAAAGGGCTTGTGCGAGTGGGGTACATGTATTTTGGGGGTGCGCGTGGAGAATCACACGCGAAAGGGCTTGTGCGAGCGGGGTGCGTGTATTCTGAGGGGTGCGCATGGAGAATGATATGATATGATATGATATGGTATTTGTAACGCGCCTATACACAAGTGTTTCAAGGCGCGACGAGGCAGGGAGGGGGGTACAAGGGGAGACAGAAAACGATCCTACTAGGCCAGGTGTCATTCAGATCGCGCAAGTGCAGGGGTAGGGGAGGGGAAAAGTGCAAGGGGAAGGGGAGGGGGGGAAGTGCAGTACAAGGTAAGAGGCGTACGTAATAAATAAATAAATAGGGCCAGCTGGTGGCAAGTGTGAGGTAAGTGCAGAACAAGTGCTGGGGGGGGGGGGCTGTAGGGATACAGAGACAGACCCGCAGTGCAAAGGGCTTCCAGGGCATCAGTGCAAGTGGAGAGTGGCAGGGCCCAGGACCGAGGCCGTTTAGAGTGGTCCAATTGCAGGATCAGTGCAGCTTCAGTGAAAATTAATTAGCCGCTCAGCAGGGGAGAGGGAGAGGGAAAGCAGAAGCAAAGAGGAAGGTTTTGAGGTGCTTCCGGAACCGGAGATGGTTCTCCTCAAGTTTCAGGGAGGCAGGAAGGCTGTTCCAGAGGGAGGCCCCTGCCGCGGAGAGAGATCTACCCCCAGCTCGTTGCTTCGAGAAGCGGCTAACCCTGAGGGAGTTGGAGGCGGATGAGCGAAGGGCTCGAGAAGGAAGATATTTGGGAAGAGAGAGTTGAAGGTATTTAGGACCCAGGCCCCAGAAGGCCTGCAAGTGGAGAGTGGCAGGGCCCAGGACCGAATCACACATGAAAGGGCTTGTGGGAGCGGGGTACATGTATTTTGGGGGTGCGCATGGAGAATCACACGCGAAAGGGCTTGTGCGAGCGGGGTACATGTATTTTGGGGGTGCGTGTGGAGAATCACACGCGATAGGTCCTGTGCGAGCGGGTATGTGTATTTCGGGGGTGCGCGTGGAGAATCACACGTTATAGGCCTTGTGCGATTGGGGTATGTGTATTCTGAGGGGTGCATGGGGAGAATCACACGTGATAGGCCCTGTGCGAGCGGGATACGTGTATTTCGGGGGGGAGTGGGGAGAATCACACGCGATAGGCCCTGTGCGAGCGGCGTACATGTATTTCGGGGGTGCGCATGGAGAATCACACGCGATAGGCCTTGTGCGAGCGGGTACGTGTATTTCAGGAATGCGTGTGGAGAATCAAACGCGATAGGCCTTGTGCGAGCGGGGTACGTGTATTCTGAGGGGTGCACGGGGAGAATCACACGCGATAGGCCCTGTGCGAGCGGAGTATGTGTATTCTGAGGGGTGCTTGGGCAGAATCACACGGTGATAGGCCCTGTGCGAGCGGGGTACGTGCATTTTGGGGGTGCGCATGGAGAATCACATGCGATAGGCCTTGTGCGAGCGGGTACGTGTATTTCGGGGGTGCGCATGGAGAATCACACGCGATAGGCCTTGTGCGAGCGGGGTACATGAATTTTGGGGTTGCGCGTGGAGAATCACAAGTGAAAGGGCTTGTGCGAGCGGGGTACGTGTATTTCGGGGGTGCGCGGGGAGAATCACACGCGATTTAGCTGTGTGAGCGTGGTACGTGTATTCTGAGGGGTGCACGGGGAGTTCACACGTGAATTGGCAGTGTGGGTCTACCCAGGTGTGCCCTGTACCCCCTCCCCAGCCCCTGCAGCCAGCCCATACCACAGGGGACTACCCTGCACCCCTGGTCATGTCCCGTAGGCAGCCCATCCACCCTGGCCATGCCCCCCAGCCACCCCACATGTCACCATGCACCAGTGAGCACCAACTCATGTCCCCCTGCGCCCCCACCCACCCAGCATTGACGGGCACCTGCCAGCAGGACCTGACTCATGTCCCCCTGCACCCCCACCCACCCAGCATTGACGGGCACCTGCCAGCAGGCCCCGACTCATGTCCTCCTGCCCCCCACCCACCCAGCATTGACGGGCACCTGCCAGCAGGCCCCGACTCATTACCCCCACCCACCCAGCATTGACGGGCACCTGCCAGCAGGCCCAGACTCATGTCCCCCTGCACCCCAACCCACCCAGCATTGACGGGCACCTGCCAGCAGGCCCCGAATCATGTCCCCCTGTATAACCCCCACCCACCCAGCATTGACTGGCACCTGCCACCAGGACCCGACTCATGTCCCCCTGCCCCCCCACCCACCCAGCATTAACTGGCACCTGCCAGCAGCCCCGGACTCATGTCCGGCTGCACCCCCACCCACCCAGCATTGACGGGCACCTGCCGGCAGGCCCCATCTCATGTCCCCCTGCACTCCCACCCACCCAGCATTGACGGGCACCTGCCAGCAGGCCCCGACTCATGTCCCCCTGCACCCCCACCCACCCAGCATTGACGGGCATCTGCCAGCAGGCCCCGACTCATGTACCCACCCAACATGTCATAAAGATGCACATTCATGGGCCTCATGTCTGTTTGTTTGTTTGTTTGTTTGTTTATTTATTTGTATGGCGCACCTTACCCAGGAAATATATACATTGAGGTAGTGATAGAGATAATCAGAATTACAGAATAAGAAATGTACAAATCTTCATACATACAAGGTCAATATCTATGCAGGGGTAAATATACAAATATACAAATATGTACAGGGCTGTTAGAGGCGGGTACTCCTGAGAAAAAATATTCAGGATTACAGGAATAGGAGGTATGGAAATGTATACAAATTTTCATACATAAAAGGTCAATATCTATACAGGAGGTAAGTGTACAGATGTGTGCTGTAAGGGCTGTTAGAGGCGAGGGCGAGGTCGCGAACAAGGTATCACTATCTATGCCTAGGTATAGAAAGTGCAGCTACATACAAGGGTTATTGGAGTTAAGGTGACTGATGAGGTGTCTTCTAAAGTGTAAGTATGGTTGGTCAGCTCTTAGGTTGTGTGGCAGCGAATTCCAGAGCTTGGCAGCTTTCACCGGGAAACTGTTCCCACCAATGGTGGAGAGTTTGAATCTGGGAATTATCAGGCGGTTGGAATTGATAGTTCTTGTTTGTCGGATGGAGGACTTTCTCTTTACCTTGTCCATCAGGTAGCTGGGGGCGGCATTGTTGAGGGCTTTATGGGTTAGGGAGGCCAACTTTAGTTTGATTTTGTTGTCTGTGGAGAGCCATTTCTGTTGGCGTCTGGTGGTAGAGATATGATCTCTCTTATTAATGCCGAGGGCAGTTCTCAAGGCATTGTTTTGTAGGATGTGAAGCCTGTGGATAATGGCTTTGTTAGCGCCACTATAGAGGGCATTACAATAATCGAGCCTAGATAGTATGAGTGCTCTTGCCAGGATCAAGCAGCTGTCATTGGATAGGAATGGTCTGCCTGCCCTTATTAATTTGCAGGTGTACGCAGTGGTAGATGCTAGTGAGTTGACCTGTTTAGTGAATGACATAGTGGCATCTAGATAAAAGCCGAGGGTTTTTACTTCCCTGGATGCTCTAATGAGATTGCCATCTATGATGAATTCGGCATATTCAAGGCCTAGTTTGTTGATATTAGCGGGGGAACCTAAGATGATGAGCTCTGTCTTGTCATCATTCAGGCATAGACCATGCGATGCCATCCATGCCTGAATGATGAGATATACCCTATTCACCAACTCTCTGTCCTTACTGTGATCCCCTGAAAGTGGGAGGAGAATCTGAGTGTCATCAGCATAGTTAGTGTAGGTGACACCCAGATGGTCCAGATCGTCGAACAGGGGTTTGGTGAAGATGTTATATAGTGTGGGGGAGACGCATGAGCCCTGCGGGACTCCACAAGTAATAGGAGAGGGGTCTGCTGCTGCTGAAGGGGAGAAGACTCTCATGGTTCTCTCGCTCAGAAAGGATTCAAACCATTTGATAGCTTCTGGGGAGAAGTGAGCAGCTGAGTCAAGGTGTTTGCAGAGGACCTTGTGGTCGACGAGGTCGAAAGCCGCGGAGAGGTCGAGTAGGAGGAGGAGTGCTGTCTTGCCCTTGTCCCTAATATCATCAATTTGGGTTTTCAGATCGATAAGGGCTGTTTCCGTGCCGTGAAGTGGGCGGAAACCTGATTGTCTGGAGCCTAGTAGCTTGTGCAGTTCTAGGTATTTTTGAATCTGGACGTAGGCAACTTTGTCCAAGATTTTCAGTAGGAAGGGTACCGTGGTGATGGGTCGGTAGTTAGTGGGGATGAGGGGATCAAGCGTCTGTTTTTTGAGGAGGGGGAGCACCCAAGATTGTTTTAAGTTGGCGGGGATGCTGCCTGAGGAGAAAGAGGCGTTTATGAGTTTAGAGATAAAGGGCGACAGGTCTCTGGCTGCGTCCTTTATTATGTGTGCGGGGCAGATATCGCCTTTACAGTTTGATGGTTTAAGGGAAAGGATGATTTTCTCAACCTCCAGGGTGGTGGTTTTAGAGAAGGTGAATGAGTTGATGTGTGTACTTGGTGAGGCAATGGGCGGAGATATGGGAGGGTTAGTGAGGTTTAGGGAGTCTTTTTTTAGTTGAATTTTGTTTTGTAGGGTGTTTATTTTATTTGCTAGTGCTTGTTGGATGTCTGTGCACCAGGTCTGGTTCTTAGTGCAGGTGTCGGGTGTAGCAATGGGTGACTCAAGTTCCTTCAGTATGGAAAAGAGCTCCTTCATACTTGAATTGGAGTTGGCAATGCGGATGTTACAGGAATTCCGTTTGGCTAAGCAGATTTCAGCTTTGTAATGACGAGAAATCGTGTCAAGGATGGCTTTCTTTTCACTGGAGGGGCATAGTTTCCAATCAGCTTCACATTTACGCTTTTTTAGGCGGAGGGCTTTGAGTTCGGGTGTATACCATTTGTTTAAATGGGTTTTTGGCTTGCTGGTGCGAAGTTTGAGTGGGGCAATTTTGTCCATGGTAGATAACATGATTTTATTATATTCGTGAAATAGTGTGTTGGGATCTAGATTGTCTGGTAATGCGTTTAAGGTTGGAAGGATAGCTGGGATGATTTTTTCTATTGAGATATTTTTCTTGTTTCTTGTGAGGCAGGGTGGTGCCAGTGACACGGTTGTGGTATTTGATCTAGAGGTCAGTAGGTTAAAAGAGACCAACGAGTGGTCGGTCCAGGGTAGTGGTGTGGTGGCGGTGATGACCGCTGAGCAATTAGCATCAGCAACCCAGTCTAGGGTCCACCAAAATCCCACTGCATGCCACCCCAGTCTTGAGACACAATCAAATTTCCCATCCACCCCACACCGAAAGGCCTATTTCATGACACAAACCAAAAGTCAACTATGCACATCAACACATGTCCTTCACACACACACACACACACACACACACTGGGTGCCAGTGATTGTGTAAACCCACATTGTGACATGCAGTAAACCAATGAGCGAATACCACACATGGAAGTAATAAATCAAAATGTATTGGGCACAAAATGATGCAAATGGAATCAAAGCAAAAAATAATTTTAAACAATAAAAAAATGCATGTCCAAAAATGAAGAAAAAAAAATTAAGTCACAATCCAAAGCAATCCAAAATAAAGTTAGTCCAAACTCTCCGTCCACCAAAGCTAATCCAAAGGAAACGTACATTTAAAAATCCATTGATCCATGGTGATTTAAAATAATATTTTCTCAGAAATCCAGAGTTCAACTATGCACAACGATTGAAACCAGGGTCCATGTGCCCAACAAATGAAATGAAACCTATAAAAAAAACTACCTAATGAAGAACTATATACAAAAACGTGGGGCATTGTCCAAGCGTCACAAAAGAAAAAAAAAGAGAAAGGAAACCTAACACTAACTAACTATATACAATGGCGGCGGGCAAGTCCTACGGCTCACTCTGTGATGTCGTGGGCCAGGGCATCATTGAACTCCATGTCAATCTCCTGGAGGCGGGCCTCTGCCCTGGCCCTGAGGTCTCACAGGGATGCAGTCATGGCCTGTTCCAACTCCCTGCGAGTTGCCTCGAGGCACTCAGCCCGCCTCAACGCCCGGCGCATGGAGAACTCCCCCCTGACCATGGTGAGCCGCGCCTCTTCCACCCGCCGCCGCTCCGCATCTATCCGCTGGCCCAACCGCAGCCACATGGAATACACTCCCATTCCAGGGTCCTCCTGCCCTCTGACCGATGCCTGCCCCTCTGATGTTGATGGCCCGAGCCATCATCGCTCCCACCTTCAGCCTGCTGCTGGTGCTGTCCATGTGCCCTGTCCGATGATGCCTGCACATCCTCCAACTGTTGGTCTCCAGTTGTTGGGGTGTCCACCCCTGCTGGACCGCCGACTCCCGACTGTGGCAGGGATGGGATCTCCACCAAGCTGGCTGTGTTGGTCAGGCCAGGTCCACACCACAGCCCATACCACAGGGGACTACCCTGCACCCCTGGTCATGTCCCGTAGGCAGCCCATCCACCCTGGCCATGCCCCCCAGCCACCCCACATGTCACCATGCACCAGTGAGCACCAACTCATGTCCCCCTGCGCCCCCACCCACCCAGCATTGACGGGCACCTGCCAGCAGGACCTGACTCATGTCCCCCTGCACCCCCACCCACCCAGCATTGACGGGCACCTGCCAGCAGGCCCCGACTCATGTCCTCCTGCCCCCCACCCACCCAGCATTGACGGGCACCTGCCAGCAGGCCCCGACTCATTACCCCCACCCACCCAGCATTGACGGGCACCTGCCAGCAGGCCCAGACTCATGTCCCCCTGCACCCCAACCCACCCAGCATTGACGGGCACCTGCCAGCAGGCCCCGAATCATGTCCCCCTGTATAACCCCCACCCACCCAGCATTGACTGGCACCTGCCAGCAGGACCCGACTCATGTCCCCCTGCCCCCCCACCCACCCAGCATTAACTGGCACCTGCCAGCAGGCCCGGACTCATGTCCGGCTGCACCCCCACCCACCCAGCATTGACGGGCACCTGCCAGCAGGCCCCATCTCATGTCCCCCTGCACTCCCACCCACCCAGCATTGACGGGCACCTGCCAGCAGGCCCCGACTCATGTCCCCCTGCACCCCCACCCACCCAGCATTGACGGGCATCTGCCAGCAGGCCCCGACTCATGTACCCACCCAACATGTCATAAAGATGCACATTCATGGGCCTCATGTCTGTTTGTTTGTTTGTTTGTTTGTTTGTTTATTTATTTGTATGGCGCACCTTACCCAGGGGCAACAGGGCGCAGGCAGAAGATAATTCGAAGCTTACAATGTTACAGAAATATATACATTGAGGTAGTGATAGAGATAATCAGAATTACAGAATAAGAAATGTACAAATCTTCATACATACAAGGTCAATATCTATGCAGGGGTAAATATACAAATATACAAATATGTACAGGGCTGTTAGAGGCGGGTACTCCTGAGAAAAAATATTCAGGATTACAGGAATAGGAGGTATGGAAATGTATACAAATTTTCATACATAAAAGGTCAATATCTATACAGGAGGTAAGTGTACAGATGTGTGCTGTAAGGGCTGTTAGAGGCGAGGGCGAGGTCGCGAACAAGGTATCACTATCTATGCCTAGGTATAGAAAGTGCAGCTACATACAAGGGTTATTGGAGTTAAGGTGACTGATGAGGTGTCTTCTAAAGTGTAAGTATGGTTGGTCAGCTCTTAGGTTGTGTGGCAGCGAATTCCAGAGCATGGCAGCTTTCACCGGGAAACTGTTCCCACCAATGGTGGAGAGTTTGAATCTGGGAATTATCAGGCGGTTGGAATTGATAGTTCTTGTTTGTCGGATGGAGGACTTTCTCTTTACCTTGTCCATCAGGTAGCTGGGGGCGGCATTGTTGAGGGCTTTATGGGTTAGGGAGGCCAACTTTAGTTTGATTTTGTTGTCTGTGGAGAGCCATTTCTGTTGGCGTCTGGTGGTAGAGATATGATCTCTCTTATTAATGCCGAGGGCAGTTCTCAAGGCATTGTTTTGTAGGATGTGAAGCCTGTGGATAATGGCTTTGTTAGCGCCACTATAGAGGGCATTACAATAATCGAGCCTAGATAGTATGAGTGCTCTTGCCAGGATCAAGCAGCTGTCATTGGATAGGAATGGTCTGCCTGCCCTTATTAATTTGCAGGTGTACGCAGTGGTAGATGCTAGTGAGTTGACCTGTTTAGTGAATGACATAGTGGCATCTAGATAAAAGCCGAGGGTTTTTACTTCCCTGGATGCTCTAATGAGATTGCCATCTATGATGAATTCGGCATATTCAAGGCCTAGTTTGTTGATATTAGCGGGGGAACCTAAGATGATGAGCTCTGTCTTGTCATCATTCAGGCATAGACCATGCGATGCCATCCATGCCTGAATGATGAGATATACCCTATTCACCAACTCTCTGTCCTTACTGTGATCCCCTGAAAGTGGGAGGAGAATCTGAGTGTCATCAGCATAGTTAGTGTAGGTGACACCCAGATGGCCCAGATCGTCGAACAGGGGTTTGGTGAAGATGTTATATAGTGTGGGGGAGACGCATGAGCCCTGCGGGACTCCACAAGTAATAGGAGAGGGGTCTGCTGCTGCTGAAGGGGAGAAGACTCTCATGGTTCTCTCGCTCAGAAAGGATTCAAACCATTTGATAGCTTCTGGGGAGAAGTGAGCAGCTGAGTCAAGGTGTTTGCAGAGGACCTTGTGGTCGACGAGGTCGAAAGCCGCGGAGAGGTCGAGTAGGAGGAGGAGTGCTGTCTTGCCCTTGTCCCTAATATCATCAATTTGGGTTTTCAGATCGATAAGGGCTGTTTCCGTGCCGTGAAGTGGGCGGAAACCTGATTGTCTGGAGCCTAGTAGCTTGTGCAGTTCTAGGTATTTTTGAATCTGGACGTAGGCAACTTTGTCCAAGATTTTCAGTAGGAAGGGTACCGTGGTGATGGGTCGGTAGTTAGTGGGGATGAGGGGATCAAGCGTCTGTTTTTTGAGGAGGGGGAGCACCCAAGATTGTTTTAAGTTGGCGGGGATGCTGCCTGAGGAGAAAGAGGCGTTTATGAGTTTAGAGATAAAGGGCGACAGGTCTCTGGCTGCGTCCTTTATTATGTGTGCGGGGCAGATATCGCCTTTACAGTTTGATGGTTTAAGGGAAAGGATGATTTTCTCAACCTCCAGGGTGGTGGTTTTAGAGAAGGTGAATGAGTTGATGTGTGTACTTGGTGAGGCAATGGGCGGAGATATGGGAGGGTTAGTGAGGTTTAGGGAGTCTTTTTTTAGTTGAATTTTGTTTTGTAGGGTGTTTATTTTATTTGCTAGTGCTTGTTGGATGTCTGTGCACCAGGTCTGGTTCTTAGTGCAGGTGTCGGGTGTAGCAATGGGTGACTCAAGTTCCTTCAGTATGGAAAAGAGCTCCTTCATACTTCAATTGGAGTTGGCAATGCGGATGTTATAGGAATTCCGTTTGGCTAAGCAGATTTCAGCTTTGTAATGACGAGAAATCGTGTCAAGGATGGCTTTCTTTTCACTGGAGGGGCATAGTTTCCAATCAGCTTCACATTTACGCTTTTTTAGGCGGAGGGCTTTGAGTTCGGGTGTATACCATTTGTTTAAATGGGTTTTTGGCTTGCTGGTGCGAAGTTTGAGTGGGGCAATTTTGTCCATGGTAGATAACATGATTTTATTATATTCGTGAAATAGTGTGTTGGGATCTAGATTGTCTGGTAATGCGTTTAAGGTTGGAAGGATAGCTGGGATGATTTTTTCTATTGAGATATTTTTCTTGTTTCTTGTGAGGCAGGGTGGTGCCAGTGACACGGTTGTGGTATTTGATCTAGAGGTCAGTAGGTTAAAAGAGACCAACGAGTGGTCGGTCCAGGGTAGTGGTGTGGTGGCGGTGATGACCGCTGAGCAATTAGCATCAGCAACCCAGTCTAGGGTCCACCAAAATCCCACTGCATGCCACCCCAGTCTTGAGACACAATCAAATTTCCCATCCACCCCACACCGAAAGGCCTATTTCATGACACAAACCAAAAGTCAACTATGCACATCAACACATGTCCTTCACACACACACACACACACACACACACACTGGGTGCCAGTGATTGTGTAAACCCACATTGTGACATGCAGTAAACCAATGAGCGAATACCACACATGGAAGTAATAAATCAAAATGTATTGGGCACAAAATGATGCAAATGGAATCAAAGCAAAAAATAATTTTAAACAATAAAAAAATGCATGTCCAAAAATGAAGAAAAAAAAATTAAGTCACAATCCAAAGCAATCCAAAATAAAGTTAGTCCAAACTCTCCGTCCACCAAAGCTAATCCAAAGGAAACGTACATTTAAAAATCCATTGATCCATGGTGATTTAAAATAATATTTTCTCAGAAATCCAGAGTTCAACTATGCACAACGATTGAAACCAGGGTCCATGTGCCCAACAAATGAAATGAAACCTATAAAAAAAACTACCTAATGAAGAACTATATACAAAAACGTGGGGCATTGTCCAAGCGTCACAAAAGAAAAAAAAAGAGAAAGGAAACCTAACACTAACTAACTATATACAATGGCGGCGGGCAAGTCCTACGGCTCACTCTGTGATGTCGTGGGCCAGGGCATCATTGAACTCCATGTCAATCTCCTGGAGGCGGGCCTCTGCCCTGGCCCTGAGGTCTCACAGGGATGCAGTCATGGCCTGTTCCAACTCCCTGCGAGTTGCCTCGAGGCACTCAGCCCGCCTCAACGCCCGGCGCATGGAGAACTCCCCCCTGACCATGGTGAGCCGCGCCTCTTCCACCCGCCGCCGCTCCGCATCTATCCGCTGGCCCAACCGCAGCCACATGGAATACACTCCCATTCCAGGGTCCTCCTGCCCTCTGACCGATGCCTGCCCCTCTGATGTTGATGGCCCGAGCCATCATCGCTCCCACCTTCAGCCTGCTGCTGGTGCTGTCCATGTGCCCTGTCCGATGATGCCTGCACATCCTCCAACTGTTGGTCTCCAGTTGTTGGGGTGTCCACCCCTGCTGGACCGCCGACTCCCGACTGTGGCAGGGATGGGATCTCCACCAAGCTGGCTGTGTTGGTCAGGCCAGGTCCACAGGGGGCCCTGGTGGAATCTGGGCCGGAAGACAGCAGGGAGAACGACTGGCGCATAGTCTCCACAGAGGAGGAGAGGTCCGCCAGAGTGCGCGACACATGTAGGAACTCCCCGACCATGGCCCCTCCAAACGTGCCACGTTGCCACGCAGCTCTTCGTGATGGTGTGCGTGGTCCCCCCAGGAAGCACGCACGTCATCACAAATGACACGCGCCCGCAACGCGACACCAATCAGGACGGAGCCCATACGGGTCATGGGACTCCTCATCCGCAGGTAGTGGAGAGCCAGATGACGTGGGCCTCCACCCTACCTGCGGATGGGCCTGGGATGGGGCATTCCTGCTGGTGCATGGTGGTGCAGTCACACGGTCAGGGACAGCGACATGCACAGGCCCCTCTGCGGCGACCTGTGCTGCCTCCTGACCCTGGCCTTGGACTGAACCACTTGCACCAGTGGTACTACCTCCACCAGGCCCCATGTGTGGCTCAGTAGCTGGCTCCTCCTCCTCTGTGGAGACCACCAACCTGGATGTCTCTGCACCGTCTTCCGCCATTGCAAGCCCCTGTGGGGGCTCACCCAGCCCTTCCGCTACAGCTGTAGTGCCAGACATGGCACCAGTCCCCTCGCTCCCAGATGAGGGCAATTCCTGGGAGGGTGGCTGGGCCTTGCGTCGCCGCCATGTGGAGGCATCCCCGCCGCTTTGCTCCACAGCACCGTCTCCGTCCTCTTCTTCACTCGACGCTGAGTAGAGGGAGACATAGAACACAAGCATCAGGGTACTGTACAATAGTCCCCTAGACAGGAAGCAATAACACATGAGTGGCACTGTCAAACGTCACTTCCATCCTGTCCCTCCACAACACATGGGTCAATGCAGGCAACACACATGCAGAAACAGGCACGGCGCATGCAATCAACATCACCATCCATGTAAAAGGGCCTCTATTGAAATAAATGTTGCCTTAAAACTCACATGCATCATGCCATACTGATCCCATGCACACACATCACCGGAGGGTCATGCATCATGGCTCATACACCACAGACACAGTGGGTACAAGGGTGACTGGACTGCATAAGTGAATCTACTCATCGTCACGGACATGTGTCATGCATCCATGGCATTTCAAAGTCACACACACGCTTCTCAGACACACAGACATGTAAACCATACATGTACATGAGAGCAGCACCCATCCCTCACCCTTCAGAGGGGTCTTCCTCCGAAGGATCTGGGCGTGAGGCGCTGGGCTTATTCATTCCAGGACCCTCATCTGGATGTTGGTCAGGCTGGTCAGGCTGGCCCCGCACCCCTCTTCATCCTCTGCCTTCATGAGGCGCCGGGCCTTGTTGAGGGTCCTGGACCTGAAGTCATCCCAGCGCTTCTGGATGTGCTTGATGTCACGGTTTGCCACCCCCTCCACGTTGATGGTAACCACTAGGTGTCATGCCTGCGCCATGGGCGCATCCATTTATCTTTTATCTTGGATCCATCTATATTTACTTTGGGAACTTTATTTCCGATTTGCGAGACTTTGGTGCTTTATTATTATTTCCAACAAACTACGCATACCATAATGCACCTGGCTACAAGCATCGATTCCTGGCTGTTCCTATTGGTTATCAAAGGAACTACACCCGCCAGAAGCCCTAGGGACTTGCCCTGCTTCCACCAGCCCAGGAACAGAACGGGAGGTGGCCGATTGCAGGTGTGCTTCGCCAGGTGCAACCAATTAGCATGCCCCTGTGCTGGGCTAGGCAGTATAAAGGCTGCTGCCTGCAGTGGCTCAGCCTCTTGCATCTGAGAGTCCTTCCTCCACCTTTTGCATCTTCCTACGGATCTTGTATGCTGTTTACCTTCACTCCTGCTTGGACCCTGCCTTGTTGCTTGCTCCACCCTGCTGCCTCCAGCTATAGCCTTCCAGGCTCCCTGCCTCACAGCCCTGCTCCTCTGGGCTCTCCACACTGCAGCTGATCACGCTCTGCTGCTTTCCAGCCTCAGCCCTTGTCCTCTGGGCTCCCTGCTCTGCATCCTGCCTCACTCCGGCTGCCTTCAGCCCTTGTCTTCTGGGCTCCCTGCTCTGCAGCCTGCCTCACTCCATTCTGCTGTGTGTGATCTTATCTGTCCACTTTATTTGGCACAACCACCCAAACCCTTTCTGGGTGTCCTGTGCCACTCTTAATAGAGTGCCACTCCTGACACTAGGTCCTCCCAGATCTTCTCCCGTCCTTCCTTGTCGGCACGCGATGGTGTGAAGAGGGCATCATAATGCCACAGAACTTGCTCCACCAGGACACCAACTTCCTTCTCACTGAAGTTGGTGGCCCTCTACCTCTCTGGCTGGGGGTCGCCAGTGGTCTCGGATGGTGTTTGCCCTGACATGGCGACCCCCGAGGCAGGTGTGGGTGGGCAACTGGGTCCTGGGGCTGGGCTGTGGAGCGATGGTATCCCAGTCGGGAGTCTTCTCTTCCAGCAGGGGTGGACACAGCAACTGGACCCCTGCAGATGGCTTACGTGCAGGCACCACATAGCAGGGCATGTGGGCAGCAGGCAGGCAGCAGCAGATGGCAGGTGGGAGCGTGCTCGGAGGTCTGGGGGGCAGGAAAATGGCCTTTTGGGCAGGAGCATGGTCTTCCGTGTGTGGTCACGTGGCCAGCTTGATACGGAGTGATTTGGCACGTGAAAAAAGTGCACGTCAGCGTGTAATTCGAGGAAAGGCCCCTAGCGCGTAAGCGTGTCTGTGACGTAATGCGCACGGGCGTTTCCCTCAACACGGGTGCATAGTGGATCAGCACGTGAAAAAACCACACATCCATGTGAATGTGTGTAATTCGAGGAAAGGGCCTAAGCGCGTAAGTGACGTTATGCGCGCAGGCGTTTCCCTCAGCACGGGTTAAAGGTGAGCGGGGCCAGCAGTTCACTGTACGTGCCTTTCATGGAGACCGACGTGTGTGTTGCTACTTCGTGTTGTTTCACGCACCATCACAACTTCACAGCGGATCAAGGACGTATCTCTTCTTTTGGCAGGGTATTGGCTACGTGTGTTTTTCATCATCACGCTAGTCTGACAGTGAGTCGCGCATGCTATTTTTCCCACTGTGGGTGTCCCTGTGTATCGGGTACCCATTTTCGAGGTCATAGTAGCCTGCATGTCCCACGCGTATGCGTTTTTCGTGTTCCTGGGTGCTACCGTGTACTGCGGGAGGTTAATTCCACGCACCTAGGCTGCAGGGGTTGCGTGCACGGTTTTACAGCAGTTTTGGTGTGCCTGAGCATTGCGTGACCCGTCACTTCATCACCGGGGTCGCATACAGCCTTGCAGGTGCAGGGGTGCTGTTAACATCTTGCATCCCACCCCCTTCACCCCAATTGCCCAGGACAATTGTCGTGTACACCTCCCATTGGCACTTCTCCATCTGTGCCGGCACTACTCCATCTGTGCCATGGTTGGGAGGCCACCAAAGGTGAGGGGCACCTCAGCTGGGCGTACTCCTCGTGGCGGGCGTGGTCAGGGACGTGGCCCGGGTGACCAGGGAGTAGGGGGACTCCAGGGTGTCCAGGGTGGCTGTAGAGGGGGAAGAGGCAGGGGTGCGCCAGCTCAAAACGATGTTGTGCCCCATGTTGGTGCAGTCATGCCACCACCCCCTGCGGCTCCAGGAGATGCAGTTCTTGCATCTGGCACTGGCGCCCGTGTGACCCAGCAGTCCATTTCATCGACTGCCACGGGCCCAAGGGTAGTGGTAGCTGCAGGTGCAGCTGTGGACACCACCACCCAGGCTCAGGGTCTGCCAGCGCAGGCCCGTTGGCACTTGAAGAGTCCATGGAGGATTTCCAGCAGTTCAGGAGGAACACGGTAGGTGCACGCAGGGCTGCCCTGACCGAGACACGTGTCCCTGGGGCAGTGATGTCATCTTCTGCTCCGACCAGCCGGGTGTTGCCAAGTGCAGGGGCAGATGCAGCCAACAACACCCCGGTTGTGAGTCTACCAACCAGGACAGTCACGGTCAATGACCCTGGCACAGCGGATGTTGCTGCGCAGGATCCATTGCAGGGCACCCAGCAGCCACTGACGCAAGTCAGGCCTTCGGTCGTCCTTCCACCTGCCACTCCCTTGGTTCATTCCTCCGTTGCCACTGGCCATACTGATCAGGGCAGCATTCGCCAGCCAGGGTCCGCGCCACTATCCAAGAGGAGGAAGTTTGCATCTGCAGCACAGGCTGGGACCCCAGACACAGCCACGGCCTCCTGCACGTCAAGGAAGAAGCCTTTCTGTGCACAGGAACTGGACTCCCTTGTGTACTTTGTGCGGGCCGACATCCGTGACATGCTAGTGGGGACGAATTGTAAAACTACGTCTGCCTATCGGAATACCCACTGGAATCATGTCAGGGATAATGTGAGTGCATTCGGCCATGAGGTGCGCACAGCTGCCGAGTGCAAGAAGCGTTGGAATGACCTCAAACGCAGCACTAAAGCCAAGCATGCCTCAAATTACAACATGACTCTCGTGACTGGCGGTGGGCCACCACCTGAGGAGGATGACCTCACTCCACACGAGGCACTTGTTGCGGAGTTCATACCAGAAGAATTGGTCGAAGGAGTGGGAGAGATGCAGGACTTTGATGCCCCGTCCAGTGAGTGTTGTTGCGTGTATGTCCAGGCCATGTGTGGTTTGCCTGTGTGATGTGTTGTGCTTGACTGCCACTACATGCAATGTGTACATGGGTCTCATGTGCTAGACATGCAAGGCTTCACTGATGCGTGCATGCTGTGCAGGATGGTGGACATGTAGAGCAGACGGGGACTGTCCTCATCACCACACTTGCACCCTACTCACATGCTCACTCACCCTCCGGTCCATGTTCCAGCTCACTGCCCTTCTGCATGTAGCCAGGGGTGTCTTTCCTCTCAGCACTGGGACTATGTCATTACATGACTGACGTGCATGTGTCCTCTTCCTGCATGCGGGCACTCCACGTAGGCATGCGCCCTTGCCCCTCCACCCTCCCTGCACCCCAATTACACCATTGCACTGGTGTGCATCATTTTGGCGTACTGCATTGGCCTGTTCAAGCCTCCTGTGTACATGCTGACTTTCACCAGCCAACCTGCCAGACATATGCAGTGGGGTACATCCTCTGCCCTTCATGCAGGGTCCCTCACTTGGATTGTGCAGGTGGCAGATGCTCCGCAGGGACATGAGTGCCCATTCATGCTCCATGTGCATTCCATGCATGCCCCTATGTGTCCTTGACTGGATGATGATTGTAGTACGTGTCTTTAATGAGCAACATTTCATGGCATATCTTCAGCCATCCCATTCCCACTCTGGCCCAGTCCTGCATCACACACATGTTTGGGGTATCACAGTCTGTGTCCAGTTTCAGGCCCACAGACTCTGTCCAACTGGTGTAGTGGGTTTTGCACACATGGGTGTACTACTGAGGGTTTGTCATGTGTCCTGCTTACTGTCCCATCATCATCTGCTGTGTTGTCAGTTGACTCAGATGATGCCATTGATGCTAGTCAACACTGTCTGCCAATACACAGGTCTCTGGTCACCCTTTTGCTACCATGCAAGGCATCCCTGCATTTTCACTCGGGGGGTGGGGGGGGTTTGCTTATAGCCATGCAACCCATTGCATGCACATTGCACGTGATGCCTGAACTTGCCCATGCACTGCCTTCACGTTTTTGGATACACATCATGAAGTACTTGTTCATGTAGATAGTGAGTAACGTACACATGTTCTGCACTGCATCAACCCACTTCTGAGCCATGTAACACCGTTCTACATGTGTACTCACTGATGCAATGTCAAATTGACGAGGCATGCATGGCAGGTTCTCTTTTGTGTGTGACATGTCTGCTTCATGTGTTGGCTGTCTGTGTGATGTCCATGTGTGAGTGTGTTATGTGCTTCTAACAGATGATGATGCAATGGAGCCAGAGGATGGTTTTATCATGCCAGGCACAGGGTTGTTATCACAACTGCAACCCGGCACAAGTGGGGGTCGTGGGGTGGTAGACCACGAGAACCCACGTGTGCTACAGACCATCTTGTCTTTGGCTGGCAATGAGTCCAGCCCAGATGACCACTCTGATGACCATGTCGAGTGGGATGTGCATCAGGTCCATATGTCAGGGGTGAGTGATTCTGATGTGGACACTCCTCTTACCGCAACACCTGCACTGAGGGGCCAGACAGTGGTGGGACCTCCGCCTGTGGTGGATCGGGACGCAGGGTCACCCTCCACACCAGTCGCTGATGTGCCTGGGGCATCACGTAGAGGGGGGCATGTAGTCGTGCAGCCGCGGGCAGTGCCAACCCAACAAGGATGCCCGGTACTTGGGTCCCGCAGGTGTCAAGCCCAGCAAAGCGGTGGCCGCGCGCCACCGAGGTATACTGAGTGGGAGCAAGACATGACTGCCAATTCAGAACGTCAGGGGGCAGCACTTGATAACATCGCTGTGAGCATGGAACATGTGGCCCAATCCGTGCTCCCCCCTGCTAGGCAGGTGCTTCTCCAGCGGCAGGCGGCGCAGTCGACAGCCCGCTCGCTCAGGCTGGGCATGGCGGCCTCTGACAGGGCACGCCAGCCTGAAATGTTGTCTCTGCATCAAGCAATTACTGCTCACGCAGAGGCACACATGGAGACCCTGAGGTGAGAGTATGAGTCCTTCAGATCCACTCTGGGTGCCCTCTTGACGTCCCTGAGGGTGCGATCAGAGGAGAGGTTTAAGCAGCTTGGGCGTACCATCTCAGCTGAGCTACATGCTTGCCGGGAGGTGCATCAGTTGTCCAGCCAGACGGCGCAGGAAGAACTCCGTGTTACACGTGTTACCTTGCAAGAGGATACACGTTTATCACGGGAGGTTCTACATGCAGACCTGCGTGTCATTGCCACACAGAATCAGGCTCACCCGTCCAGCAGACTTGCTGCTGACGAGGGGCAAGCTGCGTCTAGGCGTGGTCAGGCTCTGGCCCACGTCCTCCTATTCAGGATGAGGAAGACTCGGACGACGAGATATCTCCCACACAGGTCGTGGTGTGCAGGCGTTGAGCCCATGGAGGTTTTTTTTTTGTTGTCTCAACATCATCGCATGTGGGTGTTGAGGTGCACCCTGTACCTCCCCCCTCTTGGGTGCTGCCCCCGGGTCGTATATGGGCATTTTTGATTTTTGCTTTTAGTTTAGTTAGTTAATATTGACTATTTGATAATTATTTTAATTAGGTTATGTAGGTTGTTCATTGTTAGTTTAATTAATTAATATAGTTTAATATTGTTTGTCTATTGTGCATTCATGTGACGGTGTGGTGCTTTGTGGCTTTTGAAAGCATCCACTGTCTGTTCCAGCTGGGCCCTTCAAGCTTGTCTTGTGTATGTGTTTACAGCTTAGGGTCCTGACTCACATAGGCCACTCCTGCTTCCCTTATCCATGGGCTCGCTAGGATGGTTCGGTGTTACAAAATTGTACACAAGGGCTTTGGAATTTCTTAATAACTGTGATCTGTCTGCTGCTGTACTACTTGTGTTAACACCCCTATTGGCGATTGGTTGCTTTTTATTCACCCCATGTCTGTAATCAATTTGAGTGAGTATGTGATTGATGTCTCCATTAATTGATGTGGATTGTGATGTATGTTATTTTCTTGCCTGTATATGTGCTTGATGCACTTCATGCTGTAGACAGTAGCCTGCACCCTTGGCCTGTCAAAGTGACACTGATGGTGGGAGGAGTTTGGATGTATGTCTGTAACCTGGCCCAGTGACAACCAGCATGTAGACACACACACAGGGAACTTTCAAGCCTTATTGATTTATTTAATATCCTTTCGTCAGGAAGATGAGTCTCCAGAATACCTTTGCCAGCAGACACAGGGACGATTAATCCAGAAAACTGGCCACGTTCGGTGGTGCAGACGTGTGGATGTGAGCGCAGGCAGAAGCACAGGGCTTGTGCTCAGACGTCCGACAGAAGCAGACGTGTTTCCAGGAGCTCCTGGCAAGGTGAGAAACACAAGGGACCACACCGCAGACTACCTTCCACCAGGCCACATGCACATGGATGCTAAGTAGCACCAGTGCTGGGGAGCTTTGCCAGGCATTGTTGGAGAATGTTAATGACTCCAATCAAGCATTCCCACTAAGTCAGTGCCTTGTCTAGGATTGCTCAAGGGAAGCCCTTATTTATATATTTATAATCTGGATGATGAACCCTTGTATAACGCCCCTCTCTTAGAAACCCCTGACCCCAGTGAGCCAAGAAGTAGGTTTTTTTTGCAAATTAAAAAGGTTTATTCGAAAAATTAAACAATAGATATATATCACACTTTTATAATAAATTAATATTTGACATCACACTTAGACATATGACAGTGATCAACAATGGATGATGTTATACTAGTGCACTGGTTTAATTACTTAGGAGTAGTATAGAGGATAAGGTAGCTGAGAATGCCTTATGGTTTCAAGGAGATGCAAAGATGAATAAAAGGCAGTACAGAAATAGATAGCAAAAGATAATATGATATTTTTTTCTCTGACAGTTCACTCCCCCCCTATGCAATGTAAGGAGATGGAAGTAACACACACAGTCTTCAGGAATACAATCACAGTACAATACAAATTCAGTTCCACCCTAGCAAGCTTATAGCACCAGGGACGATTTTGAAACACAGGCAAAATACTTTAAATGTGGTTTGCAAAGAAGGGAAAAATATGCTAAAAATAATTTTTAATTCCCTATAAGAGATTCAGGGTGGGTGATAGCTACTTTAAATTAGTTCAGGATCACTTTAGCAATGCTCTATGAATGATTGTCAGGTTGCAAACGAATTTCAGCAAAGGAAAGCAAGAAGCTGCTATTTTGACAAGTGAAGAAATTTGAGCCAAATCGCAAATCGCTGCACTTTTTCCGAGTGTATAATGAATAGAAAGTTCTGGGTTCGTTGGAAAGCCTAGAGTCTTAGCTTTGAAATGAAAGTTAAAACTCGCTCCTAGCACAAACCGTTCAAGAGATACAGACGATTTCGTGAATCTGTTCTGTTCAAAGCGGTCTGGTCTGGGTCTCTGGTTCTGTTCTGGATACACAGGATTCTTAGCAAGCAGCAAACCGCACAGCCCGGCGGTTGAATAGTTTGCAAAAGATTTTCAGGCCTGCTGAAGAGTTCAGCTCTTGGGAGTTTTTGTTCTGGAGTTAGTCTGGATCTCTGGAGTTATGGGTTCTGGAGTTCTCCGTCAGCGTGCTGCGCAGGAATTCAGTTGAAGGTTGGAAAATTAATGTCCCTGTCTAGCTTCCAGTGGCTCTTTTTATGTCTTTAGAAAGTGGGTGTGGGTGCTAACTTTCTATGCCGAACCCACTAAGGGTTCTGATAGGTTGAAGAATTTTCTGTGCTCTCACTGGAGAACAGAGTTGTGTGTCAGAGTGAGTCATGAGGTGTCATCTTTATGGCATACAGAAAGAACACTCCCCTTTGCTTTTACCTTAGAAAATCATTTTCATAACTAAACACATTTCCCAGATACACAAGTGGTTGACATTACAGATACACATCATATATCACATAAGGTAGTTTCTGTTCCAACTCTGATGTTTCTAAGAGCTTGGATTAAGAAATGACAACATTTTGCGCTTTTTTGTTGGTTTTCCAATATTGGATTTTTACCAAAAATTACACAGCTGTACACCATCTCTCTACACATATTCCAGTAATTTACTGTGTCTCTAGCATAAACACAGTGTCTGTAGTATTAATAATTAGCGGGGTTTTGCCTCAGAACATCACAGAGTGACCAGCCTAGTCTTGAACTGGGAGTGAATGTGTCATTTTAAAGATCCCAAAGTTGTACATTTCTGTCATCTGGTTACAATTAGTTATCAGTATTCTTATAAAACATATATTTGCCTTCAATTCACTTCACTTCAGTGTTTGGGTCCACCCCCAGAAGCTTGGTGAGTCAGAGAACACATGTCTGGCTTCTCCCAGAGCAGTGTGTTGACAGTAAACACCTAAAATCTGCATACCCTATTCAATGGAAATAGTCTATTATGTTGACTGAGGTCAGCAGACCAGGGGGCCACTCTGCATTTGGTTAGCATGACCATGTGATATCCTGCCTTCTTGTGTGGAGTTCTGAGGTGAGAATGTTCCCCAGCCTCTTGGACTGTTAATTGAATCACCCTGTCTTCTGGGAACAGCAGGTGTTTAAGAATTGTAATTAACCAAAAGGCTTTGAAGTTTCCAGCTGGCTCAGGATCCTTTTGCAACTCCTGAAGTACAGTTCTCCTGTCAGAGTTTAGACCGCTAGCGCCGGTTTGTGTCCAATGTCGGTACTGCACCCATTTTTTAGGAGTTGTCTTGAATTAACTCCATTTCAAAAGGGGATTTTCTTGATAGTATATGATCATTGCTCAACATGGCCTTGGTGTGGATTCTGCAGTAGAATAATTTTGTGCCCCTAATTTTAGCCATTTTTGACATTAATTAAAACGGATTTTGAACAGATGGTCTCCTGTATTAGCTATCTTACAATGTTTGAAATGGACATTTTAAGCTTGCATTCAGAGAAACAGAGGTGGTTTAAAAGCGCTTTTGAGCTAACAGGCCCTGCTGTTTTTCCTTGGGCACCACATTTTACCCATTGCACTTCCGGACCATCACGCTCGCACTGGTGAGTGGCAGGTTAGGTGACCATTTTGGTGTGCGCAAAACTGCGCGGTTCTCCTGGATTCTGGCGCGACGTGGGCTTTTCAGCCATCTTGGATGTTCTAAGCCCACAGCACCAACTGTTGCAGCTTAATGACTCAAACGTGGGTCAATAACCCTGACAAGAAGCACACAGTACAGCTGACATGCGTTGAGAGCCAAATGCCAAGTGGCTTTACAAGTTGTCAGGGGCACACGCAGGGGCCATCAAACATATCCTAGAGTACCCCCTGCTCCATTGATGCTGAGTAATTAGGGTAGTAGCATTCCTAGCCAGTAACTGATACAGCGCACAGGGACAACCAGCGAGGCTCAGACTCGTGGTGAATGCATGTCATTTGCATGTGCAAATTGCCACGTGCACTACCTATTTAAATCTGCGGCAGCCAGAACACAACTTGTACTGAAGTTGCACCTTGCTATAAGCGTCTAGCAGCTCACCCAGGGACCATTGTATCATGTGTGATTCTTGACCCATTGGTCTTCCATTTCCCGCGCGGCCACATGCGCCGGCCTTACTGCATTGACAGTGTATGTGCCATCGGTGGGCTAAGCTAACGTATGGTACATTGCAGCAGACAGGGGTGTTTGTTTGTGGAGAAGTCACTTACTTTGGGGCATGGATGGGGTTGTGTGTGTGTGTGTTGTAAACACACATTCAGATTAGTAACTCATGCTCTCTTTGCAGCATTGAAGTGCTCCTTTTACTGGACCTGAGAGAGCGCAGGCAGGAGGCCAGCACTCACCCCAGAGATAAGTCTCTCTTTGGCTTGCATTTGACTAATTTGGTACAATGTGCATGATGAACATGTTTTCTCTAATTGAGTATGTGTTTTTGTGAATAGTTGTATTTTGCCTACTTTCCCTTGCAAATCCACATCCACTCTCCTGCCCCTCTTTCCGGTTATCCTAAATACCAATGCCTGTCCATGCAACATATCCCTGACCCTCCTTCCCCGCTGGAGTCTCAGAGGCCTGTGTTAGTTTGACCTTGCAGGCGCCCAGACCACGGAGGTGGTGGTTGGTTCGTGCCACTCCTGCGCCTGGACACCGGAGCTGTGACAGTACCCATCAGTTGTTGCATCATCATTGTATGTTATGTACCGTAAATGGTACACATCCCGTTCGACCATTGTTCAATTGTGCTACCTTGGTTGTTCTATCATTGTGCTTGTACATGTGCTTTGACATTTCCTGATACTTCAGGTCATCTACTGGAGACTCTTCCTGGGTTTTTTGGTGCCTACAGCCTTTTTCCCTGGATTGTGGGTTTGCCTACTTGGAGTTCTCTGCGATTTACCAGTCAAGGTGGCCTCTGAGGGGGCTGGACCCTATTTACACGCAAGCTGGAACATGGAGACCAAGGGGTGGGGTGATCCTGTAGCCAGGTAGACTTGAAGGAAGAAGGCTACATACCCCAGTGACAGTTGTTCAGAAGGTCACAGTGGAGGGCCTTTTGATGTTGGACAGTTGGCTTGGCCTACAGTTATTTGGGCACTCTGACATTGTAATTGTGGGGTACTATGTACATGATGTGTTGTGCTGCTCAATGCCTGTCCCTGTGTTGTCTTTACTTTTCAGGTGTCAGGGGATTGGTGTGGTCTGACATGCTGGGGTGTTCACATGGCCAATGTTCACATGTGATGTGTACAGGATACTGAGGGTCACTTGATTTCACATGCATATATTGAGTGCATGTCCCTAATGACACACACAGTTGCACAATGATCCACCACACGCACATCCACCCTTCCATGGCCACAGGTGCACACAGATTGCATTCTCAGGCCCGCGGTGTCCATGCAGCACATGATCTATTACCATTTGGGTACCCTGTACATGCGTCATTTGGTTGTAGATTTCATTAGTCTTTTTCATGTGATGGTCAAGGTGTATCTTCAACACAATGGATGCTCAAAGTGCTGTGTGCTGAGCAGTGTGTTGCAGGAGACACACACAGCACACAGGTTTTGCCATGGCCAATGTGCATGTGAACGGCCATTCAGTGTTGTGTTCATGCTACGACTGCTGTAAAGCATTTGTGTCTGACTTTGTATGTGGGGGAGGTTGTTGGTCAGTCATTTCATCTGATTCCATGTCAGCCATCATTGTCTCATGCCAGTTTTCATTTATGACATGTCACTTTTTATATTATTGGTCATGTGTTGGCCTTTTGCTATGCTTGCCATGTCATGGTGTAGCAGACAAGGGTGATGTGGTTTGGGGGGGTTTGGGTGACATACCAGGGATTGTGATGGACTGTTTTGCAGGGGTGTGTGATACACACCTTGTATGTGTTCCTTTTGGTCACACAGGGTTGGTTATGTTTAAGTAGCTAGGGATGCATACAATGTAGCACTTCCGTGGCAACATTCTCAGGGTGGTAAGGTTGTGACAGTTGACTGTCTCTTTGTCATCATCGATTGTCACCTGGTATGTGCCAGGACTGCATGCACTCCGCAGGGGTGGGAGTTTAGGTGAAGAATGTGGCCACAAGCTGGGTCCGGGCTGCCTAGCCACGTGCCCTGTACCCTCCCATGGGCAGCACTTGTGCCTGTGGTTGGGGATGTGGGGGCACCACCACGTCCACCGGTACCTCCCGCCGTGTTGCAACATTGTGCAGGACACATGCTGCCACAATGATCCTGCACACTACTGGGGTGTATATAGTAGCTTCCCACCAAAGCGGTCAAGGGAGCGGAAGCGTGACTTGAGCACTCCGAATGTGCGCTCCACTATGCCCCTGGTTGCAATATGGGCATCATTGTATCTTAACTGGGGTGGTGTGGTGGGGTTCCAGATTGGCGTCATCATGTGGTTGCTCAGAGGGTAGGCACTGTCCCCTTGGGATGTGATAATAGTTGTGATTATTAGGGTTTGGGTATTTGTCTGTGTGTGACTTGCATGCATGTGCACAGGCATTTGTAATCACCTAGGAGCCATGTGTCGCCATGCTGCCCAGCTTCCAGGGCCCGGCTCAGGGCGGACATTTTGTATATGAAACTGTCATGGGTGGAGCCAGGGTAGTTTGCATAGACAGAGGTGATGATTCCTTTAGCATTGCATACAACCTGCACGTTGATGGAATGAAAGTGCTTGCGGTTTCGATAGATGTGCTCAGTGACCCTAGGTGGATGTAGGGCCACATGGGTGCAATCTATGGCACTGAGCACTTTGGGGAAGTGTGCCACCCTGTAAAAGTCCTGGACCACGGCCTGCCTTTCTGCGGGTGTTATGGGCATGTATATGTGCTTGCGGACTGAGGGGCGTGCAGTGATGATTGCCAACACCTGGTGTAGGCAGCGTGACTGCGTGGCCTGTAAGACCCCCCCCACTATGGCAGTAGTCCGTTGAAATGACCCAGTGGCCAAAAAATGGAGGACATTGAGCTCCTTCTCCAAGGGGCTCAATGCTTGGGAGCAAAGTGTGGGGGATGTAAGGTCATCTTCCCACTCCCTGACGAGGTCTAGGATGATACGAGGTGGAAACCCATACCTGCCATAGACGTGGTCGTCAGGCATCCCAAAAAGGCTGGTCAGGGAAAAGAAATGCGGGCCCTGGCTATTCTCCTCCTCCTGCGGTGTCCCACGATCAGTGCTGCGATAAATGGGGCATTCATCGTAGCTGTATATACGTGTTTGTTGTTTGCGCGCACTTTTATACTGTGCGCGGGGACGCTTCCGCCTGCCTTCGTGTGGTGGATGCGTTGACGCCTATTTGCGTCTTTTGCCGTGCGCGGGTTTCCCGTATCCGAATCCATTAATACGGGTTGTTTGCGTGCGTGTGGGCGTTCCGTGTATTTCCCTGCAGTACTTCCCCAGTTACGCCTTCTTTTTCACGCGTTGTTCCCCATTCCGCGTGTTACGCCCGTGTCCTGCCCCCTTTTTGGTGTTGGCACGGACGTTGTGCGCTTTCCCTGTGCGCTTTACGCACAGCGTTCGGGATGTTGCAATCACGTGTGCGCCCGCGTGCGCCACGCACGGGTTTGGCACACATCCCGAGGGAAACACGCGCAGGGACTTCCATGAATCGCACACATGCGCCTGTTTTTTCACGCTTGCGCCAGCTTGCGCCAAGATTTTCGGCGCACGTTTGTTCCATGAATCGGCCTGTATAAGTGTTGCCACTGCTAATGTTTCCATCTTGACTAGACAACATGTATGGTAGATGAATGCTTCAAACTAGCAGCATCCTAAGCTGCATTAAGCAGTGAATACCACCTTACAATCACTTATGAATTAATAAAACAGTGGCATAACTCAAAATGTAAAATTAACTTAAATAGATTTTTTCCTTACAGGTATTGTTTTTTGTAACTTTGAGGCGCGAGCTGTGTACATCCAGGTCCTCAATGGTGTTTGCATTCACCTGAACTCAAGGAATCCGAGCCATCCAAGCTGAACCGTGTTGACTCCCAGGCGGAAGTGGGCTGTTGCTATCCATAGATAGACTAATACATGTAAATGATCTATTCAATAGCATCAATGAGGAGCAAAAGCCTATATAGGTGATGTCCTGAAGGGAGCAGAGTTAACTCGAATCACCCGGTTAGGCTGTGGCGTACCAGTCAAGGTCGCGACTCACGATCAGGAGTGTTTACTGGTCTTCCCCGCATTATGTACAAACCTTTGAAGCCTTATCTACAAACTCCATGGAGTACAGTAAATATACAAAGCCACTGGACCTGTGTGTGCCCGAGGTCTCCAGAGGAGAATCACCGCAAGTCTATCAGAGTACAGCACTGCAGCCCATGCCAAAGCATGGTCAAATTCCATCTCCAGGTTTTTGTAAATTAATTTTGTTGTAATGCACATATATATATCCTACATCAATGAAAATGAATAACATGACTGATAAAGTACACTTAGTATGTGTCATTCTGTATATCCTCTCCCCTTGATCGAAAATGTATTTCCAAAGCTTTCCATCCTATTGCAATTCCTGAACAAATAATAATAATAATAATAATAATAATAATAATAATAATAATAATAATAATAATAATAATAATATCACTTATATATAGCAATCCATATCAGGTTCCTCACATTTCTAAGCACTGTAATTGTAAGTTGTTATTATGCAGTTGGACCACTGAGTAACATGCCTCTTCCTAACCGTTCTATTCAGGCTGGCTAAGGGCATCCAGGCCTGTGTGCCAAAGGTGATCACTACATGGGCCTGGTATGGGAAGCACTTAGACCATTGCCCCAAGATGCACCCAAACAACAAAGAGACCCTAAGTGCCACCAAAAACATGATGCTCGCCACCATTTCTTATCGGGAATTAGCACTCATAAAATGTTGTCTTGATTACAAATTAATAACTGTGCATATTGAGCTCTTGAATTGATTTACTTGTCAATTTATGCTATCTAATTAATGCCACACCACATTGCAGGCCTGTGAATTACATGACGTGATATTTGACAATATTGATATTCACATGATCACAGAATAATGGTTTACAGAGCACTCCCCACCTCCTTCAAACGCATTGCACTCCCTGGCTTCACAGTCACAGTCCACATCAGGCAGTCAGATAGGGTGGTAGGACAGTCATCATTCAAAGACACAGCGGCTCATTATAAGTTCCCCAGTTCGGTGGAAATGCTGGTAATTCTAGCACCAGCATTTTTTCTGAACCAGGGAAACACAAGTTTGCCGGTGGGGGCACAGATCTACTGGCAGGCTTGACCTGCCGGTAGATCTGGCACCTAGCTGCAAATAAATGCTGGTAGTACCGGTGCCAGTGATTCGGGTCTTATGGAGCTCCAATAAATGGGAACTTACCGGTGGCTCCACAGCACATAATATCCCAGTGGTACCGGGATATCAGGCAGCAGAGACTGTAGAGGAGGCTCCCCAGTATGGCTCCGGAATTGCTGTCGGCATACAGGGACGTAATTTAGGGGTCGCCAGAGGTCGCAACTGAAAAAAAAAGAAAAAACATTATTTTTTGTGTAATGCAAGCTCATGGGCTGTGGCCACCACCACGTGGCTCTTTATTTCTGGAGTGGCTGGCTTTCTTGTTAAAGCCCATTAAAAAAAATTTAAAAAAATAAGAAAAGTAGTGCCTCAAGTCTAACACTTTCAGCACTGACCCTAAATAAGAAAAATTAGGAATACCAAATAATGTGTCTTTCTGGAATTCTATACAATAATTGCTAGACTCATTAAAGGTTTATTTCAGGCACACTTCAGGGGGTGAGTCACTGATTTAGTCTGTTCTTAAACGCCTCAACATAGCCTTTCATCCTTCTGAGGTTGATAAATGAGTACCAACACAGGTTGGGTGATATTGGGTGTATATTTTTTCTATATAAAGCGCTTAAGCGTAAGTGCTATATGATAACACATCATTATCATTTGGTTATGGACGTCTGCTTGCATTCACAGTAATTTGGTAATATGGACCTATACACACTGATCTTAACGATACATTTGGCGATCCATACTTGTATGAAATGTACATCACATTATAGTGATATCGTAACCATATTTTTTGTAGTGTACAATGCTATGTGACATCACCTCCTGTGATGTCACCAGGCGTCAAGGGTTGTGTGATGTCACTTCTGCTACCCCTGGCATTTTGGTGAAATGACGTCCCTGGCGGGATAACAGAAAATTTGCAATGAGCCCCATAGTTTATCCTCTACCATCTTCAACCACAGCCTCTGCATTGGTTGCAAACTCCCAGGCGCTGAAATGATGATCAACCTCTGTTCAGAGAGGCACAGCTCCACCTCACTGATGAGGCGCAACAAAGCTGAAACACGTGTATGGGGTTGCTGTTGGTACTCATGTTCAAAGGAGGTTTGCCTGGCATTTCGGTGCTGGACTGCCCTTGTGGGCGGGACAAAGACTTATATGCAAATGGATATTCCGCCTTTGTGAATAGTTCAGTGAGCAAAAAGCAATGGCTGTGGAATCTCAAAGTGGGTAAAAACTACAGAACAGGTTATCATGCTGTGTTCTTTCAAGAGAGGGGCACCTGCTACATTGTTTGTATGAGTGATCAACCTCTGCACCTTGTATTGAAATTCATGGATAATTTCTCCAGCCTCGGCATGCAACTCGTCCAACCTTCTAGCTGACAGAGAATTTGTAGTTAAAGAGATTAGAATCTCTGTTACAGTTTAAGCTTCACTGTAGTGGCCAGGTCTACTTTCAACATGTTGTGTCTTGACTGTCGTGTAGCCGAAGAGTCCTCTGTCCACAAGTGCCGCACAGAGAGAATCAAAGTCACTCTCTGTGCCGCCTTTGAGGCCACAGGTGGGAGATGTTCTTTCCGGAACTGCGGTACTCGTGGAACCCCGAACCACTGTAAAGGAAACACCGGTTAAGTGTCAAGCCAAAACAGAATCAACAACCAATCAAAAAGTAAGTGGAACGGTCTTACCAAAAGGTGTCTGTGGAGTGGCGGCTGTACCTATGGGGGAGGTTCCGAGACCCAGCAAGGCTGTTCTTTCAGTTTGAAAGTATCCCAGCAAGGTTGCAAGTGCCAGGCCCACCTGATACCAGAATCCGCAAGAAGGGTGGCAGGTAGTAGGAGTCCGTGAAGCAGTCCGTGGTCGTAACAATCATCCAAAAGCAAGTACCAAAGCCAAGGGTTATCCGTTACCAGTCCGTGAAACTAATCCGAGGTCAAGATCCAAAAGAGGTGAAACAAACGGTATGTAGTGCCGTACAGGAATCCAAAGAAAGAGCTGTGAAGCACCGAAGCACCGCAACAGAGCCGTTTAAATACTGGCGCTGCTATTTCCTCCAGGTCACATGACCTGCGAGCGCATCACGTGAGTGTAGTCTAGAAACACGTGAGCAGAAGGCGGCGGTCATGTGACGCGGAAGAAGTCGGTCTAGCAGCCGCCACGGAAGACGCCAAGTGGGTAGACGTCTCCGCGGGCAAAGAGCATGCCGACCCAAGCTTTGTGCCAGTCGGCGCCGTGGCAACTAGGGCGAAGAGAGAACCTGTGAGTCCCGGAACCGGGCAAGAGGGCGAGGGGTGTTCGAGGCACGGGGATGAGAAATGGGACCACCAGAGGGAGTAGAATGCGTGACAGAGCCCCCCCCAAAGGCCCACGACCCCATGGGCACGAGGGATGGTCCCTATGGAACCGTGCCATCAAACGGGGAGCCTGGACATCAGTAGCCGGAACCCATGACCGCTCATCGGGGCCATACCCGGACCACTCTACAAGGTACTGGAGACACCCCCTAGAAATACGGAAACCCAGAATGGCAGACACCTCAAAAAAATCCGGAGTGGATAGAGACACCAGGGTCCCAGGAAAGCGAAGCCGTGTGGGAGCGGGACAGGGCTTGAGCAGAGAAATGTGGAAAACAGGGTGAAGCCGCCAGGAACCCGGGAGAGCAAGACGATAAGACACATGGTTGATAACACGAGTAATCGTATAGGGACCCACAAAGCGAGGTAGAAGCTTGCGACAACCCACCAAGTGCAGATGTCGGGTGGATAACCAAACGCGGGATCCCACAGTATACAACGGGGCCATCACCCGTTTCCTGTCCGCCTGCGACTTCATGGACACCTGGGCCTCGACAAGATGAGTCGACACCCGAGCGTGGACGGAGGCCAGGTCCCTAACTCATGCAAGGGCAGCTGGATTGGCAGAAGTAGGCAAATCCGTGAAGGGCAGAACACGAGGGTGCTGACCATAAAGAACATAGAACGGGGAGAAACCAGTGGAAGAATGGACAGCGTTGTTGTACGCGAATTCCGCAAGATGCAATACGCTCAACCAGGAAGACTGCAGCTGTAGGGTCAGACAACGTAAGTACTGCTCCAGCGTTTGGTTCAGTCGCTCGGTCTGACCGTCCGTCTCAGGGTGATATGCTGAGGAGAAACGGATGTCCATTCCGAGCAACTTAGTCAGGGCCCGCCAGAAACGCGAGGTGAACTGCGAATGCCTGTGCGAGACGAGAACCGAGGGAAGCCCGAAAAGACAAAAGACATTCTCGAAGAACAACCGGGCCAGTGTAGGCGCCGAGGGGATGCCCTTACAAGGGATAAAACGAGCCATCTTAGAAAAGGAATCGATGACCACCCTCAAGGTATCGAAGCCCCGGATCCGGGGTAGGTCAGTGACAAAATCCATGGTCAAGGTGTGCCACGGTTTGGGAGGGACAGGTAAAGGAAGCAAGAGACCCACAGGGTGACCCCTACGGTGCTTACACTGTGCGCAAACCGCACATGCGTTGACGTAAGATTCAACATCCTTTCTCATAGACGGCCACCAGCACCACCTTCTCAGCAGCGCCAAAGTGCGTTTCTGACCAGGATGACCATGAACCGGGGCGTTGTGAGACCACTCCAAGGCCATGTTGCGGGTGTCTACCGTGGGCATGAATAGACGATCAGAAACAAAGGGGAGACCATCGTGAACCACCAAATCCCAATCGGACAACTGGCCTGGGTGTGAAGTAACCCAATCCCGTATCGCGTCAAGTAAGGGCAGGGTTGGAGTACACAAACAAATCACCTTGCCGACGTCCAGAAGGGTGTCTGGAAACGTCGGCAAGGCCACTCCCCCAGGGGAATGCGACAAGGCATCGGCTTTGCCATGGGTAGTACCCGGGCGATGTTTGATCACAAAGTCGAAGGTCGCAAAGAAGAGATGCCACCTGACCTGCCTGCTGTTGATACACTTCAGAGATGCCAGGTCTTGTAAGTTCTGGTGATCAGAATAAACCGTGACACGGTGCTTATCACCCAAGAGGTGATGCCTCCAAACGCGGAAGGCGTCCATGACCGCCAGTAGTTCCTTTTCAGTCACAGTATAGTGGGATTCGGCATCTGTGAATTTACGGGAATGGAAGGCCACAGGGTGAAGGCGACCAGAGGTAGGACAAGTCTGTGACAATACAGCACCTAGGGCAAAGGATGAAGCATCAGCTTCCACTATGAATGGCAGTTCTGGGTCTAGGTGCTGCAAGATGGGGGCAGTAGTGAATGCTGTCTTTAAAGCCTCGAAGGCCTGTTGATGTGTGTCCGTCCATAGAAAAGGTGTGCGAGGGCTAGTCAGGGAAGTGAGGGGAGCCACCAAAGAAGAAAACCCGGAGATAAATCGCCTGTAAAAGTTAGTGAAACCAAGGAAAGACTGGAGCGCCTTCAATGAATTGGGGACCGGCCAATCCAGCACTGCGAGAACCTTGGAATTATTCATGGCTAGCCCTCCAGACGAGATGTGAAAACCAAGAAACTCTACGGAGTTGGCATGGAACTGGCACTTCTCAGGTTTGGCAAACAAGGAGTGCGTCCGTAGACGAGACAATACTTCCCTGACGTGCTGTACGTGGTCCTTCATGGTCTGGGAGAATATCAGGATATCATCGAAGTAGACCACCACAAAAACGTCCAGGACGTCAGAGAAGATATCGTTCATGAACCTCTGGAACGTGGCCGGAGCGTTGCACAAACCGAACGGCATGACCGTATACTCATACAAGCCATAGCGAGTACAAAAAGCGGTCTTCCATTCGACCCCGGAACGCACACGAACCAGATTGTAGGCACCGCGGAGGTCTAATTTGGTAAAGACAGTGGCATGTGTGAGACGGTCCAAGAGGGGCGTGATTAGTGGAATGGGGTAGCGGTCTTTCTTGGTGATGGCATTGAGTCTGCGGTAGTCCACACAAGGCCGTAAGTCACCCTCCTTCTTGGGGACAAAGAAAATGGGACTCGCCGCCGGGGATGTAGAAGGACGTATCTGGCCCAGACGGAGGGACTTTTGAATGTACTCCTTGAGGGCTAGATCTTCAGTAGGAGACAAGGAGTAGATACGACCTGTGGGGATAGTGCTGTCCGTAACCAGATCTATCGGGCAGTCGTACGGGCGATGTAGCGGTAAAACTTCTGATGAACCATGGTCGAACATTTCTAGATAGTCTTGGTGTTGGGCCGGAATGAGTGTGGAGACCAGTCCAACCGTGTGGTGTTCTGTGGAGGGGACAGCGGGATCCTCTAGAGATAATTGAGCCATGACCCCCAGGTGTCTCAATAGTGGTGGCTGCGGTTAGACAGAAATGTTGACAGAGATCGGATTCGAAATGCACCAAACCCTCTTTCCAGTCAATTAAGGGGTTGTGCTCCCATAGCCAAAGTATTCCCAATATTACACCGAACTGGGGCATTGAGATGAGATCGAAACTCAGGGTCTCCCTGTGTATAGCCTGTATGGTCAAGAGCATCAGGGCGGTCTGCTGTTTGATTGTTCCGGAAACCAGAGCAGTCCCATCGACTGCCTGTACTGGTTCCGGCAGGGGTTTTGGCTGGAAGAGGTAGGTTCAGGGTTTGGGCCAGTGTGATGTCCATATAATTACCTGTAGCCCCGTAATCTATGATAATCGTAACTGGGTGTGAGATGTCAGGTGTGGGTTGTAGAATGGCCTGCACATATATGGGTCTGATGCGGCAGAAAGCAAACACAGGGTTCGGGGTATGACAAGGAGCGCTCAACCGGGTCCCCGAGTTTAGGTTCGAGCACTCCGAAAACCCGATGGTTTTAGCTTGGGGTGACGGGGACACTCCTTCACGTAATGGCCAGGTAGACCACAATAATAGCAAGCATTGTCCACCCTCCTACGTTCCCTTTCTATGGGTGTGATCGGGCTCCTGATGCCCCCGATTTGCATGGGTTCAGAACTGGTGTTTGAGGGGGCCGAGGTGGAAGGAGATGGGGCAGTGGTGTGCAGGAAACCGGCCTCAGCCCTACGTTCAGAACGCCTGGCGTCCAATTGCAGAGTTAAATCGACTAGATCATGGTAAGAGGTCGGTAAGGAGGGAACAACCGCAAGGGCATCCTTCATGGCGTTACTTAAGCCGCGATAATACACAACAGCTTTTTTGGATTGAGGCCAGGAAGTCTAGTCTGCAAGCTGATTGAACTTAGTAATGTATTCGATCAAAGACCCCCTACCCTGCCCCAGGTCCAGGAGTTCCAGGTCTCGGGACTGGACTTTATGGCGCGTATCGAACACTCGGGACATCACAGTGACCAACAAATCAAAGTCGTAAAGGGCTGGGTTATCATTTTCCAGGAGTGGATTGGCCCAGGCAGCAGCAGTGCCTGCTAAATGAGAAACAGTAAAGGCTGCCTTAGAGGTGGAGTCTGGAAAAGCCATGGGTCTACACAAAAAATGCAATTTGTATTGATTTAAGAAGGTTCTGAACTTGCCGGGATCCCCATGATACCTCTCAAGGGCAGCCAAAGGAAAAGGAGAGGGCAGTACTACAGGGATGGGGTTAGGAATGGGTGGAACGGGAGGTTGGACGGGCGGGGGGCCTGGTGGGGTATCCCCAAATTCAGCATCTGAGGGTAGAGGATGTCTAGCACTCTGGATGGTATCCAAGCGTTGGTGAATGGCTGTATTTGCTGTGGCCATGTCCGCACGTAACACGGTTATGGCCTGAACCATAGTGGTCAAGGGGTCATCTGCAGCTCCCTCCATAGCTACACGACAGGATGGCTTCACAGTCTGTTGTGTCTTGACTGTCGTGTAGCCGAAGAGTCCTCTGTCCACAAGTGCCGCACAGAGAGAATCAAAGTCACTCTCTGTGCCGCCTTTGAGGCCACAGGTGGGAGATGTTCTTTCCGGAACTGCGGTACTCGTGGAACCCCAAACCACTGTAAACGAAACACCGGTTAAGTGTGAAGCCAAAACTGAATCAACAACCAATCAACAAGTAAGTGGAACGGTCTTACCAAAAGGTGTCTGTGGAGTGGCGGCTGTACCTATGGGGAAGGTTCCGAGACCCAGCAAGGCTGTTCTTTCAGTCTGTAAGTATCCCAGCAAGGTTGCAAGTGCCAAGCCCACCTGATACCAGAATCCGCAAGAAGGGTGGCAGGTAGTAGGAGTCCGTGAAGCAGTCCGTGGTCGTAACAATGATCCAAAAGCAAGTACCAAAGCCAAGGGTTATCCGTTGCCAGTCCGTGAAACAAATCCGAGGTCAAGATCCAAAAGAGGTGAAACAAACGGTATGTAGCGCCGTACAGGAATCCAAAGAAACAGCTGTGAAGCACCGAAGCACCACAACAGAGCCGTTTAAATACTGGCGCTGCTATTTCCTCCCGGTCACATGACCCGCGAGCGCATCACGTGAGTGTAGTCTAGAAACACGTGAACCGGAAGGCGGCTGTCATGTGACACGGAAGAAGTCGGTCTAGTAGCCGCCACGGAAGACGCCAAGGGGGTAGACGTCTCCGCGGGCAAAGAGCATGCCGACCCAAGCTTTGTGGCAGTCGGCGCCGTGGCAACTGGGGCGAAGAGAGAACCTGTGAGTCCCGGAACCGGGCAAGCGGGCGAGGAGTGTTCGAGGCACGGGGATGAGGAATGGGACCCCCAGAGGGAGTGGAATGGGTGACACAACAACAGAGGTCACTGCCTTCAAACCCTCATCTAACAAGAGGTCCACTGCCACTCAGTACTCTGTCTACCACTCACCCCACAAAATCCTCTTTGCTGCTACCAAATTGCCCACCAAAAACACATGCGCCCATTTACTGTACCTCTTCCTTCCACTCTAGCAAAAATCTACCTTTGAATATCTTCAGCACACCCTCATGTAGCAAATTGCTATGAATCCTATTGATTTTGTTGAGGAAGAAATTGTTAAATTCATTAGCCAATTTGGCTGTGGATCGAATTTGCTGGCTAGTGCTGGGAGGGTAAATGAGGGTGCGAACAATAGAAAAAAGTTTGGCATGCCTATTGAAGGTGGATTACATGTGAATGCGTAAGAAGTCATTTGTGTCTTTCAAGATAGCTTTTCTATATACAAGGAGGACAGCGCACATCTCTTGCAGGTGGTGCCGATTTCTGGTTTTGCAGCATAGTGTTTTTTTTTCTGTAATGCTGTTTGAGTATCTTAAGAACGTTTGAATACCCTTTTCTGAGGGGATGGAGGGAAAGCGGGATCTTGCCCATTATAGTTCGAAAGGTTAGCTACTCATCAAAAAAGGGATCAGTTTGCCAATCAGGTGAGCAAGAAGGAAGAGAGAAAGCGAGATCTGCAGAGCTTACGCCTAAGAGGGCTTTTTTCGTGTGGGCTGTGTTAGATGGGATAATATGTCTGGTGTAAGTATGAGGGATGCGTTCTAACATAAAGTATCTAACAAAATGATCACTCCAGGATGCAGGAAGTGTGGAGTTAATGGACAGAGCTAGGTTACGGGAAATTATTACATCAATGCAGTGTCCTCCAGTATGTGAACTGGAGGTAACACAGGGATATAAGGAGTGGCAATTGACTATGTCCAGAAGTCCAGATGAGTTAGGGCACTGGGATAATCAAGCCAGATGGGGACAGGACAGAGGTTCTTGTAGTGGGCCCCCCTCCTCTACTTCTTTATGTGGACATCTCAGTTCTGGCCTATAGCTCTTGGGCCACTTCCTTTACCTGTGTCAGTTGTTAAAGACCATTGTGTCAAAATATCTTCCTCGCTATCTATGGAGGCTCAAGTAAGTGCCACTTGTCAAGTTCACTTAAAGGTTCTTCGGAAGGTTTTTCCATTTCTTCTTTTTTATAAATGTTCTTATTAATACCGTGTGTTTCAGTTTACAAAAACACTTTTTACACTTAGAAAAATTAAGTACAATATATATGTATAAACAACATAACCTCTTAAACAAATCCAATTAAAAAAACACATACAAATTTTCACAATTTCAGTTTAAAATTCATTCTAAATTGAGATACCACATTAAACACTTAGGAACTTTTCTGACTCGCTGAACCTATTTCATTACAAAAGTTAAGATCTTAAGTAGCCATTTCTCCCTTTACATCATCATGCTCCGGTAGTGGCTTTATTGGTTCTGAGCAGCATTTATTGTTGCAACTCTATTTATTTATTCAGCCCCAATACCTCACTTGTCACCTACATTTCTTGCAGAATCTTGAGGCAAGACTTGACACTCGTACCCCTTATGGCTCTCATATTTCACTGGTTCTATGTGCTCTGCATTGGCTTCCCGTGGTGAACCGGATTGAATTTAAGTCACTATGCGTTTAGACGCTCACTGAAACCCCTCTTGTTTTAGCTGCCTGGCTCCCTCCTCAGCACCTGTTAGTTTCTTAGCACCAAGATTCCCTTGGGTGAACGTGAGCTCCATAAATTCATATAACATAACATAACAGATGTTAAAATCCTCAATGACCAGAAGTTTGTGGTTAGAAAGGTTTGAAGAAGCTATCTTGTCTTCTAGGCTGGAAAAAAAACTACTAGCTGATTCGGGGTTATGTACCCAAAGATTATTCTGTATGAATCAGAGGCAGATAATTTCATCGAGAAAGAGCAAAATTGAAAGGAGTCATCAAGTTTGAGAGGCTCAAAGTTGAGCACAGAGAGGGAAGATTTAAAAATAATGGCGATTCCGACCCCACGTGAGCCTTCTCTATTTTCCCATTTAAGAGAGAAGTAGTCTAGTACTCGAGTGTGAAACAAAGTGTAGCTATCGTCTGTGAACCAACTTTCAGAGAGTCAAGTACAAACATCCTGAATAAGGCGAATCAATGCAAAGACCTGTGGAACAGATCTAGACGTGAGCATATTCGCCTGAAATTTTTCAAAGAAGGAACGCAGGGGTCAATCCTGGAAGTACGATTGAAAGAAGCGTTTGTCCTGCTGCTTTCAGCAGAGCCAGCGCCCAAGACGGAGATAGACAGGGCCCACAGGGTGGCACATATATACCAAAGGTAGACAGCGACAGAACCACAAGACATATATGGGCCACATAACAAGTTTGCCAGTAAACGTTAAAAGTGCCGATATTTCCGTTTACCAGCACTTTTAACATTCCCGCAAAATAGGTTGCGAAAACCCTGTTGCCGATAATACCGGTACCGGATACCAGACTTTCTGTAATTACCATCTCCAGGAATACCAGGAACGGACTACCCGATGTCCAAGATACCTGCGCCGGTATTAATGGAAGAGCGAAAACACCGGCAAATTATGAGTACGGATTTTCCTGGTAATACTAGCAATATTTAGCTGCTGTTACTGTCAAATCTCAGGCGCAGACACCAATACCTCAGAGCAGCCAGTAAATAGAGACAGGTGATATCAAACAGACCACAGGTAAACTCAGCTCACCCAGGTGCACCCAATGCACATAGGAAGAGTACTAAAGGGACACACCTTCCCCAAAACACTTACTAACACAACCATGCTGCCACTCGTGGCTGCTATCCTTGACCTGGAGGTGCTCCATGCTGATTTACAGCAACTGGGGCTGGAGTACCAGAGGTGGAGACATGAGGCCAGGGACAGAAGGATGTGGAGGATGCTGCAGATGGGGTTGCAGGTAGTGAGGAGGAGGAGGCGTGCAGTGATCCTTCACAGAAGGGCCACACCATGGACCTTCACGGACACACAAATCCTCAGCATGTACCGCCTTGACAGGAAGGTCATCAGAGAACTCCTCAGCCACATCCAGGAGGCCTAGGGAGTAGGATCGGCATCACGACAGCCATACCACTGCTGGTAAAGCTGGCGCTGGTCCTGCACTTTCTGGCCTCTGGCATATTCCAACACTCTGTGAGCCAGCTGCATGGCATATTGCAGCCTGCATTCTCCAGAGTGCAGATGAAGGTGCTGGAGGCCCTCTTGCGTGATGTGGGCCAATGCATTGCTCTCCCCACCACCCTGGCACAGCTCAACACCACCAAGGCCTGGTACTATGCCATTGTGGGCATGACCAATGTAGTGGCAGCATTGGATTTCACGCATGTGGAGCTGGTGCCCCACCCCATGCCTCAGAGGAGGTCTACAGGTACCGGAAGCAGTTCTATTTCCTCAATGTCCAGGTGACCTGTGTATGAAGGTTCCCAGGATCAAACCACAACCCTATGAGCCTGTGGAACAGCACTCCACCTGCATTCATGGTGTGTCAGAGAGGACAAAGTACCAGGATGTTAGGTGAGTACATGTGCAATCCCATCTACCTTGCAGCTTGAGTGACAGGCAACGGAGAGGTGTGCCAATGTAACAAATGCATGCCCGGAATGTGCCCTGCACATGCAGGAGCCAGCAGCACACCCCTAAATTGACAGGCCACAACAAACAAGGGGTAGCACATGACTTGAGATATAGCAGTCACTGAGCAGGCCATTGCAACCCCAAAAGGAATACCACATACAATGAACTACCGGCACCAGGATGCAACACCACCCCCCTCAAAATGTAATGGCAATGAATTATCAGACATGGCTACCTAGGGTCAACATATGCATGTCCTGGCGCAGCCCCAGAAGCACTGGGGCAGGCCTGAAGATGATATGTGACAACAGCAAAGACCAAGGCAGAGGTAGACACACAGGAAACAACACAGTTCAATGATGCACAAGTATCAGTGCCTATCCAATGGCCTGCACATAATCAGAACAGGTAGCCCATGTACTCACACTAGGTGCAAGCTATGATGGTCAGGCTAATAGCAGGTGCATGGTCCACAAAGTACAATGTCACCCATGGCCGTGAGATGAGGCACCCAGTGACTACCTCATACACGGAATGACACATAGCCAAACAAATACCGAGGGACACCACCCAGCCATCATAGCCGGCATTATATGATATATGATATGATAAGTCATTTAAAGCGCACCTGTACAAAAGTGTCTCTAGGTGCGACAAGACAACGAAGGGTAGACAGAAGGAGGACAAAATAAATTATCTTACTAGGCTTTGTCTCATTCAGATCATGCAAATGCGAGGGGGAAGGAAGAGAAGTGCCTTCGGGGGGTAGAATTCAGTAGCAAAATGCAGTAAGTACTGCCAGGGTGGTGGCCTCAAGTAAGTGCAGGGAGGCAGGAGACTGTAGGGTTGCAGATACAGTCCCTAAGTGTGTGGGAGTGTCAGAGGCAGTGCAAATGGCTACTGGTTGTGCAGGAGCCTGGTGCCCATGAGGTTCAGTGGGTGGCCAGGTAACCAGTTTGCTCAGCAGACAGGAGCAACAGCAGGAGAGAGAATAAAAGCAGAAACGAAAAGAAACATCTTGAGTTGCTTCCGGAACCTTAGCTGGTCCTTGCAATTTGAGAGAGGCAGGGAGGCTGCTCCAGGGGAAGGCCACAGCTGAAGACAGAGATCTACCCCCCATTCTCTGCCTGGAGAAGCGTCTGACCCTCAGACAGTTGGAGGTGGACAAGCGGAGGGCTCAAGAAGGAAGATACTTAGGAAGAGAGAGTTGGATGCAGTGTGGTGCCCGACTCCAGAAAGCCTTGTGGACGATGCAGAGGGTCTTGAACTTGTTCTGGATTATTTGCAAAGGGCAAAGAGTAGAGGCAGGTTGATTTAGAAAGAGAGATTAGAGAGCAAGTCTTCAAGGGTGTTCAGGAGAGCATTTTCCGTGCTTCTGACTGCTCTAAAGCCAGACTGGTGGTCATGGAGACAACCAACATATTCAGTATGGTGAATAAGCTGGGAGAGGGCCATCTTTTCCAGGAGTTTGCTATAGGTGTGCTAGAGATCGGGCTGTAGTTTGCTGGAGAGGAATGATCGGCAGATGGCTTCTTGAGGGTGGGGGATGCACAAGGGAGGACTTTAGGAGGAAAGCAAGGTTCCAGTGGCAAACAAGTGATTGCAGAAAGGCTGGAGCAAGTGTATCAATGTGGTCCATGATGGTTCGGAAGGAGCAGGGGAGCACCTGCTTTGACCAGACTTTCATATATCAGACTTGTCTGGAAACATTGTCAGGGGTGAACACAGGGAACAAGGAGAAAGGAGGAAGAGAGATGGCCAGATAAGGCCTGGGAGTGGTAGAGGGAGAGGAAGATGAGAAAGTGGACAGATGTCCTGAGTTTTTGTGGTGAAATGAGTGGCCAGTGCCATGCAAAGGGCCTGTGAGGCAACAGAAGAGGTGGAGACTGCAGTAGGATTGTCCAGCTCCTTGCAGATTTTGAAAAGTTTGGCCAGTTGTTAGAGGCTGCAGAGACATGGACTTGGATGTAGGCTCCCTTCTTGGACAGGACCGACAGTCTATATTGCTTTTGGAGCAGACCAGTTTGTCGGAGGATGAGCCTGATGCCCTCCACTTCCTCTCAACCACCCTACACTTGCATTTAAGTGTGGTGAAGTTGGAACCATACCAAGAGTTGCACTTGGATGTGGAAATCAGCCAAGGCTGGGGCAAGGGTGTCGATGTGGTCCTTGATGGTTCGGAAGGAGCAGGGGAACACCGGCATTGACCAGACTTTTATAGATCGGACTTGTTTAGAAACATTGTCGGGGGTGAACACAGGGTTCAAGGAGAAAGGAGGAGGAGAGACGGCCAGAGAAGGCCCGGGAGTGGTAGAGGGAGGGGAAGAGGAGAAAGTGAACAGATGTCCTGAGTTTTTGTGGTGAAATGAGTGGCCAGTGCCGTGAGAAGAGGCGGAGACTGCAGTAGGATTGTCCAGCTCCTTGCAGATTTTGAAAAGTTCAGCAAGTTGTTAGAGGCTGCAGAGACATGGGCTTGGATGTCGGCTCTCTTCTTGAACAGGACAGAGAGTCTATATTGCCTTTGGAGCAGTCAGCAGGCCAGTTTGTCGGAGGATGAGCCTCATGCCCTCCACTTCCTCTCAGCCATCCTCCACTTGCATTTAAGGGTGGCGATGTAGGAATCATACCAAGAGTTGCACTTGGATCTGGGCCTCAGACGAATCCTAATGACAGGGGCAATGACATCAAGAGTGTTAGAAATTGAGAGATGCAGGTTGGAGAGAGCTGTTTCAGAGTGTCAGTCAGCCTCAGGAGTAGGGGGAGCAGAGAAAGTAGCGTCAAAAGCCTCCACTGACACTCGCTTTATGGGCTGGATGTCCGAGAAGCTGGGTGGCAGTGCTGAGGTTGGCTTTACCTTGGGGAAAGAGAGCGACAGGTGAGAGGTGAGAAAACAGTGGTCAGTGCAAGAGTGAGGAGTGGTGAGAGGGTTGGAGAGGGGGATGTCTGATGAGCTAAGAACATCCAGGGTGTGCCTGGCAGAGTGTGTCGGGCCAGAAGGAAGAATAGAGAGAGAGAGAGAGAGAGAGAGAGAGTCACAGAGATTGCGAAAGAGCCCAGAGGAGAGGATGAGAAGTTGAGAGGTAGAGTCAAGGACAGAGGAGGAGAGGTTGACACACTCAGAGAGGAAGAGGCCGACTTGGCCAGGTGGCCTTTAGATGATGGCCATAGTAAGAGAGAGGCCAGAGGAGGAAGAAGGAGATGGCAGAGTAGACAGAGAGAAAGAAGAGAGTGTCAGAGAGGTGGCAAAGGAAGGAAGAGGAAGAGCAGCCAGAGAAGCTGAGGAGGGTGCCAGAGAGGTGGCAGAAGAAGAAGTTGGCAGATGAGCCCTAGAGGTGTAGGTAGGAGTAGCAGGAGAAGGAAGGAAGTTGATAAGATGTAAGAAGCTTCTATCAAAAAGGAGGCGATTGGGCTGAGGGCCCTGGACCAAGACAGTGCCATTCAGGTAGGCATTAATGATGGTCTTCAAGGAGTGGAAGGGGGCCAGGAGGTCCTCCCACCGAGTGCGACCATTAACGGGAGTGGAGGAAAAAGGAGAGAGAACAGAGACCATATGGGGGGTCCATGGATCTGGAGAGGGAACGGCCAAGACGACGTCAGTGAGGGTCTGTCTGGAGGAAGCACTGTGGTAGGTATCAGCGATAGGGAGGCATGGGTTGGAGACCAGGATGTTCTTTTTGAGCTTCTTCCTAGCCCCAGTTTGCCTATATGTTCTCAGCCGGATATTGTCACATGCGCAATACCAGTGAGGGTATGAAAGACCAAAGAAATATCGAGGCTTAGTACCACAAATGAAATATGTAAATCAGGGGATGAAAATATACAAGTATCTTTTATCACTGTACAGTTTACAAAGCAAAACAGATAGCTATCTGGCTCCCAACACCTCGCAGTGTGTACCAGCAGACACAGTGAGGAGTGAGCGTGCTGGACATCTAAACACAGACATATTTATACCATTTTAGCAATATTGTCCAGCCTCTCTCCAAGTTAATAATTCGCAGGCTAGAGTTTGTGCCTAGATCACATGACAGATGTTACAATGTTATACAAGGGATTAAACAAGTTTACATGTCCATGAAAATACAATGATGCTGTTGGTTCAGGAATCCACGGTAAGCCTTATTCCAAGAGTAGCTACAATGCAGCTCAGCCAAAGCATACAACCAGAGTTTACTTTCCATTGTCGTCGTGTTTATGTAAGGATGAGGCTTGTGAGTGCAGGCAACACTTAAATGACTGTTCATATGAAGTGCAAGGTTTCTTTGCATAAGTTAAACAGTCTGCTCTCGGTCAGCTTGAACAGTAACAAAACTCAAAGTTTGTTCGGCTCGACTGCAAGTCGAAAACACAGTCCACCATTTTAGAACAAGGAACATGAGTCCAAATCAAAATGGCGGATGAGTCTTAAAATAGCGGCGAAGTTAACCCAAAATTGGAACTTTGCAAACGCGGTTTTCTGTGTAACGTGAATGGGCTTAGGCCAATATTCATAATAAAGAGGCACTATGTGATTACGGTTTAACAAACCCTCCTTTTGGCCTAAGCCAATAGCTTTACTCAACCATTCGCTTTACTCAAAACCCATGTCTCAATGTCCGTACATCCTAAATCACATTCTTCAGAAATATCAATCGCCATTAGATCCTTGATAGTGATGTCCTTCATTGCAAAAACATAAGTCATTTTCTCGGGTGCACATATTTTTGGTCCTAATGTACCTACAGTTTGCGCAAAACATCCCCCTAACATCGAACATAAGACAGGAAGACATTATGCAACAACAACAGAACAATAGAATACCAAGGATTACCACTAAGACTGAAAAGAGCTTCCATCCCCATGAACATAGAAAGTCCCATAACCAAGTACTAAGATCCCAACTTCCCTGGGGAACATGTACTTCCGTACTCAGGACATGCAAATTTTGTATCGCCTTGAATATGGTAGGGGAGGAGTCAGGTACGAAAACACAACAAGCAGATCCCACCAATTTACATACTCCACCACGCTCAGCCAGGATGACGTCTAACACCATCCTGTTCTGTAGAGCCACCAATCTAATTGCTTTCTGTTCCAACGTAATATTGTATAGTATATCGGTGGTTCTGTTGATGGTTCTCTCTAATACTCTTGCCAGTCTCCTAATATCCTCAGAGTTTATGATCTGTCCCCAAAACGGCACAAAGGATTTCACTACATCACCATGACCTACGAAGGAGTATCACCATTCTCGCCCTGCCTTGGACGAGCTCTAGAGACCTCAGAGGTCCTGGCTACATATACCCCTGGTCGCAAGATACCCAAATAACAAGTACCCTGCCAATCGCTAGGTAACCAAGGATAAGCTTCACTGCCACAGACAAAATAAATGGGATAATCTACATACAAATGGTCTGTCCTCACTAGTCAGATTCACAATGTTGGTACAACCCTCAAAAGTACCCATTGACTGAGAACCATCCCTTTGTATGCAGAAGGAAACAGAGTTGGGGCTATGATTGATAGTATAAGAAGGAGGCATGGCATCCCGATTGCCTACGGGAGCCATCTTGAAAGAAATTAATGATTGGAAAGGTCTAGAAAGTCTATTCGAAGGCCTAATAGAAGCAACATTGAGTTTGCTCCTATTTGCAAAGAGGGAACATCCCGGAGGTGTCAGGACTCGTCTTTCAAATTCATTCAAATTAGTCCCATCTAAGTTCCCAGAAATACTATCATTCCAACGACCAAAGAATAGTGCCCTTACAGAGGCGTAACATGCAGTAGTCAAAGGAAGAGGATGAATATACCAGCCCAACCCTTTTTCCCTGTGCTGTGGCAAATGCGAACATATCCACCAATTTGTTCTGTTTAGAATCGCATGGGTCGCATTCATAATTAATAGTATTATTGTGGTAACTCTGTCTGTGTTGGGAATCCCTAGGAGGTAAAGTTTGCAGATGCACGAAAGGTGAAGATATAGTGGGAACACTTTCGGTTGGTAACAAAGTCTCAAGTGGACGCACCCCCTCAATATACCAAAACCCAAGCGCAAGTACAAGTGTTAGACTAGTTAACATTATTACAAGAAAACAGTGAGTCTTCAAGGACCATGATTTTTGATACTCATTGGGCCTCATTACAAGGCGGGCGCAAAGGGATTACCAGCACCGGTAAGGACACTGGTGCTGGTAATCCCTTTGCGCCCTATTCCGAGGTCCCTTAACGGGTCCCTCCCTTAACGCCTGGTATGGACGGGACCCGTTAAGGGATTCCGGGGTCAATAATGGAACCGTTATTGCCGCCTTCCCCCTCCCCATGGGGGCTCAAATGGGAATGGGGAATGAGTCTGGTGAATGGGGAATTACCGGTCCCACTGACCTCGGACTGGACCGGTAATTACTCCCTTCACCAGACAGGAGTCGGACAGGAGTCGGACCGATTTTGGAGGCAGCCATGGTCCTAATAGTGCCATGGCTGCCTCCAAACTCGGAATGAGGCCCAATGTCTTTGTTAGCCACAAGACCGCTTGTTTCGTACGAGTAGAGTCAGAGAAGGGCATTGTTCCTCAAAATCCGTTCAAAAAGTCTCTCCGTCAGACTCCTTAAGTTCGTCCGTTGGTGATCTCCTGATCACGTGGCTTATCTTGCTTGAAGGTAACTTTGCCGGTCCTGGCCACTTACTTATGTTTCAGTGAGAGAGTGGCAAGGGACTAACTCAATGGTGGTTTCTTTGGGGCACAGCCAAGCTGTGCTGTAAGTCTAGTGCCGTGGACACAGATCGTACCTCAAGACTCCAGGTACAGTGTGATCTGCGAACAGAGTGTCGTTGCTTCCTGATGGAAGTGGTGAAACAGAAGCAAGATTGTTCATGGGTGCACAAAGATCCGAGGAAGAATTCAAAGAAAAAGCAGCAGTCTACCCAGGCCTCACAGGCTCAGGAAGAATCTCCGAGACACCCTTGTTGTTGTTCAAAACAGGCTTATTATGCGGAACAGAACAAACAGTTTCCTTCTCTTCTCCTTCGTCGAGTGGCAGAGGAAAAGGTATTTTCTTGACCTGTGTCACATGGATCCAATGTCTCGTCCCTGCTACTAGTACTGCGGTCTGTGTGGCCAGCAGGACCTGAAATGGTCCTCTCCTGTGCGGTGCGAGACAGGATGCTCTTTTAAAAGCTTTTGTGAGCACCCAGTCCCCAGGACGAAGTCGATGACCTATCCCCTTGTATTTAACTGGGAGGGCTTCACACACCTGTTGATAAATCAAATTTTGAGTTAACTGGTCACAGTATTCAGAAAGGAGCAAATGCTCCACATCTTTCAGTCTTTTTGGTTTGGGCAGATTCCAAATATTAGCTGGTCTCCCTATCACAATCTCATAGGGGGAGAGTCCAGTTCTTGTTTGTGGGGTTGTCCGCATGGACAATAAAACTACCGGTAAGGCATCTGGCCATTTCAAGTTACTGCTAGCACAGACTTTAGCTAGTTTGTTCTTAAGGATACCATTATGGCGTTCTACAAGTCCGGCACTCTGAGCATGTCTGGCCGAATGGAACCGTTTATCGATCTGTAATCCCGCGCATACTTGCAGGATAACAGCAGCGATAAAATGTGGACCATTGTCTGACCAGATGACCCTCGGCAAACCAAACCTAGGAAAATATTCCTTAAGCATGGTTTTCGCCGTTGTCATTGCTGTGGCATCTTTCACAGGGAAGGCTTCAACCCACTTGCTAAAGGCACAAATGACTACCAGAACATACTTAGAGTTGTAGCAGCGCTTCATTTCGATGAAGTCAAAATGTATTACCTCAAAGGGCGCAGAAGGGGGACCAAAACTACCCCTCGGTGTCACTGTGCCCTTCCCCACATTATGCTGTAATCATACCATACAGTTTTGGACCAAACGCTCAGCAGTCTTTGAGATATTTACCTTTACCCAAACAGGTTCTAGCTATTTACACATTTTTCTAGCACATAAAAGAGTAGGACCATGAGCCATCGTACCCATAGTGGTGACATAAGCATCTGGGAGCATCCATCTTTTCCTTACATTGTCTACCCAACAACCTTCATCATCTAAACTTGCTAAACCCTCATCCCATTGCTTAAGTTCTTCTGGAGTGGCATCAGCTTGAATAATTTTTATCGAATCAATTCCTTCATCTATTATACAGGTATTCGTAGCTTCTTTTGTTACATACATTTCTCAATACAAATCAGTGGCAGTATGTTTAGCTATCCTGTCAGCAAAAGCGTATCCTCTCCCTACATTATCTGTGACTTTCTGGTGTGCGGCCCACTTGATGATTGCTAGTTGAGTAGGAAGCCCAAGTGCTGAGAGTAGCTGAGGCTACCATGTAGGATTTTAGTTCCGTGCGAGGTCAAGAAACCTCGTTCTGCCCATAGTCTACCGAAGATGTGAACCACCCCAAAGGCATACTGGCTATCTGTAAATATATTTACTCTAAGCCCTTCGGAAAGTTCACAAGCTCGAGTCAATGCGATGATCGCTGCGGCCTGGGCAGAGTTATGCGAAATTCTCTTGGTTTCCACAATCGTGTTTAATGTAGTGATAGCATAAGCAGCAGTGGATATACCATCCAGAAGTTTGAAGCAGGAGCCATCGCAAAACAGCTCCCCTTGTGAATCTTACAATGGTGTGTCATTTAAGTCAATTCTGCCTTTGGTTTCTTGCTCTGTAGTATAGAGGAAGTCATGTGACATGTTGTCACTGCAAGCAATGTCTTGTGGAAGAGGCAATAATTCAGCTGGATTTAATACGCAACACCTCTTGATTTGGATATGCAGAGCAAATAGAATCAGTTTGTATCTTGTTAATCGTGTGGAAGTAAGGTGTTGCATTTGTGTTCTGTTTAATAGAACGTCTACGGAGTGGGGTACCATCACGGTTAAAGAGTAACCTAAAACCATACCCTCACTTTGTTTAACAGACACATCAACAGCAGCGACAGCTCTCAAGCATCTCGGCAAAGCGCATGCAACAGGATCAAGTGTGGAGGAAAAATAACCGCACAGTCTATTCTTCCCCCCATGTTCCAGCGTTAACACAGCCAAATCATATCCATCACATTCATGCACATATAACACAAAGGCCTTGTCATAATTTGGTGTGCCCAAAACTGGTGCTGAACACAATGCAGCCTTGAGCAGATCAAAAGCTTTCTGGTGTTCCAAGTTCCATGGTAATGGCAAAGAACTGCCCTTCTTTGTCAATGCCAAGGTCATCACTAGTGAAAAATTAGGCATCCACTGTCTACAGTTAGAAGCCATTCCAATCAAGGCTCTGACCTCTTTCTGTGTATTTGGGACAGACATGCCAGAGATGCTTTTTATCCATTCAGGTGTCAGTCTTCTTCCCTCCTTTGACAGGAGATAGCCCAAATAGGTGAACTCCTGTTGTCAATATTGAAAATTTTTCAATGAAGCCTTATTCCCATGATCTGCTAGATGAATAAACAGCAACACGGTGCCCTCCTAGCAAGCAACTTCTGAGTCTGCAGCTAAAAGAAGATTGTCAATGTACTGCAACAATGTACAAGTAGGAGGCAACTCAAGTGTATCAAGCTGCTCCTTCAAAGCTCTACTGTAAATGCTCTGACTCTCCGTGTACCCTTGTGGCACACAAGTGAATGGAAACGAGCGTCCCCCTAGGGTGAACGCGAACAAATATCTACTATCCACATGTACGGGAATACTAAAGAAGGCATTCTTAAGATCCACCACACTGAAATGAGTAGCAGAAGCTGGAATCATCGTTAATATTGTGGTTACATCAAGCACAATTGGAAATTGTGGAGCAACAATCTTATTGATAGCACGCAAATCAATGATAAAACAGAAAGGAATCACATTATCCCCTTTCTTATACACCGGTAAAATCGGCTATTGCACAAACTTCCTGCAATTTTCTCTATCACTCCACGATGGACAAAATCATAAACTATGCTTTTTAGAGCTTCCACACCATCAACTGAAATCTTATATTGTGGAATACGTGGGAACTTAGCTCCTGGCTTCTAAACAATTTGAACAGGTTCAATTTGCAAAATGCTGACATCATTGTCGTCAACAGCCCATAAACATGCCGGAACTTTACAAAATTCAGACAGTAAAGGTCTAGTCAAAAATTGTGAGGCAGAAGATTGCTGGGGTGAAATCATCAAATGTACTCCATCCGAAGAACAATGAATTATTGCATTTAATTCCTTCAACAGATTCAACCCCAACAAATTCTCACCACAATTCATCATTAGAAGAAATGGACAGAGATCTGTGAACGGCCCCAGTTAAATCGGTACCGGTAGAGAGACCGGACTAACCACTGGCGTGCCGAAAACCCTACAGAAATGTTATTCTGCCCTGACAGTGGAATATCTGGAACCCGTGAATGATCACTAGAACATTTCTGTGCTCCTGTATCTATCAAAAATAGATGCTTCCTATTCCCCACCTTCATTTCTACGTAGGGCCCTTACTGATCGACAGGAATAGGCACCGGTTCCAGACTCCGCTTCGGCTGTCCTAACGAAACAATTTATCATAAAAGACAAGATCCTCAGAAAGATAGGCAGTTGAAGGATTATCAAAAATATTTCTGCTATCTATACTAGGTTGCTGATTATCTTGCGAGAATGAATGTGGATTTTGAGCAAACTGGCAACTACCAGGACCAACTACCCCAGGGCAGCCTCTGCATCGTCTACCCATGATACCATATGTGTTATTCGATCTTTGCTGAAGGACTCATTTTGCATTGAACTTTGCATTGGGCTCACCAATGACCTTCTTGTCTGCAATAAGCACATTGGTTCATGTGTACAGGACCCAACTGTGTATTACTTTGTGGAGCAAACTGGCCTCTAAACTGTGTACTCCCACCTCTGGTTCCTCTAACTATCTGTTGCAACAATACTTTGGTTTTCCGGTCTCCCTTTTCCTTTTCAATCCTCTCTTTATTATTATTGACTCTATTTTCGTAATACTGAGCCATATGCAATACTTTGGAATGTGATTTAGCTTGCCAAGCACTTTCGGAAGTCATGATTTGTGATTGGATATCAGGCAACAATCCGTGCACAAATGTATCCACAAACAACCTTTTTCCTGAATCAGTGCTTAAATCCTGTCCGCTAAAATCTGAAAATACTTGTTTGAACCGATTAAAGAATTCGGTAGCACCTTCAGATTTCCATTGGGTACAAGCAGTGAGTTTGTCCCAAACAATCCTTCTCTCGGGAACCAGAGTCTTTAATTTTGTTACTATTCTGTCTGGCAAAGTCAGCATGACCTGCGGTGGTCTCTCACCAGCTTTCCTTTCTCTGTCTAACCGCACCAAGTTAGCCCATGTGTCAACCAGTCCTGCTTGATCATCTACAGTCCTAATCTGTTTCCATAAATCAGCAGGTAGGATCACAGGAAACAAAAAGTCTATATCACCCACGATGAAAACTGATGAATGCAAGACAGATTCTATTTCTTTATAAAACCCTGTTGGATTGTTCCTAGTGTCTGGAATCGACTGCCTAATAGTGTTAACTACCTGTTCGGAAAACGGGACATGAACAAATTGTGATACATAGAGAGCTCCAATAGTGGTAGCTGGTCTGCCTGCTGCGGCATCAGCTGGAATTTCAGCTTTGGGAACAAATATCGGAGGAACCTCTCTCATTGGCATTTGAGAAATAGGCAACTCTGCACGTTTGTTAAGCAATAAGGCTAGATCGAGCGCTAAAGTAGTCAAAGCAGAATCGGGTGCAAACGCTCTCTTATAAATAATCATCAAATCTGCGGGACAACAAATTGTTTTCTTCATACACTCATCCTGCAGGTATTCTACCATTACCTGTTACACTTTCTTCTGCATTTCTGGAGTATACTGACTAAACGTATCATATACTTCTATGGGAGATATCGACACATCCGAAATCCATCTAAGTGCATCCCTTGTGCTAATTCACGTCTCTTCACGCATTGATTTACAAGGAGGAAGGACGCGTTTCTGCACATACAAAGCGTCCAATCTATCACCATCTACTTCATCATTCTGTAACCGTTCTAACTCCCTCCTAAACTCAAAAACCCTCTTGACATGCTCATTTACTTTCTCTGCAGTATCCCTTGAATAAGATTAGACATTCATATCCCTTAACCCTTGTGGGACATCCATGTCCGTCAAATTATTCCACATTGCGGCCAAGTGTATTCCCATCCCCTCAATCAAATCATTCTGTTTGGGAATACTTTCTAGATCAAAAAGTGTAGCTAAAGCGGCTGATTTTTCACCTTTCTCTATACATTTCTTAGCCCATGCATACAATTCTCTCTTCTTATCTTTAGAAACTGTACTACGAGTCACTACTTTTGATTCAGCACCAGTCCTACGTTCATTTAGAAGTTTATCAATTAGTTTGTCTGAGGCATGAAAATCTTTAGACGGATATATTTTCTGTACACCAATTTGGAAAGCCCTATCCATGTTTCTAACAGAATCTGACTGTTTCTGTTGGTCATACAATAATGCCTTTTCTGAATTAGACATATGACGACGTGCATTCTTCTCTTTACTCTTAAGTTGCTACATAGCTTCTTTTTTCCAATTCTGAATTACGTCAAATGCTGCAGGCCTAGCTTTTTTCTTTAACAATATAGACCCTAAATACTCTATATGGGCAATCTCAAAACTACCATGAACTGGCCACTGAAATTCGGAAGCATGTCTAGTTTGTCTGTGCCAAATATCGTTGAATACTATACTACCAATGCCGTACTTACAGTACATAGTACATGCCGGCGACCCCTCCTGTGGCGCTGGTCGGCCAAATTCCAAAGATTGTCTGTCTCTGCGGAATAAACCCCTGAAACAGGCAGACAATTTCCCAGGCATGTTAGATCACTGGTGTTACCTGGCGTCGTTTGTGCTCATGAGGACAAAACTGCAAGCAAATGTCAGGATACTTAGGAATCGGGGCACGACTCACCTGATTTCAAAGGACTAAGGAGGTCCGATCGGATTACAAAGGATGACCTTCGTGGTTGGAGATTTCGGCAAAACAGCCAGTCTTGATATGAGGACCCTCGTCAAGATGCCCTCTCGAACCGCGTGCTCACAATTCAGGGATCGGATTGTGCAGTACTGTTGAGGTGTCGCGTCTCATACAAAGCGCCCCCTTTTTCTCACTGTCCGATCCCGGTCCGATGGCCGCGTCTTCTCTTCAATGAGGTGGCATCAATCTTGAGGGTCCCTATTCGGGCGCCACCTGAAAGACCAAAGAAATATCGAGGCTTAGTGCCACAAATGAAATACGCCAATCACGGGATGAGAGGATACAAGTATCTTTATTACTGTACAGTTTACAAAGAAAAACAGATAGCTATCTGGCTCCCAACACCTCCCAGTGTGTAACAGCAGACACAGTGAGGAGTGAGAGTGCTGGACATCTAAACACAGACATATTTATACAATTTTGGCAATATTGTCCAGCCTCTCTCCAAGTTAATAATTTGCGGCTAGAGTTTGTGCCTAGTTTACATGACAGATGTTGCAATGTTATACATGGGATTAAAAAAGTTTACATGTCCATGAAAATATAATGATGCTGTTGGTTCTCGAATCCACGGTGAGCCTCATTCCAAGAGTCGCTACAATGCAGCTCAGTCAAAGCATACGACCAGAGTTTAATTTCCATTGTCTTGGTGTTTGTACGAGGATGAGGCTTGTGAATCAGACAACACTTAATTCACAGTTCGTATGAAGCGCAAGGTTTCTTCGCATAAGTTAAACAGTCTGCTCTCGGTCAGCCTAAACATTAACGAAACTCAAAGGTCATTCAGCTCTACTGCAAGTCGAAAACACAGTCCACCATTTTAGAACAAGGAACATGAGTCGAAATCAAAATGGCGGATACGTCTTAAAATGGCTGCAAAGTTAACCCCACACCAGGGCTATGGGTGATGCTGGTCTTGGATGAGAGCAAATCCCTGCAGGAATATCTCCAGCAGTAGCAGCAGTTTCAGATGCCCACACTGGGGCTGTGGGTGATGCTGGTCTTGCATGAGAGCAAATCCCTGCAGGAGCATCTCCAGCAGTAGCAGCAGTTTTGGAGGCCTATATTGGGTCTATGGGTGATGCTGGTCTTGCATGAGAGCAAATCCCTGCAGGAGAAACTCCAACAGAAGCAGCAGTATCAGAGGCCCATACTGGGGTTATGGGTGATGCTGGTCATGCATGAGAGCAAATCCCTGCAGGAGCATCGCCAGCAGTAGCATCAGTTTCAGAGGGCCATATTGGGGCTATGGGTTATGCTGGTCTTGCATGAGAGCAAATCCCTGCATGAATATCGCTATCAGTAGCAGGAGTTTCAGATGCCCACACTGGGGCTATGGGTGATGCTGGTGTTGCATGAGAGCAAATCCCTGCAGGGAAATCTCCATCAGTAGCAGTTTCAGAGGCCCACACTGGGGCTCTGATTGATATTGATCTTGCACGAGAGCAAATCCCTGTAGGAGCATCTCCAGCAGTATCTGCAATTTCAGAGGCCTACAGTAGGGCTATGGGTGATGTGGGTCTTGCATGAGAGGACATCCCTGCAGGAAAAACTCCAACAGTAGCAGCAGTGTCAGGGACCTATATTGGGGCTATGGGTGATGCTGGTCTTGCATGAAAGCAAATCCCTGCAAGAGCATCTCCAAAAGTAGCAACCGTTTCAGAGGCTCACACTGGGGCTATGGGTTATGCTGGTCTTGCATGAGAGCAAATACCTGTAGGAGCATCTCCAGCAGAAGCAGCAGTTTCATGGGCATACACTGGGGCTATGGGTGATGCTGGTCTTGCATGTGAGCAAATCCCTGCAGGAGCATCTCCGACGGTAGCAGCAGGTTGAGATGCCCACACTGGGGCTCTGAGTGATGTTGGTCTTGCATGAGAACACATACCTGCAGCAGCATCTCCAGCTGTAGCAGCAGTTTCAGAGGCCCACACTGCTGGGGCTATGGGTGATTCTGGTCTTGCATGAGAGCAAATCCATGCAGGAGCAAATCCCTGCAGGAGCATCTCCAGCAGTAGCAGCAGTTCCGAAGGCCCACACCGGGGCTGTGGGTGATGCTGGTCTTGCATGAGAGCAAATCCCTGCAGGAGCATGTCCAACAGTAGCAGTTGTTTCAGAGGCCCGCACTGGGGCTATAGGTGATGCTGGTCTTGCATGAGAGCAAATCCCTGCAGGAGCATCTCCAGCAGTAGCTGCAATTTCAGAGACCTACAGTAGGGCTGTGGGTGATGTGGGTATTGCATGAGAGGACATCCCTGCAGGAGAAACTCCAACAGTAGCAGCAGTTTCAGAGGCCTATACTGAGGCTATGGGTGATGCTGTTCTTTCATGAGAGCAAATCCCTGCAGGAGCATCTCCAACAGTAGCAACCCTTTCAGAGGCCCACACTGGGGCTATGGGGGATGCTGGTCTTGCATGTGAGCAAATCCCTGCAGGAGCATCTCTGACAGTAGCAGCAGGTTCAGATGCCTACACTGGGGCTATGGGTGATGCTGGTCTTGCATGAGAGCAAATCCCTGCAGGAGCATCTCCAGGAGTAGCAGCTGTTTCGGAGGCCCACAATGGGGCTATGGGTGATGCTGGTCTTGCATGAGAGCAAATCCCAGCTGCAGCTTCTCCAGCAGCAGCAGCAGCAGCAGGTTCAGAGGCCCACACTGGGGCTATGTGTGATGCTGGTCTTGCATGAGAGCAAATCCCTGAAGGAATATCTCCAGCAGTAACAGCAGTTTCAGAGGCCCTCACTGGGGCTATGTTTGATGCTGGTCTTGCATGAGACCAAATCCCTGCAGGAGCATCTTCCGCAGTAGCAGCAGTTTCAGAGGCCTACACTGGGGCTATGGGTGATGCTGATCTTGCATGAGATGAAATCCCTGCAGGAGCATCTGCAGTAGTAGCAGCAGTTTCAGAGGCCCACACTGGAGCTATGTGTGATGCTGGTCTTGCATGAGAGCAAATCCCTGCAGGCGCATCTCCAGCAGAAGCAGCAGATTCAGGGGCATACACTGGGGCTATGTGTGATGCTGGTTTTGCATCAGAGCAAATCCCTGTTGGCGAATCTCCAGCAGAAGCAGCAGTTTCAGAGACACGCACTGGGGCTATGGGTTATGCTGGTCTTGCATGAGAGCAAATCACTGCAGGAGCATCTGCAGCAGCAACAGCAGTTTCAGAGGCTTACACTCAGGCTTTGGGTGATTCTGGTGTTGCATGAGAGCAAATCCCTGCAGGAGCATCTCCAGCAGTAGATACCGTTTCAGAGGCCCATACTGAGGCGATGGGTGATGCTGGCCTTGCATGAGAGCAACTCCCTGCAGGAGCATCAGTAGCAGCAACAGCAATTTCAGAGGCTTACACTCGGCTGTGGGTGATGCCGGTGTTGCATGAGAGCAAATGCCTGCAGGAGCATCTCCAGCAGTAGAAGCCGTTTCAGAGGCCCACACTGAGGCTATGGGTGATGCTGGTCTTGCATGAGAGCAAATCCCTGCAGGAGCCTCTGCAGCAGTAGCAGCAGTTTCAGAGGCCCACGATTGGGCTATGGATGATGCTGGTCTTGCATGAATGCAAATCCTTGCAGGGACATCTCCAGCAGTAGCAGCCGTTTCAGATGCCCACACTGGGGCTCTGATTGATATTGATCTTGCATGAGAGCAAATCCCTGCAGGAGCATCTACAGCAGTAGCTGCAGCAGTTTCAGAGGCCCACACTGGGGCTATGGGTGATATTGGTCTTGCATGAGAGGACATCCCTGCAGGCGCATCTCCAGCAGTAGCAGCAGCAGTTTCAGATGCCCACACTGGGGATATGGGTGATGCTGGTCTTGCATGAGAGCAAATCCCTGCAGGAACATCTCCAGCAGTAGCAGCAGTATTACGTAGAAGGCTCGACTGGCCTGAGATCATGCCCCATGTTTCACACTTCCCGTCTTCTCTGCACTGGCAAATACAATGATCTTGCTTCAGTGCTGCCATCAGTCACCAAATGACATTCCTGCTACTGCCCAGGGGTGGACTGGCCTATAGGGATCTCAGGAGATTTCCCGGTAGGCCTCTGCACCTTGGTCCTCTTTTGTGTGGTAACCTGTTTTATTTCCACATTATCTCATAGGAAAAGGGTTGGGCTTGCTGAAAATGTAATTTGTGGCCACTTTGAAAATTATTTCCAGGGCCTCTTTTGGTTCCCAATCCAACCCTGCTACTGCCACCACCAGCCGTCTGATTTCACAGCTAACCCGACCTATCTCCCATATGACAAGTGTCCAGAGAGGAAAATGAATCAATCTCCCCCTACACCCACCCGGGTGACCTTTCCTTCAAGTGACATTTCTGTGTGTCCTCTTCCGGTTTTAGGATTGGAGAACGTTTGGCCATGGGTTTTCTCCTATACACCCTGGGCATCTAACTCATAAACCTTACCTTAGAGAATGATCTCAAGGAATGAACATTTGTATTGTGGGACCTGTCCATGACATCTGATGTTTTTTGTAAAACTTTGACTCAATTGAAATTGGGCCAGCAGAACACTTTCCAACCTTCTCAGTTTGAATAAAATGTTGTTTGTAGCAAAGTTGTTGTTGTCAAATGACATGTTTTTGTACTTAGGCGTGGAACTAGGGATGAGAAAGCAGAAAATAGATCCAAACCTCAAAGCAACGAGATTGTGAGGTTACTTAACAGCTGCGGTGAGACAGACGGGGAGACCGAAAGAGCATCCCCATCCCAATAAAGAGGCCCCTGAGCACGGATTCTTTAGGGGATTAAAACGGCAAGACACATCTAGTCAGTTACGTGTACACAGTACACTCCCTAACCGGACAACCTTCGACCTTGAGGAGCATGTCTAGCAACACCATCCAGAGCTTGTACAATTCTGCTTGTCCGACCCACGTGACACAGTAGCACAATTGTGTGCCATAAGTTGCTGCTTGGTAACAGATACCCGTGTGACCACTATTCTGGTTCTGAGACAAATACAAGCCTCACCTATATGTGTGACGTGTCACTTATCATTGGTCACTGGGTGTGCCTGTATCCATGTCACAGCGTGGTAACCATCTGGCCTTATCCAAGCTTTGCCAATCCATCACAGGTCCTCACAGCTATTAGCGCCGGATCAGGGGTTTGGCGGTAATGGAATTCCCCATTTCCCACTGAGCCCATTCGGCAATGCTCCATTCCCCATTGGGCTCAATAGGGAATTTTCACGCCGGCGGTAATAGCGCACATTTTTTCGGTGGATTTCCCCCCAGCTCAGAGCTGGGGAGAAATCCGCCAAAGCCCTGATTTGGCGGACCCTTCAATCCAGCGGTAATAGCGCGACCGCCGGATTTAAGGGTTACCGCCAAACTCGTGATGAGGCCCCATATCTGGTCAGTGGGTGCAGTCATCACTAGTCATGTGAAGACATCAAAAGCCCACTCAAAGGGATTGTGGGTCCAGGTATGGTCAGCATTACAGCAGTGCTACTTGATTGGCTGACATAGTGATGTCTTAAGCCATGGGAACATTAGATATTCAGAGTCACCTGTGGAGAGGAGAGAGTGCAGAGGCTAAAGGCTACAATGCAACCATTTTATGTGGCAGGCATTTCAGTAGTTGTTCTCATGTGAAGTGAGTGTGAGTTTTCGCGAGTGCCTGGAGACAGGTCAGGCTCGCGTATGTGTCACGGAGAAGATCTTGCATACTGGTAGCTTGGAAGCTACCTTGATGGTCAGTGAGGGATGTTAAGTGTCTTAATTGCATTACAGGGACTATATGATTGTTAGCATTTCAAGATCCCTTTCATATTTCTAATTTCTCCTTATGACATGCATAGTAAGTGTGTGATAGCATGTTTTCGTGAACTGGTGTGGCTTCATGAACACACCCTGCAGCCATGACCAGCCTTAAATGTTTTCCCTTCATGATGCTTAACTGGTTGATCTGACCTAGAGTCATGGAGGCATGGGTGGAGCCCAGGTATTACGCACCCGTATGTGTAAAGAGCAGGTCAGGATCTCAGTCCACCTGGACATTAATGGAATGCTGCGTCCATCTGTTTTTGAAGACCTTCTGCATTGCTTTATTTAGTACAGGGTTCACATGTACGCATTCCAAGCCTCTAATCATGTTAGGGTAGCTTGGCCTTTTTATGATGTGGGGCCGCAATGACACTGCGGAAGGGGATGGGACAGAACATCTGTCTCATCGTGGTGGTCAGTATGATCCCATGCACCTGGGCCACAGTGTGCTGAAGAGGGCTGGGAGCACAACGCTAGAAGGCTGTGCAGAACATCAGCATATGGGGATTGATGTAACAGTTCACCTTTTGAGTTCTGTATTGGCCACAATGTCTGCCTGGAGCCTGAAGATCGCGGCGGGCCCGGGTAATCGGTGGTGAGGACTGTCTGTCAGTTAGGTTTGGTGGGACAGTTACAGGCCCTGGACGGAATTAGCTTTGACGGAGGAGTGTGGGCACTCAACAAAACAAATCACACTTACTTTTAGGAACGTGGTCCTCAGTCCTTGCCTCTCTCCATTAGCTTCTGCCTTACTGGTGGAAAACAAAGGATCACTTACATTCCTTGGGACTTTGAGAGCCCCCCACCTTTCTTGACTGCAGGATATCACTCATCTTCTTCTCATCATAGATATATTTGGCAGCCTCTACTGAGCAAAGCATCATCATGACATGGACTAGGCACCTCATTCTTTACGCTCCTTTGCAGAATCACATTGGGACATCAGGTTGATGGGATTGATCCCCACGGGTTCTTGTTGACTTATTTGGCATCTCCCCCTCCACCAAGCCAGGAATCTCCCCAGTTACTTGGAAGACTCCCAACCCTTTCCCCTCTTGCCCCATCACTCTGATGTTCTCTCCACAGCCATCCCTCCCCTCTTCTGCACCTCTATTACCTCTTCCAATACTTCCACTCCTTCTTTACTTTATTGTTCTTTCCCCTCCTCCATCTTCCTACTTTTCATCTCCTCGCCACTTCACTGTGCACTTTTTCACGTCTGTGACCTCTAACTTCTGGCTCAAAAAACACTTCTTGTCTTCTGTTTCTTCTTAGACTCAAGTGTTCCATCAGATGGCATCCTTACCGTATTACTGAAAGCCTTAGCCTTTTCTGGTTTGCTATGAGCAAGAGCTTTGAATGGGGAATTTTCCGGGGGAACCACAATCCCACAACTGTCCCAGATTGCTGCGTTCAGTTGCTCAGGTTGTTCAGTTTGTGTGTGTGTTATGGTGTGAGTTAGTCCTGTTCAGTCTCACTGGCTATGAATGCATGCTGATATAATATGGTGTGTGTATGATGGACTGCTCAGGCGAATGTTGAGTGAGTGTGATGTGTGAGTGTTCGATGAATGTCAGTTGGGGGCTTGAGCTGGATGTGAGAGGAAGGATGGCTGGTGGGTGTCTCTTGTACTACTTGACATATGCTTATATCTACCTGCCCATGCTTACTGTAAATACCTGCAAGTAACTGGATATGCATAAATGTACCTATGTACAATAAAGCCACCTGGATTCACTACTATGGCTCCACAGCTGGTCTGTGAGTGGACATTGATCTTCACTCCAGGATATTTACGACAGTGTGGCTTGGGCTGCTGTTTGGTGTCTCGCATTCCTACTGAGACATTGAGGGTAGTTGTGTCGTTTCTTGCAGCGTGTTGACTTCTACAAACCACAGTGGTCTCGCAAGCTCTGCCTGATGTTGCTGCAGGGCAGGCTAGTGTGCGTGCTACTAGGGTTCGTCTGGGACTGTCTTTATTGTCCCTGAGCCCGGATTCACTGGAATTGCCTCAGGGAGAGAGGCAAGTGCAACGCTCTTTCCATAGTGCCGTGGGCAAACTCTGCTTTGGGCGCTGCCCCCACCAACTAATTGGTAGTTAGTTGTTAGTTGCATGTGTGGCTTGTAACAGGGGGCTAGCAAATCCTGTTGAGTTACTGGTGTAAACGCCCAAATCCAATTTAAACCTGCTATGAGGGCCAAAGTAAATGTTAAAACATGTGCAAATGTACACCTTTGTTCTTAATGTGCATGCAGATTTTAGGTGTTTCTCCGCCACATGTGTTTTACTGAGGGCTGGGGTTGAAAGAAAGTACCTCATCGGGGTGGAAAGCACATAAATAAAGTGTTCCCCTCTGGCCTAGAGTCCCGCATCACAAGTTCGAATCCTGTGGCAGGGTGGATTTAACCTTTCATCATTCTGAGGTCATATAAATGAAGTACCATTAACTTGGGTAATAATAACACTGGTTCCCGGAGCACTTGGAAGTGGGAGGAGCCAGGCATGAAGCGTTATGTGAGAGTATACATTATTATATTAAACAGGATTCAGAATGATCAGTGTTAACAGAGGGGGGGGAGGGGTATGCTGAAACAGAAGGGATCCTATTTTAACTGAGAACCTGTGCTGGTGGCCATGTCTCTGGTGGATGTTGCTGTGCTCCCCAACACGTGGCCATGAATTCAGGCAATGTTACTGAAAGGCCATTTATGACCCACATTCCAAACACTGGACTTTCCATTGTTCTACGCTAACTGGTGCTAATTACTCACACTGTGGAAGCTTAAGCAGAGTGTCCTGCAGATAAAGCACTCCTGCCACATCTGTTCTTCCAGTGCCCTTGCCCTTTCGTGACATTGCTCTTTCATGCCATGTTCTTAATTACTCTGAGGTTAACATCATCAAATCGAGACAAATAGAGACAATTTAATGAAATTAAATATACAAATTATTGCCATTAAATAGTGCATGGGTGAAAAATATTCCCAATGATGACATTTCCAAAAACAGTCTCTCCTATCTTCCAACATCGCTGAGGGGTCAGGTGTGCCTTAAGGAATGGGTTGCCCCAGTCCTGCTCTTTTAATCTGGGAGTGCTGTTATGCCAGCTGGATGTGTTCCTTTTGAGGGTTTTAGGAATTTCATGGAGAGATAAATTAACACTCATTCCCAGTGTTCCATTTTTCCCCAATGGCTATTGCTGAGAGGTTTCAATTCTTTTATTTTGTAATATGTATTTACTTCAAGTACATTTTTGTCATAACTTTTAATTACTAACATTTCAACAAGGACAGTTATGATATGATATGTTATTTATAACACACTTAATACACAGAGGTTTCTAAGCCCAGACGCCTACCCGGGGATCGAACCTGTGCTGCTCCGTGTCATCTTTTTTCCAAGGCGAGCGTGTTGCCCCTGAGCGTTCCTCCTGAGACAAGCAAATGTTAATTGTGATACAGCTCCATATATGTCACTAATTTCAGGTGCCATTTGCAAAGGGCCTTTGCTTAACTGCTACAGTGACCTCTAGTAGAATGTAACTTCTAATGTTTACATGAGGTATCTCTGAACTAATGCAGCATATTTAATCATATGGTTAAAAATAGCCTTTCTAATATACAATTGCCCTACAGATGACCTGCTCCTTTCCCTGCCTATACAGAAAATGAACCCGTTCCAACCGTGCAAGGCCTTTAACTTTGAATAGTCTTTGTTGAGTATGCAGTCTTTAGCATTTTACAATTCCAAAACCTCCCAATCTAACCTCATAACAGGCTTAGTTCTTAATACATACCCTGTTCAAAATGAAAGCCATTTCTTAAACATTGACAAAGCAAGCACACTTCTTCCAAAATGCCTTATTTGAGCATTTACTGCGCCCACGCAGGCATGGAAAGGCTTACCTTGTAACTTAGCTAACAAAACAGTCAGTGAACCTTTTCCAAGGTATTTAGTTTATACAATGCCTAGTGAATATACTAATTACTTACAGAAGGCAAATGCTTATTACCGTTTGGTAATTGGTATTTTAACATTCCATCTGCTTGGTAAATGCTTGAGAAAAGAAAAGCACGCATTTTCCGTTATAGGGTGTGTTTACCTTCTAAATATGCTGGTTATGGCTTTTCTATGGAATGTTTGTGTGAATTGCTATTGTGATAAGCGCTCTATTCTAAGGAAACAAACTCATCCCAGACTGATTTCTCACTCGGGATAATTTTGTAAAAATCAGAAATTGCATGCAGAGGACCACCTACGTTTGCACTTACGTGCTCTTCCGTTTACTCTCCACTTGGAGAGAAGTAAAATACTGTTTGCAAATGCACTTTGCATCAGGCGTTGTGTAATGGATTCCAATGGAAACAAACCTGATCAGTAGCAGGTGCTCATGTGAGGGATATTCCATTGACATCCGGTAGCATAGCTCGGGACGATAGCTCAGGTCGAGCAACGTGCTCGCCTTGGAAGCAAGACGACAGAGATCACACAGCTTTGTTCCCCTAGTTATAAATAACCAATTACAATTCATTCCTTTTTTTACGCCTACATGAAAATAGAAGAAGGGGTGTTATCTTCCCTTTGCTGCCCATGTGCAAATCAGGGTGGCTGCAAAACGAGTAGGAGCAGAGCATGAAAGTATCAAAGCAATTTTAAGCACTGACCATTAAAAAATGAGCCCAACTTCTTCTTTCACTCCCCTCGACTACACCTCATTATTTACGTTTTACCGTAGAGACAATGGCCATTGGGACTGGCTCTGTATTTACATGACGTGTATTTGCAGAGCACACATTCACTCTCAGAGGGATATCTTGGCAGTGTTGACAAATACAGATGTCTTTTGTCATCCAACTCAACAGTACTCATGTTACACACCTCAAAGGTCTGAAGAGAGGAGTTGGCCTGCTGGGATGTGACGTCAATCAATCAAAAAGGGAAAACCTAAATGGAAGTAATATATTAGTAAAGAACATACTCTGAAAAAACTAATAATAGAAGAACTATATATTAAAAATTGATAGAAAGTGTAAATGAAGGAAAAAATAAAATATAATTGCATAGATTTTTTAAAGAAAGTGAGCAGAAAGTGAGCAGTTAAAATATATCCCGACTTGGATTATGAACAGGGATTAATGGTGCGGCAATTGTTTGGCGTGGGATATTTAATAAAATAAAGAATCAAATAAATCAATGGGTAAGTATTGACGATTGAAACCGATCTGTCATCATGGCGGATACACCTCTTTTACATTTATGTCGAACATTACCGAGATACACAGTGAAAATAAGGAAATATAATTCAGAATGGGTCAGAGGCACAACCAATAAGACACGTATGCTGTTTCCTCAGGTGGTTTCGCTGTCAATAGATGTATTGCGGTATATGGTGACATATTTGCATGGCACACATAAGGGGAAAAAGTTGTAGAAAAGATTTGCCATTATAGAGCATTGGAAAATGTACCAGAGTGAGAAGGGAGATCCAGCTTATAGGAAGTGGATGCTTAATCAGCATAAAGGGGAGGATAAAATGCCTTGGGCTCCCCTTTCCCCTCCAGAAGAGTGCAGATACAGAGGAGAAGGGATTTTACCATTTGAAGGAATTAAAAGCAGCAGCGGGGTATGTTAATCCAAGCATGCGGAAGAGAGCAAGAGCAGAGAACGCAAAGATATATCAATGCGCGATCAAAGTAAACAGCTGAGAGGAAGGACAGACAAGATAGACGAATAGAGATAGAGGAAGGAGCAGGGAAACAGAAAGAAATAAAAGATACATTTGAGGAAATAATGATAGAACAGAATGAATGGATTTGAGGACAAATATTGCTTAAGCAAGATGATAAAGGCATTGAGGGGGTTCGAGAGAGAAGAGCGGGAAAGGAAAGAGAAGGAAGAGAAAGAGAATATAAAGAAGAGAGGGACAAAGAGAGCCAGCGAGGGGAAGAATGAAGAAGACATGAGCAGGAAATGAGGAGAGGCTAGAAGAGAAGAAACAGGAAGAGATAGTAGCCCAAAGAATGAAAGTCTATAGGTTGCAACGAAGGCAAGAGGAAGATGAATTGAGGGAGATGATGAAAGAGAAGAGGAAATGAATAAGAATAGAGGATTTAAAAGATGATGAAATAGAATATTTATGCCATAGGAGCATAGTGCTAATTGATAAACAAGAACTATTGGAGGAGGAGAGAGGGCCACAACAGCCCTGTAAGGAGCTGCAAGGAATGTCACAATCAGCATGGGCTGGTGGGCAGGATACAGAGGACATAGAACAAAGGCTCTGGAAGCTATATAGGCAATTGAGGGACAGAGGAAGGTACAACACCCAAGAGAATATAGTAGGAGCCCTATTAAAGAGAACCAAATGTAGATATAGTGAAACCATAACAGATGAGTGTGGAACATTGTCTTTAAATAGATTAGACGACGAGAAAGGAGACAATATTCACACAAGCTGGGGTATAATGATGTCAGACGAAGAAAGGGAGGAGAACAAAATGGTGCAAAGAGAAGATGCATGCAGGTTTTTTAAATATTCCAGTGCAGAAAAAGGAATACAATTGTCAGATTTAAAAGACCCTAAAAGATGTACACCAGAATCAACACCTTATGTTGAGCTACCGCCAGCAGTACCGGGGACATATCCCCGCCATTATGTAAGAAGGTTAAGATCATTACCAGCAAGGAAACAAATGGGCAAGGCTAGTACCATTGTGAAGACAGGGAGTGTAGGTTAATATGATTATTTGAGAAGGGGGGAGGATGACCACACTATATACCATGGCCGCAGATGGATAAAAATAATTTAAGGTGTAAATTGCTCAGTTTAACTTCCGGTGTGCGAAAATAGATTTATGAATTAGAAAGCATGACATCAGGAATAACGTTAGCTATACGTGATATAAAAGAACTGCTAGCAGCCATTCTAGGGGAGAGAGCTGGCAGCCTTTGGAAGCGAGCAGGTAATGCAGGTGTGACTGCGCAAAGCACGGCACACTATGGAGCACCATTTAATAATTGCAGAGCAGAAGTATGGTGAGCAATAAGAGTGCAATATCCGAATACATCAGACATGGGTGTGATTATTACTAAGAAAATGGGAGAGGGTGAGAATCCTGTTGCCTTTATTCAAGCTATACAGGACAGATGGCTACAGGAAATGCGTGAACCATGGGATAAAACAGTAGCATTACTTTACCGCATTTTGTGTCGGGGGCTTCTTGAGCCAGTGCAACAGCAATTGAAATAACAGGTGGGAATGGAAGTGAAGTCATGGCCCGAAATACTGTTGACAATCATGTGTCACTGTCAATTAATGCAGGATAAAAATAAGAAAAAATCAGAAAACAGAAAGCAGGACGAAGATAGCCATTGAGGGAGCAGTATTGACAAGTAACGAAGGAGGGGTAACACTGGATATCCTGCAGATCAGCGCAGGTATGCTTTTTGGTGAAGAGGAAAAGGGAATGGGATTAGAGGAATAGGATGAGGTGGATTTCAAAAATCTCAGGGGAAAGGAGGGTTGGAATTGTGGAGGAATGGGACATAAAGCTAGTTCATGCAGAAGCAGAGGAGGCATAAAACAGAATTGGCATGGTCCAAGAAGGGGATGGGTTATTCTCCACATTATAATGCAGAGTTGCAGGAATATTATGCTCAAGATCACACGTATGCTCGGATGCATGCATCTCAACCCCAAAAAATGCAGCTAGCACTGCTGCAAATGCTATTGCCACAAAGGCAGCCACAAGCCTGCAGGCCCAGCTGCAGCAAACACTAATATAACAGGCTGTGGTGCCACAATGGAACATGACTTCAGGAACACAGCAGGCACCCACACCTAGAATGGGAAGTATGACAGTGATAGGAGGAAATCCTTTAACAGGTGCAGGGATGAATGTATATCCACAATAGGACAGCCCACAGAGTGACTTGATGTGTTCAGTACTATCAGTGACACCAGACACCCAAAAATCTCTGCATGTGTTTTATCGTGTGTGGCTTGGCCATTTTCAAAATAGTCTTAGCTCTTTCAGAAGTAACCTTTTCCCTTCATGCTAAATCAATTGGCCTAAGCAAAACACTTCTTGTTGACAATATTGTAACTTTTCCTTGTCAACCATATATCCTTTGTCAGCGAATATGATCATCAGCTGGACAGAATCGCGCCTGCACTCTTCATCTGAGGTGCTGCAAACTAGAATGTCGTCTACGTATTACAACACAATGCTTTCCAAAGCGATATTGCTTAAGTCCATCTGAAGGACTCTATGGAAAACCGACGGGGACTCGCGGTACCCCTGTGGCTAACAAGTGCTTTTCAGTCGAGTTTGTCTCAACGTAAATGACGTCAGCTCCTGCAAGTCTTTATGCAATGGGATTGAGAAAAACACATTTTTCAAGTCAATCACTGTGAAATATTGTGTGTCAAGAGGTATATTACATAGAATTGTAGACGGGTTTGGGACTAGAGGAAACTTGGCTTCTACAATTTGGTTTATCAGCCTTAAATCTTGAATTAGTCACCAAGACCCCCCCTTAGATTTTTTGATAGGATACTCCGCAGTATGACATGGTGACTCTGACGTCACTAAGATACCCTGGTCCAACATGGTGGAAATCGTCTTAAAAATACCTTCATCTGCCTCTCGAGACATCGGATACTGTTGTGCTCGAGGTAAAATTGCTCCTGGTTTCAATTTAATTTTTATTTCTCCAACCCCCTTGAATAGGCCTACATCATAGGGGCCTGTGGTCCATAAGAAAACTGGCACTTTCGCAATATCTTTGTCACAATATTCAGGACGCTTTTGTGCTAACATCATTTTCTGAGGAACTTCTCTTTCAATCGCTGTAACCCAATAAGTAATGCTCTTCTCAAATATCACCTCATCATCAGATGGATGATTCCCAAACAGATCTTCAGCAGTGACGTAGGTCAATCTTTAACCTTCTCCAATGGCGATTACTGCACACCTTTGCCTGCCCTCATCATCATTGCCATTAAGCAACGCCATGTCCCCTTGCACTATGGCTGCTTGTATCTCTAAGGAAAAGACTAGTCCCGTTTCTTCAAGCATAGGTATTCTTGGCCTAAACAGAAATTCATCAGGAGTTCTCATTGTTCTGCCTGCTAATCCTGGCAGCCATGAGATTAGGATGCGTACCCCATACTGAAAGAACTCTGGTTCTAATGGAATTGTTTGCATAGCTATTTGTCCTGCAAATGCCATGATCATTTCGTACACGTTTACATAATGCTTTCCTGGCGTTGCACACACTATACCTTCATCAGTGAATGAGATGGTCATATTCAACGTAGTCATTAAATCTCGCCCTAATATATTGACAGGTGTTTGCCTTGAACATAGAAGTGGCACCTTCATGTCACATTCTCCTACAGAGACTGCTAATTCTTCAGTAAAAGGAACTCTACTCGTTGCTCTTGTGAATCCCTGAGTATTCAAGGCATTGCCAGACATTGAAAACTTTCCCTCCCATATACATGAGCTCATTGCATCCAAGTCTACTAAGAACAAAAATTGCTTGCCTCCTATACTGACGTCCACACCCTTGGTTTCTTATGGGGGTTTGGCGTCACGAATAGTATTGAACACAACAGGTCTCCCAGTGAGCTGTCCTATTGTGGGTACAGCCTCATCTCATCACTTGTGAAAGGATTCCCTCCATTGGCAGTGACATCATCTACTCTAGGAGTCATTACCTGACCTATGTTCGTGGTTTGCTGAAGCTGTATAGGCGATTACTGTGACTGTCCTTGTGGCAGATTAACTGCTACCTGCTGTGGTTGCAAACCTTTCTGTACTCTCAGCGCTTACTGCTGCACTGTTTGACTCTGTGCAAATCCATCTGCACTCTGCTGCAAATATACAGGTGGATTTGACATCACTCCTTGTGAAAACTGGCCATTTTGCACCATCCCTTGACTCCTACACGTGCAAGCAAAATGCCCTATCATTCCACATGTCCAACATATAGGCGGTGGTCTCCCAACCTGCCGATTTTGCATACTCTGATTACTATTCTGCATATTTTGAAACCCACCTCGGTTATTCTGAAAGCTTCCCTGATTACTCTGCCAATTCCCTTGATAACCTTGCCAACCTCGTCCTCGAAATCCCCTTCCACGTGGAGTATATCCACTATTGTCTTGGTCAAACTGCCTTTGATTATTCACCTGCAGCATTTTTACTGCCTGCTGTGAGTATGATCCGTCTACGCTGGTCAACATTGCCACTTCAATGTCGTACTTGGATAGTTTTTTCTGCACTAACATTGCCTCCTCGCTTTTGCGAGCATCGTCTTTTTTCGATTCTTTTCTTGCAGGAGTCTGCTTTAATGAGCAATGGTCAGCGGAATTTCCGACCACGGTTTAGCCTCTATCCTAACTAACTGCTTGAGCTGCTTCTGTACTGGCTCTGGCAGCCTTTGGCATAATATATGGTAGAACACAGGTATAGATTTCCCCCAAGATTCAAGCGTTTCCAACGCCCAAGATTCCTGAAAATTGTGAATGTAAACCAATGGATCATCTCCTTCCTTCATCATTTTCGTCATTATAGCTCCCATATCTGACATGTCCGGATACAGTACTCAAAGCGCTTTCCAGACTACTGCCCAACACTTATTGAACTGGCCTCCATCGTGAGCGGTGTTGGCTGTAGTAACACAAGGGTACCCTGCCCTTGTCCACACGTCATCATCTCTCCCACTAAGTATGGCGATTAAAAGGCCCTTTATGTCCCCTATAGCCAACATGTTTCCTCCTGTCATTTTCTGTAATTCATGTATCCACTTTCTAGCGCCAGAAGTTAAAATCGGGAGTTTACACCTTAGATTATCCTTGTCAATCTGGGGCCATGGTATATACTGTGGTCTGGCCCCTCCTTTTTCTAACAAAGGAAACTGCGAAGCTCTAAACTCATTTTCATCTCTCATCATTTGTCTATTCACCACTGGGGTGATATTCCTCCATCGCCGTCTACCCGGCAACAATCTTAATCTGTTTACATAAGGTGGTTACTCCCCCCTCTGACTGTGGAGTTGCCCCCTAGGTCGGTCTGACTGTGTTAATGGCTGTGACGCTTTAGACACAGGCACTTTTGCCTGTGGCAAAACAAAGGCACGAAAAGGAAGGCACATCACCTGTCCCAGCTTGTCCTTGCCAGTTCCTGCCTTCTGCCAGGAATGCTGCATCCCAACTTGACTGAACTACAATTCCCGGATGTCACCCCACTAAGGTATTACGTTCAGAAATTCGCTGTTACATCCACCTCTGCATTTCTCCTAGTCTCTCCCATGAGGCCACCACCGGTACTTTAAGTCCTCACCCACCCACTCAAATACCCGCAGCGCTGCCTGCACCATTACAGGACTATTGCGTGTAGCAACCCATGCAGCGAACCCATTGAAGCAAACCCAAAAAACTATCTCTATGCCCCCATTAGTACCTATCCACTGGCCTGTGCCTACTACTAGCAAAAACTAATGTCTCACCCACTTAGTGACTTGCACCTACTACACACGTCAAATGATGTTAAAACTTACGCTAGCCACACAATGTGTTCCTAGTCTCTACTGCGACTGCCGAATATGAAGGAAACCCACTGCCATACTTGTACCTACCCGCTGCACTGCTTAGCCTCTGTTTGGCACTATGTGTATTTTGAAACTAGGTGCCTAGCCTCTGCTTGGCACTATTTAGCCTCAAATGTGTATTTTGAAACTAGGTGCTTAGCCTCTGTTTGGTACTTTTTAGCCTCAAATGTGTATTTTGAAACTAGGTGAACCCATTGCTATATCTACACCTTCCTGTTGCACTGCTTAGCCTCTGTTTGATACTATTTAGCCTCAAATGTGTATTTTGAAACTAGGTGAACCTACTCTCATATCTGTACCTACCTGTTGAACTGCTTAGCCCACTGCGAATTTGAATCTAGGCGAACCCTGAGCCATAATTGTGCACATTGCATGCCAACTCTTTACTGCAAATCCTGCCTATTTGCACACTGCATTTTAACCTTACTGTGAACTCCGAATCTAGGTGATCCCCATTGCCACAATTGCACCTCCCTGTTTTACTTTTTAGCCCACTGTGAATTTTGAATTTAGGTGAATCCCATTGCCACTATTACACCTACCCACTTGCATACTGCCTTTTAGCTCTACTGTAAACCTGAACTTAGATGAGCACTCGAGCTGTACTAGCACTCGAGCCGCCCCCACGAACAAACTATGTATCTGCCATCATTTTACACTGTTCTACTCAGAACTATCCTAAACTTGATCACCCTACAAAACCTTAAAATGTCACAGTCACAGACCAATTAATGCACACAAGTGCACCTCTTGACTTTGCTGGCATAGCTACTAAGCCTTGTAGCGTCCAACAGAGAAACCTTAAACTTTGCGCTAGACTCCCAAGAATCTACGATCCTCTAACTAATGCCCACCTTTCCACTAATCATCCCAAGGGTGCCCTGCCTACTACCAATATCCTACACCACAAAGGCAACAGCAGCCAACACCCACTCCAGTTGAACTGTTGACTGTTCAGAGATCACACCTCTTGCGCTAACTGCCAACACAAAGATCAGCCGGAATCCGTTCCACCCACGCAAACTGGCATAAAAGGTGCATTCATAAATGCCCGCTCCATGGTAGCCCATGCCTCATATATAGCAGACATAATCCAAAATGAAAACATAGACCTATTGGCCATTACCGAATCCTGGCTCCACCCCGCAGCAGGCCCAGCAATTATGCTAGCCACGCCAGACAACTATACTCTCATAAGACTGGACCGTACCACCTCCAGAGGTGGAGGCCTCGCCATAATTGTCAAGAACAACCTAACACTAAGTCTCTCCACACCTCTTAAAACAAACTCCTGCGAATCCCTCACGGCCAAACTTACTATCGCCAACAACCAAACCATCACCATTAATCTGATATACCGCCCACCAGGGCCCTTAGGTTCCTTTGAGGAAGACCTCATGAACTTACTATCTGACAATCTAAAAAACTCCTCACATTGCCTTATCCTAGGAGACCTCAAACTCGGATTTAGTGACCCACTAGACCCCAATGGAACTAGGATTCACCCAAAAGATCACAGAACTCACGCATATCAAAGGAAGGACCCTTGAATGGGTCACCAAACACAATTGCCCAACCACCATTACTTCCATAATGCCCCAGCCATGGACCGACCACTATTTGATATCTTTCACCTTAGAAGCCACACCACCCGATAAATACTAGCAACATAGCTCCCACTAGAAATAAAAGAAATATCACCCCCGAAAACCTCATCCCCCTCATCCTTCCCACACTAAATTCCATCCCAGACCACACCGACCCAGCCACCATGGTAGAAATATACAACGAAGCAATGCTCGCTTCTTTAGACGTCATTGCCCCACTGAAGATCCGAAAGTGCAAACCCCATCAACACTTAAACACATGGTTCACGCCCCATCGGAAAGCTGTCAGGCAAGAAAAATGTCTAAGAGAAAAAATCTGGAGATCAGACCCTTCCGACTCCAACAAAACCAACCTGAATGAACTAGCCACCCTCTATAAAAAAGAAATGATCCTAGCCAAACAAACATCCTACAATTCCCGAATCTCCCAAGCCAACTCACACACTAAAGAATTGTTTGCTATCCTTAAAGAGATAGAAACCCCCATTCAAGCACCTGACTCTTACCTTACGGATAAGAACTGGTGTACGGGCGTACAAAATGCCTTGGCCAATAAGATAACAATGGCTCAGATGAAGATTAACAATAAAAAAGATAACATTATTGCGTCTAAAATTGACATCAATGACGCCACACCTAAGACAGCCACGAATACCTCACCACCACCGCAATCAACTTTAACTCCTCCTTTATCACTGACTGCTAGCTACCACTTCCGGAAAGTATCTACCAAAGAAGTTGAGAAAGTTATCCTCACCCTCAAACCATCCAATTGTCAAGGCGACCCATGTCCAGCCCAAATCCTAAAAGACGCTGCTCGTGAACTCTCCCCCTTCATCACCAAACTCATTAATGCCTCTTTCACATCAGGTACTATACCCAACAACCTGAAACACTCATGGGTCCTCCCCCTCCTCAAAAAACAAACACTCGACCCCTCCATCCCAACTAATTACTGCCCCATAACCACAGTGCCATTCCTATTAAAAATCCTGGATAAAGTAGCATACTTACAAATTCAGCACCACCTAGAACAAAATCACCTCCTAGGCGTTCGCCAGTCTGGCTTCAGACCTCAGCATGGTACTGAGACTGCACTCCTAGACCTCAAGGCACAAATAGACACACTAAGAGGCAAAGACAAGGCGGCACTCCTACTTCTCCTTGACCTTTCAGCCGCTTTTGACCTGGTGGACCACTCAATACTATGCAACCACTTGATCTCCGTGGCTTGCTTCTCACAGGAGGCAGTCGCTTGGATCCAGTCATTCCTTGATAATCGAACAATGCGAGTATTCTCCATACTAGCAGCTGCAGACCCCGCGCCTATATTATGCGGTGAACCCCAAGTCTCCTGCGTCTTGCCCACTCTGTACAATATCTTCACAAAGCCCCTTTTCGACGATCTAGATGGTCTAGGTATCACCTACACTAACTACGCGGATGATACACAGATCCTCATCCCGTTGACGGGAGATTATGATAAGGATTTGGCCTTTGTGAACAGAGTGTACCTAATCATCTAGGCATGGATGGCCTCCCACGGTCTATGCCTGAATGATGACAAAACTGAACTCCTCATTCTAGGTACTCCCTCCAACATTAAAAAACTGGGTCCCAATTACGCCTCCCTCATAATTGATGAAAACACCATCACCATCGCCAAAGTAGTCAAAACTCTGGCTTCTACTTACCTCCACACTCACCTTTGGTAAACAAGTAAACGCTTTGGCATCTGCCACATTCTGTAATTGCAAACTTATTAGAGGAGCCAAACCATTCCTCTCACCAAACAACTGCATCACCCTAGCGAGAGCCCTAATCTTATCCAAATTGGATTATTGCAACACCTTATACTTGGGCAGCAACAAATGTATCACTTCCAAAATCCAAACCCTCCAAAATAATGCCCTGAGAGCCGCTCTAAGTCACCCCAAAAATGCTCACATATCTGATCTTAGAAGATCCGTCAACTGGCTCTCTACAAAAGATGAAATCATCCTTAAAACTGCATCCCTGACACACAAATACCTTAACCATGCGGCCCCACAATGCCTCACGGACAGACTCATCAGACAAACAGCCTCCCGCCCCCTAAGAAAAGCTAACTCTAACCTGCTACTAGTACCTAAATTTAGGCTTACTAAATCCGGTGGGAGCAGTTTCCCTGTTAAAGCAGCTCAATATTGGAACTCCCTTCCTCCTGCATTAAGAGAAGATTTACCCTACCCACAATTTAGATCCAGTCTCATTTACTGGATAATGAAACATGACGCCTGACCATACCTGACATGTAAACTGACCTACATCCTTTCTAGGATATCTTGTATATACGAGACTCCATTAACTGTGCTATATCTATGTGTCTCATACCTACTTCTGTTATTTATTCTAAATACCTACCTGCTATGCCTACTTTTTCGTGCACACAGCATTGTAATGTTATACTTACCTGGTTCCCACAGGGACATCGATCGGCCCCGGACAGCTGCAGTCTCCACCAATGTGATGCGTAGTGAAGAGATGACAGTCTGGACTGGCCCACCTTATCTTGTCTGCTGGACTCGTAGAAGTATTCTCCTGCAAGTGGAGAAAGGGATTTAGCCACCCGTGGACTTTAGTGATGGCCCCCCAACAATTCTCGTTCTCCCCACTAATCACCTCCGATATTCCCTTTTGGTAACATCACCTTATGTTTTTAAATGATGAGCTCTCCATCCTGCATGGCATGCAGGGGCGCGTAGATACCAGTTACTTCACTGGGTTGAAGGCAATGGAGGAGTTCCGCAGGAATATTGACTCCAGTGTCTATAAAGTTCAAAGAGTTCAATATGTCTGATGTTCACTCTTGTTCCATTCCCTCGTTAGGTTGCAGCGGGGTCCAAAAGAATATTGCCTGAGGCAGCTGATGGCGTTCAGGTAAGAGTCTGTATTACCAAACACTGTCCGGTAAAAGTTGCATGAGTTTAACTTGCTATTTGCTCTCCCTTTATAGGTGCGGCATAGGAAGATGCAGCGAATTAAAGAATAATACCTCCGGTGGTAAAGCAGGTAAGCCTATGGTGGCAAGAGATTGTCCTTATTGGTTTTCTCGGCTCACCTTGTTATTCCTTTTGCTTTCCCCCCAGATGCTGGGTTTCAACGAAGAAAATGATGGAGGCAGCGCCGAGTCGAAAGATGCGGTGGACTGGTGAGTATAACGCGGCGCTGTTGCTGGCGAAGCGACGTGTGCTGAAATAATGTCCTTTCCAGGCTCTGAGATATGCTGGGTCCGGAATCAGGTAAGGAATCAAATAATGTCTGTGATCTAACCCCTTCTCCTTTCTTTGCCTTTTGTCTAGGAGCTCCGGATTTGAGGCGGATGTGGCAGAAGACTGGATGCTGACTTGCAGACACAGTGAGCGTCACGCTGCTGGATGCAGAATAACGCAAAGCATGGGCTGCTGTTTGGGCGTGGTTTAAATAGCCTACAAAGTAGTCCCAGGTAAGAAGTTCCCCAGAACCACACCCAAGTGAAAAATAGTCCCTGTAATAAAATAGTCCCATCCAGGTCTCACGTTGGCTTGGACTCATTGGTCTGCATAAGGTAAGTAAAGTCTATGAGCCTGGCGCCTATGGCGCCAGTACTGATTTCTATGATGAGCCTGGCACCTAAGGCGCCAGGACTGAATCCAAACAGCCCCCAGCCGGGACTGTTGGGGTTTTATTGAGTATCTGGATGCCTGCTCCCGGGGCTGATGGACTCGATCCGGATGCCCGGGGGTAGGCATCATGACATGTAACCTTAGCTGTACTATGCCTATATGTAACTATGTAACCCAAGCTTGACAACCTTTCTTCATCTGATGTTTCTCATGCCCAACTCGTACAACTTCTCTCTTCGTCATCTCTATTTAGAGTCAGTATTTCTAAAGACCGCTCCTTATGCCTTGCACTACATAAGACTTCCCCTGTGTCATACAACTGAGTGCTCTCGAGATGGTCATTTTTTCCCTTCGCCTTTGGCTCTTTCTGAGCTCTCATGTCATGGTATACTTTATCAACCACTTCCCCAATGCTCCTTGAGTCAAACTCGTCTTCTAGATTTACTCTAGACGGACCTGATAATGACTCGTATTCTCTGAAGAATTCTTCTATATCCTCCCATGCTACTTTTGGATCAGGATTTCTTACTTTCTTTTCCAAGTAATCAAGATTGCGTGCTCTCTGCCTTCTTTTACATTCCATATCATTGTCAAATTCTCTTTGCTTTCTAGCTTCCTCTCTCACTCTGCCTTCATCTTTCCTTTTCATATCCCTTCTTTCATTTGCCCTTCGTATCTCCTCATCCCTTCCTCTTTGCATCCTTTTATCGCTTTACTTTTGTTCCTCTTCTTCTATTCTTTTTCTTTCTAACCTCTCTTGTTCATCAACTGTTCTTTGTTTATTGTCATGTTTTCTTTGCTCTTCTGCTCTCTCTTGCTTTTTAGCTTGCTCATCTTGATAGAACTGCTCTCGTCTCTGTCTATCTTTCCTTTTCGCTCCTTGTTTTACATCCTCGATGCCTTTACCATCGAGTTTAAGCAAAATCTGACCTCCCATCCATTTGTTCTGTAAGAGCACTATCCCATCAGTTTTATCTATTTCTCCCTTCCATCTCTTTATGTCTCTTCCTATATCTAGAGATGTCCTTGCTCGATCACTTCTCTCTTTATAGCATCTCTCCTTGTCCCTTGGGAATTTGGAGATTACATCTTTCGCAATATTTTTCTCTGGACCCTCATCACTACTTTGCGTAGGTGACTCATATGCCGGGTTGCTATACCCTGCCGCTCCTTTAACTTCCCTTAATGAGTATAGCCCATCGTCTTTCTTATTCCCGTCTTCTATTTCAGACAGGGCGGCTGGAGCTGAGGGGTCTTCACCCGCCTCCTTGCATACATTAAGTATCCAATCTAAGGGAGGCTCCTCATCTTTCTCCTGTTGACACATTTGCCAAAGCTATAAGTTCGCTAGGCACTTGTCTAGCTTCTTCCCAGTATATGCAGCATGCAAATATGTCGCCATATGCTGCAAGACTGCTTTCGATAGTGATCCGCCTTGTGGCCACTGTATAAACATTTTGTCTGCGGTTCCTTTAACCCACTCTGCACTGTACTGCCTAAGTTTAGGTGCATGTTTTGGCAACTGCTTTCAGAGATGCACTAATGGAGTAACATCCTCCATTCTCAATTTGTATATTCTTAACTTATTTAACGCTCGTTTGGTTTTGATCACAGGTTTAAAGCACGTTTCAAAAGAACAATACCATATGAGCGAGCACCAATTGTTGCAAGCTCCAATCCCGTTTAATCACAATTGTACTTTAATCTTGCTAAAAACCAACCATCAAATACAATTAAAACAATCACTTTCTTTTCCCGAACTTCGCACTTCTCTCATTTATCATACATTTTTTCTTTAGCTATGACGTCTTCATACTTTCAAAACCACATAAAATAAACAGACAAACTTAACGGTCCCATAAAGTTTTCTACAATCTTCTTCATTAAGACTTGTCTTAACCTCTAAAAAAAATGCTCCTTACAGAACTTAAATCTATCTCTTTAGGTCAGTTTTTAATCAGGCCCGTTTTCTATATCATCCACAAACGGGATTTTAGATTAAGATTTCTTCTAACGTTCTTTAAAATTTAGGTGCAGGGTGTATCCTCTTTATCATGGGCTCTCACATGATATTACTTCTTATATTGCTCGCCACACTCAAGTCAATATGTCATTCCCCATATATATATATATATATATATATATATATATATATATATATATATATATTTTTTTTTTTTTTTTACACTCTTGCTCTTTCGTTACGTTTATCCTGCCTCCCTCCGTTACGCTCCTTTTTTTTATTTGCCACACTCCTCAGTTTCTATTCAACATTTGCATATTTTCTTCTTCGGAACCTCAGGATCGCCACCTTCGTTATCGCCTCTTCAAACTGTGGTCCGCTCGTTGTAGAAGTGGAGTGGCGCTAAGCCCTGAGAAGCGAAGGGCTGAATTCTGTTTTGATGGCAAGCTGTCCGACTGTTGGAATCTGCAAATCAAAGTACTTTTGTGGTCTGCACACGGACTATCGTGAGACCATTGTGAGAAGGGAGCAGCCGTCCCTTTAAGGAATTCATCACAGCTGTGTGTGGGGAGCACACCGACGTGCAGTGTGAAATTGCAAAACAGTTTGCCCTTGCAGCGCTAAGCCCTGAGAAGCGAAGGGCTGAATTCTGTTTGGCTGTTATTAATATAAAGCTCATATTACATCATCAAGATGCCTCCCATTCGCAGCTTCAAAGAGCCACAGTTTGAGCAGAAAGCTCACAAATTTAAATACACGTTTAAAAAAAATAAAACAAAAAGAACCTAATACAGTTGGAAGGGACGAAAAGACACTCAAAGCTGTGGCACAATCAGACTAAATATCTGGTGCGTGAGTCTTCGCTAGGCATCGCAGAGGAGTCGCGAGTTGGAATGGCCGCGGTATCTTCAGCAACAGAGGTGGTAATTCATGCTACTTCCGCTGGTTCAGTCGCTCGCCCCCAGACGAGAGCGACTTCAAAACTTCCACAACAGCAGCGCGAAAGACCTGCCAAGGCGCAAGCTGAAATAAAAGAAAGAGGTAAGACTCTTTCCCATTTGAACTTAGACAGTCCCAGAAAACCTGCAACCTCGCCCAACGAAAGTACTGTGAGACAAGAGGCCGGCGGGAGGGATGAAGGGAGGGAAGGAGGCGGGCTTGAAGCCCACAACAATCAAGGAAATAGTGTGTTGAAGATAAGAACACCCATCATAACGGCTGACATTGAAACAACCGCTGAAATAATACAAGAAACACAAATTGGGCTCAGCAAACAAATACCTGAAATTAATGCACAGACACAATGTGAGGAAAACGGTGAAAGCAAAAACCAGAAACATTGCCCGGCAATTCCAAATAGCGAATTAAGCGCAGAAGCAGGGGTCATGCAGTTAGCCAACGGAAAAGATCGAAACAGGGATGAAATAAATCAAACGGCAAAAAAGCCAACAGCCCATTTAAACGTGACAGATGCCAAACTCACAGATTTAGGATTGATCATGTATGCCGAACACAAAAACAGAAGTGCTGTAAGAGTGGATACAGAAGAGAGTAGTGAAAGGAGTATCAACTTAGAAAGTAAGAACGGTGGCTTCAATATGATCGAAGGACAGCAAAAATGAGATCTAATTAACTTGCACAAACTAAACAAGAGTGGAAAACAGTCAACAGATGAAAAGAGTGAAAATAGCAGGAACCTCGTGGAAAACGACAGGCAGTCTCGCAAAGAAGGTCTAGATGAATCAATCTACTCAGATGCAATGCATCGGAAATAATGATAATGATCGATAAAGGTGAAACTCACGATGGAGGAAACAGCAGAAGTTCTCAAGAGGTCCTGGCAAACATAAAAGAAATAGAAGAAAATACGCAGGACACAAGCAGTGACGGTCATGATCAACCAAAGACAATAGAAGTGAAGAACAAACAGGATGAAAAAACTAAAAATAAATCAGCACTAGACGCAGGGCCAAACGAGAAAGAATATAGAATGTTGGAATCCTTAATGAAGCAGAGGAGTCAGAGAAGAGAAAACACACAGAAAGATGGGAACGAATTACATAAACAGATTAACCGATTACTTCAAATAGCAAAGAACAAACAGCAGTCGCCCCTAATAGGGAAAAGGAATACAGAAAGGAGTCACAGTCATGAAATCTCAATTGCAGACGACATAGGAGAACAGGAATGGCGTGAATAATTTATTAAAACAATGGAAGGAAAAACAACAAAGGGCACAACAAATGAGAAAGGTATTGCAAATGGCCATGAAAGCAGTCCAATGCAAATAAGAGACCTAACAAAGGATCGTGGGGCGAGACCGAAAGTGTATGATGCCCCACAAACACATCAATTAGGGAAAAACCCTAACCTGGGAACAGGACTCCGACTGGTCTTCAATGCTGAATATGCTGATCTAGCGATGTCATCACCTCAAGACAAACGATATTTGCAATCAACGTTCACCTTGAACAGACGGATCCAAAATGAACCCTTACACAATGGTAATCAGTTTATCAACAAGGGCAAGCTTGTAGCAATCTCAACACAAATGGAAAATTGTGAAACTACACCAAAGAGATGGAGACGAAACAGTGAAAGTAAGGAAAGTAACAACAAAAAGTCAATAGAAAAATGAAAACAGAGTCTCCGGAACAAAGAAAAAACAATGACAAATTTGGACTTCTCCACAGAGACAGGCATACAACTACAGAACAATGTAATGGCAGCGATAACCATCTCACTGGACCCGTACATGAATTGTACAAATCCATCAATGAAAACGTAAAGGACAACAACGCACTTTTAGCGCTGATGTTAACAAAGCTTTCCGCACGAGAAATCACTGCTTTAAAAATAGAAGCAAGGTTAAATCATGAAGCAGAAACATCGGCAGCTTGGCAACGAAGATTATTCGACCTAGCCAGTGGAGACAGACACGAGAAAGATCAACTGACTAACGCCATGTTAGACTCACTGAAATGGATGCGCAAAACAGTGGAAAACACAGAGCGGAACAAAAAACCACACAGTCCCGAGAATAAGATCAGACACATAGAAGATAGAGAAAATGTGCAAGACTCCCACAGAACGCAGTCACAAAACAGAGAAATTCAACGGCATTGCATGGAAAGCATAGCCGTTAAAAAGGCAAACAAAGAGGTGATAAGCCAGGGGAAAGTTCAGGGGTAAAACTGACAAGCGAATGAACAAAGCTCCAGAAACAGAGTGGAAAACAACAATCCCCAGGAACAAGTTGAGGATCTAACCATCAAGAATTACACAAAGATTATTGCTAGAAGATCTCTCTGTTTCAAGGAAAAAATGTCTGCTCCGTGGTGCTAGTTTGGCCAAGAAACTAGTTCTGAGGGGTTGGAAGACACGGATTGCACCTATTGTGGAAGACTGGATTGAGGGAATGTCTGGGCTTGCAACCATGGAGAGGGTGATTTATAAGCGACAAGGGAGGTTGAGATTACATGAAAAGATCTGGGATGATTTTATAAGTTTGTATTAGTTCTTTGATGGTTATTTGTATATTATATTCTGTGTGTACTTAATTGCTTTGTTTTAATTATATTAATTGGTTTGCTTGTTTTTCTTTGTGTAAATCTTATAAATAAATAAATTTAAAAAAAAAATACTCTTAAAAAAAAAAAAGGAATTACACAAAGAACAATGTGAGCTTTAACAAAGACGACTCCTTGATTGAAATGGGTGAAAGTGAAGGCAAGGAGAATAACACGGACTAGGATGAGCTATACCCTGTATTTGGACCGGCTCAAAGGCCGGGTAGCCAAAAAAACAAGGGAGATAGCTCAAAAGGTCCACAAAGAAAAAAAGAGGAGATAAAAGAAGTCAGTAAACTGAAAAACACAAAAATGGTTCAGAGTAGGCAAAAGAAAGGAACAAGAGCATTCTTTTGGAACATAAAACCAACAAGAGAGAATGGAAAAGAGCCTGAGAACGAAAAAAAGGCCTACCGCCCATTGTGATCCCAAAACACAATGAAAGACAGGTCAGGATTGAAAATAATAAGGAAGAAAGTGAATTGGAGTCGATCAATGGTTCAAGAGACCTGATCGAAGATGCTTCTTATTATATTGAAGATGCCGCCAACAGCTCCATGCTAAATCCATTGGAAGATGGGGAGAAAGCTCAAATAAGTCAGAATGAACAAATGACAAAATTGGCCGGGAAAAACGTCAGTGAGTATTCACAAATTGATTCTGAAGAGGAAGATCGTGAAGTACGCAGAGAATTCTTGACAATGGATGAGAAAAGAAAATTAATAAACATAGAAAAGACATGGAAAGATGAGCCAGAGATTTAAATCGACTCCTCCAGAAAGAACAACAAGCCATGGAATCCAAAGCAGCCATGCACGGAACACAGATACGATCACAAAAGGAAATACACGCAAAAACAAAAAATTAACGGGGTAACTCGGTGAAGAAGGTCTCCATAGAAAACGAGGACGAAAATCTGAAACGAAAAAACGTGATGCTCCTACTTCATTGCGTGTCAAGATTGAGAAAATTGAGAAACGAAGACATAACAGTGGTGGAATACATCGACGAAGATTGAGTCAACAAAGTGATTTTACATCTCAAGTTGACATCAGACAAAGAGCTAAATAATAAGAGAAGGCAAAGAGCTGTTGTAATGTGGATATGAAGTACGAGAAAGACACAGTACATCAAACCTGGAAGATAAGAACAATGAACCAGTGATTCAAGAACAGAGAAAGACGACAAAGGTCCCACAGGTAACAAAAAAACGACGGAAAACCATCAGAAAGAAAACTTCTAAATAACAGTAGCAAATCGCAATTCGAAGCCGAGAGAGGAGGAAAGAGAAGAGGCAAGAAAAAGAGAGGTCAAGAATGGAAATAGAAAAGACAGTCTGAAGAGAGACCTAAAGCTCCAAGAAGACTGGCAATGGCTGGCAAGTTCTCTATCGACAGAAGGGTATCATCAATAGAAAAAAAGAATGCATCATTGGTTGGGGAGACAGTGATCTCATGGAACACAAGGGGTTTCAAACATTTGATGAACAAAGAAAACCCCCAATTAAACATAGCCACAATAATATGCCTACAAGAAACCTGGATATGCGAACTCTCAGTAAGCAGGGAATTTGAGATCTGTTTCAATCCAGCGAAAAAAGGACTTGAGGGGAGGCCATCAGCAGGAATAATCACCCTTATAAGAAAGGGCAGTGGATGGTGAATAATAGACAAAGGTAATTCAACCAACTTTGTACAATGGACACTACTAGAAAACATAAGTGACAAAAAAAGAGGCATCAACGTTCACTTTGGTGATAAATGTATACTGGAATCCAGTAGGAATAACAACTGATCACTTTCTGGAAGTAATAACAGAAACAATAGTTGCCAGGTTGGAAAAGAAACCGCAAACTCAAATAATTGTATGCAGTGATCTAACATAAAATGCTTAAAAGCAAACGTTACCACACGACTAGAAGCACTAAGTTTGGGTACAACAAATGCAGCCAGATGGGTGCAAATGGCAAAAGGATTTAATTTGCACATGTTAAATGGTCAAACAACTGGGGACATTCCCGGAGCTCATACGCGGTCAAACGGCCAAGTGGCATCTACAATTGACTACATATGGGTGTTCTCGACCATATTACGAGAAATAAAACAGAAAGACAGTGATCACAAAATCTTGAAAGCAACTTGGCGGAATGAGGTAAAGTCAAAAATCCCACAAGAAATCAAAGTGAAAATTCCCAAATTGGAGCTGAATTAGTCTGTCAACTGAATAAGGTTGACAAAGAAAGACATACTAACACTGAAAGGTCAACTCAACGAGTTGGATAATATTCAGACGGGACATCTAAACTATCACACACTGCTGGAGGTATATATTGTAAAGAAGTCGGGGCTAAAAAATGAGGCCCTAATACCTATACACATATACAGCAGTGAACTGGTGAAAAAAAGAAAACAACTAAGAAAAAAAAAAAGACTCGATTGAAGAAAGACAAAGGAACATCAAGGAAAGTGAAAGCCAATCCAAAAACTGGCTAATGGAGTTCAGATACAGAAGACAACAAGAACAAGGGGAGGCCATGCTAAAGGCTCTGCAGAAGAAAAACACAAGAGAAACATGGGACCTAATCAACAACTGCACACTGAACCAACAAAACAGGTTAATTACTGGTGTCTCCAAACTAGAATGGATAAAGCACTATACCAAAGTGTTTACAGCACAGACTGAAGACATGGATCTTCCTGATGCGACAACCGAGCACGCCTGGATGACAATGATGAACGAGGAGGAAATAGAGACCGCGATTCGGAAACTGAAAGACTTCTCAGCTGCCGGGCCAGATGGTGTATCGAACATCCACTTGAAAAAAGATCCAAAATCATGGGCATCAATAATAAACAAATTGTTCAAAACAATTGAAACGCAAAGAAAGATACCTGAAATCTGGAATAAAAGTATAACTGTCCCGATCTATAAAAAAGGTCAACACAACATGCCAACCAACTATCGGCCCATATCGCTACTAGCAACAACAGGAAAGCTATTTGCGGCAGACCTACAGAAGAATTTATCAAGGTGGGCTGAAATGTTTAACATCATAGACAATCAGGGTGCACGAAGAGAACAAGCACGGATTTAAACCTTTTCATTTTGAAAATGTCAAAAACAAATGCAGTCGAATTTAAAAGGTATTGCATCTGGCATTCATTGACTTAAGTCAAGCGTTTGAATCTGTTAATAGAAGGAAGCTATGGGAGAAGCTAAAAAAGTGGAACTGTCCCAAAGAACTATTGAACCCTATAAGGGAGCTACATCAAAATACGACAACACAAATTCAGCTGAATGAAGAGGGCGATTTGACAGTAGATATCGCAATAAAGAAGGGCGTAAAACAAGGCTGTCCACTTGCGGCTACGCTATTTAAATTGTACATCGCTGATCTACCAGATATAACAGCAAACACAAGACACTTCAGCCTGAAAATAAACGATCAGGAAGCTGAGATAATATGTTACGCCGATGACATAGTTCTATTGGACAACACATGAATTGTACTACAGCGACTCCTAACTAACTTGCAAAAATATATGTCAAAGAACGACCTGATGATTAACGTGGAAAAATCAAAGATCATGACTGTGAGTGGTAAGAACAGCGCTGTGATGAAAAAATGGGCGATAGGAGGAGAAAACCTAGAATGATTACCTGAGATAAGATACCTGGGAGTTGGAATCAACATCTCGAGAGTGAAAAAAAACTGGAAGATGTCTTGTTCACAAAAGTTAAGAACCTAAGTGCACAAGGAAGAGTGTTGAATGGTAAATTTGGTAAATTCTCTCTATTGCCAGTCAGAATGTTTTACGTACAGAAAGTACTACCCCTGCTAACATATGGGAGCGAAGCTGGAGTGAACCTTTCTCACAAAATCTGGCCCAAGTTGGAAAGTGGTTTTTGGAAACCGCTATTGAAGCTACCAAGAAACACCCCAATTGTAGCAATAAGATCTGAACTTCGGCTGGAGTCTCTAGAAGCCACCATGAAATGGAAATGACTAGGCTTGTTGAGAAAAATCAGTGAAGAGAGCCCGGTAAAGGGCTATACAATCTTAGCAACGAAAGGCCAGGGCAACAGCTCAACTCACCTTAATCACTGGAAAAGTGAATGGAGTCGGATCTTACTAGAATTGGAATCTTCAGATGAAGAACTGGTGACAAACCCTGACAAAATAAAAGAAAAACTCTTTAGACAAGATTGGATATCAACCACAGAATCCAAAATGAAGTTGAAGAACATAAAGAACATGACAGGGGGGTTTCGGAAAAGAAATGTGCTACTGGAGTACTTGTCAAGATTCCCCTCAAACACCCATCGAGGTAAACTGATGAAAATCCGATTAGGAGTTTATCCGACAAACGAATACAAAAACAGAACAGGAGGTAGAGGAACAAACTAAGGTTGCTGTAGATTTTGTCTGGAAAACCATCAGCAGGAGACACCTTTCCACCTTATCGTGAACTGCAGAGCAGTAATAAAAGAAAGAAATCAAATGTTGAAAAGTCACAAGTCATCAATGACACACAGAAGCGACGATGAAAGATGGGATTACTTTATCCAAGGAAACAACCACAGATTTACCTTTGCGGGAGTAAACTTCTTGGAGAAAATATTGACAGATAATGACAAAGAGTCAGAAGGAGAAATCATTTAAAAACTGAAAGAAACGGGAGAAAAGAGGGAGAAAAACATATTTTTTTTAGCTGACTTTAGAGAGTTGGTCATGAAACGGATCAGAATGTATGATAAAAGTTTGCATGTAAACTAAATTTTGCACTATAAAAATAAAATTAAAAAATTAAAAAAGAAGTGGGGAGATTCTTATATAAACTAAAGGGACCTGGCACACCCTCCTTGCGAGGAGTGTCATTTACACTAACCACTATCTACGGGGAGCTTCACATCATGTTCAGCTGAATGGCAAAGGTTGTGCAATATTACCGAGACTCTAAAGTTTACTTATATTTACTTATATTGATGGTCGATGGACTTTTTAAAGAACCATCCACTCTCCGCTACCAAGTGAACTGGGTTCCCCAGCCCTTTAAGATGAGTAGCAATACCCCGGAGATGGATGGGGATGCAGATTTTATTCATACATCAATAATCAAAACGACTCAGGTAGTTTGGCAAAAGGAGAGTCAGTTTTATTAACAAGTATAGAAAACAGGGAGTACAGCGAACATCAGCAGTCGTTCGATCCTCTTACTCAACTCATTGTTAGTAGAAACTGAGGTCATATTGCATAAAATCGTCATCATTGACATTGACCTGTGTCACTACCTACATCGCAAACTACAAAAACCTATCGGGGAAAGTTATAGGCTCTAAGTGAATGGCTAAGTATAAATTCCATATCAGTATAGAACCGTGAAAGAAAGCTATAGGGTGATTGACATCAGGTGTGTTAGCTAAGCCCTCCCTAAAACATATCCACTATGAATGTCACTAAATAGATGACGTTCCATTGGCTACACAGACTATAGGACCCTTGATTACACGGTCCTCTACAATTGGTTGGCTTCTAACCCCCGTCAGTACTTTTCCACCTACATTTAGCAGCACGCAGACTGAACATCCAGGTGTTAGTGGGCTCATCTAGAAACTAGCTTCCCACCAATTATTATATCAATCCATCATCACCTCAATGGTCCAGTGTCAATTACTGCTTTGAAGTTTGGCCTTCAATTTGTACTGTGCTCTGAGAATTTTAAGGAGTTTAGGCTCAGCCTTCTCTTGTGCGTAGGTGTGACCACCTTCATCGTCCAATGTCTTCCTTCCACATGACTGGACACCATGAAATCAAGTTTTTCCTGTATTTAATATTATTTTTTAATAGTCCTCTGACGGATTTCTGAACAGGAGCAGCTTGTTCCTTCACACAATGTGTATCCAATGTCAGCCAATTCCTTTTTGATAAGTCTTTGGCTTCTTGGCTCATCCAACTCCGTCTGCTGAGATTCATTTTTTAATTAAAATTGCTTTTTATCTGTGAAACCCTGAAGTGAGGCCTTCTCATTCAGGTTCAGCACTGCTTTATAACATACAGTGGAAACATCCATATTTTATTTGTCCATATGCATCTACATATATATATATATATATATTGGTGCTTGCCGTGATCTATCTATTATACTCGTAGAACTAGCATCACAATCACTTTGCTGCTTGCGTTTTTTCTGCATCTATAAACATGTAAAATTACTTAATAACTTAATCTGTTTCTGTGGCATTAGCATCTTCACCCTGAGCCCAAGATGTCACTTATCCTTGTAGCTTTCTTGATACCTTATAGAATATCTGCATCCTTTGGTCTCTGCATGTCTTCTGTGTGTGTCATCTCTTTTTGTGTGATGTCACCATTCATCCTTGCCTTTCATATGCTCTGCTTCTTCAGAAATCTCATCCAAATGCCCATCATATTGTCTTGCATGCAGGTACGGTTTTCTCAATGGGTACTTTGCCTCTGAGATTCTCTTAGGTACTGGTATTCTTATGGGTACTGCACAGAGTCCACGCTCCGCTGTTTGCTGGTTCAACTGCTCCGCATACGTCACATACTTTGGTTCCCATTCTATAGGTAATATGGGTGAAGCAGTTAGAGGGGGAGTACTTGGCTCCTCCCCTACAAAGTTATTTTGCAGCATAATCAATGGAGTCTTATGACAATATCCCAGATAAACATAAATTCTTTAGCAAAGCTGCAATGATAATGACAGCTATATTCTTGCCTGACTGTAAGCTGCAGTAAACACCAAGTGGTTGCAGATTACAGGATGGGAGCTGCTGCAAACAATCAATGCAACAATAAAAGGATTCAATGCAAACAGAGAAGAATTAAGAGCCATCAGACTGATGACTCTCCATAAAGGGTATGTCCTGGTCTTAATTACAGCAATGGAAGGAGGCATGTGCACCAAGGTCAGCCCTTCTTGATGTACATTTTACCATCTCATGATGGAGGAAATTGAACCCTGACGTAAGCAATAACCATGTTGTGAACTTTGCACACAAACAGGTGGAGGAAGTAGACAAAATTAAAAATGATGATTGGTTTACATCTCTGTTCTCATGAATTCTGACTTGGCTTGCAAATATTTTCAAAATGCTTGGAGCAATACTAGTGTTCGTGTTTCTAGGATTCTATCTCATAAATATCATTGTGGGACAATGCAAGAAGACAGCCAAGAAAGCTATTGGGATGAAAATAATGATTGATTTTGTTGCTGGAAAGGTGAGCAGATGCAAAATTAAGCCATTGCCCTTGAGAATATAAAGAAAAGTACCCTTGAACCTCCAGAAACCAAGTTTGAATACCCCAAGGATCGGAAAAGATAAGTAGGATGTTTGATATTCTGGTTGCCATCTGGAGAGTGCTGTTATATGAGCTGGAGTGTGGATGAACACATAAAAAATGCTAGCCGCTCCAAGATGGCCACCTGGCTCACATTTATTTTCTGCTGAACGTTTCAAGTTTCATTGTCTGCATGGCCGCACACCCGGCCTTCGTCGCTGCATCTCTGCCTATTTGTCTGCTGTTTTATTCAGTAACACCCTTATCACTAATGGAGCAGCTCCTGGAGGAGTTTTGGAAATCAACTGGTCGGAAACTGCCAAGTATCTCACTGCGGCAAAACTCTGTGACCACAGGAATTTTCGTGGGGAACGGCAGCCGCTCCCGCTGCAATGGAGAGCAATGGACCAACTCCACACATCAAGGCTGCTGCTGCTAAAATTAGAGTGAGAGCGTAGCACCCCTGAAGTGTGCACTGTCCACAGGGCACTGGAGCTGCCTCTCCGGCATGCGGGGCATGCAGAGCGATGCACAGCTCTCGAGGACAGCAGGGCCTGTAAACCTTAGGACGTGGTGGCTGCAAGGCTTCACTGTACGGACAGCCAGGCAATAGAACAGCAATGAACCAGCAGGAGTGAGATGCAGTAGGACAGCAGAACTTCTTAACACTGTGAAAAGTCCTATAAATCGACTCTGCTTGCTTTTCTTCTTTGCGTGTACTATTGTTTCTTCTGCTACTGGAGTGGCCAGTGGCTTGTGTTTTCTGCTACTTGCTCCTTCCCTATTAGTGCGGGCTATCCCCCCTTCCTCTTTACCCACACTGAAGTGGCCGGCTGGCTGCCCCTTCGCTGCTCGCATTGTGCAATGTGTTGCACTGAAAAAGGTAGGTACCATGAACACACAGCCAGTGCCTATTACCTCCCTGGATGAGGTGAGTGAGCCTTCAAGTACTGACAATGTTGTTGATCTTACATTGGATGTAATGGACATCCTGGCAAAAACCACTAGGCACGCTAACACCTACCTTCCATCAATGAACAGTGAAGTTGGCGGAAGACTTGAAAGGTAATTCGGCAAGTAAAATAATGACTGACTACTTTCCACCAACTAATAACGGCACCACTCATGACCTTGACAGCGGCACTTGTAAAGAGGACCTCTTTGAGGAGTTTTCAAAATCTCTCGCCTGTTTGGGATCCAAGACAATAGCTACTGTAGTAAATGCTCATACCAATGTCACAGAGCACCCGTTCCATGCTGCTTCCTCTTCTTTCCCTGATCATATCTCCAGCCCTTTGCTGTTTGAATCCCTGCGAGAAGGCTTTAGTCCCTCGAACGAGTCCAGGCCACAAACATGTAGCGAAGCCGGGCCCGTTCCAGTACCTGAATTACCATTACTGCCTGCAATCACATCTCATACTGATGAGACAAGCCAATCTATCTGGGATAGTGAGATCCCATTCTTACTCAAAACCACGTCTCTTGTAACAGATCCCCATCCTGTAACTCTACTGGTCTCCAACAACCTCCCTTTGCCTTCTACACCTATTTTCCCTTATTCTCCTTACACCTTAAATGAAAGCGGGTCATTTGCAATGATGTTTAGCATTTTGCAGACTATTAATCAAGCTTACCAACAAAGGCACCTCTGAGTTGATCTGAAGGGAGGGGTCAGTGGCCGTCAGCCCAGAAATCTATCTGGAGGGAAGCTTACCTTAAAACTAGAGCAACTAATAAGGCCCTCCAGATACAGAGCCTCTTTTGTGCCAACGATGGTCTGGTTCTGAATTGTGCACACATAATGGACTTATTCCACGGCATCATTCCCCTGTGACACATTCAGAGCAATGACATAAAAATCGTAGACATATGCGAACAAGCATCTATTCCTATCCATTCCTATCTCAATTGTATTTTTCTTTGCTAATAGTACCCTGTCCTATGTATAGGAACATGTGGGTTCCTTTTGTTGTATGGGCTATGAATATGTGTCGGTGGAAATTGAGTATGGTAAGTGATTCTCCCCATCAAGACGTGAAGCGACACACCATGCAGCTGTCTCAGATGGCAAAAAACGTGTTTCAGTCCCTAGGTCAGCTCGTAGTTTAAGAACCAGTGATCATGCCACGGAGAAGAAACCCACTGGGTCTGGCTGGCCAAGTTGGTGGCTCAACATGAGAAATTGGACATCTAGCTCCCTGTTTAGTCCCATGGGGCTTCGCTTATTAGTTGGAATACCTGTGGACACCATCACTTGTTTGAGGGTGGCGGCCTGATGGAGAGAATCGACTAATATACTATGGTGGCTCTCCAGGACAATTGGCTTACTAATGAGCTGATTATTGATGGTTGGCAAGTACTACACAAGTTGGCTGTCCAGGGTCCACGGGAGAGACCTACGGGAGGAATAATGCTAGCAGTCAAGAATCCCCTATCCATGGTGGAAATAGCTATGAACTCGCCTGACATACTAGTGGAAAGAATCTCATTCCCGCCTGGGTTGCCTGGTGGGAACCCCATGGACCTTATTATAATGTACATCTATGATCCTCCCTACATACTACCACATGCCCAGGATATGCCTAAAGTGGAAGCCCTGCTCCACCTCCATCTAGGTTGTCTCCCTTGTATTATCTGTGGCAACATTAACTCTAGGATCCCAAAGGAATTGGCCCCCTCGAACTGGAGATGCTTGCACTTCGTCCAAGTCATCGGATGAGGATGTGCTTGTTTGTTTCTTCAAGAGGGGGCTTGAATTGGCAAATATTCTCTATTCCTTTATATTCAAAATGACCAATAGAATTATGCCATCTGATTACCCCACCTCTCGCCCCCCAATACATTTGAATTGGAAAAAAAACCTGTAGCATCTTGGATTATGCCTTTTTTACAAACTCCAGTATCCTTGTAAATGGAATGCGTGTGATCCACAGATTAGAGTGTGGTTATCTTCTCCTCATGGATAGTGTGAACTGTTCGATGCACCCACTGCACCTGGCCACTTAAGGGGAGTTGAGGGTTAACCGTTCTTTGAATCGTATGTCCTGGAATGATCACAGGCTGCTAGCGGTAGTGGCCCCCATCCAGCTGGCACTGATTTCTTATGTCGGGAGCTGTGAGGAAAGGCACCTTGTAAATGCTAGCACTTGTGCAGCTGACGTCATCAAAGATTTCGGTGACTTAATACAGGGAATTATTGCCAAGACTTTTGTCAAAGAAAATAGTGGGCCAGAGTAACCACCAAGAGATCCCATAAACACTTGTTTGATGAGCTAATCATCAAAACAAGGAAATAATTGCGTTCCTCCCGGGGGAAATTATCACAAACAACCTTGTATCCTTCTGAAATTGCTTCCTGAACCAACTAGGCCAAAAATAACTATTGCAAATGGTGAAGACATCATAGATACGAACTAGAGTGTTCTCGCTGGAGATCTATAGTGGGCTATGCACTGACCAATGATGTTCGCCAGTTTTGGAGGACTACTGAGGGTGACTCCTCTGTGATCTGGGACATAATTGGTGTCACAGAACTGGTATGGGTAGAGCACATTGCCAGATCCCTGGGGAGGGTTGATATGATTGCACCTTACTCGAATATCCACTAGGACAAATGGGTGTACTCTAAAGGCCCAGCTGACATCTTAAAATCATCCAGGGCCCTGATGGTATATGCAGCTCCCTGATCAAATCTGATTCTGCACACCGAGCAATTGCCCTAGACTAGCTTTACCACTGCATCGGAGAAGCTCAGTCGATTCCTCCATCATGGAGGGATAGTATTATTTTACCAATTTTGAAAAAGGATGAATGTAAGAACCCTAGTAATTATCACATGTTTGCAATGTTGTATGCTGCTACCAAGCTCTTTTCTCGTCTATAGCAATTATGGACTTGGGCTGAAAGCTCCAGACTTATTCCATTTAACCATTCTAGTTTCCAGAAGGACCTGAGCTCCACCACCAATTGCATTGCTCTGACAACTACAATCCCACATGCTTGGAGAATCTGACAATGTATGTAGCTTTTATTGACTACAGTGCTGCCTTTGATTCGGTTAATAGGACCAGGCTCTGGAATAAACTTGCCGACTGGAACATTCCTTCAGGGCTTCTCAATTTGATAATCGCTCTTCATGTCAGAACCAGAGTGAAAGTCTGGCTTGATAAACCTGGCAGGACCTCTTTTTGGATTCCTATCTACCAGGGACTCAAACTGGGTGCATTCGTGTTCCCCTGCTTTACAATTTGTACATGGCAGACATGGGATCAGCCATGAGTAATTCTATTTCAATACCACTGAAACTGGGGAATAGGCCCTTCCAATTGATGGGGTATGTGGACGATATAGTCCTGTTGGACCTCACCCCTGCTGGATTTCAGGTGGCCTTAAACCAACTCAAGGAATTCTTTGATGATAATTCTTTGGCAATTAACATCAACAAAACCAAGGTTATGGTTTTTAGCCTGCCTCATGTGAAGGTTCATTCTTTAAATTGGTGGCTGGATGGGAATAAATTAGACATGTTCAATTAATATAAATATCTAGGTGTCCTGTTTGATAATTAGCTATCAGGTACTGAACACATTGAATATGCAAACACAGCGAAAATGCTTCCAGGCCTTTGGCGAATTGACTAAACTGGCTTGCAGAGGAGGGGGCTATTCCCTAGGGCTATTTGGTCCATCTATATACTGCAAAGATCCTCCCGATCCTAAAGTATGGTGCAATGTCCTGGGCCTCAGATAATATTCCCGCAGTTGGTGGATTGGAGTCCAAATTGTTGAAGAAACTGTTTTGATTGCCATTGCGGGTCCCAGTGGACTTGATCTGCCTTGAATTTAACTTGGCCGCATGCGAGGCGAGATTCCAACTTTCATGTGTTAACACACATTAGAAGTTGACTAACACCCCTCATGATTCCGTGTATTACTAAATCTTTGAGGCGGTATGACTTAAGGCAAGATTCGTGCCTAACAGCAATATGGCCAATATAATGGTGATTTTGGTTTATTGTATTCCATGATACTGGGTCAGCCTCAGAGTATGGATTACTATAGACACAAATCTATAATAAAATTCATCATTTTTCAAAGTTATCATGACCAGCTATCTGAGATGAGTAAGCCTGCTCTGTTCCTCAAATACTTCCTATAGCGGAAGAGTTGCCCCAAATACATATATCAGTTTGTGGGTAACTCCCTGGTCTGGGAATATTTAGGGATTACATTGAAAGCAGTTAAAACGTTTCAAATAACTGGACCGTAGTCTAATGTGCTGTGAGGCATTAGGGTTGCTAAGGACAACCACTTGCCAGTCTGCCGGCATAAATGGCGGTGTAAATGAGGGGATGTGGGTGCAGTTTTTGAATGGCAACAACGAAGCCTGTATCATTTTTTTCACAATTATGTGGAAACAGTTGATCCTTATTTTGAACGATTTCCAAGTGCATTGAATGGCGTGTCAGCAGGGGAATGGAAGATTTGGATGTTGATGATGGCTTCCTACATTATACGCATTTGTGATTTTAACCTTTCTTTTTTTTGTCCTGTTACGTGTTGAAAAGTTTTTCAATTTTGTCTAACTATGTAACACGTTCAATTAAATAAAAAAATATTTAAAAAATGCACGCCACCTGAGGGGGGTGACAAAGATTTAGATCCCGAAAAAGAAGCAGGATCAGGAAAAGATGCTGATAGAGGAATAAGAAGAGATAAAGACTATGGCAGAAGAGAATTTGGTCGAAGATTCGACCAGAGGAGGAATGTAGACGAGCAGGTAAACGTTTTCCTTCCAGTTCCCGCCCCCTCACCACCATCATATTGGAACAGTTAAAGAAAAGCCATAGATAGGACCCCATGTACCGTTGCTATACTTCTTCCACCGTATGAGAGACGTTATGTAGTCAGTCAGCCATACAGAATGGACCCTTGCACTGAGAGTGTGGAAGGATGTTGCATGGAAGAAAGCTACATGTAAGGATATCACCTGCAAAGATGTCTGAATGCATCTGTGAACATCATGGATGGGTGTTAAAGTAAAATCTGACAAGGACAAAGTAATGTCATGAAGAAGATATATGAACCTATTTTGAAACGATAGAAAATACTATGTAACAATGTAACTGAAGCATTAAGACTAACAGGAACCTAAAACTAAAGTAATAATGGATCTAAAGAAAATGAGGCAATTTACTAAACAATAACTGTAAATACACAGTAACCCAAGGTAGAAAGACAATGTTATAGAGGAATACATAACATGGCACGAACGGCCATATTAGGAAAATGGACAACATGACGAATTTAACCAAGCTACCTAAGAGACAGGCCAAGGCTGTAAGAATCAGGAAATGCAGAAAGATAGCCCTGTGACCGGACCCGATGATAAATCAAGGTTGGTCCAGAGCGAAGATGCTATTTTGGGGGATAAGCACAAAGGGAGTACATGGATAAGCTTTGAATGTGGAACATTCTTTATAGGTGGTAAAAGATGAAAAACATCTGTGAGAGCCAAATTGCGTGTAAGTTTAAAAAGGGTACAAAGTTTATTTTAGATAGAGTTGAAAACAAAGGCTATTCCTTATAGGCTGAAGCTAAGAGAGTGGTGTGCTCACACTCCCTTGAATGTTCCAGAACAGTGAGCAGCAACAAGGTCAGACCATATGTGTTTAGAGGTAGTTCAAGGCATGCCCTACAGACAAGACATAGACAATGAAGTACTGATCCTTATAGAGTCTATAAGTAGATATGTTCCCTTCACTAATCCCTTCCCTCGAGAGGTTTTGTATTTTTCCACGTAGAATAATGTCATAGATGACGCATAATGAGGTATAAAACCTCCATGTAATCAAACATGGTTGTGAGTGTGAAAGCATCAGTCCGATGTCTGCCAGTTGACCCGGCTTCATTAAACTGAGAATAAAGTAGTACTTTGCCATACTCTTAGAGTCTGAGCGATTATTTGGTCTAAGATCTATTATTGTAATTCCATTTAGCGCAAAAGACGCTTCAAGATGCTAGAGCACACCGCCTTACCTGAGGGTGTACAGAAAACATTAGGTGTGTACACCCTTTTCCCTGTGGGGGTGCAGAAATGATTGCGTGCATGCCCTACTCCCAGAAAAAGTGTGCACAAAATTAAGTGTGCCAACTGCTGGAGTGCATAAAAAAATTGGCTGTGCTATCAGCAGGTACCACAAATTATGCCAAAACCATGTGATTTCTCTTTACTGGATTTATTAAGGGATTATATACCTACTTGGCAAGCCAAAAGTAAATGGGGACAATAAATAGGAACAACAATAAATGTCAGCATGATCTCCTATCAGATAAATGTGTCTCAGGCCCCTTGTCCTCAGGTGTTAAAGGTACAGCTCTCACAGTTCCTGGTAAATCTGGCAAGATACCGGCAAATAGTAATACTGTTACCGGTACTTGGAATGCTAGAATTCACGGCATATTTCAAGTGCCGGAATTTCCCCATTGCATGGAGTCCCATAGGACCCCTTCAAGGAGTCTATACCTAGGCCATCACATCACCCCTTGCGCCCCCTGTCTCCATAGAAGCCACTCACCCCACTCCTCCCTGCCACCCAGTACAGCTGTACCCCTCCTCTGTGCTCCTCTGTGTCCTTCCCGTGCTGTATATCTGTTCTGTTGTTACCTCTGAAAAGCGCTCTGTTATGCATCTGTACTGTTGGATACTTCTGTAAAGTGCTCTGTTATGTATCTGCATTGTTGTATACCTCTGTAAAGTGCTCTGTTGCTTCTTGAAGCTAAGTCTGCACTCTAAATACCATACCAATAATAATAATAATAATACAAAATAATAATAGGACTCCATGGGATGAATTGGCGGTATTACCGGTATCAGTACCAGTGCCGGTAATACTGAATTTCTTTGGCTATTGGGGTTCGGAATTACTGGTAGCTCAGAGCTGCAGGTAAATCAGGCCTACCGACCACCAGACTTGTAGTATTTCTTTACTTTTTTTATTTGTGCATAGTCAAGATATGACTTTTCACAATTTGTATTCAAACAGAATCAAACTAATCAAAACTACAAATACATGATTTAAACATTAAACAATAATAATTTCCAAGTTATTCAGCATATTTAAAAGTTCCAAAGATAATAAGGATTCCCTCCCTGCGGACATTCTACACCAGAAATCTTCTGAATCAATCCATGCTACATTATGTACAAATCATGAAAAATATTTCACTCTTAAATCCATTGTTGCTCGACAAGAAATTATCAAATGTTTAACATCTTGCTTCATCCCTGAATTACAGAGATCACATAGTCAATCCTGCTCATTTCCATTATTCCTTATTCTCTGTAATTCCTTAGTGTTGAAAAGGTTCAAACAGAATCTTAATAATTCTGTCCTCCATTTGGCATCTGGAAAACGCCTTATATAAGGTAGGATGAAACCCTGTGGTTTGTCCGCGACAGGGAAATTCTTAAAATTCTTAAAAAGCGTCATATTGCTAAATTTGGCCTTAGTTAAAATCCAATCATTCCTCATTATATATTTTTTTCATTTTCATAGGATTTCCAATCAAGATCTTTTTCATTATATCACATGTTACCAGTATGTTTCGAGCTTCTCGATGGAACAGGGAAAGAACCCATTGGCACTCTGTCCCGAGAGGAGTCCTATTCCTTCATATAGAGTGTTCTTCTTTGGGCATATAAGCGATCTATGCAGCATGACCCTTCTCCAAACCACATGAACCTGCAAGGATTGTAAACACAACTCATAGCACAGTCTTGCCATCGATCGAGACATTTGGAGATTCAGAATTTGTTTCCATATTAGTCCCTCCATTCACTCCCAGTTTACATTGGAGGGCATTCATCAATATTGGAATTACTTTCCCCTTAAAAAACTTCCCAAGAGGAAATAACGAAAATCTACAGTAAGAATAGAGTATCTTTATCATTTGACAGATCAATTTAAGTGCCTTCCCCTCAATATGTGCCTCTAAAATTGTATTGAGTGGTTCATCCTTATCTTAATTCCCAGGTATTTAATTTCTTTTACAACCAGAAGTCACTGTTTATTCAATTTTTATTTGGAACCCACCATCTTTTTTTTAAAGTGATGGCGGTCCATAACAGCATTTTTGATGGGTTAATGATCAAATCATTTAATAGTGAATATTTTTCAAAGGCTGTTATCAGGCTTTGGGGACCTACCGGAGTATGGTCCAACAAAACTATATCATCCACATAGGCCATTCAATTGATTTTACACTTGCCAATTGCAGGGCTCGATAAGGCTGTGAGGGTTTAGACTATACGATAAATATGCCAAAAAAAAGGTTAAACAGGGAGAAAGCCAACCTGTAACCCTGCCTTACTCCTTTCTTAGTAGGTATAGATGTTGATAAATGACAATGAGAATCCAGCCTCAACTGTATAGTTGTCTTTTTGTGGAGGTGGATAGTTATGGATAGGAGGCCAACTAGAATTCCCCAGTCTTTACATTTTCGCCAGAGTTTACTTTGATTGATCGTATCAAACGTATTTGATAAATCTATTCACGCACCATAAACTGGGTGATTGGTCTTCCTACTTAATTTCTCATTCATGATGTTAATGATAAGCCCATTCAGAGTAGTCAATAACCCTTTAAGGAAACAGATTTGAAATTTGGAAAGAATATTATACTGCCTCCAGTTCCTTCAAGATAATTACTCAGAAGATTTTACTTTCCACATCCATCAGGGCTATCGGGCGATAATGTGTAGGATCTCTGCTTGATCCCCTTTCTTGTGGATTGGAATTTTTATGGCCTTTCTTCATGAGTCAGGACACTTCCTGGTTTTTAATATGTTACTAAATAGATTGACTATGGGTCCATGAGCCAACGTATTTCTATTAGTAAGGCCATTAGGGGCAGCAGGCCATGATCTAGAAGAGCTCCGGATGAGACCCTCTATCATGTTTTCATCTATAGAGATATCCAGCTTAGCATTGGCCCCCAATTCTAGCTTCAACGGATTAGTCTCCTCAAACACCTTTGCAAAATGGTAACTCCACTCTATTTCAGTGGGCGCCCTTGACTGGACAGATGCTTGATCTAGCATTTGTGAGCTGATATTGCCCCCAAAATATTTTGAGTTACATTTAGTTACTGCTTGCAGCATCCTCAACCGGTCAGTGTAACGCTCACCTGATTCCCACGGAGGCGCGGATCTTGGCAGGAAGCTGGCTGTGACTCGAAAAGTGATGTGCAGGACTCGATTGGCTTCTGGGGTCGAACCTCTTCGCACTGTGTGTCGGACTCGAAGAGTGCGATTTCTGCAGGTGAAAGAATATGGGGGTTAATGGTCTGGGTTGTTGAATGTCCCTCTCTCTCTCTCTCTTCCCAGCTTTTTCGTAGAGCCCCCAGGTCAACGTGCTCACCTTATATAGGTGAATGCTGGGCTCTCCATCTGCGTCTGGTGCAGGGTGCCGTTGCCAGTTCCTTCACTGGTGAAACACAGGCCTCTTGAATTCAGAGGATGGTTACCGTCGTTATCTGCACGAGCGGTGAGTTCCTGGACACCTTTTGTATTTATAGTCTTTACATGCGTGGCACGTTTATATGCAGACTCTGTATAATGCCTTTCCCTTATGTATTGCAGGGCTCTTGAGATGAAAGATGAATTGAAGCGCCTGGAAGTTCGTAAGTATGGCAAGCGCTCTAACTATCTCTTTCCTTGCAGCTTAGTTCGTGTTAAAGAGACGCCGGAGTATTCGCAGGCGTTTTATTGCGACGAGCGTGATGGACGTAAGTAAATACCTGCTTAATGTCTTTTCTTTTGCCTTTCAGATGTTGGGTTGCAGGGCCGGAGTCCGCGGAATGCCAGTAAATTGTTAACGATACTTTGCCTTCACAGGCGGCGATGCTGAACGAAGAAATCCGGAATTCACAGCGTGCCGGTAAGTATGGCAATGCTTTTGTTCTTGCAGGTGGAGATGCGGCGTGAAGAAACGGCCGCAGCCGATGGATCAGGTAAGTAAGCACTGCGTGTAAAGTTCGCCTTGCTAACCTGTTGTTTCTGTTCTTTGCAGGTGCTGATGATGTCTGGATACCGAAATGGTAAGTAGGATTCTTGCAGGTCCAAGATCGGAAGAAGAAGCGCCGGACAGACTCGGTGAGCGTTCTGCTGCAGATGCAGAATAACGCGAAGCACGCTTCATCTATCGGGTGTGGTTTAAATAGCCTTGGAGTGATGAGGCGTCTTCTTCCACGGCCCCTCCTAGGTAAGAAAAGAGTTCCAGTTTCCAGAAGAGTTCCAGTGCTGTATCCAGGGAGTGGAGCTGCCCCACCCAGGTAAGAAAGTAGTTCCTGTTCTCAGGTGGCTTCTAAGTGGCTGGTAAGTAAGCAGCATGGTCTGCTGCAGGTAAGTCCACCCAAGCATCTTCACACCTATTATGAGCCCGGCGCTTCCAGTGCCGGGACCAATGGTTTTGATGAGCCTGGTGCCACCGGCGCCAGGACAAGGTCCAAAAGGTCCCAGTGGGGACCGGCTGGTGCTTAGGATTAGGGTTAGGGCCTGCTTCCAAGGACGTTGGGCTGGTCCTGGCACCTTGGAAGCAGTGATTATGACATTCAGTTCTACTGCCCTTATACCTATTATTTTTAGGGCAGTTACAATATTTATTGCATAGTTCCTTTTTATCTGAAGAAATTCTCTATCTCCTAAACCTTGTTTCGAAAGCGATCGAATTGCAATTCTCAAGGCTCTTTTCTTGGAGAGGGCTCTTCATTAAAATTATGCACCTGATCCCTTATCCTTGGAGACATCTTTAAACAAGGTGTGTATGCATTCCATAACAATTCTACAAATCCCATTTTATTATATAGATTATCTAGGTCAGACCCATTATCTATATGAAGGAGGTCTTCTAGTTTCGCTTTTAAGTCCCTCCCTCCTTATTTACATCTAACCAGATGATTACCCGCAGAATCTATCGAGATCAACTGATTGTGCAATTTATCCCGACTTTGTCACCCCATCGCAAAAGACGCCCGCACTGGTGACCATATCATTGTTGTTAACCTTCTCACAAAAATTGAAAAGATGAGGGGAAAATGCCAAGTAGTCGATGGTAGAGCTGGAATTTTTAATTTGACAATGTGAAGATTACATTCTTTAAAGAAGGTATGCCAGTTTATCCCATTCAACACCCTCCCCGAGAATTGGCATTTCTCCTATGATTCTCCTTTAAACAGTAGGAATTTAAGTCCTCTTCCACCAACACGCTGTCCTCCCCGAATCTAGATTTTGCCATCAATAAGATCTCAGCCAAATCATCCAGAAATATTTCCGAATTGGAATGCACAGGGCCCAGTTCATATTAATTAACACAACCGATCTTACATTGATTCCAGATTTAAAAGACATTCTGACCGCCAAAATCCCCTGCCTATCTGAATGCAGTCGTTCAATGTTAGACAGAAAATGGTTACAAATTGCTACCAGAAGACCCCCAGAGTATCTGCCCCCATTGATGCAAGTAGAAGGTTGCCAGAGAGTAGTGAATCCGTGTAATTTGAAGTAATCTTGCAGCCATGTCTCCTGAAAGTATATCACATCATGTTTGAGAAAAATGAATTTCCTCATGGATTCACCCCTAAAAGAACTGGAGCCCCACATATTCCAACTGAAAAATCTTAACCGGTCACTCATTAAAGTGACTCCTCGAGACCACTCAGCTTTTGAAATACCTCTGTCAAGATTTCCATGAGTAAAGCCTAAATCTTGTTTTTCCCTTTGCCCATACCCACAGACCCGTCCCGCTCATCATTTACTCAGTATTCTTTTTCTTGTTTCAACCAGTCAATATGGGCATCTCTTATGGAGTCCAATTTCTTTTCCTTTGTTGGATATCTGGACTTATTACTACTGTGTTCCAGCAAGGAAGAAGACACATCTGTACTGTTATGGATTTCAATCAGGCGACGCACACCTTAGTCCCAGCCCAGTATGCAGCGCGCAATTGCTTATGCTAGATTAGATTCAATATTGAGATGATACACCACTCATATCAAACACCCTTTTCAAAAACACCGGGTCACAATGGACCATGAACCAGGCTGGTTGATAAAATGTAATATTTATTTATTTATTTTAAAATTCAAAAGAAATCATACAATTTTTAATATGGGGCAGCAATCACCAATGGGGTGATAAGAACAATAGGGATGTAAGCAATGCACTTGGTTTAACCTTCTATTGACACATATACAAAACATGGAGCACTTTTTGATTTTAGGAGAAATAGCACTTGAGTTAGAATTTCCCCCTGGAATGTTCCCTCAACCCACACATAATCAATTATAAGTGGATAAACAGAATCAGCAGGTACTCAGGAATGCAAGACAAGAAACAGAATTTAAATCCAACCTTCCCTCCCCAAACAAGAGAGAAAAACGGATTTCAAACCCTGGTAATGCTAAAATGACACTCGGAAATGGATGAATAAAACAATGAATGTTTATAACTCTTGAAACAAAAAATTCTTTACTGGAGCAACGCTGGAAAGTTACTAGTAATCACAAGCAATGGATTGAGCAAAAGCATACAATTCGAAATTAAATGGAAGATTTAAAACAGTTTATACTCAGAATGACGCGTTGTAAAATTAACACACTTTTGCAAATCCTGCCTGAATTTAAAAACGTCTTTTTAATAAAAATGGGTGAAATATGGTACATCGTGTTTTAGTGTTAAGGTGCAGCTATGGATCCTAGGTACAATGTGGAAGTGAAATGAGGTCTCTAGCTGGTAAATTGAGTGAGTTATGAAAGATATAGTGAGGTACATTTTTGAGAAAATGAAGGAGCGAAAAAGGAAAAGAAAGCAATTTGGACAAGGACTGTTTTACTCTACACTTGGGCATTCAGGCTAGGCTACCAGATTGAGACACAGTAAGGTCCAGGGTTTACTCACGAGTTCAACCCTAGCACCTCTGTGCCCGCCCTGGCAGACCCAGTCCGATCACTCAAAACAGGATTAATAGCTTAGAATATTACAAGACAAAATTATTAAAGATCTTGGCGCTAGCACAATAAATCAAGGCAAGGTTTCACGAATGGTTGTGACAATATTATAAGTTATCAGGATGAATATAGGATGACTTAGAGATTGGATGGAACAAAGCTAGGCAAAGTATACTATGGTTTCTATGGTTCCTATTTATACTCACAGTCTACTTTAGTTAGGATTTTGGATTTTGGACAGTCAGCGCTCTGGATCACCACACAGATTTGGTCTAACACAGGACCGCCAGACAAAATCAGCCAGACAGGATCAGCAGGCCATGGACTGGATACAAAAGGATAGTTCTTCTGGACTGGCAAGTCTGGTTACTGAATAAAATAGGGCATCAGGAGAGCAGGATGGCAGCAACATGTCGTGAGTGACAAGCCAAGTTAGTTCAGGATGCTTCCCAAAGCACCACAGCGTTTCCCTTGGTTATTGGGATTATTTTAGAATTGAGGCTAGCTAAAGCAAAATCAACAATGCTTGGCCTTGTGGTTGGGATCTGGAGATTAGATGGATAAATGCAAGATGAAGACAGGAACAGACAGGAACAGGACGCCGGCATTGGAAATCAAGAATCAGCGTGTCTGTGTGTTATCAGGGGCTCGTATTTATAATGCTAAATGACATCATCAAAGTAGAGACCGAGCAGGGTGTACTACGCCCACCCCTAAACTACTTGGATTGGGCAAGGGAGCTCGTCACCGCCTCACTCTCAGTTGGTTGGATTTCTAAGGGGATGATGTCAGGTTTATGAGACGAGGTTTACAATGTCCCAACACTCTTACATTTACTTTATTTAAAATCCGATTTTGCCAAAAACATACATTTATACACTTGCAATCTCTTAGCAAATTATACCCACAGGTTACATATGATGTGCATCACATTTCAGTCCAATCCTAAGGTCTGTGCGACCTTGTTTCGCCTTTCTGATACATTTTGGTGGTTTTACACATTAAAGATTTGCCCTAAAATTCCACAATTTTATACACAAATGCGAATTGTCCCCAGGGATGTATGTACAAAACCGTATGTTTGTCACATAAATACCTTCCTGGGAATCTGTCACATTTCGTAACTTCTGTTCCCCTTGCGGCAATGAGTCTACCAAGTTTTAAAAGATGGCCCACAAAATTAGATTTAACACTGCAAACTTTTCAATTTCTGCTAATTCTTGCTACAGAAATAAGAGTCTTTACATTTTCTTTATAACATAGTCCCTCTAAGCAAAGGGCACTCCCTTTGTTACTTGATCCAGGTTTTCCTTCCTTAAACTGCAAGCAGTTCTCATTTCCTTCCAGGCAAGGGGGTTTCCAATCTTAATTGAAAGTTTAATGGTCCCTTCACACTTGACAGGTCAGTGTCCCAGGACTGCTATTGTCCCAGCCTCGAGCACAGACGAATGTCTGATGAGCATGTGAACTTTCAGTTTCCTATTCCATTCAAAGTTTTTCAAGCTGGTGCTTCACACCTACGTGCCTTGGATTCAGGGTGTATCTCCCTTCCTTGGAGGAGTTTCATAGCTGGCAACTGGAATAACAGGTTTTTCTGAGAGCTTGCAACTCCAGCCTATATGTTTTAGTTGTTTAATTTCTTACTTTGGGTCTTGAATTAAACCAACCTATGACAGAAGATATCCTATGTGTGTATTATCACCACTAACATAATTCCTTTACATTACTAAGTAAGCAGGCTTTCATTAACAATTGAGTTTTAAACAGGTCGTTTTTTTCTCTTCATTCGGCACAGCCCATTTTTCCACATGTGTTAAAAAGTGCTACAATTTCTTTCTTTAATTCGGTTTGCAGCTCCTCAGATTGCCATTGCCTTGGCAGCTGTAGTAATTACTCTTATCTAAAGTATATATACATTTATCCTTGACCTGGCTCAGAGAGTTAAAAGTCTCCTTGAACTGCTGCGCCTGGATACATTTTGTAAAGAAATAAACACATGTTCCTGTGCGAGGGAAAAATTAAGTTGCTTTTGATTTCTCTGAGAGTTGGTTTGACTGGGCCTTTTAACACACAGTGGTTTCAGAATTACAGGTGGAATTGGCACCAAAGCAGCATTTTGAAAGGGCGAAAATATTTCATCTTGAAGGGGAATGTTTGGCTTTTACAGCAATGCAGTGCTGCCGGTTCACTTGATTCCATATATATGTCTCAGAACACACTGGCATGCTTACTTTTTCAGTGTGTCCCCTTGTTCCATTTTGCCTGAAATGTGTGAGGCAAGATGGTGCAGCCATTTTTCTGTTGCTGCCAAAACGCAATTTTGTGGTTCTGGTGCGTGCAGGAGCCATCAAAGCCAGGTTTTTGCTTCTTGCACCAATGCCGCTTGGTGATGTGGTGCAATGCCATTGAGTGGGTCAATATATCCAACAAAGAGTTTTTGAAGCCCTTGCATTCTGAATATCCTTAGCTCCTATTCTTGATTTCATAACCACCTCAACTATGTTAGTAATCTCCTCATAGGGAAAGCTAATGTTATCAATATCATATGAAAACATCAAAAACATGTCCCGTATTTGTCATAGATAATATGGAAACCTGATTTAACCTCATGTTCCCTTTACTCAAGTCTGTTTGTTTCAGCCAGACTTTTGGTAAGGAGAAACCACTCAAATCCTGCACACAAACATCCTTGTCTATTTCCACTTGCTTATGTTCCTATGAAGCTCTTCCTCAGACTTTTCCTCATATTGATTGAAGTTCACAAAGCCTTCACTGTCTCCCAATGAGCTTTGTCTTTCGCCAGAGCTTTTAAGCTTTGGAACGTGAGGATTTCTTCCAGTGTTTGATGTTAGCATGTTCCAGCCCTTCTTTGCACTCATTGCAACACCTTAATTTGGGCCATTCCCATGATTTATCATACTGCTAGGCCAAACGATGGGGTTGCTTTGCAGGTACTATGAATTTGTGGTTTGTTGGCTCACACTAATTTTCTGTACTGTTAGGCTGGCTCCTTGGGATTTCACTACTTGTGCTGAGGTTTCCCCATCTGAGCTCCCCTTAGTTTCATTCCTCTTACGCATATCTATTTGCTGACTGAATGATTGTTTTGAGATCTTCGATTCCAGTATGCCAGATTGTTCCATTTCAGCTGCCTTATTTAATACATTGAAAAATGCCTCTTCTCTGACTTCTTTTGTTTCACTTGTTTTTGATTTTTGTGTGGAAAAAGAGACCATTTCATTGCTTGTCCTAGCTCTTATTTTGCTGGCTTTTGATTTTTTTTGTTTCTATTTTTCCTTCCACACTCATTAACCAAATTTGCATCCACTGATTTGCTTATCTCTGATTGTGTATTCTCAGAGCAAACGAGCCACCGTACCAGCCACAGTGCCTGGTGTTGCAAAGTCAGCTCCCCCAGATGGGTCTTTTCTTTCTCCCTCAGGTGGTTCCTCCATTAACTGAGCCAGCCTAGCAAATTCTTCTAGCATTGACTGTGAGAGAGGTGTGTCATTAAGGTTGATCTGCTCAGGCTCTTTTACGAAGTAGAAATTATTAACAGTTTTACCTCGGCATATCAGGGCAAGCTCTGCCAAAAGACTATTAATGTCTGATCCCATGGGTTCAAATTCTCAGTCAAAATCCATCCAATAGCCCTTAACCTCTTTGAGCAAAGAATACTGGACATGGTTTTCCACTCTAAGAGAATTAAGGGCATTCTACACTTAGGAGTTGATTGTGCCACTGAATCCTACCATATAGGATTCACAGTCCCCTACCTCCTTGGTCAGCTCCAATAACGTATCAGAATGTGACTGGACTTCGAAAACATTGACCAAGGACTTAAACACAAAGCTAAGAGCCGAGAGAGTTGATTCAGGTGTATTTTCTCTATAGACTGCTTCTGAGGACGACTGCCACTGGTTACTTGGGCAATCTGGGACCAAGAGATCTGGAGAGATATCTATGCCAGGTGTCACTATGCAGGGGTTATTAATACATCCCACCTGAATTTCCACACAGTCTCTCAATGCCCATCATTAGCTCTTTGGCATAGGGAAATTCCACAGTGGATAGACATCCTTTCTTCCACTTCTCCCACACTGTGGGACCTTTTCTTTTATAAATGGTTTTCGAAATAGTCTGCTTCATCGAGGTAGTGGATAGAGTATGTTCCATATTGTTTCTAAAGGCTACATCCAATAACTGCATTGTTGGACACAGACTCAATGTCAAGGTTATAACTTGTTCCCTCAGTCTCGACCGATCCTCTCGTGACGAAAGTTCAAAAATATGAGAAGTTACCATCACAGTCGCAACAGGGTGTCTCATCCATCTCAGGGGCCCTTAGATCATCTCTTAGACTGAGGCTCCCACCTCTCAAGTTAAAGCAATTCATTATTTGCTCAGTAACAAGCATCTAAGTCGACAGTGGCGTTGATCTATTTCCAATTGTGAGTTATCCTGAACTTTAGACCCTTCTGATGTGTATGCAGGGGATAGATTTATAAATTATACAAAAAGGAGTCAATGATCACAGGGAGTGGATACACACACACTTGCTCACCTGTGTGTACTGGCCGTTTACTTCAGAATCCACGAACGCTCTCAATACAATTTTCATTCGAAATCCTCTCAAGGATGTACAGGAAGCTGCCGCACAAACCCTTTTCCTGTAGAATAGCAGCTGGGTGCCACCATGAATCACGAGAACACACTCACAAAGCACTCCGCACAGCGAAGCCATGGGAAGGGAAAAAAAGACTGCAATCGCCAGGGTAACCACACGCTAACACACTCTCTCTGCACTCAGCTGCGCTTCACCTCAGCAGCAGGTTTTGAGTAATTAGGGTCCGCCTCCAAGCTCTGCACTGAAGAAAGACAGCAAAGACACGGGAAGGGAAAAAAAGACTGCAATGGCCAGGGTAACCCACGTCAACACACGCACGCTGCAAACTTGTAGTATGTCGGTCCAGAAACGTGCTGGTAAATGGTATTACAGGCACGTTAATTCTGGACCTCCATACTTATAATGAGTCCTACTGAGTGTAATCTTGCTGATTTTAAGTGTGACTTCTCGATGTGTCATCCTACTCTCCATATTTTGGAACACAGCCTCATTTCCCTAAAATGGGGGCTCAATAAAAGATACCAAAAGATATTCAATGCTTTCTTTCAAGTGTTATTTGCATGGAAAATCACAAAAGATTGCCATCAGTTGTCTCATCAGGGCCTGACTCACATACATTTTTGGAAAGTTTAATTTCCAACAAGTATGTCAATTATATCAATGATATTACTTCACATACGCAGCTCAACAAATTCTTTAAGTATCTTTACAAGTTAGAGAAACTGTTACTCATCATGTGTAAATATTGAATTGCTGAAATCTGTTACATTGTGGTAGGACCTACCATTTTATGATTTTTCGTATATTATTGTTATTTTAGTTTATGAAATGGAGTTGTTTATTTTGTTGATTAAATGTATTGTACTTTGATGGCTTCTTTGCAAAATAAAGTATGTATTCATTCATTATTGTTCCACTACTATATTTATTTAATTGTATATTTGTAATGTGCATGTGGCCTATAGACAAAGAGGTGCAAAAAAAACAAAAACAGACAGTAGTCCCAACAAGAAAATACACAAAATATAAAACATCCACTTAGCCTTTTAGAGATGTCAGGTCATATTTGCAAGAGATTTCCCACCAGTACAGGAACCAGATGCAAGTGAAGAAATACGTCTTCAAGGCCTTCTTGAAGACTGGCAGAGAATACTTGTCTAAGGTTTGGTGGTAAGCTGTCCCAGAGACAAAGGGCAATGGAATCATAAGCCAGGCTCCCAGCTCTTACAAGGTTTAGCAAGTGGTTTGGCCAACATAATGGAATTATGTGTTCACATTAGCCAGGGGTTAATCTAGCTTTCAAATATATGGGAGCTTTTGTGTACAGACACTTGTGGGTGATATTAACGACCCGAAAGGCAAGACGCTCCCTTACAGGAAGCCAATGAGGAGAAGAATGAGCCTCACTCATGTGATCTCTGTGATTAAGTTGGTTGACAATTTTAACAGCACTATTCTGCAACGTCTGAAATATGGCTATATTATCCTGAGAAAAGCCATGTAGCATGATGCGCAATAACCCATTTCTGCCCCAACAATGGCTTGTGCCAAGTGAGCACAGCTCTCTTTGGATAAAAAGGGGCGAATACGACAAAGCAGCTTCAAATCATACGACGTTGTAGACACAACACGAATGGTTTGCGCTTTCATGTTCAGAGTAGCAACAAGATAGACCCCCAGGGTCTTAATTTGTCTGCAAATGAAATGGTACATTGGGTGTCATCAGCATAATTGGTGTAAAAAACCAGAATGTTGAACAGAGGTTTAGTGAACACCTTGTAAAGAGTAGGGGATAGCAGGATACCTGCGGCACGCCACATTCAAAATGGACCCGAGTGGCTGCTGCAGAGTCACTAAATACTCTGACAGTACATTCAGACAAGAAGGATTTAACCAAACTTGCAGTTCCAGTTGAAACATTGGCTGAGGAGTGCACCTGTTTGTCAGTATCTTTTATCACATAAAGTGGAGTCCCCTAAATGAACCACTTCAAATTATGATTCTGTAAGGCCACGCCCTTGCTAGCGCACCTGGCTATTGTAAACTATATTTGAATGAATCTATTAAATGGCCCACAATAGAATGTAAAAAAAAATGTATGATGAATATAATATGTTTCAAATTACACAGATAAAGGCAAATGAATAAATTAATAGTAAAACAATAAAACCACACCTAAAGCCTTTTGTCCAGACCAAACATTGCATGCTAAGAGACCTATAATGCAGTCAATGACATTTGTACATGATTTGTTATCAAATATGAAGAACAAAAGAAACAAGTCTTTTCGTTGACAACAGGTTAGAGTGAGAATTTTCAAACACGGGGTTGGCTGTAGTTGTGAGTCAATCAAATGATCACAACTGTACCGACCCTGTCCTGTACTACTGACCATATCTAACTACTTTCAACAGAATACATAAATGCCAATACCACGTGAGTGACAAATGTAAAATATTGGTTGAACTAGATACACATCCCAGGTCTACGTCCCAAATATATTGACAACCCCCAAAGATTTTTATAGTGCCAGGATTGTGCAGACAGGACGTTTCAGCAGAAGATGAAGTTCACTGCCTTCTTCAGGACCCCAAGGTAAGTTGGAGCTCTGTGGATGTGATACATAAATTGTTACTAGAACAATAAATTGAAGAAGTAAAAACTAGTTTAAAAAGAACTAAGAAAGCAGAGGATTTGAGATAGAAGAAGGTTCCAGATATAACTAGATACATCACCCGCTATATGTGCCATCACCCCAAATCCTGGGAGCCTCAGGATGAAAGAGAAGTGTATACACCTTAAGGAAACAGAAAAGGGCAACAAATGAGGAAAAAAATGAAAAAAAGAAAAACAAACACATTTCGTGTAGAGCATGATCAGAAGATCATTTCCAGACCCACAAAGCTGACACCCTATGATCCAGTGACTCTTCAGCAACAAAAAAAAACACAGATTGTAAACTTACTGTACAATAGTGATGTATATTGCGCTGAAAAGATATTATGTAAGGGAGGGGGACAGCTGATGTCCGTAGATGTATCACAGGCTGTCAAAGTTGTTCTAGTGTTGGAGACTGAATTCAGCTGGGATGGTAAAGATATACATGAACGAATCAGAAAACCTCACGGCTTAAGGAATTTATTGGCAAGTCAAATAGACGACAACCATTCATACAGAAGATGAGTGGCTAAGCCACACTCCAAACTTCAACTAAGCCACTTGCTGCTGCGTTATGCTGGCAAGTCAACTGGTCCTGTTAGTGCACTGACCAGAAGACTAGATCCTACTTACCCCTAGCACAGTTTTGAGGAGGATGTCTCAATTAATGTATCTGTGCAAGTGAGAGCGAGCTCTAGCAGAAAATATCTTATCCGTCCATTGGTGACTCGAAATGGTAAACCCAAAACTGATATATATAAGGAAGAATGAAAATATGAGTGCCCGTCATTTCACTACAGCACTGCGATAGGACTATCGCACGACTCGAGGAATTGAAGATAATTGCACAATAGCAATTTATAATAGAACACTCACCCTCTGAAGTGTATTATAAGGAGGTGAGTACTGAGGCCCAAATTATATTATGGCCCCATACCAGACATCAACGACTCCTCTTTATGAATGGCACTTTTCACGGAAGGCAGGAAAGGATATACAACACTTAATTTTCGCCATTGCTGCACATCAACTGAACAACTCTGCGAGAGTCCGTAGGTCAAAATCCCTACTCCGAATTGATAAGAAAAATCCACACTAGTTACCCTGCTAGTTTTAAGTAAAACGTCAAGGTCACGTGTCCACACGCGAGTGGTAAGCATGGACATAAAAATAGGACTAGGTTGCTGTCAGTATCTTCAGAGGTTAATTAACCTGTTGTTGTATCCTCAGCTATCAGAACTTTTCTTTGAAAACAATAAAATTGGCAAAACTAATCACAGAATGGGATTCGCAAAAATATGTAATAAAAAGAGGACATTTAAATAAAACGTGAAAATCACATGTCCACACACGAGTGATAAGCATCGACAAAAAATAAGACTAGAATGCTTGTAATCGGTCAGTGTCATCAGAAGCAAATTAACATGTTGTTGCATCCACAGTCATCAGGATTTGTCTTCGAAAATAATGAAATTGACAAAGCTAATCACAGAATGGGATTCATAAAAATACATAATGAAAAAGGGCATTTTAATAGAGCTTATATATTTTGGAGCTGAGGAATATGGTTCCAGGGAAGGTCAATCAAACCTCAACCAACCCCCTGATGACCTATTAACACTTCTGATGCCGTAACAGGCCCCGATCTAGATGCCAGTAAGCTAGCCCGTACTCCCCTGTGGTCATAATTAAGTCTGCAGGTTTGACAAAGTCATACCTAGTAGAGTGTCCCCTAAGTCAGTATCTTATAATTGACCAAATAAAACACTGCTGAGAGATCTAGTAACATGAGCAATGCCGACCCACCCTTATCCACGATTGGTAACATACTGGATTTAAGATTTAAAAGGGCGGTCTGTGTGGTATGCACAGCCCTGAATCCTGACTTCCTGTGGCCAAATAGTTTCTGCATTTCAAGGTAGCTTTTGTTCCTGTGTGGGGAACTTTGGTGCAGTCTAAACACACTGCATGCTTCTGGGGTGATAGACCTCCAGGTGCTCAGTGATTCCTGGGGTGATGGAGCATATATATATATATGTACATATATATACATAGCTCCCATTCATGTGAATGATGTTGCTTCAAATGACCAAGTATCAATGAGGTACTCGTCTTGGTCTCTGGCTTCCCCTTTTACCCAAAGTGTAGGTCATAACATGCAGCTCTTGATCCTGACAAATAAATTCTGCACAGTAAATATGTGTTGTTGACCCGCAACAGCAGAAGTAGGAGCTATAGAAGCTTAAGCAAAGGCAGGAGGATAGGAAACTTAGCAGTCAGTACAACAAAGAGGTGAAAAACCGGTCAGAATTTTCACTGGTTGATGTGATGGCCTGATTTGTGCTGCCAATAATGATGAAAATCAACCAACCATTGACGCTTTGGGATCTCTGACAATGTACTGAAAAGAGTGTTGACAGGATGTGTCCTATCTGGAAAATCTGAAATCTCAACATATGTAGGGGTTGTGCTGACATGTGCAATTTCAATGTTTACCTGGCCCTGCATCTTTCCCTCAGGGAGTACAACGAACATCAGCAATCGCTCGATACTCAACTCTCAACTAATTTAGGAAAAAGCAACATTTATATAGACCAAATGTTTCACTACTGACGTGTAGACCTGCGCCATTACCAACATCATCCTACGTGACAAATTTCTAAAACCTATCAGGAAGCGGGATTGGCTCTAAGTGAATAACTAAACATAGGTGTTATATCTGTATAGAGTAACAGAGAGAAATAATTGGATATTTAACATCATTTGGGGCAACTAAGCCCTCCCTTCAAAATGGCCACTATGAACATCACTAAATGTACAACGTCCATTTGGCTGCACAAAGTATAGGACCCCAACTACGTGGTCATCTACAATTGGTTGGCTTCTAACCCCCGTCAATAACTTTCCACCTACGTGAGCAGCATGCAGACTGAACAACCAGGTGAGGGTGAGCTTGTCTTGATACCAGCTTCCCACCAATTAAAGTACACTCCTTCACGACCTCAATGTTTCAGTGTCAATTCGTGTTTGAAGTTGGTCTTGAGTCTGTAGTGTTCTCTAAGATTTTTTGAGGAGTATGGGTACTGTCTGGCTCCCGTGCGTAGGTGTGATCTCATGCGTCCAACTTTCTTCCATCCCGTGACTGGACACCACGATTTGAGCCTTTTTCTTGTATTTGATTTTATTCCTCAATAGTCCTCTGACATCTTTTGTTTTCACTTGACCTTCTTGAACAGGAGCTTCTATTCTTTCACGTTAATTGTATCTAATGGCAGCCAATTTTAGTTCTGATAAGACCTTGGCTAATCCAACTCCTTAGCTGAAATATATTCTGTTTAATTCAATTGCTTTTGTAACTGCGATACTGAATTGAGGCCTTCCTCATTGCTCAAGACTGCTATATAAGTAGTGGAACCTTCACTCTTTATTCAATCAATATGTATCTATGTTGTATGTATATGTTGGCGCTTGCCGCAATCTGTTTACTATATGCATTTGGCTAGCTTCATGATTGCTTTGCTTCTTGCCTTTCATTGCGTCTGTACACCTTTAAACTAACTAAGTATCTTCATCATGCTTATGGCATACATCTCTTTATCTTGATCTCAAGATGTCACTTTTCTTTAATACTTCTTCATTCTTCATAAATCATCTGCCTCTCTGGTCTTGTTATTTTCTATATATAGAGTTGATTCAGTTTCCTATGACATCACCAGTCATCCTGGTCATTCAGTTTCTTTGTTTCATCAGGAATCGCATTCAAATGGCCATCATATTGTTTTCGATGTAGATATGGTTTCCTTAATGGATACTTCACTTCCCATATTCTCTTAGGTATAGGTATTCTTATGGGTACTGCACCGAGTAGTTGCTCTTCTTCTTGCTTTCCGATTGGTGCAGTATACGTCACATACTTTGGTTCATACTTTTCAGGTAATGTAGGCAGGCTATGTGGAGTAGGGCTACTTGGCTCCTCCTCTACACTTCCCTCACAACGTCTTCTATTCCTAGACATCCTGGTCTAAAGAAGTGCTTCTTAGGAATCCATATTTTTATGACTCCCTTCAGGCATCCAGCTGATTTCACATGCTCATCCTTGTTCCATGCCATGAGCGTGCATTGTCCACTTGTACTGCAGTAGGTCCATCTTCTCACATATTTCCTGTGATCCTTTGGATACAGGAACTTTGTTCCCTCAGGTGCATGGATGCTAGACTTCACAAAGTCTCTGATCTCTTCATCAGTCAAGTCTTTAGGCTTCCATCCTGGTTCAACATTGATCATGATCTTCATCCCTACGGCATTCTTTGCTGTCTTCTTGCACTGCAAGATTATTATCTTAATCACACAGAATCCAAGCATCACTAATAATAGTAAGACTCCAAGAAATTTGAACATATCTGCCATCCATTGTGGAATCCATGAGAAAAGATTTCCAAACCAGCTGTCATCAACAATATCTTCTACTTCTTCTATCATTTGACCATGGAGTTTCGTCAGCATATTTATGGCCTTTGTCAAAGTTCCATTTTCGTCATTGTGAGAAGGTATAAATGTGCAACATGATTCTCCAATTTTGGCACAAACACCTCCATCCATGGCTGTAATCATATCCAGAACGTATCTGTTCTGGAGAGCCATCAGTCTTACAGCTCTCAGTTTTTCTCTGATTGCATTGAATCCTATTATAGTTGTGTTAATTGTCTGTAGCAATTCCCATCTGGTGATTTGTAACCACTTGGTATTTGCTCCAACCTGGATTCTTGGCATAAAGATCATTGTGAACACTGATGAGGTCTGGCTGAACAAACTGTGTTCATACTGGATGGCATCAAAGGCTTCTATTGATTTAGCAGAGAAGTAGTTCTCTCTCTTTGTTCGACTTATCAGTTCCAGAGATCTCCTTTTTCTTAGATAAGCATCTGTTTTTGGAAAACTGTCAATGTTCAGGTCACCTTTAGGAATCACCAATGCAGGAACATTCCCTATTGTGCAGATTCCTCCCCAGTCTTTAGGCAGTCTGATGTAGGCTTTTGATTCACAAGCCCAATAATGATTACTGCTGTTCCATGCACCATTCCTGGTGCATCGAATATTCGTCCACAGTTCTGATTTTCCCCGATGTTTCTTGTACCATTGTTCCTGAAGCAAAACTTAGAACTTTCTAATGGTACTATCTGCAACTGTTCTCCCCTGTCTTCGACCAATGGCAGTAGTTTAGCAAGTCTTGGCCATAATGGCTTGCATCCATTCTGTACTATATCAATAGTAGGTTGATAACAGCCAATAACTACCCATGCTCTGCAGATCACCACTCCTTTTTCCCATCCATCTGGTGATAGTACTGTTCCACAAAATTGCATTCGTTCTCTGTTCTTCCATCAGCAAGCTTCTTCTGCAGATTTTCCTTTAACATCAAGTTTTTTGTTCACTTCCCATCTAATGCCAGCTCCTTTCACTCCAGGCTTCTCATATCTGATCACGTGATTTCTCGTATGGGCTCTGTTTCTTGTCTTTATATCTTGTATGTAGTCATCTTCACCTGGATCTGTCTTTTCAGTTGCCCATTAAAGAGAAGCATTACTTCCCATAAATTGACCTCTTGTTTTGCAAAGTGCTATGTGCGAAGGCATTGAGCTGTCTGGACATCGATTTCAATTGCTATGAAGATCTTTTACTTCCCCTTGCTGTATGGCAGGAGTGCACATACGAAGCAGTCTTCATCTGAGGTCCTTCTTCCAACCTCTTTCATGTATTGGTACCAAAAGGTGTTTCCCAAGTGTGCTTTGCTGTCTAGATAATCATTCAGTTCATAATTATCTTCTTGGGTGCTTCTTTTAATTCTCAAAGATTTCCTGTAGTTTTTTATAACCACATCTCTGAATACATTGGTATAACCTCTGGCTGGGTGATTTGCAGGAATCCATCTGCGGTATCTGCGTAGAAGAAAATTCAGCATGTCTTTCTTTATCTCTCTGTTTTTTTCTTGCAATGGCTAAGAACGGCCATATAGATTCTGCTATCATCTCTGCACATGATTGTCTTGTGGGACTTGTGCTTGGGCTTGGGCTTCCTGTTTCTGGGCTAGGTATGTCTGCATGCATTATCTGCGTGGGCCCAACCTTTGTCAATCCCTTATTCTGCTTGTTTCGCCGACCCTGTCTCCGGCTTTAAAAAGTAGTGTTTGAAACAAGTGTTGTGTGTGATGTATTACGGATAACATCCATTTCAATCTCAGGTATCTGTCCATTTTTTCTAGGGACGGGAATGATTACGAATGGCCTGGGTTGCTTTGTAGTTGCCACGTTTACCTTTTCCTTGAACTCAGACACATATATAGGAACATTTGCATCAAGTGCTCCTATATAGAAAGCAGTTCTAACTGTCTGTGAAAGCAGTATTAGTATGAATTCAATACATGTGTAAACAATACAGTGATAGGTGAGCTTGCAGCACCTACTTCTAGAGCAATGTGGCCATCTGTCCTCTTGGGGCAACGCAACAACACAAAATTGCTGCTTTGGTTGCCCATCTCGATCACTTGGTGCTCAGGAAGGAAACATTCTTCTTTAATGACAATGCATTTTTATATTGCTTCTGGAACTTGTTATCTTCTGCAGCATTCGTCCTCGGTCAACTGGCTGCTTTCTGGAACCAATTTCTCCACCAGTCATGGTGCAAATGTTCCTTTATCGTGAAAAGAGATGATTTATTTGAACTTTGCTTCATTAACCAGTTCCCAATCAATACCTCGAATCTGCATCAGACAAGATGACATTGTAGCTTCGTGTCAGCATAATCAAAGATTTTTGGTTTTTATCACTTCCTCGATCTGTCCCTCGAAGGAAAGTTTCTATACCGTTCTGTGGTTTCTTTCAGAATAGATCGCTACCTGGATTATGATTCATTCCAGGATCACATTCAAATTTATAGTATTTCTTGGGTCCCTAAGAAATAAAACCACATCCATGTATCTTCCAACGAGATGCGGGTATTCTTCAATTAATCAAAAGAATACCACACTGACTAGTCTATGTGATGCATCGGGTGATAGGGGCATTTGTGTTTTCCTCACTGAACTCAGGTAATTTCAAAAACTCTTCAGTGATGATTATGAGCAGTCTTCTAACAATCTTTTCGTTGTCAGTATCACCAAAAAACTGGAATGTGGCAAGTTCTCCCCACCAGTGATGGATACGTACGTAATACCAACTCAGAATACGTAAGTATGTGCCTATAAAGATCATCACTGGGTAACACCATAAGTAACTCCGAATAAGAGCTCTGCATGGAATGAATCAGGGTACTGTATTCCTTTCCAATTGCTGTGTCCACGATCAAAGTTTGGCATATCCTTATTCTTATCAAGGCCTAAGTCTCCCTCAGTCCAAAGTTAATAACCTTTTTCACTTTTCTTATCAAAGCTTTAAGCGTGACTCAGTCCAAAGTTAATAACCTACTGTGGCTTTCACAAAGGCAAATCTTCTTTTACTCTGCAACTTGGATGCACAGATTTCTCCAATGGGTCCTTTTACCCTTTTATTTATAGCTGAAAAGGGAATGTCCAAGTTAAGCCACAATCCACTAAAAATTCTTCAAGCTTTCCACTTGTCAAGTTAAGCGTCCTCCTTCCTCGTCATGGATCTCGTCTGCACGGTTCTTCCCCGATGTTTGTAGCTCCTTCGCGGTGGAGTGTAAGTACAGGTGTCTCTCCGGCGTAGATCTTTGTGTCGCTCAGGAAGATCCAAGCTCACCTACCCTGCACTTTGACAGCAGATGGCGTGACGTCCTTGAAAATGAAAGGACCGTGAAAGCCGGGCTCGTCCCACTTTTTCCTTGTGTGATTACAAATCAGGATCTTGTCACTTAAGTAAATTCTTGGACTTAAAAATTCGGTAGTTTGGATTGTTGAAGCATCTCCTTCTGTGTTCTGTACTGCTGTACTCCCTCGTCTCTGCAACTGTCCTGAAATCACAGAAAAACTAGATGTTAAACAGTTCAAGTAATTTTGCAATTCACCTGGTTGGTTCCTTATTGCATACAATGCCAGTGGTAGGCAGTGCAACCACCCTTTTTTCAAAGTAAACTTCAACTTAGCTATTCTTTCTTTTAACAGGCCATTGAGCTTTTCGTGGGTACCATTTACTTGCGGGAGATAAGCCGTAGAAAACTTATGTTTTATTCCGAGCAGCGAAGTGATCTGCTCGAAAACTGCATTAACAAAGTGAGGTCCATTATCCAATCTCATTACTTCACACACACCCCATCTGGGAAACACTTCCCGCACCAAAAACTTAGCTGCACAGGTAGAGTCTGGGTGCATATATGGACCTGCCGCTATCCATCTGGAGAAAGGACATACTACAACTTAAATGTATCTTTATCCATTACAAACTTGTATCATGTCTACATAGTCGACATGCAAGTGCTGAAACGGCCATTGGGTCTTGGGATGACCCCCTAACTATGCGTAGTGTATGCCCAGCCGTGAACTCTTGGCAAATAAAACAATTTAGCATACAAAATGCAACATGTTCCATTAGGTTTTGTACAAACCAATCCTCAGCAATTGTTACAGCAAGATTCTCCCTAGTTGTATGTGCTGGATAGTGTAGCTGTTCTTGAGCTATTTTTAATAAGGCTATAGGCATTACTGGTTTACCAGTGCTGTATTATATTATCACCACAATGCTTCAGTGGGGTTTAAAGAACACCTTCTTTGCTCCCACAAGTTATTTTCTTCTTGTGGTGCCTCCCCTTGGAGCTCTACTATGTGTGGTTTAGGCATATGATTGTATCTCTTGTCCACATTTAATATTACAGTCATTCTTTCATTCACATCAATGGTTTGAACATTCATCATTTCTGTATCTGCATTTATTATCTGCTTGGCTTCAGCATCTGCTGCTTGATATCCACGCACGATAAAATCTGTCCCTTTCGTGTGAGCTGCACATTTAATGACTGCTATGCCCACTTGGAGTCGTAGTGCCTTAATGAGCCTCTCCAATAAGGCTGTGTGCTGCACTGGCGTACTGTCCGCTCGTAGTTAGCCCCTCCTTTTCCAGCATGCTAATCCTGCGTGCACCGTCAATCTCACTTAGGTGGAGTCACTGTACACTGTCACTACCTGGTCTGCGTGATTCTGGAACGCGAGTATCAACGCCAATAATTCTGCAGCTTGTGCTGAATAATGTGATGGCAATTGTGTACTCACAAGCACTCGAAATTCTCCATTTGTCAAATGTTTCACTACCGCAGCGCCTGTTTATCTTCGCCTGTCATTTTGATCGATCCTTGAAGAACCGTCAATGAAGACAATCTCTCCCCCTGTGAGTGCATTCTCCTTTACTCTAGGGAGCTCATTACAGAATTCTTCATAGTTTGCGCAATCGTGTATAGGCTCTCCTTCTGTGATTAGCTCAGCTATAAACATAGCTGGATTCACTATTTTACATTGGACTATTTTAACCACTGGAGTCTACATGATTACCTCATAGGTAGAAGCCCTTTGAGTAGTCAACATGCCTTTTGATTTTTCTAAAATTACAAATAATGCATGTTCAACAAATAACATCTTGGAACATCCCATCACTATGTTTGTAGCTTTCTCTATGGCAAAAACAGCAGCTGCAAACTTTGTTTGCATGGAAAGTGACCTCTCATTACTGGGTCCAAAATTCCACTGTAATATGCAAGGGATTTGTACCCCAATGTAGTTCTCTGTGTAAGTACTGCTGTCATAAAAGTACCATCTGTATGCGAGAATAAAAATAATTCCTCTGTATAATTAGGAATCCCTAAAACAGTAGTTGTGCAAATGGAATTTTTCAGTTTGTCAAAACCTTCCTCCATTGCCTCAGTCCACACGATTTTCTCTTGCATCGCCTGTGCTTTCTTTAAGGCCTGTAAAAGCAGCCTAGTGTACGAACTGTAGTCAAAGACTGATGCTCTGACATAATTGCATAATCTTAGAAAACTCTGCATTTGTTTTATCGTGTGTGGCTTTGCTGTTTCTGGAGTGGCCTCAGCTCTTTCAGGAGTAACTTTATTTCCTTCATGTGAAATCAATTGGCCAAAGTACAACACTTCTTGTTGACAATATTGTAACTTTCCCTTGTCAACCTTATATCCTTTGTCAGCAAGTATAATCATTAGCTGAACAGAATCACGTCTACACTCTTCCTCTGTGGTGCTGCAAACTAAAATGTCATCTACGTATTTCAGAACAACGCTTTCTAAAGCAATATTGCTCAAGTCCATCTGGAGTACTCTGTTAAAAATCGACGGGGACTCACAGTATCCCTGGAGCAGCCTTGTGCTTTTTAATCGCACTTGTCTAAAAGTGAACAATGTCAAATCTTGTGAGTCTTTGTGCAATGGGATTGAGAAAGATGCATTTTTCAAGTCAATCACCATGAAATATCGTGCATAAACAGATATGTTGCATAGAATCATGCACGGGTTAGGAACTAGAGGGAACTCGGCCTCTACAATCTTGTTTATTGGGTGTAAATCTTGAATTAGTCTCCAAGACCCCCCCTTTGATTTTTTAATAGGATAAACTGACCTATTACATGGTGACTCTGACGTCACTATGATACCTTGGTCCATCATGGCGGAAATCGTCTTGAAAATTCCTTCATCTGCCTCTCGAGACACGGGATATTGCCGTGCTCGAGGTAAAATCGCTCCTGGTTTCAATTTAATCTTCACTTCCCCAACTCCTTTCAGTAAGCCTACATCATAGGGGCCAGTGGTCCATAATGAAATTGGCACTTTTGCCATATCTTCGTCAAAATATTCAGGACACTTCTTTGCTAGCATCATTCTCTGCAGGACCTCTCTCTTAATCGCTTTGACTTATTTAGTGATGCATATTTCAAATATCACAAAATCATCAGATTTGTTATCTCCGAACAAATATTCATCAGTGACGTCAGTCATTCTGCAGCCTTCCTCAATGGCAATTACTGTGCACCACCGTCTACCTTTGTCATCAGTTGCAGCAAGCAAGGCCATATTTCCTCGGACTATAGCTGCTTCCAAGGCTAAGGGGAAAATGTGCCCCTCTTCTTCATCCATAGGTATCTGTGGTCTATTGCGGGTACAGCCTCACTCCATCACTCATGAATGGATTTCCTCCATCAATGGTGACACCTCCTATTCTACGTGTCATAGGCTTCTCTGTGTTTGTGTTTTGCTGTTGTTTTTACATATTTACATAAATTGTTAACATATTTACAGATGCAGTTATGGTTTACTGCGCAAGGAGTTGGGTCTTGAGTTTTCTACGAAAAGCCAGGAGTGGGTTTTCTGCTCCGATGTCTGTGGGTAGTGCATTCCAGAGTTTGGCAGTGATATTTGGGAATCCTAGGCCACCGGCATTGGCTCTGTTAATCCGTGGGACGTGGAGTTGGTTAGAGTATTGTGTCCTGGTGGGGCGTATAGAGGAGGGTTTGGGGATCGTCTCAGATAGACATGAAGGTGCAGATAGTGAGAGGCATTTGTGTGTGAGGGTGAGTATTTTTAATGTGATGCTTTTTTGACCGGGAGCCAGTGAGCTGAATGTGTAGCCTGGGAGATGTGTTCCCTCCTCGGGATGCTAAGGGCAGCATGGAGAGCATTGTTTTGCGTGACTTGTAGTCTGTTTAAATTTTTATCGGATGTGCCTGCCAGAATGGCATTACAGTAGTCTAGTTTAGCACCAATGGTTGCTCTGGCTACTGATAGGCAATTGGTTTTTGATTGGTATGGTTTTATGGAGTTTATTAGTTTAGTGTTGTGTGCAGAAGAAGAGGTGATGGCGCTAACCTGTCTGGCCATGGTTAGGGAGGAGTCTAAGTATACTCCCAGTGTCTTGACTGCTGTAGATACTGGGATATTGGAGTTATCAATGGAGAAGTTGGCATATAGTGTGTCAAGCTTGGTTAGTGTGTTTTTTTGGCCTAGTATCACGATCTCTGTCTTTTCCCTGTTTAGGCAGAGGCTGTTTACTGCCATCCAAGCCTGGATCGTGGTGTAGATCAAGTGGAGTGCCTTGGCGTCTTCATGGTATGAGCCAGAGAGGTGGAAGAAGTACTTGGGTATCGTCAGCATAATTAGTATACGCGATACCATGAGAGCCAAGCTTGTCGAAGAGGGGCTTCGTGAACAAGTTGTATAGTGTGGGCGCTGTGCAGGATCCTTGAGGGACTCTGCAGTGGATTGTGGTAGATTTAGTGTTTGCTATATCAGAGAAAACCTTCATGGCTCTTCCTTCGAGGAAAGAGGTGATCCAGATAGCTGCTTCTTTGGAGAAGTTAGCTGAGTGTGTGAGGTGTGAGGTGAGAGTCTTGTGGTCAACCAGGTCAAATGCGGCAGAGAGATCTAGGAGCAGCAGCAAGGCAGGCTTGGCGTTGTCCATGATTTGGGTGATCTGATTCTTTAGATCCACCAGGGCTGTTTCAGTGTCATGTCCTTTTCGGAAACCCGATTGTCTGGTTCCTAGGATGGAGTGGGTTTCCAGAAAGTGTTGGATTTGGCAGTGGGCAGCTTTGTCAAGTAGTTTCAGGAGGAATGGTACTGTGGTTATTGGTCTTTAGTTATTAGGTTGAAGAGGGCGGACCCAGGCCTCTTTGAGACTGGCTGGGATAATGGCAGTTTTGAAAGACGCATTGATGAAGGCCGTGAAAAGTGGGGCGAGGTGGTCAGCGCAGTCTTTAATGAGCCTAGGTGGGCATATGTCCCCTTTGCAGGCAGAGGGTTTGAGATTTTTGAGGCGATCTAGAACTTCTTGTTCGGTGATATCCCTGAATGAGAATACAGGTCTAGTGAAGTTGGTTGAGTCAGGAGTTGAGATGGTAGATTTCGTCTCTGTTTGTGGAGGTAGGGCTTTGCAGTGGTCTACAATTTTCTTTTGGAGGGGGTCTATTTTGTGTAACATGGCAGATTGGATGCTAGTACACCATGCTTCATATCTGACTATTTTGTCGGAAGAGTTGGGTAGATAAGCTCCTTGAAGATGGAGAAGATCTCTCTGGAGTGCGATTTGGCATTGGAGATGCGTGTGTTGAAAGTGTTTGCTTTGGCTGATGTGATGGCTGCTTTGTATTGGTGGGAGATACGGTTGAACTCACTTTTGGCCTTGACACTAGGATTGGTTTGCCAGTTTTTCAGAGCTGCTCTTTGCAAGTGTGCAGTGACTGGGGTTCTTTAGTGAACCATGAGTTAGTGTGTAGTGATTTCTTCTGCTTTTTGGTTTCGAAGGGTGCAATCTTGTTAATTGCTTTGGTGACAACGTCCTTATAGATGTTCGCTAGGGTGATGGGATCTGTGCCAAAGGGGGGTGCTAGTTGAGGGATGTTTAGGTAAGAGCGTAGGTTGTCCTCAGAGAGTTTTTTAGAGCTTCACACTTGCGCTGCGGTAGCAAGGGTGAGAGTTTTTGCGCATTTGGTAATGGGTAATGGGTATAGTGAATTTAATACAGTTGTAATCGGTCCACGGCAGGCTGGTGTTGGCAGTGATGGATGAGAGGCAATTGTGGTCTGCGATCCAATCTAGGATGCGGCCTTTCTTGTGAGTGGGATTTAATACCTTTTGGGTGAAGCCCAGGTCATTTAGTTCTTTAGTGAGGGTATCTGCATTTTTGTCTTTCTAATCATTAAATCCTAAATTGAGGTCTCCTAATAGGAGAGTCTTAGTAGAGCTTTTGATGTTGTTACTGAGTATGTGGCTGAGGTGTGTATCAATGGGACCTGGGGGGGCAGTACAATACGTGAATGTTGATGGTGCTGTTGGGGGACAGAGAGAGTTTAGCAGATAGTAGGTCAGAGTTACATGTCGATGGGTGACTGATAGGACGAAGGTGGAGGCTCTCTTTGTATATGATGGCTACTCCGCCTCCTATCCGTGCTGTTCTGTCCTGTCTGAGGATGGTGAATCCTGGTGGTAGTGCAAGTGCAACTGCGGGGCCACAGGCTTCATGGAGCCAGGTTTCTGTGATGGCTAATAGGTCGATGTTGTTGTCGGTTATGAGGTTGTGGATTTCAGTAGCATGTGCTGGCAGGGAGCGTACATTAATGAGCGCGCATTTGATGTGATTGGGTGTGGGAGGTTTTTTAGAGATGGGGTAAGTGAAGTCTGGTGCACTGTGTGCAGTGTCTGTGTGGGGCCTGTTATGGATGGTCGATGACTGGTTGCTGGTGTTTGAGTGTTCCTGATGAGTGTGTTTGTACGTGGTGCGGGAGCCGAGTCTGGAATTTCTGATAGTTGTGGAAGTGGGGTGAGTGCTGAGTTCTGGAATCAGTGTGCGTGCTCTGAGTCTTTCCAGTCTGCACATTGTCGTGGTGCAGAGTGGAGTAGAGCGTATGTTTGCAGGGGAACAATATCTTTCTGTTGGGGTAAGTTGCGTGGGTGTGGTGGCAGAGCTGTGTGGTGTTTGTTTGGGGTGTGTGCATGTGGTGAAGAGGGTGAGAGCAGTTAGTGTGATAATAAGGGTGAGCGATGTGGTGTGGTGTGCTGGGCAGTGAGTTTGCTGGTGGCTGTGGGGATTGTAGTATATGCCGGGGGGTTGGAGATACAACAGTAAGCTAATTAGGCTTATTTAAGTTCAAACAGCAGTCCTAGAAATACAGTATATGGACAAATATTTCAACAGTGGGACCTAGAAGGTAGCAGTAGGCTAGTTCGATTTCCAGCAGCAGGTCTAAAAATGCAGTATAAAAAAGTATTTCAACAATGGGGCCTAAAAGGTAGCAGTAGGCTAGTTCGATTTCCAGCAGCAGGTCTAGAAATGCAGTATAAAAAAGTATTTCAACAAATATTTCAAAAGCGGGGCCTGGTGATACAATAGGTAGAGTATGATATCTGCATCAGGACTAGAGGGGGGTATACAAGGACTCAACTGCAGTTAGGATGTTGCATGTAAGCATTGAGAGGGTGCGGTAAAACATGCTCATGGGTGAAACCGGTGGTGACACAAATGGATTAACCATGAATTACAACGTGACGTGCAGTGAAACTTCATAGGACGGAATACTCTCTGGGCAGAAGGCACAAGAGCACATAGAGCGAATATGTTATCAGCCAGAGGGTTAAGCAATGCAATGGTCACAGTAGCGAGCCAAAGGGGGCCTACCAGGCATTATGTGTCCCGACAATGGAGTAGGTCCGCTTTAGATGAGAGGACGAACAGGCAGCGGTCCTGGCCCTGGGCTCTGTCAGCTCTGGACAAGCTCGGGACAGGCAAGAGCCTTAGATGGTGAGCCTTTGAGGGGTGGGCCGGTTTCTACCTACCGGTGGATAATTGGTGCATATGAAGCACTAGGCAGCCAATCCGCGGGTCTGGATGCAGGTCTTGGGGCTCAGTAGCATGTAGGTGTCGCTTTGTGGGCAGGAGCAGCCATCTTTGGCTATTTCACTCCTCGTGGCATCTAATGGTGGATCAATGCTGAAAATTCACTACGGTGCACAAAACAAGCAAAACAAAACAAACCTGGCATTTGAATTGGATGCTGCGGCAATGTCAGCGCGTTCTGCTGTGAGCAAGTGATGATACAGCCGTGAATCAGCTGTGGGTCGAGTGAAGCCCTCGGGCTTCGGTCGCAGCAGTACATTGCATGGGAGTCTCCTCGGAGTGGGGGGCACTGCTCCTTCAGTGTCTGGGAGCTCTTGCTCCTCTGAGGGGCTGGCGTGCTTACTTCTTTATCCAAAAGCAGATGTTCTTCTAGCTGACATATAAAACTCCTACCTCCCTTGAGTAGGTTTCCCTTTCTTCGTCTGATACTTCTTGTGCCCAACTCTTACAACTCCTCTCATCATCATCTCTATTTAATGTTTACCTGTCTAATGACAGCTCCTTCTGTCTTGTACTACAGGAGGCTTCCTCCGTGTCATACAACAAAAAACAAGGGGGGAGGGCGTGGATCCTGGGAGTCTCTCTGCCAGACATTAGTCATGGTTGCAGGAGCCTTACCAAGATTATTTAGCTCACTATCTTTCACAGAGGAGAAATATCCCAATCATATCAGTCTTTGTCCCTCCCAGGGGCAGTCCAGCACCAAAATGCTAGGCAATTCTCCCCTGAACAAGAGTACCAACAACAACCCCAGACACGTGTACTGCACATACTAACCACGTCTGTAATGCTTGCCTAGTCCATCGCAAAACTGCAAATGATTGAACGCCAGCATGGAGTTTGACGCTGGTGCTCAAAGAATCGATGTCCATGGACTCCCGCCCTGCCCTTTACACTTGGTAAAAGCAGGTAGATTCCATTGGGCTCCATTGTAAATGACCTCGGGCAATCATTAATTGCTTGATGAATTTACACTTTTTCTAAAATGGAGTGTGAAAAAAGTGTGAAAACTATAGCTACCAGTTTTCACTTTTTCGCCATCCCATCAATGCAATATCCACTTTGTGGAAAATAGCCCCCCAAAATGTGCTTCCATCTTAACACCTGGATTTCTCTGCCCATCTCCATACGCTTCCCACCCAAACTCCTACTAGATCGGTCTTCCAAACATTGTGAAATCATTACCAGCACTGTAAATTACAATGTTTCAGGAATCTCCCTTGCGTTTCAAACTCTGTGTATTTATTTTGCTTTTAAGAAAAAAGGACCCACTGGTGGTATTCTGTTTCCACGGCAATTCATCTTTGGGGGAACACTAGGGGGTTCGGAGTGTGCCAGAAGATTAATCAGCGGCGCACAGTATACTTTAGGTCTCTGTTACTTTTCTAGAGCCAGAAAACCCTTCAAGGAATAAAGCCAAAACACTATTCGTTCTCCATGAACATATAGCATCTTGCAAAATGTAACACATTATTTGGAGTAAATCATATTGTTAAAATGTCTTGCTGGAGGACAGCACTGTGTGTTGGGAGGCGTCCAGTAGATGTCTGAAGTGCCTTTGGTTTCCTCTTGCTGGAGGACAGCACTGTGTGTTGGGAGGCGTCCAGTAGATGTCTGAAGTGCCTTTGGTTTCCTCTTGCTGGAGGACAGCACTGTGTGTTGGGAGGCGTCCAGTAGATGTCTGAAGTGCCTTTGGTTTCCTCTTGCTGGAGGACAGCACTGTGTGTTGGGAGGCGTCCAGTAGATGTCTGGGGTGCCTTTTGTTCGCTCCGTGAAGCCTAATTGTTCCAGATTGTATTTCCTCTGTGCTCTGTTCCTTTTCAACCGAACCAGGGGGTAGGTGCAATTAATTGGATGTGACAGCTCACAATGTGTGGCCAGGGACTGGCTCCCGCCAACACACAAGCACGCAATAGCGGCACAAACTCCGACCACCTCATTCCAAAAACGTATCTTTCTGAAAGCAAACTGAATCCTCCTACTTGCGCAAAAATCTGTTGCGAATAAAATAGCTCGGACGCTGGCCATGACGTGCAATTATCATTATTAGGAAGCATGCAGAGGCTAGACTGATCGAGTTCTTGAAATACCGTGGCTATAAAAGAAATAGTCCATAGAAGAAACAATTACGTGTCCAAAATCCCTACATCACAACAGGAGATAATTGACAGAAAACGGACCTATTATGATTACATTAAAAGTGGTGATACAGGTTTATAATAAACTGAAATTGATCCAGAGACTGAATGTTCCAAAAACGTTCATGGGAGTCAACTACACTGAAATGGACATAGGGTTGGTGTGCAGGGAAATGCATGGCAGCAATCTGTTAACAATGCAGCAAGACTGCAGGTCTTTGTGCGAACAGCAGGCTTTACACTATTCAGGACTCACCTTGGTCTCCCCAGCCTATTCGATGTGCCAACAGGCTCTACAGTGGGGAAAATGGTTGAGGTCTTGTTGGAATAAATAAATAAATAAATAGGAATGGTAGTCCAAGGAACTCATCATAAGTATGACACTGTTTCCCCCAATATTAGGGCACTACTGCATCCAGTAATGCAGGGAATATGCTGGTTTATAGATGTACTGCTGGTCAGGTGGGCATATATAGAGTTTTCCTGAAATACAACAGAGAGTAGGGTAACTGGGGGGCTAATGTACGGTACAGAAAAGAGCATTTGTGGGGTGGTACTCTGTCACGAGTGACACCGTCAGGGACATAGGTGTCAGGGGGTATCCACAGTCCTTTCAAGTAGGAAAGGTAATGTAGAAAGTGTGGAGGCATTGATGGAACAAAGAAGACTTTGGAATAGATGGAGATTGAGACCACATTCCCGAGGCTCACAACGCATTTGTATCTTCAGGTCTTTTCACCATACAGTGGAAGTTTCAATGCTCCATTCAAAGATGACCACCGCAGAATACTATGCACAGGAATCCCCATATTTCTTTATACCTATTTCTTTAGACTAAGAGCAATCGCCTAATTCTGTAGGCGGGACACTGTGAACTGTGCGTTGAATGCTCAGTTGTCCTTCTCGCCTGCGTTGCTATGCACTCGTGTTGTGGCCCCGCTGTGATTCCACTTGTGAGTCTTGCTGCCCCTGTATCTCCTGTTGCTTGTTGCTCGACTCCCTCTTCATGCTTAATTTCCGTGTACCCTGATACTCTTCACCTGGTTCTCGTGCTTCTCATTGCATATCTCTGATATCATTCCACGAGCCGACCTAGTCATGCTCGTCCTCTGCTGCATCCATGTCTATGTTCTTTAGTTGTTGTGAACATGCTGAAGCTATAGCACCATATCAAGTTGATAAGAGATTCTTTTCCATTTGTTTTTCCTCTTCTTAGGTTACCGCTCAGGTAGTTATTTTCCGCCCTGACTGGGTGGCATCTGAGAGAGAAAGACTATTCCTTGTCATCTCCAGAAGTCCATAGACTTTAGAGCTATTTCGCCGGCAGGGGGCTTTGGGGTGAAGGTTTATGTTGTGGAGGAAACAGCAGTGTGAAGTGTGCTTACACAATGTATTGTGTAACTTACATTGGTCCTTAGGAGGCACAAATGCTGCTTTTGGCTGGCAAGTTCTGTGAACATCCTCTGACTCCAGCAGCGCATGGGCCAGAGCCGCCATGGAGGTGCCTGCTTTCATTGTTGCAGGTCGTTGAAAGTCATTCCTCTTTGCATGAAACTCAACTTATCTGTCCATGATTGTCCTCCCATTTCATGCTGTTCAAGTGATAATGCCGCCACCAAGACATTCTCCTGTTGGGTGTCCTGACCCACGTTTGAGCTATCATGCTGCAACATTTGGTGCTGTGGCCTTAGAAAATCCAAGATGGCCGAAAAGCCCACATGTGCGCCAGAATCTATGAAAACCGCGCAGTTTGTGCGCACACCAAAATGGTCGCCTGACTTGCCACCCCCCGGTGCGGGTGTGCTGGGTCAGAAGAGCCATGAGTGAAATGGGGTGCCAAAGAGAAAAACAGCAGTGCCTGTTCGCTAGAAAGCACTTTAAAAATCACCCTTTGTTTCTCTGAAGGCAAGCTCAGAATGCCCATTTCAAACATTGCAGAATATCCAACAATCTCACTGAACACCAGCAGACATTTGACAGAATAAAGTCTTGTGGGCATACAAAATCTGGAAAGAGGATGAGCCTAAAATAATGTTCATAGCAAAACTGGCTGAGCTGTGGATTTCAGCAGTTTAAGTAAATTTGGACTGAAAGACACTAAAAATCTAAATGTTTGAAAGAAATGAGTGACCTACTTTTGAGTGTCACATAGGTTGCAATTGTTTAAATGTCATAGTTTTAAACTTAGAATCAGCATTCTAGCTGCATGCGTAAAAATTGGAAGTTTGATTTGGACAGGAAAACTGGCAGCCAAAGAGACATTTAGCTGAGGCCTGGCTTAAAAAGAGAGGGAATTTTGCCCACCAGCTACCCCCGACAGGAGTTGAGACTTGCACAACAGCTGTGTTCCCAGGCCTAGCTGCCTTTTGCTGTTCCCACCAAAAGGGATATGACTCTTCTCTGATTGAATTACCTGGGCTCTGCAGGAAATTGAACAAAGCCCTGTCCTGACTCAGGCAAATGTTTTATTGGGGGGGTCGTAAAAGTGGCTTCCTCCTGGAAGGAAAGGGGAGGAGCACTGCCTGTGAGAGCAAGCTGGCTTGGCAGAACTGGAAAAACCAGAAATTCAACCTTGTGCTGGGGGGAAACCACACCCCTTTGGGGCCAGAACATAAATCTAAAAAGATGGATCATTCATAGAGCGGACTTGTGAAAATTTTATAAGTGATATCATTATTCTTGTGATTTTTCTGTGCACATTTGAAGATGTGTTAGGACCCGGTGGTATGTTCAGGGGGGTTTTTAGCAGAAAAGAGGATATTACTCTAAATGTATGTATGTTAAAAATCTGACACTCCACCACCTAATGCCCACATGCTTTGCGAACATTTGTGTAAATGCGGGGACAAATCCAATATTGGTAACCCGACCAAAAAGTGAAATATGTTGCCATTTTTGAACCCAAGCTCCTAGAAATGACAGAAATGGAACAGGGGCTACCATCAGTAAATGCATGATGTGTGTATGCAATGCCAAACAACTGTCTATCGGGGAAGTATGTATTTGGATCAGATATAGATTGTGTGTAAAGTGTACAGGGGTGGGTTCTCTGTATCATAAACAGACCTCATCATGATGACACTTCATTTAATTCCCCCAATCAAGGGGAAGAGGAGGAAGTAGCCAATGACAAGTGGAGAGTGGTAGGGCCTAGAAAGCTAGCCTCCCCACCCACTTTCAAAACACATAAAAGCAGACAGTCAGGACAGATAGGGACATTCTATTCCATCTGCTGCGGGACGCTCTGCCGGGAAAATCCATACTTTACCTCCATCAACCTCCAGAGAGCCAACACAGAGACTTCAATCTATCCACCTTCAGAGACCAAGACTTTACTTCAGAATTTGTAGCAGAGAGGTCAACTACAAGCTAAATCCCTCTTTAGCAGGCCTCAAATCATTGCAACTATTCACAGCCAGGCGAGCTGTTTGAATTCTTTGCAAGAACTCTTGCCATTTGCCAGAAAGCAGTGTTGTATCCAGAGAGAGACCAGCTGAACCGGAGACCGCTGTATCTGGACCCACAGACCTGATCAGAACCAGAGACCCAGACCAGACCAGCAGAGTAGAGCTGACCCAGACGCTGTGTGCAGAGGCCGTCCGTGGCGAGTGAAGAAAACCCGCTGACCAGATCGTGACGAGGCCCAGTCCTTCTAAAAATTAGGAGTGAGTGTCCGCCAAAACTGTTCAGAACCCAATCTCTTAGTTAAAATAATCTAATGCAAGCTATTTTAACTTGAGTAGAACTGTCTCCTAGAGATCTTGTCACCTGTCATTCTTAAGCTGCGAGCTGTCATATGTAAATCCAAAGTTGCACGCTGTCACTTGTCATTTTGAGTTGTTTTAAATCCGAAAATCTACCTTTACTAAATTGTTCATAACTCTGGAACCGTTTGGGTTAGGAACGAAATTTAACTTTCATCTGGAGGCTGAGATCCTAGGCTGTCCTAAAACCTCAAAACGATAGTGCTACTCCTTGTAGTTCCTCTGTAATCGCGCCAGGCGCACTCAGAAAAATCTGCCGCGATTTGACATTTTGCCGCGAATTGAAAGGTTCGCTCACGTGTAAAAATCTGCAGCTGCTTGCCTTCCGTTGCAAAAATTTGTTTGCAACCTGACAACCATTCATAGAGCATTGCTAAAGTGATCCTGAACTTATTCAAAGTATCTATCACTCACCCTGAACCTCTAGAGGGAATTAAAAGCATTTTAGCATATTTTTCACTTCCTTGCAAACCACATTCAAAGCATTTTGGGCCTGTGTTTAAAACTCCGACCTGTTTTCCTCTAAGCTTGCTGGGGGGGAACTGAATTTCGTATTGTCTTGATTGCATTCCTGAGAACTGTGTGCTCTCCCTTCCATCTCCTTATATTGCATAAAGGGGGGAGTGAATTTTCAAAGAAAAGTGATTACATTGTCTTTTAGTGAAGTCCTATCAAGTCGATTTCTGTGCTGGATTCTTTTTCATCTGTGCAATTCATTGAAACCATAAAGCATTCTCTGATACTTTATTCCCCTGTTCCTAGTCATAAGTCACCAGAACTGTGCTATTGTAGGATTGCTTATTGCTGATTACTGCTCAGATTAAGTGTGATATTCAATTATTAATTTATTATAAAGTGTGATATATATATATATTGTTTAAATTATCAAATAAACCATTTAAACTTGCAAAACAGAACTACTTCTTGGCTCAGTGGGGTCAGGGGGATTCCAAGAGAGGGGTGTTATATAGGGGTAGTCATCCAGAACGCATGAACTGGACATAAAGATATATCAATAAGGGTTTCCATTCAGTATCCCAGACTAGGCATTGACTTAGCTGTAGTGTTGAATTGAATACTCTTACACTCCAATGGGGGCAGCCAAGTTATTCATGCCAAAAAGAAATATGGAGCAATTTAATGTCATGAGGTTCTCACAAAGGGGAAGAACACAGAACACTGCGTTGTATTCTCCCTACTTAAGCGACATATTCTCTCAGCTCTAGGTAGGCCAGTCCTAGCACCTTTGATCTCCAATACATCTCAGACATTAAACTTCAATAATAAATAGTGTCTAAATATGTTAGAACTAGGATATGCACTAATGTATTGGGGCTTTTTAAAGCGAGCCATTCCGTACTGCAGCAAGGGTCCACTGCTGGTCTTGGTGGACAAATGTACTAATATTGCACTCAAAGCTATAGTTTTTTACTTTCATGTTCAACCAACGTTTCAACCCATGTACTTGCCTAGCTATACGTCCGTGCACAAAATCATCAGACAATTTGTTGCGTAGTGACAGTAATTTCCCTAAGGTACCCCTGTTGTTACATCGGTCTGTCCGCAGAAATGCCTTTACATAACATACTATGATTGTACTATTGTTTAGAATTAGTAAGTTTTCATATCACATAATGTTTTTTTTTAACGAAATCCACTACTATTCCATTTAAATCGAATTCAAAGTAAAGGAATTCCACAGCAAAAATTGGAGGCATTCCGAACAGTTTTCAGAGGATCTTTGATCCACATTTTCTTAGTTCCATCATATAATTATGGCCTCACACCTCTATCCCATAATTCAGTATTGGTGAGATGATTTTGGCCATATACAACAATAGGATCGTGTAGGCTGAGTAAAACCCATTTTTACCTATTAAACGATCTTATGGCATTTACATCTTTCATACATTTTGCTTGCATCGCCAACCAATGCATCTGCCAATTCAATTTGTCCTCAACATAGACTCCTAGATATTTATACAATATAGCCTGTTCAAACTGGGTGCCATCAAGAGTCCAAGCCATCGTATTCTGCACATTACATTTGCCAGAGAATACCATAATCTTGCGTGTGTCGATTTTTACTTTAGACCATTATTTCTAGCATCGCCACCTAGTGCATCTATCATGACTGGCGATTTATCTTCTGTTATGTTACATTACCTCGGTTTAGTGCAAATGATGACCGGCTAATCAATTTTTTAATGCATCCTACCTCATAGATAGACTTCCATCATCTTATCTAGTTTATATGCACTGTTTATGTTACATTATGTTCCACATCTCATATGAGAATTTTAAAATTCCCTGACTCACACTTTTAAGGTTCCATTCCTGTTCTGTATACTTGGCTGATTGTGAAGAGCTAATGTTTAGATCACTTGACTGTCCTCCTATACACCATTTCTGTTATGCTATCCAGCTTTCAATGCAAATTTCAAACTCTCCAGAATCACATTTTTAAGTTATATTCCTCATCACTAAACTTCGCTAATAACGAGGGGCTACTTTTTGAATTGCTAAAAATTCATTTTATAGGATTTTATTTAATTTCTGTTTCACACTTTAATTGCATCATTCCTCAGCTGTACGCTTTGCTGATAACGATGGGCTACTTGTTGGAACACTATAGTAGGATTTTATAGAGTTGTATGCACTACTCAGCTTTTCTACTGCGCAAAATCACCATTTATTTATGATATTCATAATCATATTTCTGTACCAAAACATGGTTGCTATCATAAGCATATTAGACACTCCTACGACAGAGCTCTGCAGAGAGCTGTCATTTCACTTTTACCAAAGTGACAACCTCTCTCTCTCTCCCTCTCTATCTCATTCTCTTTCTCTATGTCTCTTTCCCCTCACTCACTGTCTCTCTCTGTTTTCCTCACTCATCTCTCTCACTGTAACAAGGATCTAAAGATTGGCAGGCGTGCAGAGGGGGCAGTCTGGAGACTTGGCACATTGCCATTAGGAAAAGACGTTTTGGTACATAAAAAAAAGCTTCCTGTGATATATAAAGTTCTTTCAACTACCTTAGTATGTTGATTGACAGGCTGGCTGCAGTCCCAAAGCTCACTTTTACTTGTTGCAGTGATGTGCTCAATGAGCTGGGATTTTGCCTCACATGAAAATGAACATTGTTTCCTGTGTTTGTTAGGTGATTGGGTCAAGGACCATAATCCCATGTTATATCACCTTGTAGTACACGCTGCCTCAAACCCCTCTCAGACAGGAACAGGCTGTTAATGAACTACCTCTTCCACCCGCACCTTCCCACTTACCTATGGTAGGGGCAGTTGAAAAGTTTAATTAATTTTTAGAATAAAGATGAAATCCTGCAGGCAGCTCTTCCCAGGGGGGGTTGCATGAGGTTAGGAACCAGAAAGGTAAAAGTTGTAGTGTGAATTCCTGGAAATGTCCACTAAGCTAAGTGTTCCATGCTATGGCCAAATGAGTAGAGTTAGTTGTCACGCCACTGTTGAAAAAAACCTTATTGTAGTCCCTAAATCTTATCTTGTTCATTTTCCTTCGCCCCATTGGGGCAAGTTGTTACTCTGCAACTTAAGCACTTTGTACAATTTCTAAATAGAGAACAATTAGGGTTCTGACCCAGTAAGATGCAGTGAACCTCACCTTATTGGTGATGCTCAAACTCATGGATGTATTCGAAATGATAGACCATAAAATCACATTATCTTGGCTGTCTCATACTATTGGAGTCTCAGGTGTTGCTATCAAGTGTTTTCAATGATTTTTTCTTATCAACCCGTGCAAGTCGGCCGAGAATCTTTTGAATTGTTTCTTAGTCGTAGTGAATGTGGCATCCCTCACGGATCCTGTGTTTCCCCTTTGGTGTTTAATGAGCACATCCACTCCCTTCTAGCCTTTCTTGATCAATCTGAATCTAAACTTTAATTTCAGTTATATTCTGATGATACGCTGCAAGGATCTGCAACCTTTGGCACTGCAGATTATCTGGACTGCAACCCTTATCATCTCTCGCCAGGATGGTTTATTTTGAGGGATCACGGAGTATCCGTTCAACACATTGTCAACGCCACAGGTTGCAGACCCCTGATACACAGGGTTATTTTAAAGTGAGTGGACAAACAGAAGACTCACATCTCCCAGAATCCTGTATGGATGATTTAGACTAGATGTTCTTGAGTGGCCTTCAGGTTAATCCAAATGATGCTTACTTGATTCTTTTAGGCCCTAGCTGTAGGCTTAGAGAATCCTTCTCTCTCTTCATTCACGGTTGGCTATTCCTACCACCTAGGCAAATAAAGTGAAACACCTTGCCATTATTTGGGAAGCAGACATGGGTATGTCCTCACACATTGGGGAAATAACAAAACCAGCTTTATATAAGGTTGGTGGCTTTATTAGACTCTCCTCTTCCTACCTAAATATGGCCATGCCATTGTTGTTGGGTCCCTTATTAACTCTAAGTTAGACTATGCAAATATGCTCTAGGCTGACATCCCTGAGTATTGTTTGGATCACCTGCAGCGGGCCCGGAAGGCTGCAGTATGTCTGGTTATGCCATAACCTCGTCATGACAATCCTTGCTCAGATTCCCAGTGCAGAGTAGTATTTCCTTCAAGATTCTGTGGGCCTCATCGCGCGTTGGGCGGTATGCGATGATATTACTGCTGGGTTACTGCCCGTGCTAATAGCGTTACCGCCAACCGGTCAGGCGCTAATTCGGATAAAGGGTTGGGCGGTAACTGTAATTCCCCATTCTCCATTGCGTCCATTGGACCCGATAGGGAATTATCGGCGCAATTAGCGTGCACTAATAGCAGACGAAAATGGCAATTTTTCCAGCGTGTTTACCCCTAGCTCAGCTCTGATCTGGGGGTAAACACACCAAACCCATGTTTGGGCAGACCATTAAATGCGGCGGTAATAGCGTTACCACTGCATTTAAGGGCTACCGCCCAACTCGTGATGAGGGCCATATGTCTGGTTTTCAAATGCCTCCATGGATCAGCCTGTAAGCCTGTAAGTATTTGCAAAAAAAATGTTTGTTCCTCACAGACCATTTATCTTCCAGACATCCCAGACTAAAAAAAGAAGGGTGTGATCACATAACTGCTGCAATTAGCCTATATTTATTTATTTAATGTTATTAATTAAAGCTCGGACCTAGCTTGAGAACAGCTGCGTGCTGTTCTGAGTGGGTCTAGATAACATACCGGGCTGGCATCCGCCTATTTGGAAGATTGATCAACTGTTCCCTTTACATAAAGAATACAATCGTCTCATGGCTGTTGAGGCTGTTTGGCTCTTTATCGTTCGTGTCGCTTGTCTAGGCTGCACTTTTATCGTTTCATGCCTTAGTCAGCCCAGCTAGCATGCATATAATGCTTCTAATCAAAACAAATGCATGCATATGCAAACACCGTCACATTCACACACACATGTACAACCGCACAAACTCTGTCAATCATTCATGTTTGCACATGCACAAGCACCCACTCTTCCTCAAAGGGGTTCATAAACACTCACACTCAACGACACTGTGAGCTGAGTAGATACGATGTGCACACTCACCAATGAGTGAGTGAGGTGAGTGGGTACCACTCACACACGCAGTCACTCTTCAGGGAGTTCAGTGAATCAGGGAGCAAGGTAAGGAGATGAATTGGGAGTTGGAGTTGTGTAGGTTGGTGACTCAGGTCACATGCACATTCATACACACACTCACTCACTAGTGAGTGTAAGATCAGGAAGGGGAGAATGTGGGTCAAGAGCATGTGAGGGTTTGCTTACATACTTGATTGTGTGAGTGTGTGTTCTTCAATTTAGGCTCTCATCTACACTGAGTAGCTTATTCACACACACACACACACACATACACGCACACACACATACACTAACTGAAACTTCAACTCAGACACCTCCCCCTTTGTTGGCAATACTGGGTCCTATGGTGACTGAACCAGCGGCCCCGGGAATAGGTTATCAGAACCAGAGTCTCAAGGCAGGAAGAACCGTAACACAAGGTGGTCAAAGAAGGGTCCATCGGCACAGATCCGGAGTATATGATGCAACACGCAGGGGCATATGCAGAGGATGCAGTGAATATGGTGGCAGAACAAAGGCTTATTTATTTATTTAAATTTGTATAACGCGCCACACGCGCGTAGTCCTTAGAGCGCACATGAAGTGGAACCAGGGAATATAAATAAACACAGACATAAAAATGAAGGCAGCACAACCCATTTGGCCCCTCTGTCAATAACCTCGATTTTCACCATTGTACTCTGCTCCTTGCGCACACAATGGCATAACATCGGGCCTATTTGTCCCATGCACATTGCTGCGCACTTATGTCACGCACTCAGCGATTAACCCGTCGCGACAAGCACCCTGAGTCTGGTGCAAAGATTGAAACAATAGGCTGCACTGGGTGAAAGAGCCTTTCACAGAGGCATCGCAGAGCGCATGGGATCAGAACTTCAAAGGTGTTGGTGGACCTTGCACCAATGGTTGACATGCCTGTACAAAGAGCTGTGGGTGTAGCGAAAAGCGGATTCAACTAGTCAACAAGGCAGTGTTCATTTGTAAGATGGTGCGTAATAAATAACGCACGAGACGGGTGGGGTTGGGAAATCTTGGTCAGAGGCTAACAGGAAATGCTCTTTGCACTTCAGGTTAGGTACAACTGGAAATCGGATATTCTTTCCACTTGTCAACCAACATTGTACAATGTAACAAGTGCAGAGAGTGCAAAATGAGAGAACACACTTTAGCATGTAACAGCAACTGTATATCTGGTTATCTATGTTTTCCACATGTTCACCCACACATCAGAAAGCTCACTTCATCCCATGTTGGCTGGTTACCTTCGAATGAAGAGCCGTTCATAAACGGGGATATTAACACATGGAACCAAACTGGTATCACTACATATTATCCCCACCAAAAATATCGCCGTATATGTGGTCATCTGGAATGGCCATAGGAGATATTTTGGGGGGGGGTCATTTTTGGGGATTTTGGGAGTGGGGTTGTGGGGGTATCCCCCGCTCCTATAAGAATAATGCAGGAGTTCCGGGGGTGTCCCCCGCAGGTTTAATGCCTTTTTGCGGGAATATTAACACATGGAACCCATAAACTGGCATTCATCCTGACTGGCCGAGGGTAAGGGCATACCATAACACTAGTATCACTTTTTGAAATCCCGAGACATGGGCATGCTAATGGGATCACATGCTTGAGTGCTAAACAGGCGGGAGCAGATGAGCTTTGGACAGCGGGTGCACAGTGACTGGCAGGCTGATGCAGGGTGTTTCACTATGGACCCGGTGGAGAGATACTAGAAGGTACATGCTTGAAAATGGACTGCTCTTCTGGTCTGCCTCAACCGCTTATGCACCAGCCATGTCTATCGGTTGGAAAGGGGCTGAATGTCCCCTACATATGGTCTTCCTCAGGGAAAGAATCCAGAGTCGATGCCCGCTAGACTATCCATGAACCCATTCCTTGTCCCTGATTCGAAAAGACTATAGTTAGACCACAGGCTTGTGGGCCCCATTCAGTGTTAGGACAGGCTAAGTGGGTAAGTTCAAAATTAGGTTGTGAACCATATAGTAAATCAGGACCATGACATTTTTCTAATTATAATTGGTTACTTAGTTACGTACATACCCAGAGGTTTCCAAGCGAGGACCCGGGGATCGAATTTGTGTTGCTCCAGTTGTCTTGCTTCCAAGGCGAGCACGTTCCCCCTTAGCTATCGTCCCAGTTAAACGTACTGATGATGCCAAGGATTGCCAGTATTTACCCATGCACACCAGGAATGACTGGCCTGGTCATTTACACGCCCTTGGAGAGCTTGTAGCACTGCTCCACATGCCCCGCCAGCTTGGGTAAGGAGATCAGCAGTAGCATGTGTCAGCACTGAACACAGTTCATTCACAGTGAGTGTGGTTACTGTGGCTATGACCCAGAGCACCGGGACCTGATGATCCCAAACTGGATGTAATGACAGTGACTCTCAAGCAAATAGTACAATCAGCTGACAGAGCTCTCATCCTCATGGACGCCTCCCAGCTCAAGCCTGGTTCCACATCTACCCTTGCTCCATCCGCTGTACCTTCTGCATTAAGTCCAACCTGCCAATTTGGGCAGTCGGGTGGGAGATCCCTAGAAAAGGAATTCCCCCAGATGGGGTATAGGGAAGATATATGGGGGTGGACATGTCTGCATGTGGCAAAACAGGGATGGGGTGAGGAAGACCTACAATTGGCCACATGATGCCGTGCCTGTCCCTTTAACAGAGTGGAGCAATGACTTTAGCACACGAAAGGCACAGTCGGTCACTGGCATATGATGGCTGTACCAGGGCATAGACTAAATGCAGACCTAGGCTAAGGTTCTTGTCCTGTACAGTCGTACATGAACATTTGTCATTGCACATTGGAATGTGACGCTGTATCTCTCGCCATGGGCACTAATAGATTATTTGATTTCCTTAAATTCCATGTCAATATTTGGAGACAAATTTTGTCCACTGAATTATTTGTGTTTATACGTCCAACAATAATGCATTTCCAGAAAATGTTTGCAGGCAAAATGTGTTCATTTAAAACAATTAAAATAAAAGAAAAGCTGGTAGAAAATAGTGGCCTTCTAGCACACAACATTTGCATAATTATTACTACCGATTTGGAAACCCGTGTTGCTCATTTTGTAACATTATTTCCTTGGTATAGGTTGCACCTTCTTAATATTCTGGTGGTGCTTATTGACAGATGTGGATTAATTGTGTAGGTTACCAATATCTGTTTGAACTGAGAAGTAAAAAGGAATCTACAAAATAAAAAATACTTCTTCATTTTCAATCTGTGTGATTATTCCCAGGATATCATCACATAGAACCGTCTACATCTGCAACACCTCTGTAACAGTGAATGCTAGCTCGTCTCCATGGACCCGCCCGATCCATGCCAACAGAGGGACAGCACTGCTATTTAAGGCACGAGAGTGCAAAATCAGTATTTCCGTCACGCCACTTCCAAGTAGACTATAAGCATATGTGGAGCGGGCAGGATGTCAAAAGGAAAGAAGGTGGGAGGTAGAAATGAAGAAAGGTGCCCATGTGTTAGGAGGCATCTCAAACAGCATACACTGGGGTTGGCATATTAGAAAACGTGTTGGGGGAAATAGTGATATAAAAAGCTCTGTTTGGTTCAAGCCGGTGAGGAACACCGCGTCTCATCCATAAGTATCTCTATAGGTTTAACATCTCCTTGCAGACCCTGAAATCTAGGAACATGTAAAGAATTCACTTTTCCATGTTTCTGTAAATAGTACGCTATAGATTTTAACCATGTGCTTAGTAAATGTTCCAGAGGGTTGCACATTGTTGTGAAGTGCTTTGCTATATGGATGAATGCATGCCAGTCCGGACTGCATGAAGTCAGAGAGAGTGTGGGAATGTGAGAATGTAATGTATGAGTGAGAGACTACTGGGAGGCTGGTGTTCCACCTGTGGCATGTCAAGACATGTGGCCTGGGTGGTGGTAGCCAGTGGGTTCTCTGCTTGTAACTTAAGCACTTACTATGTAACTATAATAAAGGAACAGCAAAGCAATCTAACTGAAGCGTCTTAATGTTTCTTTACAACAGAAATGCCTGATGGACATGTGGTGGACAGTCTTTTATAGTGGAAACCTTAGCCTTTTGGTCTGCGTATTCCTCTGATTTATGAAATCTGTAACACTACTCTGCCCATGAATATTCATTAAAAGGGTTATTTGTCCTGTGCCTCATCCCAGACAAAACATACTTAAATCATATATGTTCCTTCATCTTGTTTACATATAGTTCACAAAAACATTTCTAGGTCATCGGTATGCAGCACATCCTGAAAAACATTCCCTTGTTTGATGCTGATTTAGCTGCCTAACCATGTCCCCCATATTGTATTATGCACCCCTCCCTCTACATGCTGCTTTCTAGCATACACACAGATACTTCCTTGCTTCTGATGTTGATTTGTCTTTTTCCTGTTGATCAGATTCATATTTCTGTCTAAGAAGCTCTTAGAGAATTATAAGTGATCAGAGAGGTCATTTCACCAAAATGCCTGGGGTAGCGGAGTGACATCACATGACCCATGACCTCTGATGCCATCACAGGAAGTGATGTCATTTAACCCCACCCTGAAGTGGCATCACGGGAAGCGATGGAACACGACCTTTCACCCCTTGACAAAACAGTAAGTGCATCAAATAGCATTGTTCCTAGGTACACAATGAACAACCTGGTTACAATATCACTGTAATGTGATATACATTTCATACAAGAATGGATCACCATATGTGTGGTTAATATCTGTGTGTGTTGGCCCATATTACCAAATCACTGTGAATGCAAGCATACATCCAAGGTCAAATGATAATGATGTGTTATTATATAGCACTTACTCCAAAGTGCTTCATATAGAACAAATATACATACAATATCACCCAACCTGTGTTGCTACTCATTTATCAACCTCAGAAGGATGAACGGCTGAGTTGGCTTTGCCAGGATTCGAACCTACAACCTGCAGATCACAGATACCTTGCAGCAGTGAGCGTTCAACCCGCTGAACTATTTTACCGGCTATAATTATCTTACAGGCTATAGTAAAATGAGCAATTACATGTCTGAATGTTCTCAAAGTCAGAAAGCAAATTACACACTGTAGTGGAAACCATTAAACTGGTGTAGAGGAGGTTCCCAGCACCCTCTCTCCTGGGCATTGGCACCTCTGGGCAAAGAAGACACTCTGGAGCAAAGCAGGACACTCAGACTGGTTTCAAAAAGTCATCAGGTATATTTCTTCCAGCAGGCACATCATACAGCTAACAAGACATCTATGGGACTCTGCTAAAATCACTAGCCTCACCCTCCCTTATTTACACTCTAGGGAGGTGAGGTGATGGCCTGATCAAAAGAACAGCCCCTTTCCTGCCTGTGATTCGTTGCCTATAATGGCATGATCAATATACAACCCCTCTTCCTGCTTATGATTCGTCGGACTATCTGTCACTCAGACCTACTCTAGACCGGTTTTACTCACTCATTCTCCCCAGCATTGTCCCCTGGATGAACTTGTATTAAAAAAAAGATCTCCACTGGTGTCATCATGACTCAAAGCAATCCACCATCTTAGGAATCGCCTGACCATGCCTGACCTATCACAAAATGGTGGATCACCCTATTTCTGGTCATATTTTGATACGTTTTGACTCTAGTTTTTTAATAAAATATACATAAAATATACTACATAACAAACCTTCTATCATTCAAAACATTCTGACCTCATAAAATAGATTGGGCCTCATTACACTGAAGGCGGTAAGGGTTAACGGTCACCGGTAATGGTACCGGTGACCGTTAACCCTTACCGCCTTACTACGAAGTCCCTTTGCGGGTTGGTACTTTAACGCCTGCTTTTTAGCAGGCGTTAAAAACCAACCCGCAAAGGGACCAGGGTGCTAATTACGGTACCGCAATTTGCGGTACCGTAATTAGCACCTTCCCCGTTCCCATTATGCCCTATGGGGCAAAAATGGGAATGGGGAAGGGCAATGGGGGAAGGGGGAATTACCGCCCCGCCAACCTTGGAATAGGGCGGTAATTCCCCTTTCCTCCAAGGCGGTGCCGGTATTTTACCGGCATGGACCAAGGTGCTAATAGCACCTTGGTCCACCGCCTACCGTGTAATGAGGCCCATTGTCTTTTAAAGCGCTTCTCTGTAAGGCACTACAATTCTGATTTCTACAACATTTACAGGCCGATTCATGGAATAATTAGCGCGGCGCAAGTGGGCAAAAACGTGCGAATCGCAGTGGAATAGCGAAAATCGCAGTGCAAGTGCGAAAATCGCACGAAAAGCAGCGCACGTCGATTCATGGAAGTCCGTGCGCGAGAAAACCAGCGGATGTGCGATAAAAAAGTGTGCCGCGCACGTTGGCGCACAGGCCATCTAACAGCGTGCGCCAGGTCACAGCGAAAATCGCACAGGCCACAGCGAAATTCGCACATAGCGCGGCGCACGCAACAAAAGTAGGCGGAACACGGGCGTAACACTCGGAATGGGGAACAACTTGTAAAAACGTGGGCGTCACGGGGGAAGTACAGGGCACAAGTGCGCGGAACGCCCACATGCTCGCCTACAACACGTATTCATGGAATAGAATAGGGCAAAAAAGCGCACGCTCAAACCAGCGCACAGGCACAAACACGACCGCCACAAGAAAGCAGGCGGTAGCGTCTCTGCGGCTGTAAGAAATGTGCGCCAAAAGGTGCGCCAACAAATAGCACCTATATACTGCCATGATGAATGTCCTATACTGTGGCCCTCCAGGACAAATGACGTGCAAAGGGGTACCCACAAACACGGACACCCGCTGACAAAAAATACGTGTGCGTGTATACCGGGGTGCGCGGGAAGTCTCACACGCGATTTCAGCAGGGTACAACTTCACGCGATTGGGCCTGGGGGAGCGGGCTACGTGTATTTCAGGGGTTCGCGTGAAGTTTTTCACGCGATCGGGCCTGGGGGAGCGGGCTACGTGTATTAAAGGGGTTCGCGTGAAGTTTTTCACGCGATCGGGCCTGGGGGAGCGGGCTACGTGTATTACAGGGGTTCGCGTGAAGTTTCTCACGCGATCGGGCCTGGGGGAGCGGGCTACGTGTATTACAGGGGTTCGCGTGAAGTTCCACACGCGATTCCATCAGGGTAGGTGTATTTCAGGGGTGCGCGGGAAGTTCCGCACGCGATTCCATCAGGGTACGTGTATTTCAGGGGTGCGCGGGAAGTTCCGCACGCGATTCCATCAGGGTACGTGTATTTCAGGGGTGCGCGGGAAGTCCCACACGCGAATAGCCTGGGCGTGTGTATTTCAGGGGTGCGCGGGAAGTTCCACACGCAATTCCATCAGGGTAGGTGTATTTCAGGGGTGCGCGGGAAGTTCCGCACGCGATTCCATCAGGGTACGTGTATTTCAGGGGTGCGCGGGAAGTCCCACACGCGAATAGCCTGGGCGTGTGTATTTCAGGGGTGCGTGGGAAGTTTCACACGCGAATAGCCTGGGCGCGTGTATTTCAGGGGTGCGCGGGAAGTTCCACACGCGAATAGCCTGGGCGCGTGTATTTCAGGGGTGCGCGGGAAGTTCCACACACGAATAGCCTGGGCGCGTGTATTTCAGGGGTGCGCGGGAAGTCCCACAGGCGATTACAGCAGGGTACGTGTATTTCAGGGGTGCGCAGGAATTTCCACACGCGAATAGCCTGGGCGCGTGTATTTCAGGGGTGCGCAGGAAGTCCCACACGCGATTACAGCAGGGTACGTGTATTTCAGGGGTGCGCGGGAATTTCCACACGCGAATAGCCTGGGCGCGTGTATTTCAGGGGTGCGCGGGAATTATCACATGCGATTTGGCTTGGTACGTGTATTACAGGGGTGCGTGGGAAGTTACACACGCGATTAGGCTGGGTGGGTCCTCACAGGTGTTCCCTGTACACCCTCCACGGCCCCTGCAGGCAGCCCACAAAACAGGGGACTACCCTGCACACCTGCTCATGTCTCCCACCACCCCCACCCCCCACCATCCAGGGGCACCCTCCACCAGGCCCCCACTCATGTCTCCCACCACCCCCACCCCCCCAGTCACCAGGGGCAGCCTCCACCAGGCCCCCACTCATGTCTCCCACCACCCCCACCCCCCAGCAGTGCAGGGGCAGCCTCCACCAGGCCCCCACCCATGTCTCCCACCACCCCCACCCCCCAGCAGTGCAGGGGCAGCCTCCACCAGGCACCCACTCATGTCCCCTATCACCCCCACCCCCCGCCACCAGGGGCACCCTCCACCAGGCCCCCACTCATGTCTCCCACCACCCCCACTCCCCCAGTCACCAGGGGCAGCCTCCACCAGGCCCCCACTCATGTCTCCCACCACCCCCACCCCCCAGCAGTGCAGGGGCAGCCTCCACCAGGCCCCAACCCATGTCTCCCACCACCCCCACCCCCCAGCAGTGCAGGGGCAGCCTCCACCAGGCACCCACTCATGTCCCCTATCACCCCCACCCCCCCGCCACCAGGGGCACCCTCCACCAGGCCCCCACTCATGTCTCCCACCACCCCCACCCCCCAGCAGTGCAGGGGCAGCCTCCACCAGGCACCCACTCATGTCCCCTATCACCCCCCCCGCCACCAGGGGCACCCTCCACCAGGCCCCCACTCATGTCTCCCACCACCCCCACCCCCCCAGTCACCAGGGGCACCCTCCACCAGGCCCCCACTGATGTCTCCCACCACCCCCACCCCCCAGCAGTGCAGGGGCAGCCTCCACCAGGCACCCACTCATGTCCCCTATCACCCCCACCCCCCCGCCACCAGGGGCACCCTCCACCAGGCCCCCACTCATGTCTCCCACCACCCCCACCCCCCAGCATCCAGGGGCACCCTCCACCAGGCCCCCACTCATGTCTCCCACCACCCCCACCCCCCCAGTCACCAGGGGCAGCCTCCACCAGGCCCCCACTCATGTCTCCCACCACCCCCACCCCCCAGCAGTGCAGGGCAGCCTCCACCAGGCCCCCACCCATGTCTCCCACCACCCCCACCCCCCAGCAGTGCAGGGGCAGCCTCCACCAGGCACCCACTCATGTCCCCTATCACCCCCACCCCCCGCCACCAGGGGCACCCTCCACCAGGCCCCCACTCATGTCTCCCACCACCCCCACCCCCCCAGTCACCAGGGGCAGCCTCCACCAGGCCCCCACTCATGTCTCCCACCACCCCCACCCCCCAGCAGTGCAGGGGCAGCCTCTACCAGGCCCCCACCCATGTCTCCCACCACCCCACCCCCCAGCAGTGCAGGGGCAGCCTCCACCAGGCACCCACTCATGTCCCCTATCACCCTCACCCCCCCGCCACCAGGGGCACCCTCCACCAGGCCCCCACTCATGTCTCCCACCACCCCCACCCCCCAGCAGTGCAGGGGCAGCCTCCACCAGGCACCCACTCATGTCCCCTATCACCCCCCCCGCCACCAGGGGCACCCTCCACCAGGCCCCCACTCATGTCTCCCACCACTCCCACCCCCCCAGTCACCAGGGGCACCCTCCACCAGGCCCCCACTCATGTCTCCCACCACCCCCACCCCCCAGCAGTGCAGGGGCAGCCTCCACCAGGCACCCACTCATGTCCCCTATCACCCCCACCCCCCGCCACCAGGGGCACCCTCCACCAGGCCCCCACTCATGTCTCCCACCACCCCCACCCCCCAGCAGTGCAGGGGCAGCCTCCACCAGGCCCCCACCCATGTCTCCCACCACCCCCACCCCCAGCAGTGCAGGGGCAGCCTCCACCAGGCACCCACTCATGTCCCCTATCACCCCCACCCCCCGCCACCAGGGGCACCCTCCACCAGGCCCCCACTCATGTCTCCCACCACCCCCACCCCCCAGCAGTGCAGGGGCACCCTCCACCAGGCCCCCACTCATGTCCCCTATCACCCCCACCCCCCCAGTCACCAGGGGCACCCTCCACCAGGCCCCCACTCATGTCTCCCACCACCCCCACACCCCCAGTCACCAGGGGCACCCTCCACCAGGCCCCCACTCATGTCTCCCACCACCCCCACCCCCCAGCAGTGCAGGGGCAGCCTCCACCAGGCACCCACTCATGTCCCCTATCACCCCCACCCCCCCAGTCACCAGGGGCACCCTCCACCAGGCCCCCACTCATGTCTCCCACCACCCCACCCCCCCAGTCACCAGGGGCACCCTCCACCAGGCCCCCACTCATGTCTCCCACCACCCCCACGCCCCAGCAGTGCAGGGGCAGCCTCCACCAGGCACCCACTCATGTCCCCTATCACCCCCACCCTCCCGCCACCAGGGGCACCCTCCACCAGGCCCCCACTCATGTCTCCCACCACCCCCACCCCCCAGCAGTGCAGGGGCACCCTCCACCAGGCCCCCACTCATGTCCCCTATCACCCCCACCCCCCCAGTCACCAGGGGCACCCTCCACCAGGCCCCCACTCATGTCTCCCACCACCCCCACCCCCCCAGTCACCAGGGGCACCCTCCACCAGGCCCCCACTCATGTCTCCCACCACCCCCACCCACCAGCAGTGCAGGGGCACCCTCCACCAGGCCCCCACTCATGTCTCCCACCACCCCCACCCCCCAGCAGTGCAGGGGCAGCCTCCACCAGGCCCCCACCCATGTCTCCCACCACCCCCACCCCCCAGCAGTGCAGGGGCAGCCTCCACCAGGCACCCACTCATGTCCCCCACCACCCCCACCCCCCAGCAGTGCAGGGGCAGCCTCCACCAGGCACCCACTCATGTCCCCTATCACCCTCACCCCCCCGCCACCAGGGGCACCCTCCACCAGGCCCCCACTCATGTCTCCCACCACCCCCACCCCCCAGCAGTGCAGGGGCAGCCTCCACCAGGCACCCACTCATGTCCCCTATCACCCCCCCCCGCCACCAGGGGCACCCTCCACCAGGCCCCCACTCATGTCTCCCACCACTCCCACCCCCCCAGTCACCAGGGGCACCCTCCACCAGGCCCCCACTCATGTCTCCCACCACCCCCACCCCCCAGCAGTGCAGGGGCAGCCTCCACCAGGCACCCACTCATGTCCCCTATCACCCCCACCCCCCCGCCACCAGGGGCACCCTCCACCAGGCCCCCACTCATGTCTCCCACCACCCCCACCCCCCAGCAGTGCAGGGGCAGCCTCCACCAGGCCCCCACCCATGTCTCCCACCACCCCCACCCCCCCAGTCACCAGGGGCAGCCTCCACCAGGCCCCCACTCATGTCTCCCACCACCCCCACCCCCCCAGTCACCAGGGGCAGCCTCCACCAGGCCCCCACTCATGTCTCCCACCACCCCCACCCCCCAGCAGTGCAGGGGCAGCCTCTACCAGGCCCCCACCCATGTCTCCCACCACCCCCACCCCCCAGCAGTGCAGGGGCAGCCTCCACCAGGCACCCACTCATGTCCCCTATCACCCTCACCCCCCCAGTCACCAGGGGCAGCCTCCACCAGGCCCCCACTCATGTCTCCCACCACCCCCACCCCCCAGCAGTGCAGGGGCAGCCTCCACCAGGCACCCACTCATGTCCCCTATCACCCCCCCCGCCACCAGGGGCACCCTCCACCAGGCCCCCACTCATGTCTCCCACCACTCCCACCCCCCCCACTCACCAGGGGCAACCTCCACCAGGCCCCCACTCATGTCTCCCACCACCCCCACCCCCCAGCAGTGCAGGGGCAGCCTCCACCAGGCACCCACTCATGTCCCCTATCACCCCCACCCCCCGCCACCAGGGGCACCCTCCACCAGGCCCCCACTCATGTCTCCCACCACCCCCACCCCCCAGCAGTGCAGGGGCAGCCTCCACCAGGCCCCCACCCATGTCTCCCACCACCCCCACCCCCAGCAGTGCAGGGGCAGCCTCCACCAGGCACCCACTCATGTCCCCTATCACCCCCACCCCCCCGCCACCAGGGGCACCCTCCACCAGGCCCCCACTCATGTCTCCCACCACCCCCACCCCCCAGCAGTGCAGGGGCACCCTCCACCAGGCCCCCACTCATGTCCCCTATCACCCCCACCCCCCCAGTCACCAGGGGCACCCTCCACCAGGCCCCCACTCATGTCTCCCACCACCCCCACACCCCCAGTCACCAGGGGCACCCTCCACCAGGCCCCCACTCATGTCTCCCACCACCCCCACCCCCCAGCAGTGCAGGGGCAGCCTCCACCAGGCACCCACTCATGTCCCCTATCACCCCCACCCCCCCAGTCACCAGGGGCACCCTCCACCAGGCCCCCACTCATGTCTCCCACCACCCCACCCCCCCAGTCACCAGGGGCACCCTCCACCAGGCCCCCACTCATGTCTCCCACCACCCCCACGCCCCAGCAGTGCAGGGGCAGCCTCCACCAGGCACCCACTCATGTCCCCTATCACCCCCACCCCCCCGCCACCAGGGGCACCCTCCACCAGGCCCCCACTCATGTCTCCCACCACCCCCACCCCCCAGCAGTGCAGGGGCACCCTCCACCAGGCCCCCACTCATGTCCCCTATCACCCCCACCCCCCCAGTCACCAGGGGCACACTCCAACAGGCCCCCACTCATGTCTCCCACCACCCCCACCCCCCCAGTCACCAGGGGCACCCTCCACCAGGCCCCCACTCATGTCTCCCACCACCCCCACCCCCCAGCAGTGCAGGGGCACCCTCCACCAGGCCCCCACTCATGTCTCCCACCACCCCCACCCCCCAGCAGTGCAGGGGCAGCCTCCACCAGGCCCCCACCCATGTCTCCCACCACCCCCACCCCCCAGCAGTGCAGGGGCAGCCTCCACCAGGCACCCACTCATGTCCCCTATCACCCCCACCCCCCCGCCACCAGGGGCACCCTCCACCAGGCCCCCACTCATGTCTCCCACCACCCCCACCCCCCAGCAGTGCAGGGGCACCCTCCACCAGGCCCCCACTCATGTCTCCCACCACCCCCACCCCCCAGCAGTGCAGGGGCAGCCTCCACCAGGCCCCCACCCATGTCTCCCACCACCCCCACCCCCCAGCAGTGCAGGGGCAGCCTCCACCAGGCACCCACTCATGTCCCCTATCAACCCCACCCCCCCGCCACCAGGGGCACCCTCCACCAGGCCCCCACTCATGTCTCCCACCACCCCCACCCCCCCAGTCAACAGGGGCACCCTCCACCAGGCCCCCACTCATGTCTCCCACCACCCCCACCCCCCAGCAGTGCAGGGGCAGCCTCCACCAGGCACCCACTCATGTCCCCTATCACCCCCACCCCCCCAGTCACCAGGGGCACCCTCCACCAGGCCCCCACTCATGTCTCCCACCACCCCCACCCCCCAGCAGTGCAGGGGCAGCCTCCACCAGGCACCCACTCATGTCCCCTATCACCCCCACCCCCCCGCCACCAGGGGCACCCTCCACCAGGCCCCCACTCATGTCTCCCACCACCCCCACCCCCCCAGTCACCAGGGGCACCCTCCACCAGGCCCCTACTCATGTCTCCCACCACCCCCACCCCGCAGCAGTGCAGGGGCAGCCTCCACCAGGCACCCACTAATGTCCCCTATCACCCCCACCCCCCCGCCACCAGGGGCACCCTCCACCAGGCCCCCACTCATGTCTCCCACCACCCCCACCCCCCCAGTCACCAGGGGCACCCTCCACCAGGCCCCCACTCATGTCTCCCACCACCCCCACCCCCCAGCAGTGCAGGGGCAGCCTCCACCAGGCACCCACTCATGTCCCCTATCACCCCCACCCCCCCAGTCACCAGGGGCACCCTCCACCAGGCCCCCACTCATGTCTCCCACCACCCCCACCCCCCAGCACTGCAGGGGCAGCCTCCACCAGGCACCCACTCATGTTCCCTATCACCCCCACCCCCTGCCACCAGGGGCACCCTCCACCAGGCCCCCACTCATGTCTCCCACCACCCCCACCCCCCCAGTCACCAGGGGCCCCCTCCACCAGGCCCCCACTCATGTCTCCCACCACCCCCACCCCCCAGCAGTGCAGGGGCACCCTCCACCAGGCCCCCACCCATGTCTCCCACCACCCCCACCCCCCAGCAGTGCAGGGGCAGCCTCCACCAGGCACCCACTCATGTCCCCTATCACCCCCACCCCCCGCCACCAGGGGCACCCTCCACCAGGCCCCCACTCATGTCTCCCACCACCCCCACCCCCCAGCAGTGCAGGGGCACCCTCCACCAGGCCCCCACTCATGTCTCCTACCACCCCCACCCCCCAGCAGTGCAGGGGCAGCCTCCACCAGGCCCCCACCCATGTCTCCCACCACCCCCACCCCCCAGCAGTGCAGGGGCAGCCTCCACCAGGCCCCCACCCATGTCTCCCACCACCCCCACCCCCCAGCAGTGCAGGGGCAGCCTCCACCAGGCACCCACTCATGTCCCCTATCACCCCCACCCCCCTGCCACCAGGGGCACCCTCCACCAGGCCCCCACTCATGTCCCCTATCACCCCCACCCCTCGCCACCAGGGGCACCCTCCACCAGGCCCCCACTCATGTCTCCCACCACCCCCACCCCCCGGCAGTGCAGGGGCACCCTCCACCAGGCCCCCACTCATGTCCCCTATCACCCCCACCCCCCCAGTCACCAGGGGCACCCTCCACCAGGCCCCCACTCATGTCTCCCACCACCCCCACCCCCCAGCAGTGCAGGGGCACCCTCCACCAGGCCCCCACTCATGTCTCCCACCACCCCCACCCCCCAGCAGTGCAGGGGCAGCCTCCACCAGGCCCCCACCCATGTCTCCCACCACCCCCACCCCCCAGCAGTGCAGGGGCAGCCTCCACCAGGCACCCACTCATGTCCCCTATCACCCCCACCCCCCGCCACCAGGGGCAGCCTCCACCAGGCCCTCACCCATGTCCCCCTGCCCCCAGGTCCTGACGATACACAATCATGGCAGTAATGGGCAGCATACCCAGCACAAACACCCAGGCAAGGATTGCATCCACCCACATAGTGAATGCAATTACATGACACAACCCCAATGGCAAGTATGTAAATGAACACATGTCCGTCACACACACATACACAATGGCTGCAAGTGAATGTCAAAACCCATATCATGACATGTATGAAACCAAAGACAAAATAACACAAGTGGAAGTAAAAATAAAAAATGTATTAAAGATTAAAAATAAGTAAACAAATCAAACATACAACTATGTGGATAACAAAATAAATGGTCCATGTTGGAGAACAAAAGTAAAAATCAAAAAACGAAAAAGGAATACAAAAGCAAATGTTGACCAAAGCAATATCAAGTAGAAGCAAAAGAATGAAAAACCATTTCCACATGGTGAACACAATAATGAAAAAAAGAAAATGTTCCTTCAAAAAACAAACTAAATACAGGAATGTACCAGGGTCCATAAGCCCAACACCATAAAGGAAACCTACTACTACCTAATGAAAAAAATATATACAAAAAAGTGGCCATTGTCCGAGCGGTCCAAAATAATAAAAACAAATAAAGGAAACCTAACACTAACTAACTATATAACTATATACAAAGGCAGCGGGCAAGTCCTGCGGCTCACTTGTTGATGTTGCTGGCCAGGGCATCATCGAACTCCATGTCGATGTCCTGGAGGCGGGACTCTGTCCTGGCCCCGAGGTCTCGCAGGGATAACCCCATGTTCAGCTCAAACTCCCTGCGAGCTTCCTCGAGGCACTCAGCCCGCCTCAACGCCCGAAGCATGGAGAACTCCGCCCTGACCATGGCGAGCCGCTCCTCTTCCGCCCGCTGCCGCTCCGCACCTATCCGCTGGACCAACTGCTCCCACACGGAAGACACCACCATCCCAGGGTTGCCCTGCCCTCCGGCCGATGCCTGCCCCTCTGATCTTGATGGCCCCGAGCCATGATGCCTCCCACGTCGAGCCCGCTGCTGCCTCCGACGCCACTGCCTCTGCCAGCACGACGGCATCCAGGCTGATGGAAACCACCGACGCCGTCGTGCACGTGCCCTGCCTGATGATGCTGTCACATCTTCCATCTGCTGGGGTCCAGTTGCTGTGTTGTCCACCCCTGCTGGACCTCCGACTCCCAACTGTGGCAGGGATGGGATCCCCACCGAGCTGGCTGCATTGGTCGGGGCAGGTCCACAGGGGGCCCTGGTGGCATCTGGGCTGCAAGACGGCAAGGAGAATGACTGGTGGATAGCCTGCACAGAGGAGGAGAGGGCCGCCACATTGGCCAACACATGCAGGAAACCCCCGAACATGGCCGATCCCAATTGGGCCACGTCGGCACGGTGCACTTCGTGATGACGTGCGTGCTCCTCCCGGGAAGCACGCACGGCATCACAAATCACAGCCGTGCGCATCGCGACCCCAATCAGGACCTTCTCCGCACGGCCAGGGGTTCCCACGTCCGCAGGTGGAGGGGAGTCAGGTGACATGGACATCCCCTCTACCTGCGGACGGGCCTGGGACGGGGCATCCCTGCTGGTGCATGGTGGTGCACTCACAGGGTCAGGGACAGCGACATGCACAGGCCCCTCCACGGTGACCTGTGCTGCCTCCTGCCCCTGGCCCTGGACTGCACCACTTGCACCAGCAGGGACGCCCCCACCAGGCCCCATGTGTGCCCCAGTGGCGGCCTCCTCCTCCTCTGTGCAAACCACCAACCTGGATGGCTCCTCACCGTCTCCCACCGTAGCAGGCCCCTGTGGGGGCTCACCCACCCCTTCCGCTGCAGCCGTGGGGGCATCCCCGCCGCCTTGCTCCACAGCGCCGTCTCCGCCCTCTTCTTCACTAGCCGCTGCGTAGAGGGAGACAAAGAACACAAGCATCAGGGTACTGTACAATGGTCCCCTAGACAGGAAGCAATAGCAGATGACCACCACTGTCAAAGTACACTTCCATCATGTCCCTCCACAACACATGGGTCAGTCCAGGCAAAACACACACAGTAACAGGCATGCTGCATGCCATGGACATTTCCATGCATGTCCAATGGACTCTTGAAACATTCAATGATATGGAACTCACATGCATCATGGCTCATGCCTTTCACATGCACACACTTCACCTCAGTCACATCCATCTGGCCCCAAACACAACAAACACAGCGGATACAAGGGCAATTTGGCTGCTTCACTGAATCTGTGCATTGTCACACACATGTGTCATGCATCCATGGCATGCACAAGTCACAGACACGCAGGTCAGCCACACAGACATGGCTACCACATATGTACCTGGCATCAGCACCCATCCCTCACCCCCACCCATGTCCCGGTACAGAGACTGGCATGCTCTCATGTTCAAAATCTGCATAGGGGTCCCCATGCGGCATTTGAACACATGCAGCAACCATGTGGGTCACTCATCACTGGTTGCACATGAATTACCATGATGTCCATGCACACATACATGCATACATGGCCTATGGCACACATACAGGCAAGTATCATAGACCCAGCACACAGCAACATGCCCTGTGTCACACAGTAATGCTTGGACACTTACCGCTCAACTCCAGACGGGCCTCCCTCTCAAGGATCTCGGCGTGGAGCGCTGGGCGTACGCGTTCCAGGACCCTCATCTGGATGGAACTCATGCGGCCCCGGCCTCCCTCCACGAGGCGCCGGGCCTTCACAAGGGTCCTGGACCTCAAGTCCTCCCAGCGCTTCTTGATCTTCTGGACGTTGCGGGTTGCCACCCCCTCCGCGTTGATGGCAACCACACAGTCGGCCCAGATCCTCTCCCGTCCATCCTTGCTGGCGCGGGACGATCCAAAGAGGGCATCATACTGCCCCAGGACATGCTCCACCAGGACACCAACTTCGGTGGCAGTGAAGCTGGTGCCCCTCTGCCCCTCTGGCCTGGGGTTGCCACTGGTGCCAGATGTGGAAGTGCCCGACATGGCAACCCCAGAGGCAGGTGTGGGTGGGCAACTGGGTCCTGGGGCTGGGCTGTGGAGCGATGTAATCCCAGTCGGGAGTCTTCAGTTCCAGCAGGGGTGGACACAGCAACTGGACCCCTGCAGATGGCTGATGTGCAGGCACCAAATGGCAGGGCACGGTGGCAGCAGGCAGGCAGGCAGGCAGCAGCAGATGGCACGTGGGAGGCTGCTCGGGGCACGGGGGGCAGTAACTCGGCCTTCTGGGCAGGAGCGTGGTCTTCCGTGTGTTTTCGCGTGGCCAGCTTGATACGGAGTGATTTGGCACGTGAAAATTCGGCACGTCAGCGTGAAATCCGAGGAAAGGCCCTTAGCGCGTAAGCGCGTAAGCGCGCATACACGATTCTATTGGTCCAGAGTCCCTCAGCGCGTAAGCGCGTATGTGACGTGACCCGCACGGGTGTTCCCCACCCAGCACGTGATGACGGAGCACACGTGTAAATACTGCACGTCAGAGTGTCATCGCGTGTAATTGGACAAAAGTGCGCGTACACGCGATTGGCCTATGTACGTGTATTTCAGGGGTGCGCGGGCACTTACACACGCAAGTACGTCAGCGCACCTGTATCCCGTTGTGCGTGTGAATTTCCACACGCTATTGGACTGGGAACTGGATTCCAGGGGTGCGCGGGTCACACGCTCGCCTAGAACACGCGCAAAGCATGAATTTGCGCACTTTAACAATAACAAGCCAGACGCCAGGATGAACATACCGTTCCTAGCAGCAGTGGCAGTGGGCTACCAAAGGAGGAGGAGGAGGATAGTCAGGGCCAGAATATTCACACCCAGAACCAGCCTTTTCGGGATGCCTGATGACCAGGTGTATGGAAGGTACAGGTTTCCACCACACATAATACTGGACCTGGTGAGTGAGTGGGAGGATGACCTCACATCACCCACCCTGTGCTCCCAAGCACTCAGCCCCCTGGAGAAGGTCCTCAATGTACTGCACTTCTTAGCCACTGGATCATTTCAGCGGACAAGGGCCATAGTGGGTGGGGTGTCACAGGCCACCCAGTCACGCTGCCTACACCAGGTCTTGAACATCATCACTGCACGCCCATCAGTCCGCAGGCACATATACCTGCCCAGAACACCTGCAGAAAGGCATGCTGCCGCCCTGGATTTTTACGGTGTGGCACGATTCCCCAAAGTGCTAGGTGCCATCGACTGCACCCATGTGGCTCTACGTCCCCCCAGGGCATCTGAGCACATCTATAGGAACCGCAAGCACTGGCATTCCATCAACGTGCAGGTAGTATGTAATGCCAAGGGAATCATCACCTCAGTATATGCCAACTATCCCGGCTCCACCCACGACAGCTTCATTTACCGAATGTCCACCCTATGCCGGGACCTAGATGCTGGGCGGCATGGCGATACATGGCTGCTTGGTGAGTATGTATGCCACTGCACATGCATGCATGTTGGATACTGAGCAAGGTCACAAACCCACCAATGATACCAATCACCACCTCCACAGGGGACAGTGCCTACCCTCTCAGCCCCCACATGATGACGCCAATTCGGAACCCCACCACGCCACCCGAGGTAAGATATAACACAGCCCACATTACAACCCGGGGCATAGTGGAGCGCACATTCGGAGTGCTGAAGTCACGCTTTCGCTCACTTGACCGTTCTGGCGGGCAGCTGTTATACGCTCCCCCAGTAGTGTGCAGGATCATAGTGGCAGCATGTGTCCTGCACAACGTTGCAACATGCCGGGGCCTGGCCGTGGACATGGTGGTGGCCCCACATCCCCAACCACATGCACAGCCGCTGCGCATGGGAGGGGAAAGGGCACGTGTGGAGGCAGCCCGTACACAGCTAGTGGCTAATTACTTCACATAGAAATCACACCCCTGTGGAGTGCACACTTCCCTGGCACATTCCATCTGACAATCAATGATGACTCAACCTGACACTGATCCTGAATGTCTGGAGAATGAACCGTGAATACCATATCAGCCTGAGATTGTTCACCTGGAAGTGTCACAATGTGTGCATCCCTACCCACACAGACACCACCAATGCAGTTTTGTGGAGTTACACATTCAAGCAGCTAAAAAGAATACCCACTTGCAAAATGCAACAAGAGGACAGTGCCATGTCAGCCAACCCAACACCAGCACCGCCACACGACACACCGTACCATGTCATGCTATTTGCAGGTAAACAAAGTAATCCCTACAACATGACACTGTGTCACTATGTACAGTGTCCCTATTAGAAACCTGCAACACCTGAAATGCTCACAGCAATGCCGGACCAACAACATACTTGAGCACGTACTACCATTAACATGACATCACAAATTTTACATATTAGTAGTCTCACCACCTGGAAATGCCTGCACTCCCACCACCACCAACTGTGCAGTGTTGGCGCCATGTAGAGTTGTAGGTGCACTGCTGCCAACATGGACCCCATCTCCAGACTAGAGGTCCTTGTGTAGACATGAGGAAGGGACCTGCAAATTGGGAGGTAGACACAGAAGATGAGTTACACATCAATGCAACATGCAGTGTACAACACAACAGCAATATGCACTAGGAATGTATACACAGTATTGACTACAGACTGCCCACACAGCTCATGGGAGTCCAACGTCACTGTGTAATTCACTGTCACTTGGGCACACCCTTTGCAAGCCCATGGAAACGGGAAGCAGGAGGGGTGTGTGTGACTCAAACCCAAGCATCTGAACCAAATACATTACAAGCCTGCATGTGCCCAGCCACAATGCAGCGTATGCCCACAGGAACCACGGAAGCCAACAAATCGTCCCAAAAAAATAGGGAATAAAATAAATAACAATAAAAATAAAAATAAGAAACAATCAAAAATGGCCATTGATGGGCCCGGGGGGGTTGGGGAGGCCACCCAGGAGGTCCGAGGACAGGATGCACACCAGAACCCACCTGCGTGGATCCTGGGAAAATAAAGCACCTCCATGGGCTCATGGCCCACACGGCTACCCTGTTGTGGGAGTATCACTGCTGTCGCTATTATCACCCTGTGCAGCTGCATCCGGAGGTGGTTGCACTATGGGAGGCAGCCCACGCAAGGCCCTAGTCTGCTCCTCCATGGCTGCAAGCATGCGGGTGTGGTAGGTCTGGTTCTGGAGGATGAGTGTGCGGAGGTCCCCATGCAACAACTCACGGGATGCCCGGACCTCCGCCCTCGTTGCCTGCATCTCAGCTGAGAGCGTACGGGTGAGACGCTCCAGCTGCTGTTCTGTCCTTTGGTGTGTTGAAGCCTCAAGCTCAACAAGAGTCGTCCTGAGGTGAAGGAGCTCCTGCCTCAGGGCTTCCCTGTGGCCCTGGGACTCAATGGAGATGGCCTCCTGCAGAGTCGCCAGTGCCGCCCGCCTGTCCCTGTTGGACCCAAACATGTCCTCCCTGTGTGACTGGCAGATGGAGTCGGTTGCCTGCTCTAGTCGCTCCATCAGCCTTTCTGGGGGGACAATGGAAGTGGCCACCCTATCCATGGCCTGAGCCATCATCTCGGATGATGCAGCCTGTTGGGTTGCCATACCGTAAATGGATTGCTCCCATGCGGTATTGCCAGGTGGCGTACGGCCACCACGTCGGCGGGCACCACACCTGTCTGGGGCAAGGCGAACTGCGCCTTGCTGTGCCGGCACTGCCTGAGGCTGCAGGACTGCATTCCCCCTCTGATCTGCTGGCCCAGGAACAGGATCAGATGTCGCGGAGTGTGACCCTGCATCCGTAACCACCAAAGGCGTAGCTGCCAACACTGACATCCCCATGGAGGGTTCTGACCCTGGTGCAGGTGGGTGAGACAGAACAGAATCCCTCCCTGGAACACTCACCTGCGACGGCACGTAGGTCTCATCCGAATCAACACCTGAGTACAGCTCGGGGGAGGTGCAGCCAGAGACACCCCTTGAGAGCACGACCTGCAGCACTTGTGGGTTCTCCCCCACCACCACACCACGTCCCTCACTGGTGGTTGGTCGGCCCTCGGACCCCTCCTGGGTCTGCACCATCTCCACAACCCCAGCAGTATCAGGTGCGTCTTCCCCTGCAAAGACATGAAAACAAAGAAATGGAAACAGGCATTAGCACCATGGCACAAAATGAGGGCTGAGATGCAAGAGAACCAGTACTTGATTGACACATGTCCCACATGACTAAAACCCTCCCATGCATGCACCCTCACTGCGTATGAAGTGCAGGCAAATGGCACATACTGATGACACCAAGATGGAAAATGAACACATTTTCTGCATGCTGCCTGGCAGTGGCATCACACATTGGCCTGTGATTGCCAGGTGAAACACACATGCCATCACACAGATGGCATGTACCATTGCTATTGAGTGAAGATGGAGAGGAGGGCAGCACCTATTCATTCAGTCCAGTTCCCGCATGTAATTGCTTTTCTAATTCTAACAGGTCAGATTTTTCACCTGGAGCTGCCAGTCTGAAATGGTCCAATTGCACAGGGACATGTGTGTACAAATGATATCCAGGTAACAAAGTCACTCCACTTCACCATAGCCATGTCAGACATGTGACTAGTGGACAGCGACATGGCTAGTAAAAGTGGGGGAATGCAAACAATCTGACTGAATGAACAGTGAAAAATAAGCAACAATGTTGTGGCAAGGTGACACTTCAAGGGCAACTGGCGTGCAGTTGGGCTAGATGTCTACTGTTGGCAGAAGGGATACTGCTATGGCCAAATGCAGCTGCGCAGGAAGTATTGCATGAAGCACATGGCTGACCCATACGACTCAGGCGCACACACTCTCACCTGGCACACAAACAGAAGCCCTCACACACACACCATGCACATGGATGACACACACATGCATGTGCACTCACCGGACAATGCCTCGTAATCAGCCAGATCTCCCACGCCTTGGATCTGTTCCTCCGTGACGTAGGTCCCAGCGACTGACTCATGTGGAGTGAGTTCCATGTCTACTACTGGAGACCCACCTCCAGTCACTAGAGTTGCGGCATGACTTGAGGCCAGCTTACTCTTTGCCCTGCGCTTTAGGTCATTCCAGCGCTTATAGCAATCATTGGCTGTGCGCCTCACGATTCCAAGGGCACTTACGATGTCCGCAACGGTCTGCCAGTGTGCCTGGCGTTGTGCAGGTGTGGTCTTGGATCCTGCAACAATGACCATCTCGTTGTCATGTCCGGACACATACTCGACAAGTGCATTCAGTTCGTCATCCGTGAAGCTGGGCTTCCTGGACGGGCCGGACTGTGTAGCCGTGTCTGGGGCATCAGCCTGTGCCGGACGAGCACTCTTCCTCTTCCGCTTGGAAGGTGGTGGTGATCCTGAGTGTCCTGCGCCGCTCTGGACACTAGGGGCAGGAGCCCTGGTGGACTCTGTATCAGGAGTGTGGGATTGCACACTCAGCATGGGAGTTGGTGCAGGCATTGGCTCTAGTGTGATGGTGTCAGGGGGAATGTCAGCAGCATGGACTAGGACCGACACTGTCCTGGCTGGGTGTGTGAGGGCTGGGGTGGATGGAGCCGCAGCTGCCCCTGCAGCCTCTCCGCCCTGCCTCCTTGGTGCAGCAGATGACCTTGCTGCCCCAGATCCACGTGGCATGATGGCATCAACGTGCACCAGCGCACGTGTCGTAGCCCTGCTGACCTGGAAGTCAGCCATGGAGTCAGCCAGGTCTGGTGCCACAATGGGCTGGTCCAACAAGGGCTGAGCATGGATGGTGTCAGCCACATCAGCCTCAACGGGAGGGGGGGGGGAGGGGATTATGGGTGCCCGTGACTGGTCCTCCACACATGGGGGGACAGGCTCACCCTGCAAGTTACGACCACGTCCCCTACCGGATCCACCACGGCCACCACTTGTGGCTCTTCCACCTTTGCCACCCTTACGGAATCCTCGCCTCCCAGCCATGGCACTGATGTTAATGTGCGTATGGGAGTGGATGTAGACTATTGTCCTGGGCAATTGGGGGTCAAAGGGCTTGGATACCAGATGGTATTTGTACCCTAGTGCTCTAGCAAGGCTGAATGTAACCCCTGGGGAAAGATGACAGGTCACGCAACGCACAGGAGGCCCAAAAAAGGGAGATGACGTGCACGCAACCCCTCCTAGACCACGTGTGCAGAAAGAAAAACCTGCACTACGCTGTGGCACCCAGTAACACAAGAATGAACGTATGCGTGTCACACGCAGCCTAGAATGACCTCTGAAGGGGTAGGCTACACACGGGGCAAGCACAGATGTTAGATACGTGCGTGACTCACCGTCTGCCTGGTAAACGAGCGTGTAAAAAGAGCACGTTTGGTTGGCAACACCCCCGCCAAAAGAAGATTTGTACGCTGTCTGAGGAGACAGGACAACAGTAGAAGGGAACACTGTTTGAGGGAACAGGCCCAGGTAAACCAGTAAAAGAGAAAAAAGAGAAAAAGCTGTCAGAGGTAACAGGGAATACGAACTTGAAACGCCGTGAAGTAAATCGCGTGTGAAACGACAAGAAGTACAGAATTCACCCACTCGCTCTCCACGAAAAGCACGTACAAGGAAAACGTGTTCTACACGTACCTTTTATACAGGCCCACACGTCCAGCGTCACTTACGCGGCGTGTACGCGCTAGGGCCATTTCCACCAATTACATGCTTTGTCACTTCTGCGTGTAGGGCCATTTCCACCAATTACACGCTTTGTCACTTCTGCGTGTAGGGCCATTTCCACCAATCACACGCTTTGTCACTTCTGCGTGTAGGGCCATTTCCACCAATCACACGCGATTACACTCTGACGTGCAGTCTTGCCACGTGTGCTCTGTCATCACGTGCTGTGTGGGAAACACCTGTGCGGGTCACGTCACAGACGCGCTTACGCGCTGAGGGCCTTTCCTCAGTTTTCACGCTGACGTGCAGGATTTTCACGTGCCAAATCACTCCGTACCAAGCTGGCCACGTGTACGCACACGGAATACCACGCTCCTGCCCGGAAGGCCGAACTACTGCCCCCCAGAGCCCGAGCACGCTCCCACCTGCTGCTGCCTGACTGCCTGCTGCCCCTGCACTGCTGGGGGGTGGGGGTGGTGGGTGACATGGGTGGGGGCCTGGTGGAGGCTGCCCCTGCACTGCTGGGGGGTGGGGGTGGTGGGAGACATGGGTGGGGGCCTGGTGGAGGCTGCCCCTGCACTGCTGGGGGGTGGGGGTGATGGGAGACATGGGTGGGGGCCTGGTGGAGGCTGCCCCTGCACTGCTGGGGGGTGGGGGTGGTGGGAGACATGAGTGGGGGCCTGGTGGAGGATGCCCCTGCACTGCTGGGGGGTGGGGGTGGTGGGTGACATGGGTTGGGGCCTGCTGGCAGGTGCCCCACAGTGCTGGGGGGTGGGGGTGGTGGGAGACATGAGTCGGGCATGAGTGGGGGCCTGGTGGAGGCTGCCCCTGGTGGCTGGGGGGTGGGGGTGGTGGGAGACATGAGTGGGGGCCTGGTGGAGGCTGCCCCTGCACTGCTGGGGGGTGGGGGTGGTGGGTGACATGGGTGGGGGCCTGCTGGCAGGTGCCCCACAGTGCTGGGGTGTGGGGGTGGTGGGAGACATGGGTGGGGGCCTGGTGGAGGCTGCCCCTGGTGGCTGGGGGGTGGGGGTGGTGGGAGACATGAGTGGGGGCCTGGTGGAGGCTGCCCCTGCACTCCTGGGGGGTGGGGGTGGTGGGAGACATGGGTGGGGGCCTGGTGGAGGATGCCCCTGCACTGCTGGGGGGTGGGGGTGGTGGGAGACATGGATGGGGGCCTGGTGGAGGCTGCCCCTGCACTGCTGGGGGGTGGGGGTGGTGGGAGACATGGGTGGGGGCCTGGTGGAGGCTGCCCCTGCACTGCTGGGAGGTGGGGGTGGTGGGAGACATGGGTGGGGGCCTGGTGGAGGCTGCCCCTGCACTGCTGGGGGGTGGGGGTGGCGGGAGACATGAGTGGGGGCCTGGTGGAGGATGCCCCTGCACTGCTGGGGGGTGGGGGTGGTGGGTGACATGGGTTGGGGCCTGCTGGCAGGTGCCCCACAGTGCTGGGGGGTGGGGGTGGTGGGAGACATGGGTCGGGCATGAGTGGGGGCCTGGTGGAGGCTGCCCCTGGTGGCTGGGGGGTGGGGGTGGTGGGAGACATGAGTGGGGGCCTGGTGGAGGCTGCCCCTGCACTGCTGGGGGGTGGGGGTGGTGGGTGACATGGGTGGGGGCCTGCTGGCAGGTGCCCCACAGTGCTGGGGGGTGGGGGTGATGGGAGACATGGGTGGGGGCCTGGTGGAGGCTGCCCCTGGTGGCTGGGGGGTGGGGGTGGTGGGAGACATGGGTGGGGGCCTGGTGGAGGCTGCCCCTGCACTGCTGGGGGGTGGGGGTGGTGGGAGACATGGGTGGGGGCCTGGTGGAGGATGCCCCTGCACTGCTGGGGGGTGGGGGTGGTGGGAGACATGGGTGGGGGCCTGGTAGAGGCTGCCCCTGCACTGCTGGGGGGTGGGGGTGGTGGGAGACATGGGTGGGGGCCTGGTGGAGGCTGCCCCTGCACTGCTGGGGGGTGGGGGTGGTGGGAGACATGGGTGGGGGCCTGGTGGAGGCTGCCCCTGCACTGCTGGGGGGTGGGGGTGGTGGGAGACATGGGTGGGGGCCTGGTGGAGGCTGCCCCTGCACTGCTGGGGGGTGGGGGTGGTGGGTGACATGGGTTGGGGCCTGCTGGCAGGTGCCCCACAGTGCTGGGGGGTGGGGGTGGTGGGAGACATGAGTCGGGCATGAGTGGGGGCCTGGTGGAGGCTGCCCCTGGTGGCTGGGGGGTGGGGGTGGTGGGAGACATGAGTGGGGGCCTGGTGGAGGCTGCCCCTGCACTGCTGGGGGGTGGGGGTGGTGGGTGACATGGGTGGGGGCCTGCTGGCAGGTGCCCCACAGTGCTGGGGGGTGGGGGTGGTGGGAGACATGGGTGGGGGCCTGGTGGAGGCTGCCCCTGGTGGCTGGGGGGTGGGGGTGGTGGGAGACATGAGTGGGGGCCTGGTGGAGGCTGCCCCTGCACTGCTGGGGGGTGGGGGTGGTGGGAGACATGGGTGGGGGCCTGGTGGAGGATGCCCCTGCACTGCTGGGGGGTGGGGGTGGTGGGAGACATGGGTGGGGGCCTGGTGGAGGCTGCCCCTGCACTGCTGGGGGGTTGGGGTGGTGGGAGACATGGGTGGGGGCCTGGTGGAGGCTGCCCCTGCACTGCTGGGGGGTGGGGGTGGTGGGAGACATGGGTGGGGGCCTGGTGGAGGCTGCCCCTGCACTGCTGGGGGGTGGGGGTGGTGGGAGACATGGGTGGGGGCCTGGTGGAGGCTGCCCCTGCACTGCTGGGGGGTGGGGGTGCAGGGGGACATGAGCAGGTGTGCAGGGTAGTCCCCTGTTTTGTGGGCTGCCTGCAGGGGCCGTGGAGGGTGTACAGGGAACACCTGTGAGGACCCACCCAGCCTAATCGCGTGTGTAACTTCCCACGCACCCCTGTAATACACGTACCAAGCCAAATCGCGTGTGAGTATTCCCGCGCACCCCTGAAATACACGTACCCTGCTGAAATCGCGTGTAAAACTTCCCGCGCACCCCTGAAATGCATGCGCCCAGGCTATTCGCGTGTGGAACTTCCCGCGCACCCCTGAAATACACGCGCCCAGGCTATTCGCGAGTGGAACTTCCCGCGCACCCCTGAAATACACGTAGCACGCTGGGAGACATGAGTGGGGGCCTGGTGGAGGGTGCCCCTGGTGGAGGGTGCCCCTGGTGGCGGGGGGTGGGGGTGATAGGGGACATGAGTGTGGGCCTGGTGGAGGATGCCCCTGCACTGCTGGGAGGTGGGGGTGGTGGGTGACATGGGTTGGGGCCTGCTGGCAGGTGCCCCACCGTGCTGGGGGGTCGGGGTGGTGGGAGACATGAGTCGGGCATGAGTGGGGGCCTGGTGGAGGCTGCCCCTGGTGGCTGGGGGGTGGGGGTGGTGGGAGACATGAGTGGGGGCCTGGTGGAGGCTGCCCCTGCACTGCTGGGGGGTGGGGGTGGTGGGAGACATGGGTAGGGGCCTGGTGGAGGATGCCCCTGCACTGCTGGGGGGTGGGGGTGGTGGGAGACATGAGTGGGGGCCTGGTGGAGGCTGCCCCTGCACTGCTGGGGGGTGGGGGTGGTAGGAGACATGGGTGGGGGCCTGGTGGTGGGTGCCCCTGGTGGCTGGGGGGTGGGGGTGCAGGGGGACATGAGCAGGTGTGCAGGGTAGTCCCCTGTTTTGTGGGCTGCCTGCAGGGGCCGTGGAGGGTGTACAGGGAACACCTGTGAGGACCCACCCAGCCTAATCGCGTGTGATAATTCCCACGCACCCCTGTAATACACGTACCCAGCAAAATGGCGTGTGATAATTCCCACGCACCCCTGTAATTCACGTACCCTGCCAAATCGCGTGTGATAATTCCTGCGTACCCCTGTATTACACGTGCCCTGGCTAATCGCATGTAAGACTTCCCGCGTACCCCTGTAATACACGTTCCCTGGACAATCGCGTGTTGAACTTCCCGCGTACCCCTGTAATACACGTTCCCTGGGCAATCGCGTGTTGAACTTCCCACGTACCCCTGTAATACACGTTCCCTGGACTATCGCGTGTTGAACTTCCCGCGCACCCCTGAAATACACGTACCCTGGCACCCTGGCTAATCGCGTGTATAACTTCACGCGTACCCCTGATATGCACGTTACCCGCTTTGCGTTCCTTGTTTGGCAGCCCTGTAAACTGGTCCAGGGTTAGCGCAGCCCTTTGCGATGATTTAGCGATTTTGATGGCTTTTCCTTGCGCGAGGGCGTTCTTGGGGGCGTTACTGGCGCTGCTGCAGGGTCGCTGCGATACTCTGCGCCACGGCTGGTTTGGGAGCCTAAAATCCATGAATACGCTGTGCGCGGAAATCGGTTTTAGCGCACGTGCCTGGCGCAGACAATCGCACGCGGACACTCTGCGCCAGCCGCTTGCGACACTTTTCTGCGAAATTCTATGAATTACCCTGTGAATGTCATTGATCACCCCAACAAGTTCTCTACATTCAGTTTGAGGGGGGCTATAACCACTTCTCTACACTCGTAACTGAGATTTAACAGCAGGTCAGTTCATCTGCAGGTCTGATGCAAAGTTGGCCACATGTCAAGCCTGCATGGATCTACTTTTCAGGCTTCTGAGGTTGGCAAAAAAGATACCAATGGGAGGGTTCATATCTGTGTATTAAAGAATTTAGAGTAGCGCAGGGAAAGCAGCGCACTCATTCGGCATCCCGTACTCTTGGCACTCGTTATGCATACATGCAAACATCCTGAACAGCATGCCTGGGAGATAGAAATGATGGACACATTATAACAAAGCATTAATTGTGGCACAATGAAATCAAGAGCCACTTTCTGTGGTATGGTCAAACATTTCTACACTGTACACAAGCTTTTAGGCACAAGGATTTTGTGACGAGGACACCAAGATGGAAGATCTTGTGATGATCATAACAGGGACAACGGCAGAAAAAAACATGCTATAACTGCAACTTGTGAAAAGCAAAATACATAGTCCGAAATGGATGCTTAATCAACTCTAAATGGTTTTTGGAGGTTTTTTTTCTGCCTTGTGAATTTGAGGTGTTTAGGAACAGACTAAACCAGTGACTCATCCCCTGAAGTGTGCCTGAAATAAACCTTTAATGAGTCTAGCAATTATTGTATAGAATTCCAGAAAGACAAATCATGTGTTATTCCTATTCTTTCTTATTTAGGGTCACTGCTCAAAGTGTTACACTTATGGATCACCCTGTTTTTTTTAAGAGGCCTGAACAAGAAAGCCAGCCACTCCAAAAACAAAGAGCCACATGGCGAGCCACATGGCACTGGCTACAGTGCAGGAGCTTCCATTTAAATAGAAAAAACGTTTGTAAATTTAGTTTTTTAGGGGTATCAAAGGAGACCTCAGCGATAGCAAGTGAGACATCAGGGATTGCAACTGCTACCCCTAGCAACCTCCAAATAATTTCCCTATGTAATGTAGGAAAGAGATGGAGATCACTGCCGGAAAGAGAGCAATGATTAGCTTGTGAAACAGGGGAGCGTCTGTGGTTCTGTCTGCAGATGTACGACAGAAAGATAGAGGGTGGTGCAGTGCACATGAGGGACAAAAAACTTTAAAAGTGTTTTCATAGCAGTTGAGGTGATATACAAAATACATTTCAGCAACTGGATCCAGTAGAAACCACTTGGAAATAGCCAAGTTAAATAGCTACAGTGACACCCAGTGAGAAACGTGAGATGGCAAATGCTGGTTGTGGCAGGGGATTTCCCGAGTGGTACTTCCAGTTCATATCTAGGACATAGTTGCTACTGGATCCAGGTGTAATATATGTTCTTTAATAATGGAATTCACATGATGAAATAAAATTACTTCAACCTGGACCATTCTTGATAGAAATTCAACAGATGTACCCATACAATTCTGAGCATTTGGAAATAATCAACAGAAATGTGTACCTGGGCACACTGCCTCCAGGAGACTGCAGTAGAAAAAAGCAGCAAGTGTGGGATATCTCAGTTGGTGTATACTGGATACAGTTGCTCAAATGCACTTTATTTGACAATCAGGTAACCTGTACAAATGGCAGAAAATACAAAAGGACTACTTTTCTGCAGTCACAAAGGAATTTCATGCAATATTGTCATGTTGCCTTCTGGGTCAATCCCTGAACACCTTAGTGATATCCACAGACCCCTCAGCCAACACAGCCCTGTGTCCCCTGCACCCCCACTCTGGAAAGGAAAGAACCCAAGGTACAAGCTCAGGTAGCCCCAAAGGATCGATGTAAGACAACTAGAGTCGTTTAGTACATAACTGGAGGTAGGGCAGAAAGGTACTTCATCTCCCAGAAACCTGCATAATCCCGCAGGATTTGAAGAACTCTCAGTAGCTATGACTTGGGTACGGTATTTAAACTGGAGTTAAAGCCGCGCCAAATGCTTAGCATTGAGGTGATCAGCACGCGCATACCTGATGTCTAGAGATGATGTTGCTAAACCTCATCTGGTTCTATTCACTCCTGTTGCCGTAGGAACATCTTCAGCTGTGTCAGCCCTCTGAATTTGGTACTGGGAATACAAGAAAACACAAATAAAACTTGCAAACTTCATTATACACGTCAGCTAATACCAGTAAATACTTGCCTGCATGAAGCCTCCTGGTAGCACCCAATGCCTGCTTCCTGGGAGCACCCAGCACTGGCAAACAAAGAGAAAAGAGACTGATTAGGGATGGTAATCACACAAAAGGAACCACTTTAAGCACACAAAAGCAGGGACTCCCTTGGGACATGGTGGAACCCGAGGGCCGAGGAAGGGCCCTTCCCAGGAATAGTGATAGTGAAGCAAACAGGCTATTGTTTTGTTTTTTTTTTCTTTTTTTTATTATTAAGTTTATTGAATTTTATAGAAAACATATAAGCAACAAACTTATCAGCATTGTAATCGTAGAACTCATTGCATTGTGGCTGGAAAAATGGGCGAGAATACACATTCTCCGCCCACTATTTCCAGCCACCTGAGGGCAATCCCCATGGGCCATCTTTTTTTAATCGAATGTGTGGAGGCAACAAGGACCCTCTCCATGTTGCTTTCCCAACCCCACCAAAACAAACCAAACCCCTTCCCCACTCCCTCCCTGCCTCCCCACTTATCTGCTGGACCAGAGTTTTGTGCTCTGTTCCCGCAATCCTCCCGTTCCCCCCAAAGCGCCATAGAAATGGAAAAGAGATGTTTTCACTATAGCGGGACCGTCTTGTTTTTTGATGTCATTTTTTTCCCTCGGGAGGCTGGCGTAGCTTGTGCAGCCAATCTCCTGGGAAAAAAAAAGAAACCATTTGCCCCCTGGATGAACCCTGGGTGCGAATGACTTTCACCCCTACTGTGGGTGGCGGACATGGCCTTTAAGTTCCCCCAGCCCTGGCAGTTCAGACAGTCCAGAGGTTCGGACCCCCACAGCGGAGGTGAAAGCCATAGTAACCACAGGAGGGCAGGAACGTAAGAGGTGGAAGCTTAAAGGTACTGGTAAGGTCAATTCTAACGCAGAACTCAGTACTCTCATTACAGGAGAACATTGCGCACATGATCGTCCCAGGTTCTGTAAGCACAGGGAAAACAGGGGTACTCACAGCACCCTATTCAAATCCCAATTCCCTCTACGGGTCTCCTCGGAGCCCTGTGTAAATCAGGCAATGAGCAAGACAGTTGAGGAGGACTCGGAGGAGGAATCATGACGCTCCCGCTGGATCTTGACGTAAGGCGTTACAAATACATAACATTCAAACTTTGCTCATTAAACGCGTAGCACATACATTGCCATAAGCGCTATTTCCATGCACCTTCAAAGTGCATTAATAAAAGGCTGTGGGGTCGGCCTTGCAGTAAAAAGTGCAAGTAATTCTGTTACTGCCACTTTTACCGCACCATTGAATTATACTTTTGTCCTTGATGTGGACAATTTACCCCCAGGACGATTCTGGAGGTAAATCCTTCACTTCAAGGCCAACAATCGTTGAATTCACAACAGCGAGATTACCATTTGTGGTAAATCTACATAAATACCCATGGAGACCTATGGACTCCAAAAATGGGGATTTCCTCTGCATTAACACCACTCATAAACTCTTTAGGACCGAGTTTGGCGGTAACCAAGTTTGGCGGTAATTCCTCAAATTCATAATCGGTACCATTATATTTGGACACAGTATTCTTTGTGAACATCTTTTGCAGTTTTGGTCCCATTTTAATGAGTGCTTCTTGCTTGCACTCTTCAAACTAGGAGGAGTCTTGCAGGTTTCAGTAGAAATACAGCAGACGGTGGCAAACCCAGATTACCCAGGATTCGTCATGTCGCTATCGAGTTTTACATATAGATCTGCAAGGGTGTTAAGATTTCTTTTCTGTGGGGGGGTGCCACATTTTCTTTCACCCATGGCGCTGTGTAGGCAAAAGCCAGCACTGCTTAAAATGCAAATGTATAAAGGGTTACATACATGTTCTTAGTTTGTAAGGTATGTATGAATTCACATAAAAATACAATAAAATAAGACTGCATCAATAAAAATGGTAACATACAGGGCCATTCCGAGGTTGGAGGTAAGGGATAAACGATGCTGGTAAAGGATTACCGGCATCGCTTACCGCTCCGGGGTATTCCAACCAGCCAAACCGCTATTAGTGGCATGGGCCGTAAATAACGGTGCCTCTATTAGCGGCATGGGCGCGGGCACACGGGCCATCATACCCGCAATAGCGGCATGCCGTAAACTGGAGGAGATCACAAGTGAAGCGGACATGCAAATACCGGCATCATGAAGGCGTTAAAAGTGGATTCCGGCATGCCGTAAATACCGGCATCTCTGACCAACCGTAAAATGCCATGTGCAGTGTTCCCAACTGCTACAGGTGCACACCATCAGCACAGGTAGAGGCAATGGAGTCTGGGCCTGACCAAGAGGGCCACACCCACACACCACACCCCTCTCCACCCCAAGGTCAATCCAATAGTAGCATCAACACTTCAGCTGGAGGACATGCATGCATTGCAACACCAGCAACAACACCAACAGCAGGCACCACAGAGGAGACGCAGCAGGAGAAGGAGGGTGAGACAGGCCCAGCATGCCCCACCAGTGCAGCCAGCGTAACCACGCATGCAGCCCCCAATCCCAAACATCAGAGCCACTCCCTCCAACCCAACCCATGAGCACAACCACACCCTGTACCGTCTGGACCGGGACACCATCAACACCATCGTGGACATGAAACATGATTGTCAGCCTCATTGAAATACGCACCGCCATCCCCCCTCGACTGAAGGTAGTATCAGTGCTCCTCTTCCTTTCCACAGCCACCTACTAGCACACAGTGGGGTACATGCATGGCATATCACCACCCTTATTCACTTGCGTCCTGAAGCAAGTGCTGGATGCCCTCCTCAAGCACACAACGGAATACATATCCCTACCACGGACTCCCCAGGAGATTCTTGAAACAAAAGGGGGCCTCCATGCCATGGAGGTGGTTTACCGCAATCGCAAGCAATACCACTACAAACAGGTGCAGATGGAAGGTGATGAAAGCAAGATGATCACACATTGTTGTGCCCGATATCCCGGATCAATCACAGGAATGCTGCATGTCACCATGGTAAAAATCAGCACAGAATGCCTAACATTGCAGAGCCTACTGCCAACGCTCCCCATCAGAAAATCCTACAGAACACAAAACATCAATACATTTACACAAACACAGCTGTATGCGTACACAATGCATGAGCTACAAGACGGCAGAGCACACCGTGTATCATCTTGAAGATGCAACCCACACCATTATTCCATGACACAGGACACATTGAGGGCCTAAAAATGGCTTGCATACAACCAGGGACATGTGCATGTGACCAATGATAATCTGCCAACATGTGTGACTAGTACAGCTGTCCATCATCAATCGACTGACATATAGCTTTTTATGCCTCCCATGCAGGTGACAGTGGCTATTCCTTGATGCCGTGGTTCATCACCCCTGTCCGAAACACACAGAACAGGCATGAGGAGGACTACAATCAATCCCACACCCTTACCCATGTGGTCATTGACCAGACCTTTGGCCTGTTAAAGGCATGGTTTCGCTGCCTTAGCCCGTCAGGTGGGGCACTCCTCTACAAGCATGAGAAGGTGGCCAAGACCATCATGGCATGTGTTATGCTGCACAACATGTGTATCCGACACAACGTGCCCCTGACCCCTGACATTGAACTGCTGCCACCTGGTGATGATGAAGGGGATGAAGAAGAAGTGGCTGCACATCATTGTGGTGCCGATGCACAGGAGGGACGTGCTGTGCGTCAGTCAGTGATTGCACAATATTACTGACACACATGGCTGCAGAGGGTGCCATGATATTCTGACAGAGGCTACTGGGTGTGTGGGTACATGCACACTATGCACTGTATATGAATAAATGACACATGTGCAATGACGAATGTCCACTCAGGTCTTGCTTTTGACACAACGGGTGTATTCAATTTATTTATTTATTATTTATTTATTCAAATTTGTTGAGCGCACATCAGCCCAGAGGCATCGTGGCGCTTGTTACAGACATCTTAGTTGCAGAGGAAACCGTAGTTACAAGCAGTACATAAATTACAGGGGAAATATATACAATAGCAAGGCAGTATAATTACATGGCTTCCTGAGAGTTTGCTAGTTATTTAGCAGGAACGAGGTTTTCAGTTTCCTGCGAAAGATGGGAAGTGAGTTTTCCGTTCGGATGTCTGAGGGGAGAGCGTTCCATGTCTGTGCTGCAATGTAGGGAAAACCTAGACCTCCAGCTTTGGCTTTTTTGATGCGTGGGGTGCAGAGTAGGTTAGCGTATTGCGTCCTAGTGGGACATGTGGAGGAAGGTTTGAGGATGGCATCTGAAAGATAGGGCGGGGCGGAGAAGGAGAGGCATTTGTGAGTGAGGGTGAGGATTTTGAGGGTGATCCGTTCTTTGACTGGGAGCCATTGGGCTGAGAGCCTGGCCTGGGTGATATGCTCTCTTCTTGGGATACTGAGAGCGGCCCGGAGAGCGTTGTTCTGTGTGATTTGTAGTCTATTTATGTTTTTGGCTGATGTGCCTGCTAGGAGAGCATTGCAGTAGTCCAATTTGGCTCCAATGGTTGCCCTTGCTATGGAGAGGCAGTTAGGTTTAGAGAGGTAGGGCTTGATGGCGTTTATAAGTTTGGTGGTGTGTGCGGATGCGGAAGTGATAGCGCTGACTTGTCTAGTCATAGATAGCGAAGAGTCAAGGTATACTCCCAGTGTCTTGACGGCTGTGGACACGGGGATGATGGAGTTGTCAATTGAGAAGTTGGTGTACAGTTTGTCCAGTTTGTCTAAGGTGTTCTGTTGACCTAGTATCAGGATTTCGGTCTTGTCACCATTAAGGCAGAGGCCATTAATTGCCATCCATGCCTTGATGATGGAGTAGATAGTGTGGAGTGCCTTTGCGTCTTCGTTGTATGAGCCTGAGAGGGGTAGAAGTACTTGTGTGTCGTCCGCGTAGTTCGTGTAGGTGATGCCGTATGAGTCAAGTTTGTCAAAGAGGGGCTTGGTGAACAAGTTATAGAGTGTGGGTGCAGTGCAGGAACCTTGAGGGACCCCGCAGTGGATTGTCGTCGGTGTGGCGTTAGCGATGTCCGAGAAGACTTTCATGGCCCTACCTTCGAGGAAGGAGGTGATCCAGGCGGCTGTTCTTTGGAGAAGTTGGCTGAGTGCGTGAGGTGGGAGGTGAGAGTCTTGTGATCGACTAGATCAAACGCGGCTGAGAGATCTAGAAGAAGCAGAAGAGCCGGTTTGCCTTTGTCCATGATTTGGGTGATCTGGCTCTTCAGATCTACCAGGGCTGTTTCTGTGCCATGTCCTTTCCGGAAGCCCGATTGCCTCGTCCCGAGGATGGAGTGGGTTTCCAGAAAGTGTTGGATTTGGCAGTGTGCGGCTTTGTCCAGTAATTTCAGCAAGAATGGCACAGTGGTTATTGGTCTATAGTTGTTGGGTTGTGAGGGGTCAAGAGTTGGTTTTTTTAGGAGAGGCCGGACCCAAGCCTCTTTGAGGTTGGCTGGGATGATGCCTGTTTTAAAGGACGCATTGATAAATGCCGTGAGGAGCGGCGCAAGGCAGTCTGCGCAGTCTTTGACTAGTTTAGGTGGGCAAATGTCGCCTTTGCATGGGGAGGGTTTGAGGTTTGTTAGAAGGTTAATAACTTCTGTTTCAGTGACATCTCTGAAGGAGAAGTCAGGTATGGTGGGCTTGGAGGAAGGGGGTGGGGTGTTAGTCGGTTTGGTTCCTGTCTGGTGAGGAAGTGCTTTGCAGTGGTCTTTGATTTTCTTTTGGAGAAGGTCAATTTTGTGAAGCATGGCAGCTTGAATGCTGGTACACCAAGCTTCATCTTTGATTATTTCATCTGGAGTGTTAGGGGGGGAGATGAGCTCGTTAAAGATTGCGAAAATCTCTTTGGAGTGTGACTTGGCATTGGTGATACGAGTGTTGAAGGCGTTGGCTTTGGCATTGGTGATAGCTCTCTTGTATTGGTGGGAGATTAAATTGAATATGTTTTTGGTATTGGTGCAGGGGTCAGATTGCCAGTTTTTTAGTGCTGCTCTTTTGTGGGATCGCATTGAGTGCAGTTCTTCAGTAAACCAGGAGTTGGAGTGTAAGGATTTCTTTTCTTTTTTCCATTCAAGTGGCGCTATTACATTGATGGCTTTGGTGAGGACATCTTTATATATGTCTGCTAGGATGTTGGGGTCGCTAGCGAATGGGGGGGCTAACACTGGGGTATTGAGGTATGGGCGTAGGTTCTCCTCTGTGAGTTTCTTTGAGCTTCTAACTTGGGCAGCGCTGGCAGGGGTCAGAGTCTTAAGGTTTTTGGTGATAGGAATAGAGAACTCTATGCAGTTGTGGTCAGTCCAAGGCAGTGAGGAGTTGGAGGTGATAGAGGAGAGGCAGTTATGGTCTGCGATCCAGTCAAGTATGCGGCCTTTGATGTGAGTAGGACTTTCTACTTTTTGGATGAAGCCCAGGTCATTGAGTTCCTTGGTGAGAGTGGCTGCAGATTTGTCCTTGGGATCATTAAATCCGAGGTTGAGGTCCCCTAGTAGAATGGTTTTGGTGGAGCTTTTGATGTTGTTGCTGAGGATGTGTAAGATGTTGTCCTGGGAGTCTGGGGAATTGCCTGGGGGGCGGTATAGTAGGTGAATGTTGATGGTGCTGTTGGGTGACAATGTGAGTTTGGCCGATAAGAGGTCAGAGTTGTTGGTTGAAGGGTGACTGATAGGTCGGAGCTGTAGGTTCTCTTTGTAGATGAGGGCTACTCCGCCTCCTATTCGATCTGGCCTATCTTGTCTGAGTATGGAGAAGCCCGGTGGTAGTGCAAGTGTAACGGCAGGGCCTGATGCTTCATGTAACCATGTTTCGGTGATGGCTAACAGGTCAATGTTATTACTGGTTATAATGTCATGGATATCAGAGGCATGAGCTGGGAGTGATCGGACATTGAGGAGTGCACATTTGATGTGAGGTGTGTGATGTTTGCTTGTGGAGGTGTGAGTGATGGTCGTGTCTGGTATGTTCTGTGAAGTGGTATTGCAGGGTGTGGCTAGGTTAGTGGGTGGTGGACTGTGGGTGTGTGGGTATTCCGTGCGGGGGCAGCGTGTGGAGGTGGTGCGGGAACTCAGCCTATAGTTTCTGAATTCCGTGGGAATGGCTAGAGTGCTAAGTTCTGGGGTCTGTGTGCGCGCTCTAAGTCTTTCTAGTCTGTGCAGAGTTACTACACAGGGTGTACAATCTGTCATGGCAGGTGTGATATCCTTAATAGCGAAATGCTTGTGGTAGAAGAGTGGGCTGGGTGGTGTGTGGATGAGGGGATGGATGGGAGGATAAAGTTTGAGAGTAGTGAGTGTGGAGAGGAGGGTGAGCAGCGTGGTGGCGGCAGCGGTGAGCTTGCAGGACGCTATGGGCATGATTGTGTACTTGGTGGTGCTGTGAGCGGGGGGACTCAACACAACTTCAAAGGTGGTCTGTAGGCGACCATAGGGCACAACACAACTTCAAAGGTGGTCTGCAGGCGACCATGGGGCACAACACAACTTCAAAGGTGGTCTGTAGGCGACCATAGGGCACAACACAACTTCAAAGGTGGTCTGTAGGCGACCATGGGGCACAACACAACTTCAAAGGTGGTCTGTAGGCGACCATAGGGCACAACACAACTTCAAAGGTGGTCTGTAGGCGACCATGGGGCACAACACAACTTCAAAGGTGGTCTGTAGGCGACCATAGGGCACAACACAACTTCAAAGGTGGTCTGTAGGCGACCATAGGGCACAACACAACTTCAAAGGTGGTCTGTAGGCGACCATGGGGCACAACACAACTTCAAAGGTGGTCTGTAGGCGACCATAGGGCACAACACAACTTCAAAGGTGGTCTGTAGGCGACCATGGGGCACAACACAACTTCAAAGGTGGTCTGTAGGCGACCATAGGGCACAACACAACTTCAAAGGTGGTCTGTAGGCGACCATGGGGCACAACACCATGCACAGCATGAGCCAGACCCGTATGACGATCAAAAAGCACAGCATCGGACAGTGGGTGGCTGAGCTTGGCCATAGGGCATAACAAGTGATATGGGTAACAGGAGAGCACTATAGTAACTAGTATAGATTAGCAATTGAAAAGCTATTGAAAAGCTAGTGACAGTACTCACGTTGATTATGTCCTAGTATGAAATTGATCATCCACGTTAATCCAGGAACGAATGTAACCTTAATGAGGAGAATGTGTGTGATCTTAGAGGTCCAACGGTGACAGTAGCTCCCCGGAGCGAACAGGGGCAAACAGGGCAGACGGCCTTATGTTGGCCTTGGGTGGCCGCCGGCTTCCGCCTGCCGGCGGATGTGTGGCCTTAAGGGCTGCCTACACAGCGTTGCTAGGCAACGAGCAACGCCCAGCCTCACTTTCGGGCCGCATCGCGCCCGACATTTTGTATCGGGAAAAATGTCGGCGCGAGCGGATCGAGGGCTCTGGAGGCGCAGGGGGCTCCTGTGATGCGGTGGGGTGCCGATGGCAAGATGCTGCAGATCCTTAGAGGGGATCCGCGCCGCCTCCGTCGAGTCGAGGTCTCCGCTGCGGTCCTGGACGGTGGTGGGGGGCTCCTGCCCTCTCCACGGCGATGGTCCTGGACGGTGGTGGGGGGCTCCTGCCCTTTAACAATGAAAACAATAGTGCAATAACCTTCCACCACGCTCACCCCCCTCACACCTCCCCCCACAACTCCCCACACACCCTCACCCCTTCCCCCTACGACTCCCACCACAACTCCCCCACACATGTCCCATCAAGTCTCTAATGCCAACATCAGGCTGCCCAGACTATTAATTCGCACTCCCTGGACCAGATGGCAGCATGTCTGGCCCGCGCAGGGTGCGTGATGACCTGCGGAGCGGGCTCGTCTGGGTCGAGCTAGACGATGACGGTGTGGCCGCCTGCTCGAATTGGGTTGCCTGATGCCCTGACTCCATGGCATCGGCTATGTGGCTTAGTACCTGGCGCAGGGCGGTTACCTCCGTGCAGAGTCAGCTAGTGTTCTCATCAAATATTTTGCCCATGGAGGCAGTGTTCTCTGAGATGGTCCTGCCTAGAGAGGCGATGTTCTCCCGCCACTCCTGCCTAGCCTGTGTGTTGTACTCAACGAACTGCCGCACAAGGGCTGTCAGCTGCTCTGCACGCTGCGGCTGGTCTGGATGCACCTGTGGAGGTGGATGGTTCCTGGGTGTCTTGCTCAGCCTCAATACTCGCCACTATCAGACTAAAGTGCCCTTCAATTAGCTCCCACCCAGACTGTTCTGGGGTGGTGGCGTGGTCTGTCTCAAGGGATGAGATTTGAGGGAATGCCTGTGGACTGGGCGTGCGGGGAAGTTCTGAGGAATCGTCCTCAACAGGCACCCATACCTCATCCTGTGGCTCCCCCACAGCCTGGGCTGCTGTGGCTGCCACCTCCCCAGCCAAACTTGACTCCTCCGAGTGTGGTGCCTCGGCTGATTCCTCAGGCTGGGCAATGGGTGTTGGCGCTTCCGCCTCTACGGCCCTTGGCAGCACCGGTGCACTGGAAACCTGGGGTGTCTTGACTGGTGGTGCACGGTGGCCCCTCGGTTGGCCCTTCAAGGTGGAAGGGTGATTGGCGTCATCCCGGGACCTCTTCCAGGGTGTGGTCTTTGCAGGGGTTGAGTCCTGGCCATCGCTGTCATGGTCAGAGCCTGTAGGGGTCGAAGAGAGGGATGGCATGAGTAATGTTTTGATAGGCATCATACATACTTTTGGACAAATGATCATCCACACAATCGAGGGTAATAGGCATTTGAGTTTGGATGATCGTTTGATACATGGGTGGATTATGCAGGCATACGTCGGGGTCACTCATGTTGGCCAAGACCTATGCTATGTGACATGCATATTTGCTGTGTGACTTATGGCATTTACATCTTTGTGTGGTATGTGTCAGGTACGGAATTGCCTTGCTGCAGGCATCTGCATGTGTCTGTGATGCGTCTGGCTACTTTGTTGGGAGTGTGTGTGTGTTGGGCCATGGCTTGCCTCTTTGGACTGACATATTGGTTGACTTTCATCAGACTCTGCATTACAGTGTTTTCTTAGGACACTCACCTCCATCGGCCGATGTTGTGGCGCCACACTCCATGTCGCCGACACCTTCTATCCCCTCTATTCCAATCATGCTGGCGCAGATGTCCTCCCACGTGGTCAGCTGGATGGATGAGCTGGCACCTCCTCCTGTTGGCATTGCCCTGATCCTGTTGACGGCGAGTATGTTCCTTACTCTGAGCTGCAAGTCATCCCAGCGCTTACGGCTGTCTTTTGTGGTGCGTGGGGTGTTTCCAACTGCACTAACTTTCTGTGCCACAAGTGCCAGATCTCTTTTTTCTTTAAGATGGCCTCCCTCTTCATGCTGTTGGCAAACACAATCCCAGCATGTTCCTGCAGTGTCCCTGCTAGCATCTCCAACTTGTCCTCGTTGAAGTGCTCCTTGCGCTGGTGGGCAGCTCCCTTCTTAAGGGCCTTGGGCATTTTGGTGTGTTGGATGAAGGTTTTCTAATAAACAGCAGAGTCCCACTGGTCCTGTGTGCTGAGGATGGCAATGGATTGTGTTTTTAAGGATGGCCTCCGTGCTCCTTCCCGTTTCTATGCGATGACGCTACTTCCAGTTCCGCTTATTTACGGTAACCGTTATTAGCGGTGACCGCTAATGCCAAATTGGTTCATGCCGGTAGTGCTATCTGCGGTATGCATGATGCCGCTAAGGGCATTTTTCATGCATTTAATGGCATGGCGGTAATGCTCTTACCGGCATGGCGCAAAGATTGTGCCCGCGAAGTCATAATAGCCCTCTATTAGCAGGCTATTGGCTACACGGACACGCTATTTGTGCCATGCCGGTAAGGACCATTACTTACCTCCAACCGCGGAATGACCCCCATAGTATCCAAAATCGTAAAATCAAAGGACACAGGATAAGCACCCACATAGACATGAACTAATCCACTAATCAACTATTGAAATGAAACAATATAAAACTATTAAAGCCATGTATGTGGAAGGGAACAAGAGTGCACACATCAGGATAACATATTTAGCTAATTTACTGATTTTTACCTATAAATATAGATGGAAATCACTCCGTTTACTTTCAGTATTTATTCGTAAAAAGTTACATCTCTTTATTAGCTTATCAGGTTGTCAATTATGCCTTGTCAAAACATGTCTATGCAACGTAATACAATTGGGATGAAGTTGATGAAGGAATACGTGATGTTTAACACGTCAGCCGAAGGAGCAGGTGAAAATGGATGTTGGATTGAGGTGTAAGAACCTAGCTCTCTGAGCTTCCCATTTCCGGCCTCCTAGCGCTAGTTTTAGTTTTTTTATTTGAATAAATGTGGAAAAGCACGAGTTACAAATTATTTTATTTTACAGAGCACATATGAATATAGATCCATACTGAGAGAAACGTTGAATACAGAATATAAAGTGCACAATAGAGATCTCAGAACACATAATAAAATTCACTGTAAAAATAAAAATCCTAAACACCAAACTGCAAATGCATTTGTATCCTTTCAAGGAACACCACACCGAATTAGTTCGCGAAGCAACTTTAGTCCGTTTCTCCCTGCATACCAGCTAGGCTAAGGCACCAGATCTAGTAGCAAATTTCAGCATCCACAGTGTCACGTTGACGTTTCCATGGACACGGGGAGGTGGGTGGTTGGGACAAGGGAAGTGACGCAGGGGAAGGGAAGTGATGGGTTGGGTGAGGCGGGACAAAGGCAGAGTTCAGTTGGAATTAATAAAGAAAGACATGCATGCTAAGGCTCCGTGTCTGTGTGTTATTACAGGTGCGTCATAGTGCGTGCAAGTCCTACCCACGAACGCAACACTGGCGACGAGGCAGACAACCTTATGAGAAGTGCAGAGCGTGTGGGGACGGTGAAATGGGCGGGTGCCTGGAAGCACCGCCCTCCAACAACAACGCCGGAGCAGCGCAGCGTGACCGTGCATCCCAAGCGCTGGAGCGCTGAGCGGAAAAGGCGTGGAGCCGGCCCGGGCCGCAGAAGTGAGTCACACCACTATATAGCGGGATTAGGAAGCTGTTCTCATCCTCAGGCTGCAGCGGTGAGATTAAGTCAGCCGCGCATTTACCAGCGAGACCACTGGAGCCTGAACGAAGGCAGACCCCCAGGAAGCACACACGGCAATGACGCCCGGGGCAGCAGAGCCCAACAATCTTATCTCTCACGACGGATGGTGCTCGTGCCTGGGAATGGCGGCCATCCCATCTAGCTGGGAGTGTGAAGGTGTTTCAGAGACACATAGCACCATAAGGTGGTTGAGGACCCACCATTCCTGTCACCCACAAGTGATGGTGCTCGTACCTAAGGTAGGCGGCCATCCCAGCATACTGTGAGTGTACGGGTGCTCAGGGACAAGCAGCACCCTCTATCCACACCTGGGCATCAGGGAAAGAGCCAGTGAGGACAAGATGTCAGGTCAAGATGACAACCAGGGGGCACAAGCCCTGGGTCACGGACAACCAGTACAGGGTCCACAGGTGATGGATCAGACCCCTTACAGACTACCGGACACGCTGGAAGCCCAGATGGCAGGCGTATTTGATGTTACTGACACCAGCAACATGTGTTCCAGGTGGACCAAATGGATTAGGGACTTGGATCTATACATGGGGGCCACAGGGCCCAGATGTGTGCACGCCAAATGTGTCTTTTGAAGCTGGCAGTGGGCTCCGCCACACGCAACATCATCAATGAGATGCCCCCTCACTCCATCGACTCCATCCAGGACCTAAAAGACGGGTTGGCAGCATACTTCACCCCACACACCAATGTTGGCAGCATACTTCACCCCACACACCAATGTGGACTATGAGAGTCATCTTTTCCATAGCACCAAGCAAATAAAAGGTGAGACCATGGACGCCTATGTCATGCGATTACGCTAAAAAATGAAGCATTGTGATTTCGCCAACTACTCCAACACCGAGGCACTATGATCACAAATCATTGCGCATGTGAGTCTCAGATATTTAGGTGGAAGTTGCTACAAAAGCAATACACTCTGGACGAAATACTCACGCTAGCCGGAGCCGAGAGGGCCATAGACTCACAGGTGGAGAGCTTCAACAATCCCGCACCATGGAAAAACATCCATAGACTCCAGCTAGAGAGAAGTTCAGAGGAGCTCTTTTGCTACAAATGCGGGTTTGAATAGCCCCACAACAGTGTCTGCCCAGCCATCGGGCAGCGCTGCACCATGCGTGGCGAAGAAGGGCACTGCAGAGTCTTCCGGGACAAAGGGAGAGATCGAGCTAGAGACACGCCACCCAGACCCAAACCAAAGACCATCCCTCCATCAGGGAGCCACCCTGCCACCACATCGCAAGGACCAGCAAGTCAGACACTTCCAGAACCAAGAGAAAGGGACTCAGGAGAGGACAGACAAAGAAAGGAGAGAAGAGATAGAAGGAGATACGGCATGTGCTTGAGGCAAGTACGAAGGTCAAGGCACCACGTACGCTATCTAGTGGAACACCCGCCTTCTGACTTAGACCCCAGCTCATTGGGAAGCAACCAAAAGAAAAAGGCATACGTGTATGCACTAGGAAACCCCACTGCCACGGCACATAGTCCTACCCTGATCATCAAATTGAATGAGCAACCCACATAATTCCTCATCGACACAGGGGCCATGGTGAATGTGGTCAGCAAACACATCTTCAAGGAGCTGCCACAAAAGCCAAAATCGAGCCCTGCGACAGTGGACATATACGCCTATGGTGCTAAAACACCCCTTAAGTGCCTAGGACACTAGGATGGTATGTGCCGATACAAGGGACATGACAAGAAGATCCCCATCCATGTCCTGGCGACTGAAACCGACAGTGGGTGTGTCTTAAGTTTCAAGGCAGCTGCCGACATGGGACTCATCCACATTCTGTACAACATCATGGTCCATAAGTATATTGACCCTGTTGAGATGATCAACAGCCTCTCATCCGCACATATTCAGGGGCATTGGCAAACTAAAAAACAGACAGATATAGCTGCACATAGATGAGACCATACGCCCCGTAGTGCAACACTACCGAGGGATCCCTGTTAACATCCAAAAAAAAGGCGGAAGACGAGTTGCACAAATTACTCGAGCAGGACATCATTGAGCCGGCCACCGGCCCTACCACCTGGGTGTCCCCAATAGTGCCAGTTCCCAAGAAAGGATCGGAAGCAATTCAGTTATGCGTGGATGTGAGGCGCCCCAACCAAGCCATACAGAGGGAGAGACACTTGGCCCTGCGCATTACAGACATGATCCACCTCTTGAACGGGGCCAAGGTGTTTTCCAAACTCGACCTGCAGAAGGGTTATCATCAACTCGTACTGAGCCCCGAAAGCAGGAACATTACCACATTTGTCACTCATCTGGGCCTCTTCCGCTATAAGAGACTAAGTTTCGGTGTAACCTTGGCCGCAGAAATATTTCAAGCCGAGGTGCACAATATCATTAAACACATACCGAACTGCCTCAACTATAGCGACGATATCCTGATCTTCGTGACGGATATCACCAAACATGATGAGGCTCTCATGAAGGTTTTCAAAGCATTAGAGGCAGCGAATCTCGACTAAAGTGCGACAAGTGTGAGTACTTGAAGAGCATGTTGAGATTTTTTGGAACATATCTTGTTGGAGTCGGGCATGACACCATATTCCGAAAAGGTGGCTGCATTGAACAAATCGTCACCCACGGCAAAGGTTTCAGAGCTGCGCTCCTTCCTGGGGCTAGCCAGCTACTGTACGTGCTACATCAAGGACTTTGCAACAGTGAGTGAGCCATTAAGACTTCTAACTAGACAGGACGCCACTTTCCACTGGACCGACAAGCGCCAGAAGGCATTTGAAATCATCAGGGAGAGAGTTGCCAAGGCAGAGAACATGTTGTACTATTACCCCAGCCGCCAGACAGAGCTTACAGTGGATGCCAGGCCTATGGGACTACGGGCTATACTGTCTCAAGTGGACCCGGGAGACCCTTCTCAAACGTAAGTAGTCACATATGCCAGCCGGAGCCTCTCCACCACCGAGCAGGCGTACTCCCAGGCCGAGAAGGAGGGTCTCGCTATGCTATGGGTGTGTGAACCCTTGCATCTTTTCCTATATGGCAAACCCTTTCAGGTCATCACAGATCATCAGGCCTTACTATTCTTATATGGCAACCCACAGGCAAAAATGCCACCTCGAATAGCCCGAAGGGGACTATGGCTGCAGGACTATGCCTTCGAGATTGTTTATCGGCCAGGGAAAGGGGAAAACCAGGCTGACTTACTTTCCTGAAGGCCCCGGGAGGGGTGCACACCAGAACCCTCAGTAGTGGACAGATACCTTCTGTACCTCATACATCAAACCACTCCGGAAGGGATAGACACCGAAATGATAGCTCGGGAGACGGAAAATGACACAGCCTGCCAAATCATCTGTGAAGGACTCGGGTCTGGCATGTGGAGGAGGGCCAGAGAGAGGGGGAGAGCTGATGGGAATCCGGTGCACAACAAGGTAGAATGACTGATGCAGGTGAAAGATGAATTAGCGCTCTCGGATGATCATCTGCTCCTGAAGGACTGCAAGCTAGTAATTCCAGCGTCATTACGGGCGAAGGTAATCGAGCTCGCCCATGAGAACCATAGAGGAATGGTGTCGACCAAGCGCATGCTTCGCCTGAAAGTCTTGTTCCCCAGCATGAACTCCATGCTTGAGGAAGCCCTAAAGTCCTGCCCGACGTGCAGCCTCTTCACGCCTAACTGACACCAGGAGCCCTTAAACATGTTGGAACTTCCACAAGGTATATGGAAGTGTGGCTGCAGACTTCTTCGGGCCCATTGAAGGATGGAAGTATGTGCTAGCGGTAATGGTAAAATTGCCATTTTCTGCTCAAATTTCCAGTGTTAGGCTGATGACACTGAACTAATTTTCAGGCTGCCCTCAGACACCTCCTCTCTCTCTCTCATCTCTGAACTGCCATTCAAGATTGGTGTGCCGCCAATGATCTTTGTCTGAATGACAGCAAGACGGAGATCCTCCTCATCGGCACACCTTCACCATCCTTTAACCTCACTCTCTGGCTGGCTTCTCTTGACCCTCCTCCTACCCCCACCTGCGAGGCTAAGAACCTCAGGGTCATCTTTGACTCCACACTTTCCTTCTCCGCTCACATCTCTGAGGTCTCAGCCCACATCTCTGAGGTCTCTAAAAAGTCAAACTTCCTACTGCACCTCCTCAGAGGTACTCTGCCTTTCCTCTCCTTCCCCCAGAAGCTCATGGTCTCCCAAGCTCTGGTTCTCTCTAGTTTGGACTATTGTAACAGCCTCTTTCTAAATCTACATGCTTCTACTCTCCGCCCTCTGCAACTAATCCAGAACAGGACTGCAAGACTTGTCCTGGGCCTCATGCCCTGGGATCGTATCTCTCCAGCTCTGAAATCTCTCCATTGGCTCCCAGTGGATTAAATTCAAAACCCTCTGCATTGTCCACAAGGCTTTTTGGGTCCTGGGTCCAAAATACCTTTAGCTATCACTCTGCAAATACCTCCCCTCTCGTGTTCTTCGCTCCTCTACCTCTAACTCCCTCCACGTCAGTCGTTTTTCAAAGAAACGAGCTGGGGATATATCTCTGTCCTTGGTTGGGGCCACCCTCTGGAACAGCCTTCCTGCCACTCTAAAACTTGAGGAGAACCATCTCCGGTTCTGGAAGCACCTCAAGACCTTCTTCTTTTCTTCTGTTTCACTCCCCTTTTCCCGTGCTGATCTGTTCTCTCTTGGCACCGTGCACCTGGCAACCCTCTGTCCTCTGGGCCCAGGTACCTGCTCACCCTGCCACCCTCCCGCACTGCCTCTGGGCCACCCCTTGCACTGGGGTATGTATCTGTACCCATACAGCCCCCACCACCTTTTTCTTCCTGCACTTATCAGGCCTACTCTTTCTGCTGCCTTAAACCTAGCACTTGCAAATTGCTGGCTGCACTACCACTGTTTGTTGCCTCTATTATTTATTTATTTATTATTATTAATCTGTTTCTCCTTTGCTTCGCACTTTCCACTTCTCCCCCTTCCACTTGCACATTCTCAATGTCACTGGCCCTAGTAAGATTGTTGTTTTGTTCTCTCATGTTCTTCTCCCTTGTCTTGTCGCGCTCTGAAACACTTGTGTACGAGCGCAATAGAGATAAAATATCAATATCTCTAGACTGCATCTTCTCCGCCTACGAGATTCCAAGAGTGCTCAAGACAGACAATGGACCTTGAAAAGGGCGCTCCAAATAGTGAAGCTCACGGTGCAGCCCTATGAACAGATATTGAACCAATTGATGAAAGACTACTGGGGCACTCCTCATTAAAAAGATTGGCACTGTATTTGTTAATACTTTCTCAAATTTGTCCTACAAAATCAAAAACATTGTGATGAAAACTTGGAAGAAAATATATCGTGGTAAAGAAGTGCTGCCTCCCCTAGTGGCTTTCAGAAAAAGCCAGAATTTACGAAATATTCTGATCAGAAATGATGTGACAGAAATGCAGAAATGCAGATACCACAAGTTAGGCAAACTAGACTGTGGGGTTTGCCTGAAGTAAAAGGACATTTTCCATGTGGGAATTGCAGCATGTGTGGACAAACAAAAGAAACTAGATTATTGCAAATTCTACCTGATGTTAAGTGGGTCTTCACTGAAATGACGAATTGTAACACAGCTAATGTTGTATATCTGATCACCTGTCCATGTGGCCTACATTATGTGGGAAAAACAAATAGGCAATGTAAAGTTCGAATGGTGGAACATCGCAGCTGTATCAAGAATCAAGTGATAACTGCCCCTCTTGTGAAACATTTTATTGAAAAGAAACATGGTTTCAATGACTTCACATGGCTGATTTTGAAAAAGGTGCATGGAAATACCAAAACAGATCGAAAATTATTGAATATAGAGCAAAAAATAATTTTCAAATTACAAAGCAATGTGCTAGGGCTCAATGAAAGCATTGATTGGCATTTGGTTAGCCAAATATAATTTTGGACGTTGTGTGATGCATATACCATGTGGGCACCCAATTTTGGTGAACAATTTGGTTTTTAGTTCAATTGATGAAGTTAGTGCAATTTACATCTTTTTGATGCGCTGAGTGTCCACTAAACTCCTCTACACCAGTTGATCCTGGGTCTGTTCCAATATGGCCCCCTTGGTTGTTGTACTCCTGATTAACTTCGAGAAGTGGAGTCCTTTCTTTGTGTTGCCGCACAACCATAGACGCTTTAACAGAGTCCTTTCTTTGTGTTGCTGCGCAACCATAGATGCTTTGAGATTGTGCAGCAGCCATGGCTCCTCTGAAGCGAGTGCTGGCCGAGTATGTTTGAATGCTGCAAGTGGAGTGAATAAACCCCTCCGTGTGTATAGGTGAGCACGCTACCAGCATTTCGCCTTTGGATGTGACTCTGTGCATGATATTGTCTCCATGTCGGGACATCTTTTGCATTATTTGGTGGTTGGGGTACTTTATTTTACACTTATTTTACACATGTTGTGTGGCTATCCATTTTCCGCGTTTCTTTTACGTTGTGGAGGTTGGACAGCATGGATGCTGAGTAGTTGTCTTTACACATTAGATAATGCATGGTCTCCTCACGTGTGTGAAATATAAGCACCCCCTTCTGTTTGCCCTCTAGTGCATGTTGACGGCATGTTGTTAGCTGAGGTTTTGGTAATGCCAGATAAATGGTGTTTACTGTTAGGTTCCCATTGCTTTCCAGATTGACTCTGTACTTTATTGCTTGATCGTATGGATGTTTCCATTTCAACTTGTTCATTACTGAATTGTGAATTGCAGTCTTGATCCCTACATTTGTGGAGGTAATTCACTTTGTTATTTGGAGCCTTGATTTTATGTGCAGTGGTATTGAAGCCAGTGTGATTTCTGGATATAACAGAGCATGTGGTCTCTGTGTATTGGTTTTGTCTTACTTAGGTGGGGCGATACTCTAGCGGACTGTGACGCTTTGTTGAAGTATTGATTTCTCATTTGGAGGGAAACCAGCAAATTTGTCATCCTGTGACGTGCTTTGAAGTTTCACCATTTAAAGGTAAATCTGCGGGTGCCCTTTGGGACCCTTGTGAGTGTGGCATAATCCCTGTGCCATGCCTCCATTTACATTTTGTAGTACTTCCTTCCCTCTTTGGAACTCATTAGGTTTCTCCTTTCCTTTATTTTTACAGGCTTGGAGGTTGTTTTCCTTTTACCCTCTTGGGTGCCTGAATCTACCCTTTCAACACGGTGTGGAAGAGATTAGTGGATGCTTTTAAATTTATCCCCTGAAGAATGTTCGCCTGAAGTGGGCAGTTAAGAACAGAAACATGTTGGGATGCTTGTTGTTTTAGTGACACATTGAGATTTTTTTTTTGTGTGTTATGTGATATCTTCTGTGTCGTATAAATAAGTTATCTGATGTTTTATATTTGTTTTATATTTGTTTTTTAATGTTTAGTACACTGTGTTAGGTGAGGGTAGTGTTTTTTGTTTAAATTCAGTTTGAATTATTTGAATAATAAACTTGTTATACATTTGTGTAAATCAGGTATAGCAGACGGTCCATTTTTTGCAGGACTAGTGATGCTGGAAAACCTTATAGAGTTCCTGTGTGAGGGGGTTGGAGGCAAGTAAACAACACGTATCATCTTGCTCTTTATTGTATTACATATATCTATATCCCCGTTGGTGGAGTAGGATGTTTTCATGTTAATAGGGATTCTTTATACCTATTTAAACATATTGCACTCCTCATAGCACCACAGGGAGAACACCCGCTGAAGTAATGTTCGGCAGAGACATCCAAACAAGAATCCTGCAGGCCAGGAAGGGTGACTCTGCACCAGATCTAGACAGGGAAGTGAGTGAACGAGACAATGCCGCCAAGGAGCGCATGAAAGTGTATGCAGACCTGCATAGGGGGGGCAAGAGCGCCCCAGATCAAGCTGGGTGACGTTGTGGCTGTAAAGCAACAATACACTCACAAACACACCTCTATCTACCAGGAGGAACCGTTACTAGTCACGCAGAAGAAGGGATCCATGATCACAGTGCAAGGCACTTCCAAGGAATCCCACTGTTGGGGTTGTGACAACTAAGTGAGCGAGTGGTCGTCCCCATTGACTATACTTCAGATGATCTGTATCAGGAAGATCACGGAGGCACGGAGGACTCGGACCCGGAAAGTCCAGCACACTGGAAGTCCTACAGAGTTCATTAGTTCATGGAACAAGCCGCGCCGCTGGGTTGAAGAAATGAGTTAGAGACCCACACCAGATGTCCACCTGTTGTGAAAGCCTGGTGACTGTTTAAAAAGGGGGTAGATGTCACGTTGACATTTCCATGGACACAGGGAGGCGGATGGTTGGGGCAATGGAAGTGACGCAGAGGAAGGGAAGTGGTGGGCTGGGGGAGGTGGGGCAAAGGCAGAGTTTAGTTGGAATTAATAAAAATAGGCGTGCATGTTAAGGCTCCGTGTCCGTGTGTTATTACAGGTGCGTTATAGTGCCTGCAAGGCCTACCTACGACCGCAACACACAGTTAATTAATTAGTCATTTATTGCTGTTGAATTTCAAATTAGGTGACTATTGACTGGGCAAAAATACACAATAAATTCCCCTGACCTTGAAACTAACACATCACTTCCTTAGTACACTCACTTAAATGCTGCTGATGGAAAAAGTAGAGACGCCATGCACGTCTTAAATCTGTCAGGTAGTCATATTTATGTATTTACATATAATTATTAACTTCCACAAAGCCATACCACAGTGAATTTGGAATTTCTTGCATCCTTCTTCAAACTGTTTTGCAGTGTTGCCAGTACTTCAAGATCCTAGAATCCACCAGCACCCCAATAGAACGTGAAAGTACACAGTGGATAACAGGAACAGCTCTACAGAACTCATGGGCAGTAGCTTAAATGGACCTATCTAAAATCCAAATGACTGGGATAGGTAGACTGAAAGTCTAAAGCAGGCTGCAATGTGTCAGCACAACAACGGACTTCTCTGTCAAATCTATCCGTTACTCCTAGTACTACCCTTCCTCATCCCAGTACCTACCTTTGAGTGTGTTCTGTACTCACAGGACCTCTTTTATTTCATGCTGGCCCGTCCACTCCCAGGAGGATCAGGTGGAACAAACCCCTGGCCCCGGATATAGACATGCCTCAGTGGACACTGATGACGATGGTGACGGGGATTCCGGTGCAGATATGCAACAAAACCAACACAGGGATGTCAGGGATGGGTGTGCAGCCAGCCAGGATCTGATCGAGAACTACAATTGAGCACCCATCAACTGCACACAACCCATAGCAATAATAGAGCAGACCACTTTACAAATGGAATGTCCAGACGTAAAGGTCTTTGCTCAAATATATGTGTATTGAATGAAACAATCATCACAAAAGGTGTGACCCACCACCCCCTCCCAAACTAACCCTCCCCACCACCCACACCCCAACTAACCCTCCCCACCACCTCCTCCCCAACTAACCCTTCCCAGCACCCCATCCCCAACTAACCCTCCCAAAAACACCCTCCCCAAAACACCCTCCAAAATATACTCTCTCCAAAACACCCTCCCAACACGCCCTCCCCAAAACACCCGTAGGATGCAGCTGTGTTATATTAACTGATGTGCTGGGTCACTTCCATGGCCTCTTGTCACCTTTTTTAGTGACCCTGACAAACACAGCTAGCCACGCCTTGTTGGGAGCTGGCAGGTGTGGTGATCGTAGGGGGGTCAGAACCAGCTGTGTGTCAAAATCCAGTACACAATAATGGGGGAAGGTCTGTTGACACTCTCCCCCTAACCACAGAAGCCGAATGAAGTCGACCCTCCACCCGTGGTTGGCAAAGGTACCTGATATACAAACAACAGGATACCACATGGCAGCCAGTGGGGGGAAGAGGGTTAGGGAGAGGTTGTGGACGGGGAGGGGAATGTTAGGAACACCCGGTAGAGGGTTAGGGAATACCTATTGTGGATAGGACCGGGAAAGTAATAGGAAAAAACCCTACTCTGTCTAATACCTTGGAAAATAACATAGACCATGAACACCTTACTCAAGCACACCAGTAGTACCCCGTGATACAGGCACCTGATGTACCTTCCTTGATCACTTACACCAGTAGCACCCCTTGATACAGGCACATGTTTGTCACACGATTGAATGGATTACATATAAGCAAGCATAAATGAAACATACACATGGCAAGTTTTCCCACCATGAAGAACATAACACATGGCCCTATGGGCAAGCATTAGCAAAAATTACCAACATAAAAACATAACGCGTCATAGACATGGAACAAACCTAACCACTGCTGTTTCTTGACACACCCTGAGTACTCTAGTTAACATCACTGATACTTAAGTGAAGCCTATGCTTCTCCCAGTGCGAGCGCCACATGCGTCGAAGCCCTAATACTCTGAAAGCCATGTGGCGAGAGAAACGTTTCCTCTCCGGGCAATTTTGCTTGTAATTTATACATTCTGAGCCCACATGAACTGCACAACAAATTTTACTGCTCTTTAGCAATGAAAAATGCAATGAAAATATCACCAGCGTGTTGCCCGCATAACATTAGAGTTCAACAAAGCCCCTCCCGCACTTATTTCATCCGGGAAGCTCACAAGCCTTCTCAGACGTATCTTGTGTAGCCCGTAGCAGCCACGTGTGTCTTCCGTCCGCCGCTGCAAATTCAATGAGCCCGCTCATGAAAAGCAAAATGCAGGCGCAGGCGGCTTCCCTTAATCTTCCAGCATGACTTTGTCCCGAAAAGATAAGCCACACCTGCCGTGCACCGTTGGCCCTTGATAAGTTGTTGCTAATTAGTGTCAGCTGGCCTTACACGCGCACGGCAAAGAACTACCAGTTGCCCGAAGGACTGCTGGGAAAGGTAGTTTATTTCCTGTATTGCAGTTTCTAGGCTTTTCAGAGTCAATGGCACCTTTTCCTCCCATTCCACCCCATACTCCTGACACTGTGTCCCTGCACTCTAGGGCCACCTGCAGGGAAATGGTAAGGGGCACAGAGATAGTGCAGGGATTGCCTTGTTCCCTTTCTGGACTCTCTGTGGCAGCAGGACCGTTGTGCACATGGCGCAGCCCAGGGCACGGGCACAGCACCGGCCAGTGGCGTGCACACTTTCACACATCATGCGTGTCTCCTCAAGCTGCTGCTGCACAATTCCAGCCATCTCCTCATGCCTTGCTCCAATCCTCCGGATGCACGCTTCCATTTCCAGGATACTGGGGATCGGTGGTGGAGGTGGGCTGTGAAGGTCCGAAGCGCTGAAGGAGGGATGATGGTAGGCGGGGTGGTCCGGCAACCCATCTGTGCTGTCCCTGCCCTCCTGCATGGCATGATCATCTGTGGAAATGGTGGTATATCTTGGAGATTGGTGGTAGGCAGTGGCCCTCTTGGTGGGCCGCACAGGTGTGTGTCTGGGTAATGTAGAGGAGCAGGTGGACACTTTCACACTACCTCCCACCCCATCACCGCTGCCATACTGGAACAGCAGGGGAAGGGTTATATGTGGGACACCATGTATTGTTCCTGTACTGCATCAAGTGTAGGAGAGATGTTATGAACTCAGACAGCCATACAGAATGTACCCTTACACTGAAAGTGTGGAAGTGTGCTACATGGAGGGATGTCAGCACGCACTAATGGACATCTTGAAACGTTAAATAGAAGAAATCGAATGAGGGCAGAGTGATGTCATGAAGAAGATTTATGAACCTATGTTGAAACGATATGAAAATACTAAAGAGTGACAATGTAACTGAAGCACCAAGAGAAACATGTACCTAAAGTTAAAGTAATCATGAATACATAGAAGATTAAGTCAATAACTGTAAATATGAAGTAACGCAAGGTGGAAAGGAAACATATAGAGGCTTGCTATAGAGGAATGTTTTACGTGGCAAGGACAGCTATGATAGGAAAATGGGGGCTGGCGCAAGTCAAATTCAATCGAGCTACCTTACAGACATACCAAGGTTGCAGAATTAGGAAAGGCTTGAAAGCTATGTGTGCAGAAAAACATGAAGACTATGTTGGACAAACATCAAGGATGCTATTTTAAGGAATAATTGCAAGGCACAGGGGAAGTTAGCAAGATAAACTATGAACGAGCGGCACATTTCTCTTAGATTAAAGAAAAATAAAACATCTCTAATAGCCAAAGTATTGGACAGATAAAAGTGTATGAAGTCTATACAAGGTAGAGTGAGCAAGTCTTTAGAGGCCAAGAGGAGTAACAGCACCCTGCATAATTAAATCAGATCGCAATAAATAGAAGGCTGAAATTGACGAATTGATGGTCTCTTCACGTATGACCCAGAAGTCCAAAACAAGGGCTAATCATTAGAGCCCCAGACGAAGATAGCAGTGGGCTCATACTCCCTTGAATCTTCCAGGAAATGAGCAGGCTTCAAGTTCAACTAAAGACTGAAGACTTTGGCTTATGGCCAACCAGTGAGAGATGATGGACTAATTGGCAAAATTGGAAAATTGGAGTAGTCTGACGAGGTTCAAACACCTGCTGATAAAGAGCCAAAAGTCCAAGGTTGGGATAGTATGCCAACCAATCAGTGGGTTTAAATGGCAACCTAAAAGACAATGTTGCATAGACCAATCCACTGCCATATTGTCTTCTATAATCAGTACTATATGTATTTTAGAGCTAGTCCAATGCATGCCCTACAGATAAGGGGTAGCCAATGATGTACTAATTTGTATATGCTCTATACGTAGATATTTTCTCTTACCAATCCCTTCCCTCAATAGATTTTATAATTTGCCATTTAAAATCACGTCATAAAAGGTGCATATTGGGGAATAAGACCTCTATGTAATCAAGCTACTGTGTGATTGCCCTGCTTTATTAGAATGAGAATAAACTAGTAATAAACAAGTAATTTGCCATATTCTTTGGTCTGAGATCATTCTTTGTAATTCCAGTACTGAGATGCCATCCATCAGATGTGTTTGGCCAGCAAAGCATACAGTTATTGGCTTGGTGCAATCACATAGAATCAACTCTAACACTTATAAGACTACCGGTTAAACAGACATAGTGCCTCATCACGAGTCTGGCGGTAACCCTTAAATTACCGCTGCATTTAAGGGTCCGCCAGATCATGGCTTTGGAGGATTTCAACCCAGCTCTGAGCTGGGCGGAAATCCGCGGCAAAATTGCCGATTTTCGGTGCCATTAACACCGGCGGGAAATCCGCTAGCGGTAATAGCGTGAATTTTCCCCATTGGGCCCAATGGGGAATGAGGAATTCCCGAATGTGCCCAATGGGGAATGGGCAATAACACTTCCGCCAAACCCGTGATCCGGCACTAATAGCGCCGGGGGTTTGGCGGTAGGGCTATTAGCGCCAGCGACCACCCAACTCGTGATGAGGCCCATAGTATCTGTAACCAGCACCTCCATTGTTCAAACAGGCACACACAAAACTAGTGGATCAATGAAATGTGGCCCGCTGTACCGCTATACCAAGTGCCCACTTTAGTGGGCAGCAGAACAGTTATTTGGCTATGTAGAATACCTAGGCCAAATGACTCTTCCATTTTGCCTCTCCTTTTACTCTAGACTGCATTTGAGTACCCTACTGCTTGCTTCATTAGAGAACAAACCGAATAGATCAAAGTCAGACTTAAGCCAAACGTATCAAAACTATTGTAAGGATCTGGCCAATTTTCTTTTTCTTTGTCCTGGACATAAATGCTTGAGAGAGGCCTACTTGAAACGTGTTCTTCGAGATTTATGACTTTTCGTTTGTTGAAGTACCTTCACAGAGCCTGGAAGATAACAAGGTCAATGTTGGATTCATAAAGAACTTTTCTTATTGCTGCAACACCATCCTCTTTAGGTTTGTATCCTTGTACGCAAATCACATGTCCAATATACTACATTTGGGACTCTCTAAATGTGAACTTCTTCATCTTAATCCTTTAACCTCTCTTCAATAGCTTGTCTGCAACTGTTCTTAGCCTTTCGTAGTGTTTGTTCCTTCCCTTTCCATACACCAATATGTCATCTTGATAGACCAATGTTCCTGTTATTCCTTCCAACACATTTGTCATATTCCTCTGTAAGACGGCTGCAAGTGAGGCAAGTCTGAATGGCATCCTCCAGTACCTTAAGAGTCCAACTGTTTCATAAGTGCAATGAAATTCCTACACTCCTCTGTTAACGTTATTTGGTGGTACGCTGCTGATAAATCTAATGGCATGAACATATCGGCTCCCTGCAGACATTTTAGCATCACAGAAATTATGGGCAATGGGTATTTGTCTATTCTTATGTTTTTGTTTATATCACGTAAATCCACACATATTCAAAGCTTCCCATTTTTCTTTATGCCCACAACTATAGGGCTTATCCATTCAGCCAACTCAATCCTCTCGATGACCCCTTGTTGTTGTGACCTTACCAATTCTTTCTCAGACAGCTCAGTTGGTGCAAGTAGAATGGGTCTGTGTTTGTTCGTGACAAGTACTACACCTGGTTTGAGAGCAATCCTGTTGGAAAAGCCCTTTAGCTTTCCCATTCCTTAACCAAATAGTATAACAAATTGTCTTTCATCAGATTCTTCTATTGTGCGTGCACTCAACACTGGTTCAGGCTGGCAGGAGTCAAGTCTTAATGTATGGGCTGCTTGATGTCTCCAACCTAAGGCGCTGACTTCCTCCCTTGCTACATACTCCTTTATTCCAGCCACTCTGTGTTTGAATTCAACTGTTGTGTTCAACCATCCTTTAATTTGTATAGTGGATGCTTCAAACCCTCCAGGGTTCTTTCTAACTGATTTGTTGAGTTCAGCCTTTAAATCTTGGCTTTGCAATTCATTCTATTTCTTCGGTGTGAGTATTGTATATGGGTAGCAGCTGCCTACCATCACCTCAACTTTCCAGTTTTCTATGATCACGTTACAGCTGGAACACTTGAACTTTCCATCATAATCTTCTCTTTCCTGGGTGTTTACTACTGCAACTCACACTTCATCCAACTAATCTGGTTCTTCATGTGCTGCTGATACTCTTTCCTTGTTTGACAGATGACAGCAACATGTATTTTTCTGCTGCAATATGTGCATGTTTGATTGAGAGCTGGAAATCATCTTGAGTTGGTGCAGTATCCAAGTCTTCCACACATGAAGCCTCGGTTCTTCCCAATGTCATATTCCTTGGTTCTTCTGCTGTATGGCTGTCTTTTGTGTTCTCTTTCCTGTTCCTTCACTGGTTCACTTCTCGTATTCGTATTATCATTATCCCTGATTGCTTTCTTTTCATCATCCTTTCTTGTGACTTTGACTTGTTGATTCACATCGTTATTCTTGCTGGTGTCATTCATTGCCAGTGTTGCTTCCTTTTTTTGTTTTTGTTTATTTCTTTAGAACACAATTGTGTAGGTTTGATTGTCTGGGCTATGGCAATGGTTTCCGTAACATCAGATCTCAACACACCCAGAGCCTTGCTTTTACTAACAAATTGTTAGTGTGAGTCATTATTTGGTCCATTATCAGTTCTTGTATGGTGATTCTGGTTCTGAACCTGCATGTCAAATGTCAGGGATTTCAGGGCGGACACATAGGCTTCAAACTTTTCCTCTTCATGTTGTGTCCTAGGGTAGAAATTAACTATATTTATCGCCATGCTGGTATCTGGATTGTGATACTTGTCTAATTGTCTTCTCATGGTCATCCATTTCCTTTGCTTTAGTTTCTGATAGTGTAGGTGTCGAGTGGCAGATGAAAATGTCATTCATGGTGACGGCCCCTCCCCGCATCTATATCGTAAGGATGAGAAGCACTGTGCACTAAAGCAACCATACCAACCTTATCCTGGAACAATACAAGAAGCACCTGATGTAACTGAAGATGAAGAGATCAAGTGACCACACTGCTGACTGACACACGTCAGTACAATAGACATGAAGCAGATATGCACTCAGCAGGAAGAAACACGAACACTAGGTCAAACGTGCACTTAGACACGAAAACTATAACATAGCCAATTTATACACTGAAATGCAACATGAACAATATACACATATAGCTTGCTAAATGGAGAAAAGCAGCAGTAATGAGTGGTTATCATGTATAGAATGGACGGCGGACCTGCATTGAGTGAATGAGAAGCCTTGAAGCTGGAGGGAGACTTGACCTGCCAAATTAGCTGAACTACAGTTCCGTTCAGGCCAGACAGTGGCTATGCAGCCCCCTTCCAAGGTTACTGAGAAATAAGGGAGGTCAGAATGGCTCTGAAGAAAACAGAATATAATTCCCAATGCGTAAAACATATTTCTCTTAGATTAAGTAGGCAACAGACAGCCTTTGAATGTCAGGTGCCGACTAATTTAAAGCTCAATACTGCATGAGGGATGGATCTAAAGTCTCCAGTGGCCAGAGAGGGTAATAACACCCGTATTAATATGAGCTAAAATCACGATACACGCCGAGAAGAATAATTCAAAACATGGTCTTCTCACAAGTGACCTACAAATGAAGACACTGTCCATTCATTAACTCCAGACAGGCACCTGCTTGACTCCCCACAAATTCCCAGAACAAGAGATGCTGGACAAAGCCAAGTACAAAGCTAGATGCCCTGGCCCGTGGCCTTTGAAATAAGGGATGGTGTCTTATTTAATTAAAAGATGCAGTTCCAGGGTTTTGCTTCCCCTATCACTATTTTTGCTCATGTGATGAAGAGCAGCCAAGTTTTCAAGGTGGGTAAGGCAGATGGCAACCAATTAAAACTCTCAGTGCGAAGCCACCAGAGGCGCAGACAGGGTAGTGCCTGAGCGAAGGCCCACCCACAATCTGTAAATGGCCACTCAGCAATGCTGTGTGGACATTTACAGATGTTAATGTCACCACGCTGGGCTCAACTACATTAGTTCAGGCACAACTTGCTAGGCAAGCCTGGCTACGCATTTGGATGCCACCCTGTAACTGTTGCATTAGCCAATTACCTGTCGCTAAGATGATGTCTTTCTTACCTTTATAAATTTTGGGATGGTCATAGGTTGAGCCATCAGATAGTTATATCCAATGAAAAGACAAACCCCTACACAATGTATATGTAGACAATTCTCTTAGTAGCAAATACCTAGCGGCCGAGGGATTGGCTAAGTTTGTGATATTACATCAGCGATGATGCTTTTTTATTCATAATTTTATTTTTGTATTGAAACGCAGGAGAGCTGTTGAGGCTTAGTGCTGCCTCTGCTTTATGTGGATTGTTAATAAAGCAGTCTTTGCTATTTACTTTGACTATTTCCATTGTTGGGAGTGGGATTTCCCAGCATGTCTGTTCCACATGCGCTAGAGTTTTCTAGTTGCCCATTACATAGGTTCTTCTCTGTATTTGCATTGCCCCTCACCAAACATATGTATCAATAATGTACTTTTCTTTTCGGGTGTTAAACCGTTGTGTTCAATTGATTTCACATAATTTCTCTAATATTCTAATATAGTTGGTGGTTGTCCAGGATTAGTTCGGAAATTCACGGGAGAGTGAGCGTTGATGGACTGCATTTTATGTGATAGTGTTTTTATAATTTTATGAGCACCCTTTATTCCTTTCCTCAAAGTGCTTTATCTCTCCATTTATTATTGCACTTGAAGAATTACTGAATTGCTTTTATAGTTTTTTCTTGCATGATTTTTGTATTCTGCGTTATTACGTTCTTTGTGACTGCGACTCTTTGCTTTCTTGCTTCGCTTCGAGCACTTTTAATTATGCCCCTTACTAAGGTGACGCACTACTGGATGACATGCTGTGTGGATGGGTCCTTTACTATATTTGTGCGTGAGTGCCTCCTGTTCATGCCAGTGTGCTCTGTAACTGTTCACAGGAGCTTGTTACCTGATTCTCTCTTTTGTTCCCTGAGCTTCCAACTGCGACCAGTGTCCTAGGTCCGTTGTAGTCTCTTGTGCACTGCACAGTCCTTCATCGGTTCTTAATTACAGTCGCTCGTCACCATCGGAAGTGTGCTCCCCACGGTGAGGGAACACAGAAACGTGTGAGTCGACTCTTGGCTTCTAAATGTATTCATTAAGTTAAAACCTGCGGTCATAGTCCACTACACTTCTTCTGCACGAAAAACCATCTCTCTAACAACACTGATTCAGTGATCATGCATTCCACATTCTAAGTTCTGTCATACCACACATCCATGTTCATGGAGGTGACCTGTTGCATCATGTTGGCTAGCCTGGCTCCCTGCTCCTGTTCCGCCCATTCCCCTCTAATTAATAGTTTGGACAGAAGGTGCTGCCTAGCTATATTAATCTCTACGGTGCTCATTATGAAGAGTGTTCTTCCTGTATTTAATTATCTATGCAAGGACAATTCCACACTCTGCTTTTGCCTAGTTTAGGGTTAAGTTTACTTTATTTTTTCACACAGGCCTGATAACTAGGGTGTAAATTGTGGGCTGGCGCCTTTACAGTGTAACACAGTTTTCTAACCACCAAAAGTATCACTACCTTCAATGAGTTAGCCTGCTGTGTTAAGATGTCACGGGTGGAAACACTTACTTCAATCACAGCACAAACCCCCAATGTGTATCACATTTTATGACACGGCACACTCCAGACAGAGACTTCTTCCACTGACACTGAAGGTGGTGCACAATAAAACATGCCTTTTTATTTTAATATGAACCCTGGATTCTTTCTTGAAGAGGCACCCAACCTGTCTCACACCCACCTTAATAAACACCTAGTGTCGCAATGGACCATGAACCAGTCCGGTGTGTAACAAATTAATATTTATTTATGTTTTAAATTCAAATAAAATCAGAGCAAATCTACATTTAGGGCAGCAATCACCAGTGTGGGGACAATATAATGCAAAATGTTATAATACAATTAATTCAACTTTCTGACATCATCTACATGAACATAAAATAGAAATGGAAATAAAATCACTTTTCTTCACAAGCATAGATGGCACATAGGTTATGCACTCCCCCTGAAACACTCCACCAAACACCTGCTAAGTAAAATCTTGGATGGAAAGCAGTGGCAAGGAGTCAGCAAGAAGAAAGAAAAATATGTTTTTAAATTTGGCCCACCACTCCAGAATTGGGAGGCCAAAAACGAAAAATGAAAACTTTCAAAATTACCAAAATAGCATACTCGGATTGAACGTGTTACTTGTAGGTCAGTTTGCACTGGCGGTAGGATAGATAGGACAGAAATTCATGTGGCTGTACTAAAGAGAGTAGGAAGCATACAGGCTACTGAGCAGGGCACTAAAGCAACGTGAACACAGGTGAGAAGATCAATTTTGGGAGGAAACCAATGCAACAAAAATCACATGCGGCAGAATTGCAATTTCTTATTTCACACAGGTTTTAAACTGGCGAACAGCTTAGAAAATGAGTTTAGCAGTCAAAATCGGAAATTGGTTTTGGGATGGGAGACAAAGACACAGAACAGATTGGATACTAAGGGGATGGGATGACTCTTTATAGGATGGTGATATGCTTTTTTTATGGGAAATGCAAATTGGATATTAAACAAACAAACAACACTGGCAAAGTCGGTTTTGTTAGCACAATGATTAGTTCTACTGAGACTATATTTTAAAGACTATAATTGTTAAAGAAAGGCACTTGTCATGAGGAGGTTGAGTTCGAACTACAACCGACTCACCATGAATCTCTCTATGGGGAAATTGATTGAGTTATTCCAAATGATATTAGGGACTTACAAAGGTAACTGAAGGAAATAGAATGGACAAATGCTAACAGATATGGACTTACACAGATTCTTCAAAGGAAAGGGTGAACAGAGGATTCTGGCAATTTGGGAAATGATTAGGGTTTTTTTATGGGATTTGAATAGGGCTTGAACAGAAACTAAAGTAAAATAATAGGATATGCAGTTTTTGGGTACTGGATGATGGGATACTTACAAGGCAAGCTTGGGTCTGGTAATTTGGACAGCCAGCAGGGCCTCTAGACGGCGAGACCACGGATCTGGTCACGGCAGCAGGGTGAAGAGATATGGTTACTGGGTTCTGCTAAAGGGACCAGCTGCATTTCCTCCTTTCTCCCTGGATGATTGGGATGAATGTGGTTCTGGATAGGCGATTCTGCCTGGATGGGATCAGCTGCCTCTGGACCTGGTTCTGGAGTCTTGGAATCTTACAGGGTGAATTTTGAATGTTGAATGTCCCTGTATCTCCCTGTCTCCCCCTTATATAGGCAGAGTGACATCATATAATTTAACAATTATGGGCGGAAGTACTCTGGACGTACCCCTTACATGAGATAGGTCAGGGTATGGGTGTCTTCTCCTCCCTGCGGGCTGATTGGTTCCCGGGAAGTGACCTCACCTTATGTGTGTGTACTTGTATGACTCCCTTTGTCTCACAAGCCTATTTTTCACAAAAGTGGGTTATGGAACAGAACTTCATATTTACAATAGTCACCATCATAAAAATCAGGTAGGCAGATATCATATTTTACCAGGAATATGCCAGTTCGAATGCCAATTCTGTGCGCTGTTGCCTCCTCCTTGGGTACAGTTTTGCCGTTTCCTGGAGAAACATACTATCTAAAATTATGCAAATGGCTACACATACTCATAAGAGTATTTAACATATTTTCCCCAAGTTTAATATCTGTACCATTTATGCTTCCCGCAGAAATGATTTTTTTCTGCCATTTCATTTCACCACGTGCCAGAGAGATGCACCTGGTCTTATTGTGCGTGTCCAGAAATGACATTAAAACTGTCATAATATCACATTACTGCTTATTCAGATTGCGGGGGAAAATGTCTCAAAGTATAAATCGTTAATGAGGTGGATTTGCCAATGATGTGGGCAGTGCTGCCACCCCACAGTCCAAATTGTCTCCCATGGGTCAGCTTGCAAAAGGGTTTCCATGACTCCTCTTTGAAGTCCTCCAATGGATACTGGGAGTGAATGTAGAGGAAATCAAACCTCTGAGATAAAACAAAGGGCTTGATCCCATCCTTTGTCCTTTGGAGCAGTTGTGCCCGGCAGTCTGGGGGACCCTGTCATTATCACACTTTCAGGTCCATAAGAACAGGCAACATTGGCCTTGCTGGGGGCGTGGCCAGCAGCCGAGCGATGAGGACGTGAGCTCGCTTCGCTCCCGGGCCGCCAGCCAAATCCTGAAACAATCCTGTTTTCCTGCAAGACTACAAGTACCCAAAAGTGCCTACTTGATGTGGGAACCTCTACTGTACATCCCTACCTGTTCCTGGTGAAAATCGGTGCCGCAGAACCCACTTGGCGAGACTTTCAAGAAAGCAAGCGTGCGTGCCACAGAACACACAAAATGGCCGCTGCGGACCGCGGATGAACGGAGGCCACCGTGTGTCACCATCGAACCCTGCCCGAATACCGGCGACTGGTGAGTGCGGTGCGGTGCTGTGCTGGACCGCACGACCGGCAAAGGACCCTAAATTAGAATCAAGTGAATCCCGGTGCCCCTCCCGGACTGCGGGGAGCGGGACCCCGCTGGGTGCCTCCCCGCCTCCCGCCGGTGAAACCCGTGGAACCGTGGAAATCACCCTGCAACGGCAAATCATGAGGCGGAGGGGATACACCCTTGGAAGCGGCGTCAGTGGTTATCGTTCACAGGCAGCCAAATCCGCACCAACGTAGTGACGTATGCGCCCGTACACTGCTTCTGCCTGCTGGCACCATCGGAGCGTCCGGAACCGTTGGGACTCCTCGGGCGCTCCACATAGCGCTGAGCGCCCACAAGACTCCTGAAGTGGCTCCCGCTCGCTGTCGGACAGCTACTGCCTCTATCCTGCGGTAAGGAGAAGGGGGGACGGGAAAGCAGGAACTTGCGTGTTTCCCCCTCGCCGCCGGTGGGCCCGCTACGAGGACTCTCCCAGCTGCCCCTCCGAAACAGACCTGCCATATTGAGACACACAGATTCCCTAGGATCAACGGGCGACCTACATCCTCACCCCCCCCCCGCTGCCCGGGAGAGCACTCAGCAGGGCGGCCAGAACATGGTGGCACACGGTGAAACTGTCTCACGACGCACCTGCCTACGCGGGAACACCGATACAGCTACGCCAAAGAAGTGCTGGAGGGTGCGGTGTTGAACGCTGTGCGATCCCAAAGCAAAAACTAACTGCGCACTAAACCCTAACACAGTATCCGGCAGATTGCACCCGGACTAGGGGGGAAAGAAGCTCTACGACGGAACAATTGCCTCGGACGTTACCGATTAACGTTATAGACCATGCCAGCTGCTATGGGGAAAGACAAAGCAAAAAATTGACAAGTCAAAGCAAAATGGACCAATTCACCACGGCCGCAGCAAGCTCACAAGCGGACCATGAACAATCAAACACCATGTTAGAAACAGAACAAGACATATCCCTGAAGGATATCATGGCTGCGATAACAAACTCCAGAACCTCCATGGAACAAAAAATGGATAGCATCAGCACAGACGTCTCGCTCCTCCGTCACGATCTCCAGAAACTGTCCTCCCGCACAGGAGAAGCGGAACAGCGGATCTCTGGGACTGAAGATGGGCTGCGCACCATGGAACAAAGGATGGCCGGGGTAGTGGCACGTCTGAAAACACTGGAGGAGAAAGCAGAGGACACTGAAGGCCGATCAAGGCGAAATAACGTTTGCATCCTGGGCGTACTGGAGAAAACGGAAGGCCCTTCCATGGAACTGTTCCTTGAACAATGGATAACTGACATGTTTGAACCCCAGACATTCTCGAAGTTCTTTTCAATCGAACAAGCGCACCGTGTGCCCACTGGAAGACCGATACCCGGCGCACCTCCATGCACCATAGTTGCAAAACTGCTGAACTATAGAGATAGAGATGCGTTACTCCAGACGGCGTGAGCCAAAGGCACACTGACCTTCAATGGATCCAAGGTAACATTCTTCCCTGACTACACAAGGGAGGTCCAGAGAGCCAGGCAATCTTTTGATCAGCTCAAAAGACAACTCCAGTCCCTACACGTAAAATACGGCCTGCTCTTTCCGGCCCAGCTCAAGATCTACCACGACGGGTCAACGGTACACTTCACAGACCCAAAAGAAGCGTGGAACTGGGCAGAGAAACACATTGAAGGCGACTGGAAACTTGCAAACAACAGAACCAGAAACAGAAACCGACGTGAGCCACTAGACAGAAGGCGTCCAGCTCCACAACCTCTGATGCAGGAACCACCACAACAAGAGGAAATGGGCTGAAACAGTGGCACCAACAAGAAATACTACTCCACCGCGGCCCATTTTACGAACTATCATACCACACTGATGTAATTAAGGCACGCAGCCCGCGAGGCACGGGAGCACTCACTGCATCGGCCAAAGCCACGCCCTCAGCTCAAGACTTGAGACTCGGAACACCAGACTTGCCTAAGAACAGTAAGTCGAGAGAAAGGTGTAAACAGTTCACATTAAGTTAACTTGGCGGTATAGTTGTTTGACGCCAGTAGAGTTAGGGCGACAGATACTTCATGTTGTGGAGGAGTATAGGGAGGGGGGGCGGGGATTTGTTTCATGTTAGTTATGTTCCAAGACACCACACCATTTATAATGTCAAAAAGCACACCATCCCTAGCACACCAATTGTCACTCCGATCTTGCCAGCAGACCACACAACACAGATGGAAACGCATGTCCTGACAGAAAACCAGCCTGCCCTTAAACTTGGCAGATATTACCATAGCATGAAACACCACAATGCTATCAAGGGCCCGACGCACACTGTTGTCATTCACACACGTGTCAAATGGCAGGAATCACTAACGTGAACAAAAACAGGACAGTCCGAGTGATGACTTGGAATGTAAATGGGCTCGGCAATTGTATCAAAAGACGTCTAGTACTGCAAACACTGAATAGACATTCCCTAGGTGTGGTATTCCTGACGGAGACACATCTAGCCGGTACCAACTGCTCATTCTTTAGACGCACCAACTACAGACTAGCATTCCACGCCGGTTTTACCATGGGGTCACGAGGGGTACTGATCCTAATACATAAAAGACTCCCCTTTGTGCCCGCATCCATTTCGCAAGACACGGGAGGGAGGTTTGTACTCACGACAGGTACAATTGGAGAACGCTCGGTGACCATGATGGCAGTGTATGCACCTCCTAACCTACTGACCCCCCTGACTAACGACATTACGCCTCTAATTATGAATAATCTTGACTTTAATGAGGTAATGGACGTGGACCTTGATAGAACACATAGAAGATCCAGAAATCCGAACACACGTACAAAACTTGCCACATTTACTAGCGCACTGGGACTGCAAGATGTATGGAGAACGCTGCACCCTGCCACAAGGGAATATTCATACCATTCTGGTGCACACGCCTCGCTGTCTAGACTGGACTATCTCCTACTGCCACTGAATAACATGCACGAAGTACGTGAGGCACAATTTCTCCCCAGAGGTATATCAGATCATTCCCCACTTGTAATAACACTTATTACCAACAGGTCGATCCCACCACCCAGCTGGCGATTGAACAGCTACTACCTAGGCTTCCCAGAGTTAGTTGAACATATCCAAAAGACCACTGAAGAATATTTTGAGAGGAATACCAACTCAGTGGATAACCCAGTAGCACTATGGGAGGCATTCAAGACAGTACTCAGAGGGGAAATACTAGCCTGGACCACAGCCCATAAAAAGAAACAAGTAGAAGCAATACGCCATGCCGAAGCGAAAGTGCAAAAAGCAGAAACCGATCACCTAACCCATGACAACTCGGAAACGCACCGCGCACTACAACTGGCGCAGGCGCAACTACAACACATAGCCCTAGACAATGCAAAACAGGCGCACACTGCAATGCGCGCAAAGATATACGAAACAGGGGATAAAGCCGGGAAAATGCTGGCATGGCTGGAACGTAGAGACCTGGGCTTCAGCCAGGTCAGGCAACTAACAACAGGAGAATCAGAACCATTAGTGACAGACGTAGACATAGCGGAGGGTTTTGCAAAATACTACACTGAGCTATACAAAGCACCAACCTCACCACCTGTAATGAACATCCTAGAGGAAATTACCCTCCCCACCCTAAACACAGAGCAGTCTACTCTACTAGAACAGGTAATCACTGAAGAGGAATTAACCCAAGCCAAGTCAGAACTCCAATCGGGCAAGACCCCGGGCCCGAACGGCTTCCCCATTGAAACATGGAAAAAAATAGGAGCAAATGTAATTTCCCCACACTTACTTCACTTACTACAACACTCACACTCACAGGGCTGTCTCCCCCCTGACTTACGGAAAGCCACAATTATAGTCCTGCCCAAAGCAGATAAGCCACCCGACAAATGCAGCTCCTACAGGCCCATTTCTCTCATAAACTGTGAGGCCAAAATATTGGCAAAGGTACTAGCCAACCGCCTCCAACAAGTCATACACACACTTATACACCCCGACCAGTGTGGATTCATGCCACAGAGATCCACTAGACAAAACATATATAGGCTGCACACAGCACTGGAGAAGCTATCTGAGATACAGGACCCTCTGGCTTTACTCGCCATAGACTTCGAGAAGGCATTCGACTCAGTCTACTGGGAGGCAATATGGACCATTATGCAACGTATGGGCATAGGACGGCACTTCATGAGCTGGGTCAAACTACTTTACAACCGCCCGAAGCAGCCACAAAGGTAAATGGACACGTCTCCAATCCCTTCCATCTAGGTAAAGGCATGAGACAGGGTTGTCCCCTGTCCTCCCTAATCTTTGCAATAGCAATTGAGCCCCTAGCAATTCTATTAAGATCCACACAAACGTGGAGCGGCTTCAGATGGGCAGACGACTGGGAGGACAGGGTATCCTTATACGCAGACGACTTGTTAGTATATCTGAAAGACCCATGCAAATCCTGTCCCATAGTGACGTGATTATTAATAAAATACGGTGCATTCAGCGGCCTTCGCGTCAACTGGACTAAATCCATACTATTCCCACTGAAACAAATAGACAACGCGGTGCCAGATGAGTGCCCATACTATGTGAAAAAGGAGAAATTCAGATACCTAGGCATCCAAATCACGAACAACCTGACAGACTATGTGCCCAATAACCTGTACCCAATAAGAGATTCAAAGAAGACGTCTGGCACTGGATGTCCCTACCACTAACACTACTAGGCAGAGCCTCACTCTTCAAGATGCTGGCGCTCCCACACTTCCTTTATATACTTCAAACCGCGCCACTATCTATAGCGCCCAACGAATTCCGTAAAATAGACCTGACGCTCAGAAAACTGCTATGGAATGGAGGTCACCCTCGCTTAGCATTAACCACACTACAAAGATCTGTATGGGAAGGCGGAATCGGACTGCCCCGATTGCAAACCTATTACTGGGCTAGTCAGATGACAATAGTGAACGACAGACTCCACGCGGACATGACATTACCACACAACAGAGAACCAGATCCTAACCGAAATGAACGACCCATACTTAGGTACCTCTACCGGAAAAAAAAAAAACGAGCTACTACCCCATCCATGCTGTCACACATTTCCCTAACATGGACAAACATCCACAAATACTTAGGCTGGGACAATAAGCTGACCCCAGCCCAACCGTTGTGGGATAACAAACTACTCCCGGAAGTGAATAAACTTCCAAAATGGCACTCTTGGACCCAAGCGGGCATCACTAAAATTGGCGACATAATAAAAAGTAACGAAATAATACCATTTGCGGATCTAATCACCACCTCCGATCTGACGATAAATGAGCAATAACGCTACACACAACTCAAACACGCACTACAGACCCATTTCCCTGAGATGATCGACATGCCTGAGTACACCCCTTTAGAACGTAACCTATTACCGGACATGATTAAAAACAAAGTCACATCTACCATGTATAGTGCCATAACATCCTTTGCCACCGGAGAACTAGCGAGCCTGAAAGCCAAATGGGAAGGGGACGTAGGTGACATACTCCCAGAGGAATGGGTAACTGCCCTGATGTTCCCCAGAGAAACAGCGATCTCCTCCAGGCTAAGATTGATCCAACTTAAAGTACTGCATAGAATATATTACCCGAGGGTGGAACTATTCAAATGGGGTAAGATCTCCTCTTCAACCTGTTTGAGATGCAAACGAGACGAGGGCACATACTATCACATACTATGGGACTGTACCATAATCCGACATTACTGGCAGCAGTGCTGCGCTGATCTCTCAAGAGTACTGGGTAGAACGATCCATAGAAATGCAAAACTGTTACTACTGGGGATAGATGATGAGGTCGAACTGTCACGCTACGAGAAAGTGCTATTATTCACGACCACTGCGTTAATCAAGAGGAACATAGCGCAACTCTGGGGCTCTGAAACGGCACCAAACTATGAACAATGGACCACGGACGTGAACATTTGTGTCGCAATGGAAAAGAGAGTCTACACGGCCAGGGGATGTCCTGAGAAAGGCCCAAAAATTTGGCAAAAGTGGGAAGACGCACACTGAAAGGTGGCACTCCGTCCGGAAGTGGAATGGCACCCAAGGACATGAACAGAAATTGTAAAATCATACACTACTGGCATAACAAAGACAATTGACAGTGCTAAGAAGCTCTATTGTAATGGGTACGTGGAATGCATTTGTTGGTGGGTGGGGTAGGGACATAACTTTTATCTCGCTGCGCGAGACGTATGTTTTCTTTATGTGAAAAAACAATAAAAAATGTTGTATTAAAAAAAAAACATTGGCCTTGCTGTCAAACTGGTTTGACAGAAATTCCTGGGCCTCAGCCAGGATGATTTGTCTTACAAAATATACATATTTTAGCAGCCCCTCTTCCCACATGTACAAGTGTGTTTCTGTGCGAGCTACAGTATTATTTAACATTTAGCTTTTCCAATGTCATTTCCTGCTTTGCAAAAGCAGATTTACCCACATTCTTTTTCTCTCATGTTCATTTCACAAAAATGTGTTTATTGTCTGCACACAGCTTCCTTGCATTTACTTTCTGAAAGGCATTTTATAGTTCTGGTCAGTTTCTGGACACAGAGATATGCTTGAAAATGTTTTTTGGTAATTGACACAAGGCAAGAGAGACCGCATCTTTCCTTTCAAGTACTTTGCGTGTGTTGGTTTATTTAAAAAAATAAATCCAAGCTGTGCGGACTTGAAACAAAATTCTGTTGCTTTTCATGAACTTTACTGATGAAACAATACCGTTCTGGGAGGGATGGCCTTATTTGATGGTGTTCAAAATGAAATACACGGACAGGGCCATCTTTTAATAAAACAAAACTGAATGATGTTAAAAATAAAAATAGAACCAGTGCGATGCCGTTTTAAATGGAGGGCATTTTCCTGTGCAGCCTTGAATGTTTAAATGACAGAAAAGCAATCCACAGCCATTCTGAATTTGAGTTGTTTTCTCTGGATTCACGTGAATGACAATAAAATGCAGCTATTCTTGTGCGACCTCTTGTTGAGGGAGAGTAAGACAGAGTGGGGTTCATTTGACAGAGTTCTCTTTCATCGGGGAGCGGCACACCAGGATTTCCTTCCGTCTTTTGGTTGCAGGGTATGGAGTGGCACCCCTTTCCTTCCTTCCCTTTCCAGGTCCCCGGGGAGGTCCTCACCAGGCTTGGAGGTAATAAAGATAATTATCTAATAGGAGAGAGCTAAAAACAGGTTTTAGGATATTTAAATGACAGTCTTCCTGGAAGATTTACAACAGCAGAACAATGCTTATGTTTACAATGTTCTATGTTCTTTTCGTTACATTTAGAGAATAATATCAAGCAAATTACTCCACAGAACAAGAACACCATTGGACTTTTATAACCCTGTGGTTTCATTTTTACAGTAACAATAAAGAAAAATACTCCCCGTTATACAGATATACCTATGCTCCTACATATGTCCTTGTGCTTTTTCTTTTTCTTTCTTCTCATTCTTTTGATGGTTCCTCTGTTTGGCTAATCAATCAGCTGCAAAGTATTTCTGAGGTGACAACTTTTTAACTGATTCATGTGGACCCATTTCTCTTCTGACAGCTCTCATTTGGAGATGAAGTCTCTTTCAGGACCAGGCCTGGGATGGTGACATCCTCTCCACTTTTGGACTTCTACTGCCTACGGTAGCAATGGGGCTGACTGGAAGTCTTTCTTTATGATTGCCAAGGCCCTTGGAGTTACCCTCCAGTTGGAACCGGGCTTGGCAGTTTATTGAATCCAAATTAATTTAGAGTCAGTTGAGGATGTTACTTCCTAAGTAGAAGGCCGAGGGAACACCTTGCATGACCCAGCAATTATGCTCTATGCTTTTACTAGGGATAGACATTTTTAGAATACAATTGCTAACCACAAGATGTTTGGAATAAGGAATTTCCAGGCCCCATACCCACTGATAAACCGACTCAACAGTGGGAAGGGTCTTGTCTATTGGGAGTTCCAGAATAATGTTTAGCTGATGAAGCTTTCTTCACTATTCAGGCCAACTCCGGCGAGAACAGGCTCCCTCCCCTCATTTAACTGAATGGGGAGGAATAGCTGTGCACTCTACTTCTGAATCTCAGCCAAACCTCGAGCTGGTTTGTTATCACTTTTGACTACAGGACTTGGATTTTCAGATTGGGGATCAGTATTAAATGTCAAGGTATTTCCATCCAGGCTGGAATGCCACTTAAAACTGGTAGGAAGGTTGATTTTCAGGAATGGAGAGGAATTCCCATCACCAGTTTGTTGGCCTACAGCAATGACTGTAATGTCAGGTATTTGATTGTTTTGGGAATGGATCTCAATTTGGTCAGACATAGTTGATGCTTTGTTTTAATTTTATTGGCCGGTTAGTAGAGTACCTTGTCAAACAATCTATTAGAGGAGACAACCTCTATTACTGGGTGCTTCAACTTGTGTCACAATTTTAATTTCCAGATCTGCAGTACCCTGGACGGGAATTTCATTCCCGTTGAAGTTCTGGAGTTGTCCAGGAAGAGGCTTGAGAGGGATCGGGTGTCTCTCCCCCTTTCCTGAATTTAGCTGCTCAAAGGCCCTTTTGGACAGAAGATTGGCTTGGGATTGTCACAAGAAATCTTGGTCCAGCGCAGAAGCAGCACAAACTCCTACCTCCCCTTTGCGGTCTTGGTCCCTGGACCTTAGTAACTCAGGCCACCGCGACCTCCATGGTGAAAGAGGGTTAGGGTTTACGGATTGGATGGGTAGAGGGTAGTAGGAACACTGGATAGAGGTTTAGGGAGCGGTGATGGATAGGTAGAGGGATTGCAGGGAAAACATGCTCATTTGCTCTTGTCTTGCGAGCCTCTCCAGCTAGCGTGGTGCTGGTATGCTCTGTTGATGAATTCTTGCAGCACCTTCTGCTGGTTGTGAATGCTCATACATATATGCATTCACACTAGAAGCTTACCACTCAGTTAATATCAGCGCTGAGTTATTCCCCCCAGGGTGTACTTGTTGTGATCAACAATGGAACACCTGCAGTGCTTAACTCAGCCCCACTCAGTGCCCCGGCATGAGGCATATTAGTAAGCACCTACTAAAATTTGCTGTCCATTGCCATTGCCTATAAAATGCCACAAAATATTGGAGCACATGTCTAGTACTCTGGTCTGAATGAATATAAAAGAAAAACAGAACTCAGGTCACCACTGTGGTCTAGCAGCTAAACAACGTTACACAAACACAGTAGTATTGCATCACATAAAAAGAAAACCAGCACTTAGCTTGGGCTGTTTTGCGTGAGTTCTGCGAGCTGTCTCTGCAGTCTGCAGTCCTACGGTCTTCCGAGGCTTGTGAGCTGCGTCTATGACTGGCAAAAGGGAAACAGTTAGTGTACGCTCTTGCTACTCAAATCATTACGTTTTCACAGAGGATCAAAAAATACATGCTTTCTAAACAGGAGGGAGCTTATGCTGCATGAAGTTAGTTCTCTGATGTGACCGCCGTGTTAGCCGGGACCCCCCTTGTGCCTTCACTGTACCGGGAAATGCCTCTGCAGTAAACCGGAGCCCCTCCCGTGCCTGTCCCAACACTGGCATGCGGTCAGTAGAACGTTAAAGGCATGCTTCATTATTGTGAACAAAAGTCAGTTTTTAATTGCACTTATCTCTTAAGCTTGCGGGGCCTGAAGGATCTCTTCAGGTGAGAACTGGGCTGTGCAATGGGCTTTTCCGATGAGGAGTTTCCCTTGATGCGGCAGCCCAGAGGAAGAGTCATGCGCAAACAAGCGTTTGGGTCTCACGCATGTGCATGAGTCAGGGCGTTGGCCTGGGCGTTGCCCGGCAAGTATATAGGCCCTAAGTGCCTTGTTTCTGTGTTGGGGGCGGTGGGGCTGCTGGGAGTTGTAGTTGATGATCCCCAAATGCTGGGACTTTTAGTTATTTCCCTTTTTCTCCTGTTCATTGTGTCCCTTGTGCCTTTTGCCTGCAGATGCCAGCCTGCCACACCTAACACACCCACAGGAAGGACAAAGGCAGCGTCTGCTGAGTGAATAGGCCCCCACAATGCCTTCTACCTGCTGCTTTCCATGTTTTCTGTTGTTTGGTTTTTCTTTACGACAGGGATCCAGTGTCTACCAGTGCTAAAAATGCACATTGCCCTTACCCTCAGACGGGGGCATAGAACCTCCCTTCTTTCTCCTCCAAGGGGCAAAGGAAATGGGCATGTTGGGCAAGCTGGGCAGTGACATTTCTGGGGTTCAGAGATGGGCGATTCTCAATCAGTCCCCACCTCTACCCAGTCGGAGTTATGGTCTCTGGGGACCCACTTTTCTTTGGGCGAAATTCCCCCGTCCTTGAAGGAGAAGACTTTTTCCCAGCCTCCTCCAAGGATTCTTCCCCTTCAAACTGGAGGACACCGTCTTCCTCCACAAAATGGGCCTTTTCGGTCTCATTGTTTCTCCTACCCACCCTCTGTTCCCTGGGTTGTAGATTTTCGGGGGCAGGAGATTTAAGTTAATGTTATGGGGTTTCTGGGGGCTTTTCACAGAGTGGGTATGGAAACTTCCTCTAGGGTTTTACATCCCCCTTCCTCCCGTGCCTCCTCCTCTAGAACCAGTCGGTTATCAGGGTTCTCTCCCCGTCATTGTTCCGGGGTGCCAGACCCTTGGTTGGAGTTATTCTGAGCTGTCAAGTTCATCTGAGGGCTCTGCTGAGCCCTCAACATGAGACTCAGATCTTGAGTAAGGTTCTGGACCTGGTGCTCGAGTTGGGAAACCCGCTGCGGCTGGTAGGGGGGTCTTGGATAAACTCTGGGTTGCTCTCGGGAAGTAAATATCCCTTCTCCAGGAGTAACCCAGGTACTGGGGATTCCCCTGGTAGCCCTCCACCCTCGGCCTCCTCTATCCCTGATTGGGTTGCCTAGACTCCTGAAAGTGGGCAGAGTAAGGGGAGTTGTCCTGGATGTTGGGGTGCTGAAGATACCTGGAGAAGAAACTTAAACCAGGATTTGGAGGGTGACTGCCTTCCTGAGGAAAGTTTGGAGGGAAATTTCCTGGGACCGTACTCACTTGATTGGATCCCCCCCATCGGGCTGGGTAGTCCACACATACCCCAGGATGGGTCGGTTGCCCTTATACCTAGGGCTGATGTAATTGGCACAATTAGGGGGCACATTTGTGGGGTACCCAACCTGACTACAACCTGCTTGTGATTGATCAGAGGGTCTTCTTTGCCTCTGATTGGGTTTGATTTGGGAAGGTGTATTTTTAGGCCCCACCATTTCTAGGTCCCAAATGGGGGCGACCTTCACCTCCACCACCTTGGCAGCAGCAGGGGTGTTGGTTGGTTTTGGGTTGGATTTTTGTTTTCTACAGGGTTTTTGACCTCGCAGATCCAGGTCGCTTGCTCTATTACCCAGTCCAGAGTCCTGTCATCATGGAAATCTCTTACCAGCTGTGTCATGATATATTCTGGGAGTGCATGAAAATAGGTATTTATAAATTCCCTACTATTTGTGCACGCACGCCTAGTAGTTTGCACAAATGCCCGTTTTAGCTCTTGAATAAATTCTCTTGGGGCCTGATCCCCTCCACACTGCAGATTGTAGGCCACCTTGTGTGCCTGCTGGGGGTTTCTGTGTGTGGAGAAGTGCTCCAAGATGGCCACCTTGTAGGTGGACCACCTTGAATGGTTCTGGTCTTCCAGCCCGCAAAGAAACTGAGTCCTCTGGAGAGAACGTCCATTTGGCAAATTCTATACAATTCTGGCTATTTTTAATGTCAAAAGAGGTCATCATCTGTTCATATAGCTCCAGATGCTCCCAGACAGAATATTTGGCATTCTTGTGGTACAAGGTCATGAAACTCCTAATAGATTTAATCTGTTTAATGGGGTCTTTCGCCAAAGATCTCTTTTGTTTATTAGCCTCCATTCGCCCTCAGACTCAGAGCTGCTGCTATTTGAGGTCCCCTCGTTTTCCTCTAGGCGCTCCCCAATTCTTTGAGCTTGTGAGTTTCTCACAGAATGATGGGGCCTAGTCTCATCTCCCCTGTTGTGCCTTGGGCTCTTGGGGTCACTCCCCTTGGACTCCCTCTTTCGCACAGGAGAGTAGTCACCTGACTCCTCCCTGCTTCCAGGGTTGGTGGAGAATCCCCCACATTGCCTTGATTGGGTGAAGGCTTTTAGAATACTCTTTTGAGGCCTCAACTCATACTCCTTTTTCTCTACAAAGCGAACCAAGTGGTTCCTTCGTAGGTGATGTTTCTGAAGGTCTAGCTCCCTGATTTTCTCCTCATAGGAGCTTTCCTGGTTAGATCCCTCAGCCATAATATGTTTGTACCTGAACAGGGACGCCCGTCCATCAGTCTGATGGACGCTGACCTGTCAGCTCAGTCATTCTAGGCCTATTTAAGTATAGCTGCCTCATGGTTTCCGGTTCATGTTAACCTGGGGCATGAAGTCAGCAGAGTCTGGTGCATGCAAGATGATGAATGGGTTTGAGGCCCTTGGTACAGAGTGCATCCCATTGGGATCAGGGGTTGCCCTGCAACTCTCCACTTGTTCGGGCTCCCTCAAGTTTTGATTCAGCCTAGCACACTTTTTTTCTTACTTCCCAAGTTTCACCTTCTCAGCCCCTACCCCTTGATAGTAGGCAAAGGTCTGAGCCTTTTGCTCTGCTATCAGGGCTTGACTTGCCTCTATTACCTTCCCTTGGGCTGCAAACTGGCGCTGGAGTCCCCTGTTCTCATCACAGTGGGCCTGTCGTTTTGTGCTGCATGTATTGCCTGGGAACACTGAGACCATTTTTGTTGCAGGAGATACATCTCCTGACTTTGCACATTTTTGGCTCTAGATCACCTTCTACTTGTCTTGTGTGCCCCAATAATATTTCTTATTCTACTTTTAGTTCATTCAGTTCCTGGAGCTCTAACTCTCTTTTCTGTAGGTCTGTTTTTAATTTGCACACTTCCTGACATAGGGCTTCTCTTTCCTGATACAGGGTGCCCCTCTGTTCAGCCAGGTATTCCCTCCGTTGCTTGACAGCACTTAATTTCTGGCGCTCTTGGTCAAATTCTGTTTGAGAGTTGAGATCTTTAATGATGAACTTATTATTCTCCTCTTCCAACTTTTTGAACTGATTTTGCAATGCAATCATGACCCCTAAGCATATTGTATTTTATACCACATGTTGGTTTCATTTTAGTTCACTCTCTTTCAGGGACTCAACCTTTTCCTGACACTCTTCTTTTAATGTAGCTAATCTGTCTTCTTGTTCTGACTTGGTTTGTTGCTGTACTGCCAACTCCTCTTTTAACTGTTTGATATGGTTTTCAAATGACACCTCAGAATTTTGACACTTTTGCAATTTGTCTTCTACCTGTTTTAATTCACTCTGGGTTTGATTTAAGAGGCCAGACTGGTTTTATACTTTCTCAGTATTTTTCCTCCATAACCACCATGTGGAGGTATATGTAGGCAGTGAGTTGGACCATTTTGAGCAGCTTTTCTTTAATATTCAGACTCATATATAACTCAGTCAAGGCTTGATATAACAGGCCGCTGTCCTGCCACCCATCCATGTTCATGGAGGTGACCTTGTGCATCATGTTGGCTAGCCAGGCTTTCCTCCTCCTGTTCACCCCATTTCCCTCTAACAAAAAGTTTGGACAGAAGGTGCTGCCTAGCTATATCAATCTCTACGGTGCTCATTATGAAGAGTGTTATTCCTTTATTTAATTATCTATGCAAGGACAATTCCGCACTCTGCTTTTGCCTAGTTTAGGGTTAAGTTTACTTTATTTTTTCACACAGGCCTGATACCTAGGGTGTAAGTTTTGGGCTGGCGCCTTTACAGTGTAACACAGTTTTGTAACCACCAAAAGTATCACTACCTTCAATGAGTTAGCCTGCTGTTTTAAGCTGTCACGGGTGGAAACACTTACTTCAATCACAGCACAAGCCCCCAACGTGTAACAGATTGTATGACAGAGCACACTCCAGCCAGAGACTTCTTCCACTGACACTGAAGGTGGCGCACAATAAAACATTCCTTTTTATTTTTATTTGAACCCTGGATTCTTTCTTGAAGAGGCACCCAACCCGTCTCACACACACCTTAACAAACACTGTGTGTCGCAATGTACCATAAACCAGGCGGTGTGTAACAAAGGAATATTTATTTATAAATTCAGGGCAGCAATCACTAGTGTGGTGACAATATAATGCAACATGTTATAATAGAATGAATTCAACTTTCTGACATCATAAACATAAAACTTAAATAGAAATGGAAATAAAATTACTTTTTTTCACAAGCATAGATGACACATAGGTTATGCACTCCTTCTGCAAGACTCCCCCAAACACCTGCTAACTATAATGTGTGTGGATGGGAAGCATGGGCAAGGTGACAGAAGTAGACAGAAAAATCGTTTTTTAAATGTGACCCACCACTCCAGAATGGGAGGCCAAAAACGAAAAATGAAAACCTTCAAAATTAGCAAAATAGCATACTCGGATTGCTCTTGTTACTTGTAGATCAGTTTACACTAGCGGTAGGAGAGATAGGACAGAAATTCTTATGGATGTACTAAAGAAACAAGGAAAGTTACAGGCTACTGAACAGGACCTTAAAGTGACGTGAACACAGGTGAGAACAACGATTTTGGGAGGAAAATGATGCAACAAAAATCACACGCGGCAGAATTGCACGTTTTTATTTCACACAGGCATTAACTGGCAAACAGCTAAGAAAATGGGCTTAGCGGTCAAAATCGGAAATCGGTTTTCGGATGGAAGACAAAGACAGAGAACAGAGAGGATTCTAAGGGGAAGGGACTATAATTGTTAAAGAATGGCACTTGTCATGAGGAGGTTGAGTTCGAACTACAACCGAATCACCATGAATCTCTCTATAGGGAAATTGATTGAGTTATTCCAAATGATATTAGGGACTTACAAAGGTAACTGAAGGAAATAGAAAGGACAAATGCTAACAGATATGGACTTACACAGATTCTTCAAAGGAAAAGGTGAACAGAGGATTCTGGCAATTTGGGAAATGACTAGGGTTTTTTATGGGATTTGAATAGGGCTTGAACAGAAACTAAAGTAAAATAATAGGATATGCAGTTTTTGGGTACTGGATGATGGGATACTTACAAGGCAAGCTTGGGTCTGGTAATTTGGACAGCCAGCAGGGCCTCTAGATGGCAGTTCCATGGATCTGGTCATGGGCAGCGGGGTCAAGAGATCTGGTTACTGGGTTCTCCTAATGGGATCAGCTGCCTTTCCTTCTTTCTCCCTGTATTATTGTGACGAATGTGGTTCTGGATAGGTGATTCTACCTGGATGGGATCCGCTGCCTCTAGACCTGGTTCTGGAGTCTTGGAATCTTGCAGGGTGAATTTTGAATGTTGAATATCCCTGTGTATCCCTGTCTACCCCTTATCTAGGCAGAGTGACATCATAGAATTTTACAATTCTGGGTGGAAGTGCTTTGGATTTACCCCTTGCTTGGCATAGGCCAGGCTACGGGTGTCCCCTCCTCCCTGTGGGCTGATTGGTTCCAAGGAAGTGAACTCACCTTGTGTGTGTACTCTTATGACTCCCTTTGTCTCACAAGCCTATTTTTCAAAAAACTTCAATAGTCACCATCATACAAATCAGATAGTCAGATCCCATATTTTACCAGGAATATGCCGATTTGAACGCCAACTCTGTGCGATGTTGCCATGTCCTTAGGCACAATTTCGCCATTGGCAGGAGAAACATATTATCTAAATTCTGCAAATGGCTACACATAAGGATAATAGTATTTAACATATTTTCCCCAAGTTTAATTTCTGTGCCGTTTATGTATCCCCCAGAAATGCATTGTTTCATTTCAGTTCACCACGTGCCAGAGAGATGCACCTGGTCTTATTGTGCTTGTCCAAAAATCACATTAAATCTGTCATAATATCACATTACTGCTTATTCAGATTGCGGGGGGAAATGTCTTATAGTATAAATGTCCTGCATTGTCAATGAGGTGGATTTGCCAAAGATGAAGATGGTGCTGCCACCCCCACAATCCAAATTGTTTTCCCTGGGTCAGCTTGCACAAGGGTTTCCATGACTCCCCTTGAAGTCCTCCAGTGGATTATGGGAGTGAATGTAGAGGAAATCACACCTCTGAGGCAAAACACAGGGCTTCACCCCAATCCTATGTCCTTGGGAGCAGTTCTGCCTGGCAGTTTGGGAGAGCCTGTAATTATCACACTGTCAGGTCCATAAGAACAGGGCATATGCCCTTGCAGTATCAGTTCACAGCGAGGTGCGACATTGGCCTTGCTGGCAAACTGGCTTGACAGATATTCCTGGGCCTCCGCCAGGAGGATTTGTCTTTTGGTGGGGAAAAACCGAGCACAATATACATATCTTTGCAGCCTTTCTCCACACATGTACACGTGTGTTTCTGTGCGAGCTACAGTAGTATTTCACATTGAGCTTTCCCGAAGTCATTTTTCTGCTTTCCCCACATTCTTTTTCTCTCATGTTCATTTCACAAAAATACGTTTTTTTTCGCACACAGCTTCCTTTGCATTTACTTTCTGAAAGGCTTTATTATAAAACTGGTCAGTTTCTGGACACAGAGATATGTTTGAAAATGGTTTCTTGGTAATTGACACGAAGCAAGAGAGAGAACATCTTTCCTTTGAAGTACTTTGCATGTGTTGGTTTATTTCAAAAAGTAAATCCAAGCCGTGCGGACTTGAAACAAAATTCTCTTGCTTTTCATGGACTTGACCGATGAAACAATGCCGTTCTGGGAGGGATGGCCTTATTTGATCGTGTTCAAAATGAAATACACGGACAGGGCCGTGTGTTAATAGAACAAAACTGTGTGATGTTAAAAATGAAAGTAGCACCAGTGTAATGGCGTTTTAAATGCAGGCCATTTTCCTGTGCACCCTTAAATGTTTGAATGACAGAACTGCAATGCACAGCCATTCTGAATGTGAATTGTTTTCTCTGGATTCACGTGAATGAAAACAAAATGCAGATATTCTTGAGGTGGCTGTGTTCTACTCTCATCCTATAGATGCTCAGCAGACAAAAGCAAAGCCATTTTTGGGTAACTGCTGAAATGCAGTTTTTGCTGTAGGGGGTTCTGCCTTAGGCCTTACATGTACCCCACAGGGTGGAGCCATTCCTTGAAGAGGACAGAGAAGGCCTGTCTGTTTGTTCTTTCCTTCCTGCATCAGGATAGCTCAGGTTCCCACATCAAATTCATTACCATTGATCCAAACTGATATCACCCAGGCTCTTGTCTGTGATTCTGATTTCTGCTTATTAATCAATGCTTCAGATACTGAAAGAGGTTTCACTTTTTTCTGTTTAAAGCAAGAATCCTCCAAGGTATTACAATGCTGTATCTACCTACAACATATCCATAGTGCTGCGGTACATCCCCTCCTCCATTGAAACAATATGGAAAGCATCACCCCATGCTCTTCTTCGTGCAGCTGGCTAGCTACCTTTGCGTGCATAGTACTAATACTGTGCAAAAGCTCACTTTTGCCAGTGCAAAGTTTCTGCAGAATGGCTAATGAAAGACTAAATTGGCTGTGTATCTTCTCCCATGATTTTGCGTTAGGTAAAGGCAAGGATGTCAGGTTAAATGCACAACTCTGAAGGTAGAAGATTGTACAATAAACTTCTATCTAAGGACACCAGGAAGGCCTTCATTTTAGGGTTAGGACGCATACCCTTCCAGTAAGAAATGACAACAGTTTTCACTAGTGGTAGTAGTTGTAGTCACGCAAAATACAAATTTGAAGATACATAGCCTTATAAGTTCAAATTAAAACTTACATTAATTACAAATAATTCAGAGTTTACATGTTATCATCTTTAATTAAAAAGTGACATTGTGTGCCACAATATAAATATATATTCTTCATTATTTCACTATGTTGTGTATTGACAAATCATATTCATTATTTCAACTATTTATACATGTAGACTTGCTCCAGGCAGGCACTCTCCTCTGCTTTCAGACACATTAAACCACTTACAAAACGTACTTTGCGCCCCACTTCATCTTTTTTTCCACTGTGTGAGGTCATGAGAGCTTCATATATGATAGTTAATTTACAATCTTCTGGTCATTTTCTTCAACTAATTTTCCAAGATTAATCATTTGTGGTTTTTTTTCTTGAACTCTCTCAGAATGGGTTTATTTCTTTCGCAACAGTTGGTGCCACATGTCTTCCTATCCCATTCTCCGGCAGGGTGGAATGGTGCTTTGCACACTTATAGAGTTGACCTTAATGTTTCACTGTTGTAGACAGGCTGTACTAAATATAAGCGTATGGATAGATGGGGCAATATATTTGTCTTCTCCAATGTATTTTCTTTCCATCCTCAAATAGCTACTAAAATACATGACCATGCTACCCTGATACGCATGTTATCATGCTAGCAGTGCTTTACTTAGCGGTATTAAAGTCTGATCCCATCTTGTCTGGACTGTATGCATCAATTTCTGTTCATTTATATACATTTTGGGGAGGGAGTCAGGTAAATTCAAGACTCTATTATCTTTAGGGTCAATTGATGCAAGCACTACACTTCCACTACTAAAAAGTAATCCATGAAGTCTTATGCAAACACCTTGCCTCTGCAGCTAATTTTTCTATGGACGCGATAGATTGGGTCCAATCCTTCTTAAATAACAGGACCATGAGAGTCTTCTCTCTGTCAGCCTCCGCAGACCCTCTCCCAATAAACGGTGGCATACCTCAAGGCTCCTGTGTCTCGCCAACAATGTACAATATATGGTATCAGGTATTAACATCGCCACATATATGGTCGCCGTAAATAATATCGCCGGGAAAATGTCGTGGCAATATTATTTGGGTGACCATATATGTGGCGATAGGGGCAAAAAAAATATATATTTTAAAAAAGAAAAAAAAATTGGGGGGTTGCGGGGGTGTCCCCTGCATGTTCCATGCAATAATGTCGCCACAAAAAACGACCATTTTTCGCCGATATTTTTGTATGAGGATATTTTTGTGGCGACATTATTACATGAAACCCAACATATTCAGAAAGCCCTTCTTTGACATATTGGACAGTCTGGGTGTCATCTACACTAATAACGCAGATGACACCCAGATCCTCATACCCCTCTCGGGCGATTACAACAAGGACATGGCCCTTGTGAATAAAATGTACCTAATCATTCTGGCATGGATGGCAGCTCAAGGCCTAAACTTAGCACCAACTACACTGCCTTTAACATTGATGGGAACATAATTAAGGTTGTAAAGGAAGTAAAAGCTAGGTTTTTACCTTGACTCTGCATTAACCTTGAGTAAACAATTCTATACTATGGCATCAGCAGCAGCGTACATCTGCAAGGTAATCAGGGCTTGCAGGCCATTCCTATCTAAAGCAAGCTGCATCATCCTAGCTAACACATACTCTCGAAATTGGATCCCTGCAATGCCCTACACATAGGCGCGAGCAAGCACATTCTGAATAAAATTCAAACGCTACAGAATAACGCATTCAGAACTGACCTAAGCATTCCAAATAGAGAGCATATCTCAGACCCGAGGAGACAAAACCACTGGCTGTCCATCAATGACAGAATCTTACTTAAAGTAGCCTCCCTCACATACAAACGCCTCAATAATGCCACACCACCCTATCCAGCTGAGAGAATAGCCATGACACCTACTTCTCGTCCCACCAGAACTGCTAACTCCTTCTGCCTCGTCATACCCAGATTCAAGCTAAAAATAATCTGGAGGAAGTAGTTTCCCTGTCAAGGCTGTATAGATGGAATGCACTCCCACTCTCCTTAAGAGTGGAACAATCCTTCCAGAGCTTTAGACGCAATACCCTAAACTGGCTGAGAACCAATGACAAATGACTACTGATGCATTCCAGTACCAAACTTAGAATCATGTAATATGACTGTTACTGTGCCTCTGTGTATTCCGCACTTATGTATGTATCACTATGTCTTATGTATGTAACACTATGTCATCTGCACTGTATTCCTTGCCTTGTATTCTACATACTCCCATTCTGTATTCTGTAAACCTGAAGCTTAAAGTAAACTTGTAACCTTAGCGCCCAGTTACCTATGGGTTCGGTGCGCCATACAAATAAAACAAACAAACAAACAATGTAGTAGGTGCCTGTATGGACATAAGATTGCAGTGTAATAACCCCGCACCGCCCCCCCCCCCACGCCTCCATTTGGTAATACTTGGCTCAGGCATATCTTTTGTTACAACTTTGTGAAGCATATTGATTGCCCATGAATGAATGGTTCAAAAACATGGACAGATCCCAGTCTTCAAGCTAAGAAATTAGAGTACATTGGGCAACATTGTGAATGGATGTACAAGACTACAAGCCTTATGGTGAATGTAGCAGACGCTTGAAAAAAATGAATGCAGAACATGTTTGTGTGAATGTTCTCTGGGTGGAATGAGGAGTTCTACTTACGTATGACCCATGTGGTGAGGAATTGTGCGTGTCCCTGGTAAATGAGGGAACACCTCAGGGCACTGGAGATAGGCACCCACAATTGGGTGATGTGCACAGCTTGTGTCTGGTTTTCTTGAGTATGCAAATCCAGCAGGGATTAGCGGCTGCCCTTTTTTCAATGACACTCGTCAATATTTCTGCTATGTGCAAGCAATTGTGGCAGAGATCGCCACATATGTACTGCATACGTGTGGTGGACCCTGAGTTTCCACACACTTCAACACACATATGTAGGTCCAACACCCAGTCACTGAAGAGTGCAATTGCGGAAGGCTGCCACCCTAAGGCCACTCCTTTGCAATGGCACTCTTTTCCTTTCCCCCACAGGCCGCTTATTTGCGCCCCATCCCCCAACCCACGCTCCCACCTGCCCCGACCCTCCTGTATTCTATTACTTCTCGCTGTGTCTCTTAAACAAACACCACTGCCAACAGCCTGCTGTGAGTCGCCTTTCCCCCTGGGACCACTGGACCGTAACCATCACCACACAAATGTGATCATTCACGGTCTTGTTGGATTTGCTAATGAGGCTACCTTCTTTGCATGGGAACACTGCTATTCGCCTAGTTACGTACTGCGATGTCAATTGTTTTTTTTTAAAACTAGTTTTATTCGATTTTTCCAACAAGCCAGTAAACATACAATAACTTCAACTTAATAAACTTAACCCTTCTAAATTCAACAGCAATTAAACCAAAACCCTCCTCTACAATCAAAGAATCTACAATAAAGACCAAACCTAAATTCTAGGAGGGAAGGCAGAAAAAGGAAGAAGAGGAAAGAAGAAGTGAGGGAGAGTGAACAAAATTATAATAAATAAATAAAACCTCTACCTTTACATAATTATTATGCACAATATAATGATATAATCAATTTCAGCAAATATATACATACATAAATATGTCCAAAAATGTACAGGAAATTGAAAATGTACTTTACTTATTGTCTAACTTATTCTCTTGAAACAAGCTCAATGCAGCTCCAAATGTTTTTAAAAAACCCACATTTTCTGAAAAGCAGCTTCCTTTTTCTGCATCGTTAACACCAGTTTTTCAATGTTGCATAATGGAAACATTTCTTTCAACCATGAGGCCAATGTCGGAAATCCAGTCGACTTCCAATTTCGCAATATTAGTTTTTGTTGCCACTAAAGACCCTTTCAAAATCCAGGTTACGTGATGGTGTCCCAATTCTTCCAGGATCGTATCTCTCCCAGAATCAATGCATCGAAGTCAAAATCCCAGATCCTCCTCCACCACTCTTTTATTAGCATTCATGATGGCTAGCCTGGTTGCCTCAACTTGCTTAACGTGATTATGATTAAGTAGGTGTTGTAAAGAAGAACTCCAGGAGGCAGCATGTACGTTCACACAAGTTCCTTTATTTAAGATGATGCAATTAGGTGGCTCAGTTAAGGGGAAGAGCCCCCGAGGGGACACCCTGGCACGCACCACACAGGCTAGCTCTCTTCAACTACCTAAGCTAGAACACAGTTCACATGCAAACGTTCCAGGCACTTGTCAACATTCTCACCCCGACATCATTCACTCAGGGATACAAGGAAGAGGATAGAACAGGAGGCTACCGGGAATGATTGTATTTGACTTTTGGTGACTTTTACCAGTCCTCAAAGCAATAAACAGACAGCGCAAGTAGGTCAGGGATGGGACAGTACCTCAGTTGCTATAACGATTTCTTTGGTTTGGTATATTTATCTCACAAGTGCTACACACACAGCAGTAAATGGGTCAGCAATTAGTAGTTGGCCATGGCAGGGAATTAGGTTGACACTCATGGAAGAGTCCAATAGTGTTTCAGTAGGGTGGGTTGTGGGGGTAAAGGCCTTACCTTACGCCCCAATGGATTGGCCACCACTACATAAGTACTAAAATGATTTGAGAGTTTACTATATCTGGGAAATGGAATGTGCCACACAGCTCAGCTAGAATTAGTAACAAACCTCACTTACATCAACATTCAGTCACAATCCTTTTCATCTTTTTCACATAACCTTTAACATAACATAACCTTTAAACTCGGGCAGCAACAAAACCATATGCTACCAATAGTATTGACAGCTATGAACCACCTTTGGACAGACCGTTTCCGTAGAACTATGTCAGTTCTGTGGGTGAGGAGAACAGCGTTTTATAGCGCTTCCCCACACACACTTTACCATTCCCCGGTGTTTGCTTAACCTTCCAAATGCAAACGTACTCTCCCTCTTCCAAATCCACTCCACATATGGGAGATGAAGGTTGCACGTGTATGCTGAATGAGTTTATTTGCATCTTAGGAAGAGTTCTCTACACCCCCCATACACTTCATACATATATTTGTAACAATGAGAAGTACTTTCATTGTTAAAATGAAAGTAACCTAGCTCAGCAAGTTAAGCGCTGCCTGCTGACATCTTTTTATGGTCTTCTGGTCACAAGGACAATTCTTGGCAACTATTAGTCAGATATAATTAACTCTCAGAAGATTGCTTTGAAAAAACTTTTTGGAGTGCAATGTTAGATGGTAAGGCTTGATTTAAGTGAACTCAAAGGGAGGTATTTTGGGCCAGAGGGCTAGAACTGGGTGGCACTGACATAGGGACTAGCATGGCCCAGGGCAGTCAATGGATGGGCAAATAATCAAACAACACCTACAAGCATTGAGTCCCTCCTTATATGCCATTTCCACCAATCTGTACTCTAATGCAACAATTTCGGCGTAAAAGTGGCACAAGCACCACCTAATGGCCCAAACATTTGTCGAAATGCGTAGGTCACCGTATTCTCAAAAGTGGCCTGCGTCTTGCAAGAGGAGCTGGATATTAGTGTGACCGCACTGCTGAAACATATGTAAGACAGGCTCCCAGCAAACTTATGGTTGCTGGCAGCTCATTTACCAGAGAAGCACCCTTAAAGGGGTAATATCTGTGAAATGATCGAGAAATAAAAATGCATATTTTGATGATGCTGTTGACAGAGCAGTTTGGCACATTATCCTGGGGGTCACCAAACAGTGTAGCAAACTCTGCAGAAATTCTGCATTTAGCAAAGCATGCTTCCTAACTCCTACAAATTCAGCATTTTCCAGAAGAGATGCCTTCCTCTATGGCAGGGTTGTCCATCTCCAGGCCTCAAGGAACAGAAACGTGTCAGATTTGCAGGGTACCCCTGACGAATATTCATGAGATACATTTGCATACAATAATTCTAAATGTAAGCACATTTTGTTTAATGAGTATTTATGAGGGATATCCTGAAATCCCATAAGGATTCGGGCCCTCGAGGCCTGGAGATGGTCAACCCTACTCTATTGTATGACAAAATGCACCATGATGCAGAGAGAGACGTTTTCCTGAAACGCAGGTCAAATATAACATGAGTTTTTCAAATGCCACCATGTGCATGCTGTACACTTGCAACAAACTGAAAAAAATGGCATCACTTAGAAAATGTGACAGTGGTTTAGAATGCAAACATCTCCATTCTGAGAACATGGGCATTGGGGAATGCAACTGCGGGCACTGAACAGGTTTATTCATTTAAAGGTATAAATAAGTGTCTGGGCTTCTGCTCCTCTGTGCCTATTGCCCTCTGTCATTCTCCACCTTCCAAGTCAGACCACGCTCAACTATGCAACTCACCTTATTTTCCAACATTTCTTCTCTTTGCTCCTCATGTGTCACTCTAGTTTGCATCTTTTCCGTAGCTTCCCATTTGGCTTTGCATTTTTTAATGTTGTCATTGAACCCCTGTGTGCTCCGACTCATCGTGTTGCGGCTGATTGCTTTCTATAGATTTCCTATCAAGTTCTTTTTACTCTTCCACAAGGCTTCTCTTTCACCTACTCTCTGCACATTCTTGCTCCTCCCTTTTACTCCAATGCCCCCAAAAAGGTGGCATCCCTCAACTTGTAACTTTATATTCTCCTCTTTCCCTTAAGGAATATTTCCTTTCATTGAATTTTCTTAATATCCTTCAATTTCTCAATTTCCTTCAATGACTCTCTGCATAAACTGCGGATGTTGATGAAACGCATAGTTCTCATTGAACCCATTTTGATAAATAGCAACAGTATTGTAAAGTTATACTCTTTAGAAAAAAGTTGACAATACAGATAATAGAAATGATCTACTTGCAATACAAAAGTGCCAAATTTGTCATTAAAATGTCTGGCACTAAAAATCCACAAGATATACTATTCCACCCATCTGGGAATTTATTATAATTTGTGTGATATTATAAATAGTCTATTCTGATTATTAGGCTAGACATATCTCTGTCAATTTCTGATATCCAATGCCCATAGCACCACTGATCCCAAGACACAAGAAGGACATTAACAATGGGAATCTGTAACTTTCGTGGGTACCTATAACTACTCAAATTAACCACAAAAGCTGCAAGGTTTACATGCAAGGTTTACATATGTGCGCTGCAAGATTTAATCAAACCATAGCTTTTTGGAGCGGTGGAAGAAACATTTGTTTAGGATGTCCAAGACCTTTTGATATTCCAGAAAATCACTTTAAATCTTATCGATGAATGTAGGCATTAACATATCCGATCTGTTGAACATCCGCAGTTCAACAGATCGGAAAGCACCTAACATAGAGTTAAAATTACTCTTAACCGTGACAGGACATCGGGCCTCATTATGTGTTAGCCAGTAATTTGGTGTAAAACCACAGAATTTCTGCCAAGATCAACTACGGTTGCTGCAGCTCGGTTTCCTGGATTTACCACAAGTTTATGAGTGGTGGCAAAGTGGTGTAAATGCCCATTTTTGGAGCCCATAGGACTCTATGAGTCTATGAGGCTTTGGTGGAATTAACGCTAGCTGTAATTTCTCTGGGGCAAGCCTATGATTTTTCACCGTTCAAGGAAAGATGTAGCTGCAGCATGGTGCCAGAGGTAAATCCTCCACTTCAAGTTCAAACTCATAATTTGGCATTGCTTTAAAAATGGCGTTTATTCCATTAATGCCAAACGAAATGGCAGTAACGGAATGACCACCTCTTTTTTAAATGCACTGCCAACCTCACAAGGCCCATAGTGTGTATTGTGGTAGCCCAGGAGTGGCCCGAGTCACACTACTGAAACTAGAAGTGAGTGGGAAAGAGATGAACCAGCACACCACAACAAGCAAGGCAAACATAGAGAATATGAAATTACAAGGGCCTATGTGCACTAGTGTTACGGCCATGGGTTATGAGAATGTCAGTAGTAGCAGGAAGATGACTTTGTACATATGAGCACCTATGCTTGCGCATCAAATATTGTACGCATGATCATTGCTCATCAAATATTGTAAACATGGTACTGCAAGTTAGAAGGGAATAGAGACATATTAAACTGTGAAGGATGCAGTGAGTTATATCGTGGTTGTAGACCTTTGTGGGTCAAAGAAATTCCATAGAAAAGGGTATTTGACCCATGTTCATTCTCAATAGGGGGCCTCCCAGACTCCTTTGGCATATTAAAAAGGCTACAGTAAAGAAAGAAATTGTACAGTTGGTCACCAGTACCTACACGCACAGTTCTGCAAATGGGAAGATAAACCAAAAAGGGTTTTCTTTTAACAAACAGAAAACTGACATTTCCTCATGCATAAATCTGTGCATAGAGACTTCCAGTGCTTCTGGTACATCAGCGCTATTTTCTCTGTTTTCACCTTTAAACAGAAGTAATAAAAAAACAAACATAAAATAGATCACTTTGCTGCTTCAGCACTGGCTAAATGGCTAGAAAGGCCAACTTCCCCTTTGGGGGTGGAACCCAATGAGCTTGAGTGATGTACATTTACACCCTGGCCAAATCATATTTCTTCAGTCATTGTCAGCTTTCAGGATCAGAAAAAGCTATGTATGATGGAGAAGAGGGAAATAAGAACCCATGACCATGTTTCAACAGTTGACGTGGTTGATACCAGACGTCATTCTGTTTCGATTCACAAGAATAATTTGAAGATTTCTTCATCCTTCCCCTCCACACTTCAGGAGTGCCATACAGCCTTAATTTATTATGTCATTATTAAGCTTTCATGTCACTGGACCTTAGATATTCCCATGTGATATATGTTCCTCCACCTCTCCGAAAGCCTTTGGAGATTGAAATTCATGGCCTGCATTAGGGGTTTCAGAGCCATTGTTCACATTTAAAAAAATACGATCCAGCTTTGTGCACGGGCTGACATGTCACTTGTGTCTCTTTTAAGCAGCCCCACTAAACTTATAAAAATAATGATTTAGCTTTTTTTTCCAGCTCGTTTTGGGATGATGGTGGAAATGGTGAGGCATGGGCATAGTCAGGGCAATCTGTTCAGAGAAGTGGCTGAAAAAAGAACAGACATTATTTGTTTGTTTAAGGCTTCAAGAGCAGAATGTTCCAGATAGTGTATAACTACTATACTGAACATTGGCTCAGCAGCGCCAGAATTACAGTGTTTGATAAGTGCCTAGCCAGAAGACATAGGGGTCACACCGTTGGGGGGATGTAGTAGGTTAGGGTTGAGTCTGGCTATGCGGCAGTAACTGGCTGACAGATTGCCTGGAAAAATGTAATTTCAGTATATTTCCTTGAATTCGTGTTGGCATGAAGGTGGATAAGGATCACACAATATCTGTTACTTGACTTAGGTCGGTTTTAGATACTGGAAACAGAAAGAAAGGTCTATGCTGCTTCAAGGTTTATGGTTCTTCTAAGCTCAAAGGGATTGTTGCATTGTCCAGCAACTGCTCAAGCCCTGTGTTGGATGTTCAGATGCACCATTTGCACAAGGTCACCCTGTGGAGGAATGGACAATCTACCAAACCCAGCAGCAGTGAACAATGCTGCAAGGCCATAATGAGTATGTTCTGCCTCTGATCAATAGTAGAAAAACCTTTACTAAGTATCACAAATAAGAAAATGTCTCTCTAGGGTATTAAGTAACATTTATAATCCATGAATCAAGAAAAAAAGAATATTTTAAAATGTTTTTCTTGAAAACATGCATTACAAGAATGTATGTATTAACTGTCATGAATATTATTTATAATCATGCTTAATTAAGTCTTAGCGAGCATTTTTAAAAAGTGGCAGAGTCATGGAACTTCAGGCCATGTTGAGGGCAGAGTGAGGGGATATTGGGAATGTTGATTTCAGGACAAACATGTGTAGTAAGAAATATTAAACATTAAAATGATCATTTCAAAGTGTGGAAAGGCTGTATAAAGGAAGAAAAGGGCTGGGTCAGTTGGAAGGCTGAGGGTAAAACTGGATCATGGGGTATAAAGCAAGAAAAATAAGTCATGCACATCCAGTGGAAATTATCCATTAAACTCTGGAATAAGACATCTCTGTAGGTAGATTTACCAACTGTACAGGTCGGCGTGTTACATGCAGGTCAATAGGGCGTTGATGACTTTGAGGTCAATAAAACAAGATCAGTTAAAGAGGGGCATTGTGAGATTATTTGTCTGCAGCACAGTGAACCACATTTCAGGCATACCGTGGTAGACCTTTCTAATAGAGGTTAGTAAAGTGTGCCTTTAGGGTGAATAGAGAGTTTATGGCAGACATTGTGGGATGTTTCAACCCACGCATCCAAGCCATACAACATCATTGTGCATTACTGACATGGGAAACATCATAATGGCTGCCGGAAAGCATGCTGCTGGCCAGAAATCACCAGAAAGTGCGCAGTGAGAACCTGACAGACAGGCTGCCATCTTCCTTTGCCTCTGTCAGTGTTAATACAGGAGACCATTGCCAGCCCCATCCTTTGGCTGCTCACAGAACAAAAGCAGTCAAAGGAATACAGAGCTGTTCAACAATTCATTTTCTTGATAGTCAAAATTGCTAAAATCATGGGCATGAAACCACCAAAAAAATCCAACTTCTGGTTGGGTGTTCTACATTACTCTACTGCAGAATCCACATCAATACAATGTTAGCAAGGAGCATATGCCATCAAGTAAAATCCCCTTTTTGAAATGTATTAATTTAAGGCAGCTGTCAAAAATGGGTGCAATACCGGTGCCCGCAACTGACTGGCGCTAGCGATCTAAATTCTGACAGGTGGCTTGTATTTCAGGAGCTAAACAGTGAACCTGAGTTAGCTGGGACTTCAAAGGCTTGCTTGTCCATGCAAAGTCTTCACACCTGGTCATCTCAGCAAGAAGGCAGGAAATCACAAGGTTCTGTTAATAAAATGGAGAGTGGCACCCTGAACTGATGCCCTGCTAGCAGGAAAAAACAGACAAACGATTCCTTCAGCTGAATAGGGTATGCTGATTTTGGGTGTGAACTTTCAACACTTCTCTGGGGGAAGGCAAGACATCTGATCTCTGAGTCAAGCCAAGTTTCTAGGGGCAGGGACAAACCAATGGGTGTACTGCAGTGGAGGCAAATGTATGTTTTCTTAAATTGCTTATAAAATATTGTATCAAGTTGACAGAAATGTACAATTTGGGGATAATTAATATGAAAAATGCACCCACGATTTGAGACTAAGCTGGATGTTGTGGGATGTTCTGAGGCCAAGCCCTGTAATTATTAATATTGTAACGTCTGTGTTTATGCTAGAGACCTCAAAACTTACTATAATATGCCCAGGGCGGGTGTGTACATCCGTGTCAGATTTGATGAAAAACCAATATGGCAAAACCCACTAAAAGCGCAAAATGTTGTCATTTCTGAACCCAAGCTCGTAGAAACATGTGACTTGAACCGAACTGTAACTTAAGCAATCTGTCATGCAATTTAGGTAATATTAACAAGTGGGGTATATTGCAATTATGTGTTTTATGAAAAAGAAGATATGCTGTACGGACACAAAGGGGACTGTCCTTTCCTTGAGCCCTAAAGATGACACCTGATGACTCATTCTGACTCACAATTTCCTTCTCCAGTCTGGTCACAGAAAATCCTTTAACCTATCAGGATCCTAAGAGGTTTGGGCATAGAAAGTCAGCCTTCCCACCCCCTTTCAAAAGACATAAAAAGAACCACTGAGACCCAGATAGGGACATTCATTTTCCACTCTTTAATCGATTTCTGTGCAGCACGCTGCCCGACCATATCCAGAACTTAGACTCCAGATAGACTCCATAATTTGAAGCAGAGAGGCCTGAACCAAAAGCTGAATCCTTCTCAGCAGGCCTCAGAAGCCAGCAACCTAACTAAACTATTCAACAGCCGGGTGAGCTGTTTTGATTCTGGCTAGAACCCTGTGCCAGAACCATATCCAGACCGCTGTGCCGTGCCGATAGCAGACCCACACCGCTGTGCAGTGCCGATAGCAGACCCAGACCAGACCGCTGTGAGCAGAACCAGTGCCAGAGACTGTCCGGAGAGAAAACCGCAGCCCAAACCTGACCAGATCCGTGACGAGGTTGCATTCCTTCCAAAATTAGGAGTGAGTATCCAGCCAGAACTGTACAGAACCAATCTCTTAGTCTAAAGTGATCCTATCCCATCCATTTCAACCTAATTAGAACTGCATAGAAATCGTGTGTCCATCCTGTGATTTCAATGCTGCAAAAGTGTCATCTGTCATTCTGAAATCTTGACTTCATTTCTGAAAATCTACCTCCACAAAAATGTCTGTATCTTTTGAACCGCATGTCCTAGAAGCGTCATTTTAAAGCTAAGAACCTAAGCTTTCCAACAAACCCAATATGACATTCCAACTCCTTATAGTTTTTCCGTAATCGCGATCGACGCACTCGGAAAAAGTGCCGTGAATTGCAAGTTGGCTCAATTTCACCACTTGTAAAAATAGCTGCTTCTTGCTTTCCACTGTTGAAATTCGTTTTGACTCTGATAAATCTTTCATGAATCATTGCTAGTGTTGACCTGAACTAATTCAAAGTAGCTGTCACCTACCCTGAATCTCCTATAGGGAATTAAAATCATTTTTAGCATATTTTTCACTTCATTGCAATCACATTTAAAAGTATTTGGCCTGTGTTTTAAAATCATCCCTGTTTCTTTAAGCTTGCTGGGGGGAACGGGAACTGAACTGCTTTTGATTGTATTCTTGAAAACATGTGCGCCCTCATTTCCATCTCTTCATATTGCATAAGGGGGGGAGTGAGTTGTCACAAAGGAAAAAGTGATCAGATTATCTCTTGTTGAAACCATATCCAGTTTATTTCTGTGCTGCATTCTTTACATCATTGCTTTTCTTTGAAACCATACAAAGTATTCTCTCCTACCTTATCCTTTCTATACCCATTCCTAAGTAATTAAGGAATTGTGCTACTGTAATCTTATCCATTGTTGATCACTGTTCATACTCATAAGTGTGCTATTAAATATTAATTTATTCATAAAAGTGTGATATATATATATATATATTGTTTCATTTTTCCAATAAACCTTTTAATTTGTAAAACAACCTACTTCTTGGCTCAGTGAGGTCAGGGGGATTCAAAGAGAGGGGCTTTATATATGGGTTCATCATCCAGATTTATGAACGTGACATAAAAATATATAAATACGGGCTTCCATTGGGCATTCCAGACTAGGAATTGACTTAGTGGGATTGCTAGATTGACGTCACTTACAACATGTATCTCTAGAAGACGAGTAAGATGGGAAGGTATCAGTCACTCCCTAAGATTGCAACAAAATGCAGTTACTGAAGACACTGTTATGCAGAATAATACTGCAAGACTTGACGGGGCGCCTGCCACAAGTAACCACCAGGGACTCAAATCAAGTTCCAATGGTCTTTTTTTTATAATTTATACCAGACAAAGTGGGTGTCGGCTCTTAAAAAGGGTATTTTGGGCTACCAGATTCTTAGGGAAGTTTGGCACTAGGGCCATATCTCTCTCTCTCCACTTCCCTAGACTTTCCCTCCTCCCTAGTCCAAGCGTCCCTAATGAGGGTGTGTTTTTTTGTTATCACCAGGTGGCCCCAACTGTCTGCTTGTCTGACTTACTTGTGTTATGGTGTTTGCCCTAAGTCAGCAAGGGGATTGCCAGGAGCAGCAGCTGGCGTTCACACCTTCCCTATCCCACCCCGCTTAGTATTCTAGGGAGTTAGGGATTGTGCCTCCATCCGCACGGTGTCACTCTCTCTACTCACAGGCCCAGTCTCTCCTGGCTTTCTCCTCACCCTCTTCTACACTGGGCCCAAGATGTTCTCCTTCCACCGCACTTCTGTGCATCAGATCTCACACTCTGCCACCCTTTGATGTTACCACTCGCCTTACTTCCCTGCTTCCAACTCCTACTACCTCCAACTACCACTCTACTACTTCTTCTGCAACCACCTTCTTCCCTCTACTCCACCATCTTATCACTACTACCTCTCTGCTACTACCACCTCCCTACCACTACTCCTACCCTTACTGCTACCACCTCTCTACTGTCACTACTGCCTCTTACTACTCTCCTTATATAGCTTCTCTACTTCCACTTCTCGCTAACCCATCTACCACCACTATTACTACCACCATCTAGTCACAGCTACCACTACTAACATTTACTGCTACTACCCCCTACTCTTACTACACTCACTCCTACACACAAACACTCCACAGGCTCCTCTCTCCAATAACCTCCACGCAACAGTCTCTCTGACGTCCTCCTGTCCTCACCCAACTAACCCACACTAAACCAATCACACGCATCTTATTAAATACCCAACCCCTCCCAGGATTGGTCAACTTTTACCTTCCTTGAGGGTATGTGTCAGGGGAAGGCTAGGGGGAGGGCTTAAAAAGGGCTTGCAGAACCTGTCCACTTTTCCAGGCAATCTTGTTTAATTTTTACGTGGAAGGCCCAGCAGTTTATAGGAGATTGCTGCACCTTGTTTCCAGGCTTTCTCGTGAGTCTGTTCATTTCTTTACTCCCTGGTGGACCAGTAGAATTGTTGTGGCCTTCATGGAGGCCTTACTTCAATATAGGCATCCCTGGTGGCGTAGTGGGGGTTGCGTTCATATGGCCTCCCGTACGTCTTTACATATCCCTGGTGGCTTGTGGCTTAAGGCATCTGTGGAAGCTTTTTTAAGAAATATTTTCAACTTCCTTGGTGCTTTAGTGGGGTTCCCAGTTTGTGGGCTCCAGCTGAGGCTGTCAGCGGGTGCCATGCTCTTCTTCCCTCTGCGGTGGCTGATGTTGTCCTGGCCAACACATCCCAAGGTAGAAGTTCACCGGTTCACTGGTTCCCGGTGGTGACTCTGCCCCCTTCTTTCCAGTCCTTTGCAGGCTGCGGCCCACTCCTGCGGCCTGGCCCCATGGGACCTCCACTGTGGCTCCGGAGTCACTGACTCCACGTGTGTTAGGACTTCTATCATCAATTCATGGTCTATCTGGCAGCATTGGAGGAAACATCACCCACATGAGGTTTTTCACCTTTCAAGATGGCGCTGGGTTGGTTCACAGCTCGAAAGATCTAGTAACATTGTAGTTGTTTACAAGATGGCGCAGGATGCAAACAATCCCAAGGATCATCACCACAGAGGGAAACAGCATAACAAACAGCCCAACAGTGAGCGCCTTGCGTTGTTTCGTTTTTCCCCACTAAGCATTGACGCTGTTCTTTACCCCGTTTCCATTCCCTGTTTCCCTCCTAGCCCTTTTGCCTTGCCTTCGCCATATTTCCTCCTCTGACCTTCCAGCTTCTCTCTGCCTTCACATTCTGCCTGCTTGCTCTGCGATCCAAGATCCCTGTATGAAAGTTCCTATTCCCTGTCCGATTGATTCAGTTGCCCCCTTAGCGCACCGGTGCGTTTCCTTTTACATCTGGGCTTAAAGCATCTGTGGAGGCCTTTTTAAGAATAATTTTCAACTTCACTGGAGCTTTAGTGGGGTTCCCAGTTTGCAGACTCCAGCTGGGGCTGCCAGCTGGAGCCACCCTCTTCTTTCCTCTGTGGCGGCTGATGTCGCCCCAGCCAGCACATGCCGAGGTAAAGGTTCATCGGTTCCTGGCAGCGACTCTTCGACGGAATACACAAATTCGCCAGAGCAAGGAACCTTACCATGGGTTTTCCCTGTATGGGTTTTTCCCTTCGGCATTGCCCAAAGAGCCATACAGCCGCCCATTTCTATTGGGCTATGTGGATGCTTTTGTGGGGTTGTCTATTCACATCTCTCTGGATTGAAACACCGGGTGATCTACGACGAGATTACAGGTTAGTCACTGATTGCAAATCCTCACAACGTGGTCGGTCCATTGCAGCACCCTGGCTACAGCAGCTGTGGTGCTTCTTTGGCTTTTTTGCGTTGTGACGCTGCTTCCACGGATCCGGGTAAGGAAGGGTACGGAGGCCCTACCTGCACTCAGGCAACTATAGTGGTCAGGAGTTGGGCTCCCCCCTTCTCCCGCTCATAGGGCCGTGAAAGAGGCCCTGCACATGGATTAGTCACTCAAACTACCTACCTTGTCCTTTGACAAATGCATTGGCTGCCTGGAACAGCCCGAATAAAGTTCTATAAAATAGTTTGACTCTACCTCTAAGACAGACTATTCCCCAGCTGGCTGCTAAGATCTACAAATCAGCTATTTTTTTAACATCTCGGGATTTAGATCAGGAACGGTCCAGACCATGGAAGAGTCTCCTACTTGCCTTGAAAGCTGATCCAAACTTTCAATGTTTCAAAAAACATCTTAAGGCTTTTTCTTTAACAAATGTTACTCTGTATAACTGTTTACTGCTTTCTGCTGACTATCTAATGCTCTTATGCTTTATGCACGTGCTGTAACATAGGCCCTCAATAAGAGTTTGGCAGTAGTTCGGCAGTAATTCCGCAGAATTACCGCCATTTGGAATTATCATTACTGCCATTTGGTCCCACAGATTTACCACAGGATTATAAATGGTTGTAGAAGGTGTAAATGCCCATTTCTGGAGACCACAGGACTCCATTGGGGATTTCCGGCACCATTACCACTGGTGGAATTACCAACGGTAATTCCACCGATTTTTGGAGAAAAACTGAAGCATCAAGCTGTAGACAACTCCTCCACTTTGCCTTAATAAATCATTGGAATTACCACTCGGTAAATCTGCTGGTAGCAATTCCGCCAACACATGTATTTTGGCGGTGTGGGAAAAGTGGCGGTAACAGAATTATTTCCCGCACAGCCAAACTTGAAATGAGGTCCACAGCCTTCATCATTTATTAGTTGGCATATTTAGGGAGTGACAGGGGATGACAGTAAGGCAGAGACATTCCTTGTTGGTATATGAAATGGGAACTGCGTTACAGGGGTCTCTGAGATGCAGACCACGTTTAAGAGAACTATCATCAACGTGTGGCATGCTTGCTGCACAAAGACAACTTGATAATGAACGTCTAGTCATTTCTGCAATTAAAGTTTGCAAGCCAAAAAGAGCAGAGAAGCAAGCTGAAATTTAAAGAAGATATTGTAGCACATCTGACTGCACCTGCAAGAATCAATTCGGGCAAAAAACTAAGGATTTTGAGTGACACGTCAATCAAGTCTGAACAATTCTCAACTTCGCCTTACAACAGTAACACTGTCCAAATTTAACTTAATTTTTTCTGTGCTAGCGATCCTTTGGTCTGCCAAGCCTGTCAGATGTATCTCCTGACATGTATTGACAAGTCCATGGGGCGAATTCTCAAAAAGTAGGGCATCTAAAAATAGCGCATAGGATACACTGTTTTTAGATGCCCCATTTTAGTAAATGCGCAGGCCGCCTTAATCTTCAAGGTGACCTGTGCATTTCCACTTGGCCGAGCTGTAGCGCAAATAATGAGCTGGCCAGCTCCGAACGCTAGTGTTCTACAGGCTTCCAGCCTCCCACATGGGTGCTGGGAGCTTATTTCACCAGGAAGGTCCTTAAAGTGGATGCCACTGTGAAATGAAAACCACAGTGAGCGGTAATGTCGCGCCTCGACTCACAATTGTATCCGTTCTGTCTTGAAATGTCTCTTTCCATTTGTACCACTATAGTAACGAACTGGCTTCTCTATTTTGTAACAATACTGTAATCTTCATGGAATGCGCCCAGATACCCTTGGGTTAGGTGCGCTATACAAATGAACAAATAAATAAATAAATAAACAGGATGCATTTCTGCCCTGCTTAAGGGATAGAAATGCCAGTGTGGCACCTATTGCAGGACAGGGTCAGAACTGACCCATGTCATGATTTTTGACACAGCCTGCGCCTCTTCCCAACAGGGGTAGTGGAATGCACTGCACTTCTGCACGTATAAAGGCGCATGCCATTTGTGAATTCGGGATGCACTTTTAAATGCTAAGAAACGGGGTGAAAAGGGACATCGAAATCGAAGCATCTAAGATGCGTACATTCCAATGCCCTTTCTGGGTGGGACTGCTCCTTTTTTTGGCACGGGTTATGGGATGTCGAAGTGCATCTCATCACTTGCACCCAACATGTTTTGAGTCTTTGGCCACAAATGTGTTACTGAGACCCTGTTCTATAGGTTTTTGGGTCATCCCGCCAGAAGTCGCATTTCTGCGATTCGTCTTATCTGTTGTTGCCCTCTGCATCTTGCGCCCACTTGGTACATGTGAAAGGACCCACATCCACCTACTGCTGCCATCACTGTCTTGCCCCCTCCCTCCAAGATCTGCAATTCCTTCCGCTCAATGAATGGTCCCTGAAAGAGATGGCCTGGCCCCTGTGAGTGTCCACATCTTTCCTTGAATGGGGAATGCTATGCCAGTGGTTTGCGTTTTTCTGGGGGTAGGAAGGATGGGTTTTTGATCTACACATGACCTTTGTCTCTTTTTTTCTTTGTATAATGCACTTCGTCAGCTAACACTACCTGCCTGTGCCCAGTGGCAATGCAGCTGCAAATGGAAGTTGCCGGCGAGCCCATCCATACATTTGCTGCCAATGCCATGAAATAATTTATTGTATGATGTTGCTCGGGAGAGATCCTTTTAAATACACTCCATAGCATGCCCTTTACCGCACCCAAATATACCCACACCTGAGCCTATCATACAGTGCCATCTAGTTTTCGGAATCTGTAAATACTCTGCTGGTGCATGCAAGGATAGCTCAGGGGCAACGCGTTTGTCTTGGAAACAAGCCATCAGGACTCAACAGAGATTCGCTGGTATTAAGCACATTATAAACGAGCAATATAAAATAAAATTAAGCTAGACATTACTCTGTTACAGCTAGTGCTATAAAACTAAAACAATAGGACTGAAACAGGTTCCTTTTGTAACGCAAATAAATCCAGGATTATGGGTGACTAGGATAAAAGGATGGGGAACCTTCAAAGAAACTAAAGGGAGAAATGCCACCTTGCTTGTGGACTCTAGTCCATCAGTCCCTGCCCAGCTCCTTGGGGGCTCTACCTCACATTGGCTAGAAAGTCTCTCACAATCAATGGGATAGTAAGTGTCCCCGGCATTTCATTCCTGATTACTTTGGGTTCTCTGTCGTTGTTGCTGAAGACAGGTTTCTGCTGTCTTGGCTGTTGTCAGGGTCGTGAGCTCTCTTTGGCTGGGCATGTGGCGTTTGGGCTTGTTTCAGGTCTTGCCGCACTTTGGTCATGTTCTTCCTGATCCTAGCAGCTCGATGGAGCTTTGAGGTCATTCCCCAGAATACTGGCAATAAGCTCTAGCACAGCTGTTACCAGTTGAAGTTAAATTGGGCTCCCCCTGAACTCTATTTTTCCAGTCCCAACTTCCTGAACTTTTTTTTTTATTTTTTTTTTTATTTTATCAAGCATTTGTAAGGCGCTTATACAACTGAATAGTGTTCCAAGGCTACATGGGAAGAAAACAGGGGAAAAATAACAATGGCAATAAAAGTTAAACAGTACATGGTCCTACTAGGCCTTATGGCATTCGAATGTGCAAGTGCAGCGAGAGAAGTGCAGGAAATATAAAGGGGGGAGCAGAGGAGTGGGCAAGTGCTAGTCGAGGGCCCGGTGAGGGAAGTGCTAAGGGGAGGTGGCTCCCAGGGGTGGGGTGCACAGCCGCCAGTCACGGGGCCGCAAGGGCAGTGCAGTGGGTAGGCTCCTTTCTGTCACTGCTTCATCTTTTGTACCCCACAATGCTCTGCTATGCTGCAAGACATTCTCTTCTTCTTTATCTCTTGTTGGATTTGATTTTCCAGCTCTCTGGATTCTTAAATTCATATCCTCATATATTCCTTATACTTTTTCTGCCACCTGCTTTGATAAAGCAGGTAACAAAGAGCTCTTTGCCATCCGAAGAGAGCTGGAAAACCCAGTCCCATGGCAGTTCCAACCCATGCTGACAAAGCACGGTGCTCCACCATTCAAGCCGCCCTCTCCAAAATTGTTGCCCTACCACATGAAGAAATTGCGACCAAAAAAGCACTACTTGTAGTCAAACCTCCCTCTTGGAAAAATTTGGAGCACCCATTTGAGGCCAACCCCCCTCACACCAACCATTTTTGTTTGCCAGAATTACCCAAAAAAATATTCTTGAAGCCCTACAGTCTTTGAAACCGTCCAACTGTAAGGGCGACACCTGTCCTGCTCATTTAGTCAAACCCACTCTGACTCCCATCTTTACCAACTTCGTGAATGCCTCCTTCAGATCCAGCGTGGTCCGCTCTTATATAAAATCAGCCTGGATCATCCCTCTTCTCAAGAAACCATCTCTCCATCCATCTATAAACACCAACTATCGTCTAATCATCACGGTCCCTTTCCTCCTCAAAATCCTAGATAGTCTTGCTTACTTCCAAGTAAAAACATACCTACAACAACACTACTTACTAGGAACCAGACAATCCTTCTTCCGCCCGAAACATAGCATGGAAAGAACCTTACTTGACTTAAAAATCCAGATCGACCGCCTCCGTCACTCAGGGAACTTAGCCATACTCTTCCTCTTGGCCTTGTTGACCATGACACACTCTTGCAGCACCTCAGCTCCCACTTCCATTTCTCGCCTGAAGCCACAACCTGGATCAAATCCTTCCTCAGTGATAGCACTTCAAGGGTCTTTGTTAGCAATGTGGCTGCTGATGCCATTGTGTGTCACTGCTGTGTGCCCCAACGCTCATGTATCTCACCTACTCTTTACAACACCTACACTAAGCCTCTCTTTGATCTGCTGGACTCCTTTGGAATCATCTACACAAACTTTGCTGATGATACTCAAATCCTCATCCCCATCTCAGCCAATCACTTCTCTGACTCAGTTACCATAAACAAAACATACAGTATCATACTAAACTGGATGGCCTCCCACAACCATTGTCTCAATGATGACTAAACAGAACTGATCATTGTAGACTTCATCACCATCTAAAAAACCTTGACAAAGCCTTCTCCGCCTTCTGGATTGATGGATCTGTCATTTCAGTCCTCAAACATGTCAAACCGCTAGGGGTTCACCTAGATGCAGAACTTTCCATGGCAAATCATATCAAAGCGCTAGAATCTGCCACGGCGTCCACTTCCAAACTCATCTCTCTGAGCAGACAATTTCTCTCCCCCAGCAACTGCATCACACTTTCCAGAGCTCTCATCATCAGTAAGTTGGACTATTACAATGTACTCCTCATGGGCACCATCACAACTAACGTGGCTAAACTCCAGCTACTACAGAACAAATCCCTGTGCGCTGCACTTAGCCTACACAGATCATATCACATCTAGGCAACTGGAAGACAAGTCCTCTGGCTACCCATTAAAGCCTGTATCGACTTCAAAACAATGACAATTGCACACCGCTGCATCCACTAGGAAGCGACCATCTACTTGAACAATGCCATCTCCACTAAACATCATATGCGCCCAATAAGGTCTGTTTCCAGTGCTACACTATGTGTCCTGCACTTCAGAAAGAAGAGATCAGGTGGGGACAGCTTTCGTGTCACAGTGCCTATCCTCTGGAACTGCTTACCACCCCGTATCAGAAATTAACAGTCTTACTCAACCTTTGAAAAACTGGTAAAAACCTGTTGTTTAACAGATATGACTAGATCTGTATGGTCTTTCTGTACCATGTTATGTACCAACACTGTGAAGCCCCTGGTCTTGGCGTTACACAAATATGCAAAATAAAATAAATAAATTGGGTCGCTCTACTATGCAATTTCCTTTATTCCATTGCTGTGCTTCTCTATTGGTCTCTTGACAGTATTGTTTCCTCTCTCACGTCTGGGGTGTTTTCTGCTCTGTTGCTCCCACTTCTCCACGCCAACACTTTTCAACCAATTTTCTCTCTCACCTCTTCCTGGGCTATATGTGTTTGTCCACCTGCTCCCAAGCACTATAGCGAGTTCGCCATCACTGCAGTTCCCTCACAATTACACTCCTTTTTTCTCTCTCCACCTCAACTGTTCTGTCTTGTCTGCTTAGCTCCCCTACTCCCCGTAACTCCTCAGTTCTCGCTTGCTCGCTCCACTCTCTTACTCTCTTGCTTTATTTTCCTTCACCTTCTAGCATTGTCTGCATCTCAATACCTGTCATACAGAACTGACACTCCAACCCAATTTGCCTGGCCATGGACCTGTTGCAGGGGGCCATGAAGGACAGACTTAAATTACCATGCAAGGTCCTCTGTCCACTGGGATTGGCTCCCAAAATTCAAATCTGACTTCCCAGCTGCATTTTGTTGTGCTGCAACTGGCAGCTTATCTCCATCGGTGACCCATCAAGAAGGACCATCTTGCCCTTCATACCACGCGCAGCACAGTGAATTGCAGCTGCACACCCGTCTGCTGGTGCAGTGCCGACACACCTCCTCGACAATCCACCTGGTATCTCATCTGCCATCAGAGGGAAGTTATTTGATGTTTGGTCACATTAAACGATTCAATAATATTGGGCAGCTACACATTGCAGAACCCCACAGACATGAACCTTCTTTGCTGGTTCTGATGTCATCAACCGATGATCCCATGTGTGAGCCTGATGATTTCTACAGTCATATTAACAATGTAGCACCACAGTCCCAGGTTTATCTGACATATAGGCATGATGATTCCTGCAACCTTTGCCCCTAACTGAGAGCTTTTTTGGTCAAGTAATACAAGTTAGAAATGGGCTGGTGAACCAAGGGAACCCTCCTTATTCCCCTTCCCTGCTTTACATTTGGTGGTGGGTTGCGGCAACCGTTCCCATGGGCTTCCCAGTCTCATTTTTAACCTAGAGCAAGGAACTTTGTCATAACCCCCTGCACTTCATAGCGCACCCATACCTTCCTTCTTTTCATACCCTATAGCTCTGGTCTCACTTTTTATTTTTATTTTTTATTTATTTTTCACTTATAAAGCACACTAAACCCTGAGACATCAAGGCGCTGGTTACAACAATAGCAACAGCAAGAGAGACAGAAAATGCACTGACTATTTCTTTAGTATTTGAAGCCCCGTAGTTGCATCATGGGCCAATAGCAGTCTTTAGGTGCTCGCGGAAGACCCAATATGATTGTTCTGATCTTAGTTTCAGAGGTAGAGAATTCCAATTATTGACGGCAATGACAGGGAAACTCGATCCCCCAGATCTTTGAAGTCTAAATCTTGGGCGGTGATACTGTGGGTGTAGGAGGTACGAGTAGGTCTCATAGATTGAACTTTTGGGAGAGGTATCTCGGGGCAGAGTTCGAAAGGCATTTATGGGTGATGGTGGGTGTTTTGAAAGTGATGCGCTCGCGGATTGGCAACCAATCTGGTGGCTGAGATATGTTCATGTTTTGGGATGTTGAGAGATGCCCTAAGTGCATTATTCTGTATGACTTGCAGCTTGCTGATTTTTTAAGCCCAGGTACCTGAGTACAAGCCGTTACAATAGTCCAGTCCAGCACGGGCAATGGTAAGGCAGGTGTCAGGGGACAGGAAGTGTCTGAAAGCTTTAATAAGTGTTGTAGTGTACGCAGCAGATGAAATAATGGTATTGATCTGCCTTCTTATGGATAGATTGGAATGTAGGTCTTGACGTCACTCAAAACTGGGACTGTGATGTCGTCGATGACAAATGATTTGTAAGCTCTGTCGAGTTTGCCTAGGAGGGTGTGGGAGCCAACTCAGAGAATTTCTGTCTTCTCATCATTGAGGCATAACATGTGGCAGGTCATCCAGGCCTTGATGATTTGGAAGATTGAGAGGAGTGGCTGTTACCATTTTAGAAGAGGGTGAGAAGTGTAGGCCTCTGAGCATTTTGGCTTCGTTCTTTTGTTGATTGATTGATTGATTGTTTATTTGTATAGCGTCTATACACAAAGTGTTTCAAAGCGCTTCAAGGAGGGAGGGAACATGGGAGAATACAATTACATTCTTACAAGTCCTTGAAACAGTAAAGAATGAGAAACTATCAAATCATAAACAGATAGTAAAGTGCATGGAACAAAAATAATGGAGAGGATAGGGAGGAAAGAAGGAGAACAAAACTAGCAGTAACATTACTTTGTCTGACGACAATTGTTGCAGTGCATGAGTGACACGAAAATCTGCCTACAGTTTCTCCTACTCTTAGATGCTGATTGGAACATTTAGGGATCCGTTTTTCATCCTTGTGTACCTTCAATGTTCAATAAATATTGTTTACAATTGGTCATCATCAAAAACTAAAATAATCATGTCATGTCACTTCCTGTGATGTCATTGAAGCGTGAACGGTCATGCCTTGCCACATCCGTTAACCCATATGTCATGATGCAAGGGACTTATACAGCCACACCACATCTTTATGTGGGTGGCCCTCAGTTGAGGTCTCTTGAGCCACCAAGGGAACTGTGGGTTAGGAAGGAAGGCGGGGCCAAGGGATCACGTGGGATAAGGTTTTGGCAGTTGGCCATTCTGTAAAAGTGTAACAAAGATGTATATCTGCTCATCTCCGTGAGCACGTAATCCTTGGCTTAGCACAGCCAGCGCGCCGCGTCGAGAGACGAGCACTCGCAGCGTTGCTTGAGGGCTCGGGCACCATGTTTTGTTAAATGGTGCCAATGGCTCATGGCTAAATTGATAGATGAATGCTTAAATCAAGAGACAAATTATCTGAGCTTTCAAAAAATGACATAGCAAGTTAAATGTTTACCGAGCAATTTGGGAAATTGATGAAAATGCATTTACTTTGTCTTGTGTTTGATCAATTTAGCTCAACCCAACAGAAAGCGACATTTTATAGTCTATAAATAGGGTTTGATTGTAGGATGTACATCTTATTTAATTTCCCCTGCTCCTCACTTCGCGGACATTGCTACAGGGAGGCCAAATACCACGAACTGACTGATTAAAATTGGCTTCTCGGAAAGTAGTGCCCTGTTTATTTTGGAAACAGCGTCGAGAAGTGAGCGTCGCGAAACAGAGCATAGATTTATTCAAGACCGGACCCAACAAGAAAACACTTTCAAATGCGTTTAAGAAACCTAAAGTTTAAAGCAACAAAAACACACCCCTGCCAGGCGCTCTGTGCTACGGCCTGAGACATAGATTGGAAATAGAAATGGTCGCCTTCTAGCTGGTTTCCCCTGCCGCTGCGCGTGTATTCGATGAGGCCTCTGGCTTGTTGACAGTGTATACTATCTGCAGAAGAGCTCCTCAACGTCCGCCATGGACCAAAGGATGGGCTCTATTTGCACTGTTCCATTCAACTGTGTGCTGTTGCGTGTATGGGCCATTGTGAAATCGAGTAGTGAGAGGGCGGCAGGGCCTCTGGATCAACACTGCAGCTCTTCAGTAGTCCCAAAGATCCAGACCTAGTGGGAACGTTGCTATTCGCTTGTGGAACTGCAGTAAAGATGTTATGACGTTTATGCTAGGTGCAGGCTGCTCCCTTTCAAGACACATCTGAGCCGCCTATTGGAGGAAAGCTCAACTGTTGGTAATGCTGCATCGTCCAGCCGCCTTTGATACTGAGGCGATGTGCCCCTCGGTGGCAGGCCGACCCTGCAGGTAACGGCCCGCTGCCCAAGTTAAGGGCTTGAGTGCAGCGAGGATCATTTAAAGAGGGTGGTGGGCCGGTATCTACATTGTCGTCCCGCCACAGAGTGGCATATGACCATTAGCACACTTGTAGTTCACTGCGTGGGTGCTAAGGTTTTTTGTTGTTTTAAAAAAAAATTAAAAGTATTTATCTCCATCAACAGGATGTCTTGCGCTGTCCTGTTCAAGGAGAGAGTATAGTAGCCGGTCAAGTGGCACAGGGAGTAGAGCGCTCGCTTCTCGCTTTGACACCCGTGCAGAGCCTCCTAGCAGGTTCGAATCCCGGCAGGGCCAAACTCAGCCTTTCATCTTTCCGAGGTCGATAAATGAGCACCACACACTGTGGCACACGCAGCGCTCAGATACCTGAGGGCTCGTAGCGCTATATAAGTGCCAAATTATTATTATTTTATTAGTACACCAACATGGATGCCATGGAATAGAAAGGTGGGGCTCCTTATCAAGCCCCTCTTCCATTTCAATGGTGGCCAAACAGAGCTGGGACAGGAGCTGTAGGAGCTGCGGCCGCGAGTCCACCGCAGCAATCAGGTAATTGGGATTGGAGAGGGTAAAAAAAAGCTGAGTCAGTGGGTGGAAGATGGCAGAAGGGGGAACAGACGATCAGGTGCTTTGGAATGCAGGATAACACTAGCAGTGTCAGCCCACGTTTCGTGCATCCTGATTGGCTGGCTCCCCTTCTCCTTAGTTGTCCATTTGCCATTACCCGAGTCTCAGACCAAAACCTAAGGTGGTTTTATTCTTACACTTGGGAAAAAACAGACTGTCAAACGGGGGACTGTGGTGTCTCCCAGGGTCGTTCTTTGTCACTGGTTGGGTTTTAACATTTCCATGTGGCCACTGTTAGATCTTGTCAGGGAAGAAGGGTTTCCCTTTCATTCTTATGCATTTGAACACATGTTTACATTTGTGTTGGTGATGGCTTTTCCAACTTGATTTGCAAAACATTGGTTAATTGATGAATAAGAATGGTCTGAAATCTATTGATTATAAAACAGGGCTTCCTTTTCTGGGTCTTTGACCTCCCCTCTGTGGTCTTAACACTCTGCCGGGCTGCCCAGATTGCTTGGAGCACAGACACCTTTTCCACCAAGATCAACACTTTGGGGTACTAATGGGGGACTACAGAAATGCCAATGATGGGTATGTGGAAAACAGGAATGGAGCAATTTTGTTTGATAGAAGAAATAATTTATAGGATCTCCCGATTTATAGGTAGCTTCATATTAGCTCTGGATCCACAGGCCCAGTAGTGGTCCATCAGAATGGCATTTCCTCCTTTCTTTCCTTATACATCAATTATTTGTTTGCATCCTTTATTATCTCCAACTTTGGTCTAACCCCTGTTTCTGAAACACAGTATTGCACTACTCATTGGCAATATAGATATATAGAAACGGTCCTGCTTAATCTTCAACCCATGTTAATAACTTTGAATACTTGGCCCATTCCTTAAGACATTCGTCATTCACGATTTGCTCTATCTTCACTGGTGCTGTCATCAATAAGTGGTCACTCCATCCCAATATTCCGTCTTTCCATCCTGTATTGGTGGCTACTTGTCCATATACCAATAGCTGAGATCTTTCCCAGCATCCGGGCAATCCTGGAGTTTCCCACGTATCTTCACAATTCAATCTCTTTTGTTCAACAATCTTCATCTCTCCTCTATTCAGACCACTCAAAGAGTACAGGATAATTTTGCTACTCAATTTTGGGTCTTTTATCATAGTGTGTGTCTTTATGTAAGCATCTTCATATGGGAACGTTCTTTTTGACATCCATCAAAGGCTTGCCCACTTCCCTGCAAATTGTCCTCTTGTCATTCATGCCACTAGATGGCTGAGGCACTTCGCATCATGTGAAGGTTTATTTTTTGCTATAAAAGTTCTGGCTGTGCTTGTGGCATAAGGGATGAGACAACATACATAGCAGCTCTCATCTGACGTTCGTCTCCCCACCTTACTCATGTGCTGATACCACGTGGTTTTTTTTTTTAATGAGCTGACTTATGAAGACATGCCTTTATATCCTTATAATCTTCTCCAGCATTCCTCTTAAGCCAGTAAATTTGATTAGAAATATCAGGTAAAATATCGCTTGTGATTTTGTTGGGAATAGAAATAGATGTCTCATTATTGGATACTCCATCTAGATTGTGAAACGTAATTTGTCGAAATGCTAACAGAATAAGGAAATAAAGAGAACATATTGTACAAATTGTGCCTACAAGATATATTGCAAAATAATTCACGCATGCTGCATTTTGTGCATTAATCAGTTTTCTCACTAGCAATGTGTATTTTACAAAAAATTCCCATTCTCTTTAGTTAACGTATAATTCCTGTTACCTTTTATAATAACCACACTTTTTGTAACAGAAATTGTAATGGTATTGCAATGATGATCCTGTGGGTAATAGGAGTTTAGGGTTTCCAAAAAAGGTGAAGAGATCAACATTTCATCTCACTAGAGCTGGATAGTATTGAAGTATATATGTAAAAACAGCATACAAAAATGTGTGCAACGTTATAGGCAAAATAAAGTGTCATGTGCTTTTCTTCAAAACATTGTGCCTCATTATGAGTCCGGCGGTAACCCTGCCGGTACTACCCTCTGGTTGCCCCAGCCTCGTAACATTTTATCGGCACTTGACTTCCCAGTGCGTCCAGGATATTACAACTCCGGTGGCCCGGGAAGTCAGGAGCTGTTAAATTGTAAGTCCCCATTCCCATCGAGTCCGATGGGACTCTATGGGAGTGGGGCCTCGGAAGCACCAGCACCGTTGTTAAAGGTTCCGGCGACTCAGTGAGGAGTCTGCCTACCATGGCCGCTGCACCTGGAAGGGTCAGACCTGTCTGGCACAGTGGCCACGGCAGTCAGAGACATAGTTTGCCTGTCCGGAAACAAGGGTGCTGGTGATCTTACCAGCACCCTTGCTTCCGGAGCGGCAAACTCATAATGAGGCCCATTGTCTCTTTTACCTAACAGGAATAGTTCTATGAACACTGAAATGTTATTTGTTTCCTTTACACTTGGCAAAGATCGATAGTTCAAATTGTTTTGATTTCGATGATTTCTGTTGTTTCTTGGTAGCCGATCTAGTTTGCATATGCAGAACTTCTTCTCTTGCTTCACTGTCAATGGGTGATGAAGGGGTAGGAGTCTCTCCTTTGTAGAGCTTTATATCCATCAGATGCAGCCAGGCCTGTCTTCCTTGGACGTTCACGGAAGCGGGGGTGATCTCCTCTAGTAGGTATTGTCCTTCAAATTGGGGCTTATGCCAGGAGCGAGCAAAGCTCTTAACAAGTACTTGGTCTCCAGGATACAAACTAGGTGCTTTTAAAAGTTCAATGGGGTTGATCGTTTGGTTGTCTTCAATCTTCTGAGACCTGTCCCACCGATTTTTGATCTGGTGGTGGTGGTGGTGAATAAAAGAAACACTAGAGGTCATATTTGTCAAATAATCATGCGACTCATCCCATAATGTTCTTGCTACACTACGGGCATCATTTTCAATTCCAATGGGTGGAGCAAGGGGTACTCTCCTGCAGTGTCTAGTCACCAACTCATGAGGAGTCAGGTGGTGACCTGAGCTTGGCTAATTTCTCAATTCAAATAGGGCAAGGGGTAGGCAATATAGCCACCCTTCTTCAACAACATCTATATCTTAACTATCCTTTCTTTAAGGAGTCTGTTTACGCACTCACATACACTATTCAGCTGTGGGTGATAAGCAGATGAAAAGCTATGCTTTATGCCTAACAGAAAGGATCTCTGCTCGAACATCTCATTTAAAGATTTGAGTCCATTATCAGGCTGTAGAACTTCGCATACACCCCATCTAGGAAATACCTCACATACGAAGCACATGTGGCATCGAGGTGCACGCATGGATCTGCCTTGAACCATCTGGAAAAGGGACATACTACACTAACATATATCTATAGACATTGCATGTTTGTAACATATCCACATAATCTATAAGCAGATGCTGAAAAGGACTGTTGGGAAGTGTTATTGCTCCTCTCACTCTTCACTGTGCATTGTGTACTAATACTTTTGTTGAACAACAGTCTTCCGTGATCATGGCAGCAAGAATCTCTCTGGTTGTATGTACACAATAGTGAAGCTGATCCAGCACAACTTTCAATAATGCTAGAGGCATAACTGGCATTCCAGCACTATCTTGTCTCCATATAGCCTTGGTGGGGGATAAAGAACACCCTGTCTTTTACATAAATGTTGTTCTTCTTGTGGGGCTTGACCTTGCAGCTCAATTAACTGTACAATGGATAACATTAAAGCCTTCTTTCATCATCATACATCGTTCTGACATTTGCTTAACACTTTCTACTTCAAAATTTGAAATATTGGGAAGACATGCTTCTCTTTTTCTTCAACACCTGCAGCTTTGTTACCATGAAAAAGCATGCCTGCCCTTTTTAGTATTGGCTGTGCACTTCACCACGGCGATAGCCAATGGAAGCTTTACTACCTTAATGTGTTTGGCCAACAGCGACGCATTTTTCACTGGTGTGCCAACTGCGCAGAGGAAGCCCCTCCTTTTCCAGTGTTTCAATCCTATGTCTACGGTTGACGTCACATAGGCAGAGTTGGAGTACACAGTCACTTCCTCATCCTCATATCTCTGGAGTGCGGTGATATGTTCTGCTAATTTTGCAGCCTGTGGTGAACAATGTAAAGGCAATCCTGCACATGTCGCTACTTCAAATTCGCAATTGTGTTTTAATTTCACTGTTGCCAATCCTGTAGGTCTTTCTCCTGTCATTGGATCAATTTCTGAATCACCATCAATGAATAGAATCTCCTCCCCTCCTAGAGCAGTTTCTTTAACGTGGGGAATATCGTCATAAAACTCATTTTTATTTGTGCAGTCATGTACATAATCTCCCTTCAATACTGGTTCTGCTATAAATGTTGCTGGATTCACTACTCTACATCTAACAATTTTGATCACTGGGTTCGAAATAATCGCATCATAACCTGACCCTCTTTGTGTTGTCAACGTCCTTTTAGGTTTCTCCAAAATCACAAATATGGAATGCTCGACGAATAATGTAATCGAGCATCCCAATGTAATACTCATAGCTTTTTCAGTTGCGAAAGTAGCAGCAGCTAATGCCTGAAGGGGTAATGCCCTCTCATTTCTCGGTCTAAAATCCCACTGTAATAAGCTAATGGTTTATGTCTGTGTACTAATGTTGTTTTCTGCATGAGGACTGCTGTCATCATCACTCCATTTGAATGGGAGAATAAGTAAAACTATTCATTATATTCTGCAATCCCTAACATTGGCGCAGTACAAATCGCCCTTTTTAATTCTTCAAATCCTTCTGTCATCTCGTATGTTCATATTATCTCATCTTTACCTGTCTGTGCTTCTTTTTGTCCTTTTAAAAGTGGTCTAATATATGTACTGTAATCGGATACCCAGGCCCTACAATAATTAAATAGGCCTAAGAATTGCTGCATTTCCCTCACTGTTTTAGGTCTTAGAGTTTTAGAGTTGTCATGGTTGCTTCTGCTCTCTCAGATGTCATCTTTTTCCCCGCTTGAGAGATTAGTTGTTGTATGTACAGGCCCTCTTCCTGGCAAAACTGTAATTTTTCTATGTCCGCTTTGTATCATTTTTGTGCTAGTACTGCCATTAACTGGACTGAATATTTTCTGCATTTTCTTCTGTTTCACTGCACACTAATATGTCATCTACGTACTGAATTATTGTGCTCTCAAGTTGCAAGTTACCTAGGTCCATCTGGAGGACCCTATTACATATTGATGACAACTCACAGTACCTCTGTGATAATCGTGTATGTTTCCACCGCTCGTTTCTATTTGAAAATGACATCATTAAGGCAAATTGAAAAGAATGCATTCTTTAAATCTATTACTGTAAAATTCCTGACTTTTGCTGGGATGTTATATAATATTGTAGCTGTTTTCAGAACCAGAGGAAACTTCGCTTCGACAATATTGTTTAAGGGGTATAGATCATGAATAAATCTCCATGACCCCCATTGATTTCTTTACTGGGTACACACCCGTATTACACGTGGAATCTGATGGTACCAGTGTTCCCTGTTGTATTAAAGCGGATATGGTTTCAAATATGTCTTCATCTGCTTCTCTGTACATGGGCCACTGTTTTGCTCATGGTAAAATTGTTTCTGGCTTAAGCTTTATTTTAACTGCTCCTACTCCACTTAATAGACCCACGTCATATGGACTGTTGGTCCATAAGATGCTTGGCACTCTTTCTAAATCTTCCTTGGAAAATGGTAGTTTCTTTCTTACCAATCCCATTCTCTGTGGTATTTCCCTATTCTCAACTTTATCCAATAAGTGAAACGTATGAAAAATACTAGGTCATCATCTGAATTCTCATCTCTGAACAACTCTGTTTGTCAAGTCTGTCAGTCTGTATCCTTCGTCAAGAGCTATTACTGTTCTCCATGCTCTTCCTTCATCATCCCTCCCATGAACAACCACCCTTTCCTCTCTTACTCCAGCTACTTCCAGTTATATGGGAATAACCTGTCCTTCCTCGTCATCCATAGGTATTTCTGGTCTAAACAAACATTTGTCAGGTATCATCATGTATCATCAGTCATTTACTTATCAATCCAGGAAGCCTTGTCAACAAAATATTTACTCCATACAAAAATAATTCTGGATCTAAAAGGACCCCTCACAATGCTTTTGGCCTATAAATGTCTTTTACATTCATGTAGTGTATTCCTGGAGTGGAACATATTATCCCTATGTCAGTAAAGGATATAGTTATATTAGGTTTTGTCATCAAATCACGTCCTAATATGATTATTGGTGTCTGCCGAGAAAACAATACTGGCACAGACACATCATGTTATCCTTTATTTATATCCCCTATTGAAATTGGTAATTTAGCAGTAAAAGGAACCAAACTCATACCCCCAGAGAATTCCTGCATATTCATTGTGATGTCATGGTGATGTCAGACATTGGACACTTCCCCTCTCGAACACAGGAATGAGTTGCTCCTGTGTCTACAAGAAACAAAATGTTACCCTGTCCCTGGGTTCCTCTTGGCGGAATGTTGTCACAGATAGTACTGAACACATCCAGTAACTCTGTGGGCTTTCCTATTGTGGATATAAATTCATCCTTGTACCCGTAAAAGGATTCCTTCCCACTACTGTCACACTTCCAATCCTGTTTGTGGGGGTCCAGGATTTGCATTCCACTGTGGTGCCCTACTGGTTGCCGCTCTTTTGCCCCACTTAGCAAGCCCCACCTACCTGGTGCCTTCCTGGTTGCCGCTCTCTTTCTCTACTTTTCCCTTGCAGATGGGGAACAGACGCAAGTGGATATTGGTCACCTGGCCTAAGCACCACCCACCTTCTTAGCCCTGCCTCTTCTTTCCTGCTCTTCGGACAGATGGGCGAGAGACACCCTTGATCTAAGTGAAGGGCAGTCGAAAAAAAGGGCAATTTCTTTTTGGCCCTGTTCAGACCAAGAGGATCCAGGGCCCAAACCCCTGCTCAGACAAGCCTGCACCAACATGTGTTTACTCCCTCTCTACCCACAGGCCATCACCACCCCTCTCATCCCCCCGTGATGATCCCTTGTGCTCCCACCTTCTCATACTCAGGTGTTTCCTGTTTTGCTTGATTCTTTTACCCTGCTCCCCTTTCTCCCCTCCAGCCTACTTCTGCAGGAATCTGTCCTGATACATTCTGGTTTCACTATCACCGTCTTGTGGCCAATGCTGGATTTGACTTTTAAGGACTTCATTGATTCACGGTGCATCACCCTTTCTCACGGTGGCCCTGAATCATGCTGTTCCCATCTTCATCTTGTATCCAGGCTTGCAACATTATGTGTTACTACTGACTTCTGCAATTGTATTTGCTCTCCCCTCTTGCTACTCCATTCTTTTTGACTGCTTACTCTCTGTTCTCTCCTCCTCTCCCTTTCTCCCTTTTCCTATCTCCTCCCCTCCTCCCCTTACTTTTTTCTATGCACTTACTCTATCAGAATATTCCCTGGACCTAGTATGATAGCAACTTCATCTGTCTCCTCCACCCTCCCCTTACTTGTTTTTTTCCTCCCCCCCAGCATTATCTGAAATGTCGGCAGGCCTAGTACGATAGTCGCTTGTTTTGTTCCTCCGCTCCTTTTCTGCGCCCCTCTACCTCACCTTTTGCTTTCTCCGGCTCTACCAGAAATGTTGTCAGGCCAGTACGGTAGTCGCCTTTCTGTTACCGTTTCCTTTCCACTCTCCCCCTTCCTTCCTTATCTATGGCTTAGCTCTTGCACTATCTGAAATGTCATCAGACCGAGTATGATAGTTAATTTCACATCCTTACTGTTCATGGCCTGTAAGAATATCGTATTTTCCCTTGTTACCTCCCTTGCCTTGATGCGCTTTGAAGCACATTGTGTATAGGCGCTATATAAGTAAACTATCATATCATATCATTGCCATCTGTTGGGTCTGTTCCTGTTGTGTTTGCATAAGTGTTTGCTGTCGTTGACTTTGTGGCGACTGTGGTTGCAGTGGAATCTGCTGCGTTTGCCGTATTTTCAGCGCACGTGTCTGATACTGTGTGTGATCATGGGCATAATACTCTGGGGGTTCTGTACTATACTGTAAAAAATAGCCTGTCCCCTCTTGGAGCTTGCCAGTTTTGCTGCATGCTCCCTCTACTTCTGCACGTTTGAACAATAAGTTCTGTCCTCCTACAATTCAAGCATTGCTGGGGCTGTTTCCATTAAATCATCTGTACCCTTGAGGATTTTGTAATCCAACTCCTTGTCCTCTAGGTCCATTCCATCTACCACGTGGCCAAAAATTATACCTGCCCTGATCAACGGGGTACCCTATATTGATTGGCTGTGTAGGCTGTAACTCTTGTGTAAGCACTCCTTCACCGCTCATTAGTCCTGCCCCTTCTACAGCAAATTTAAATAATTTCTTCTGTAACAGTCGACAATAATGTACGATAGTCAACTGTATTGCTGCCTATGGCTTTGCTTCCATCCATACTTATTTTTTCATCTGTCTTTGCACTGGCCTGGGCATTCCCTGACATAGAATATGATTCAATAATGCTACAATTGTATCCCACGGGTCCCTCATCTCAAGAAGCCAACGCTCTTGAATCACCTGAATATAAACAAGAGGGTATTCGTTCTCGCCCATTTTCTATATCATGATCGCCCCCATGTCTGACGTATCAGGATATTGTACTCTAAGTGCCCTTCATATGTCTGTTCTGCAAATATTAAATGTTAAATGCGCTCCATCATGTGTCATTTCTGTGCTGTCAGACTCACATATCCCGCTCATCTCCAAATGTTGTGAACTCTCTCCCCTAGAAAAGCTGCTAGTAGGCCTTTTACATCACCCACTGCTAATGTTATTCCCGCTGTCATTATTTCTAACTAATGAATCTATTTACCTGCTCCTGAAGTCAGACTAGGTGATTTACATTTCAAATTAACTTTATCCATCTGTGGCCACAGTATATGTTGCGGTCGTCCTCCACCTCATCTGCCTATATAGCTCCCCAATCCCTTTCCCTCTGCCTTCTGCCTCGTGCTCACCATCCCATGTTGGTACCCTAGGTATCTTGTGCTGCTCCATGTGGGGCTGTTGTGACCTTCTCCCCTCCTCCCATCGTTCTAGTTCTTCAACTGGTATTACACATCTATGAACAATGTGATCTATTTCATCATCCCTTTGTGTCCTACTTCTTCTCATTTCCTTCTCCTCTTCCTCTTCCCATCTTCTCATCTCCCTCTTTTCTTCCTCTTCTTGCCTTCTCTGCAACCTTCTTTCTTTCAACTCTGGGCTTCTATTTCTTCACATGTTTTCTTCACCCCACCTTTCCCCTCTCTCTCCTTCACCTGCTCTTCATACCTTCTTCATTCTTCCTTCCACTTACTCTTATCTTCTTCTCTTCTTTGCCTGCCCTCTCTTGTTCCTTTTCCTTTGTTTCCTGCTCCTCTTTTTCATCTTTCTTTAACATCATCAATACTCGTTCTGTCTAATTTGAGTAATATCTGTCCTCCCATCCACTCATTCTGTACTATTGCGACTTCGTTGGCTCTGTCTTTCTCTATCTTTCTCTCTTTTTTGCCTTGTGGTTTCTTCTTCTATCTCTATTAGTTGGTCCCATCTTTCACTACACTCCTCATATTTACTATGTCCAAACATGTATCTGCACTCTTTAATCTTACTTTCTTCTGTACTATCTTCACTACTATAAGCGGGGGTGTATATATTGGATTAATATACCCCACTACTGCTGTTAACTATTTTAAAGGTTAAAATCCCCGTTTCTCATTTGTCTTACTGTTGTCCTCAGAAGGGGAAAGAGGAGCTGAGGGCGTTGTGACCTTCCCTGCATGCTGATTAAGCATCAGCTCATTTTCAGTTGGATCTTCTTTCTTGCTCTGATACCATTTCCATAGCTCTAGAATGGCTAACCTTTTCTGCAACCTTCTCCCTGTATATGGAGCATGTAAGTATGTTGTCATGTGTTGAAATAGTGTTCTGGATAGGGAACCCTCTTGAAGCCAATGCATGAACATTTTGTCAGATGTGCCTTTTACCCATTCAGCATGATATTTCATAATCTTAGGTGTACACCTTGGTAATGTTTTGCACAGGTGTAGAAGATGAGTGTCTTCCATGATGACAAGTCATTTTTAACTGTCGATACTTACCAGATTTTTAATTCTGTTATTACTTTAATCAATTAGTATTATATCAATGTTATTCTTTCCTTCTTTTACAATACTTCATGTATCACAACACTCAATTTGGGCAAACCCCATCAATCGCCACCAATTTCTCAAAAGACATTCTCCAAAAACCTTTCCAAGCTTACCAATAATATTAGTTTTTGCTTCTTTGTTACAGCTCTATTGATTCTCGCTATCCTGTTGTTTTATTATTAACAATCTAAGTATCTTATTTTGCTATATATTTTTCCTTAATCATTATCCTCCTATGATTGGCACCAATTGCTTGTTTTTAGAGTCTGATAAGCAGTCAAACTATTACTATCGTTCTATAGTTCCAATCCGCCACCTAATTTAGCCACAACTAAGAGCGACACTTGTCTTTTTAAAACCAAGTCAAATTCTTACACTAATAAATTCATAACCCCAATTAAAATGTGCAAAACAGTTTCTAAGACTATCTTTCTTTACCTGCCTAGTAAAAAGTATCTCATTCTCATCTCCATTTTACCCCATTTTGGAGTGTAAAACACATCCTTCATATTGGCCTTGACTCAGGAATCCTTATCTTAATACTCCGTTTTTGAGTGTGATGTGTTTTCTTCTATCTCCTTGAGAATAGGTGTCAAGGTATCTCTCCTTAAATCAATCCTGTTACATTTCCCCACTATATATATTTTTACACATGCACTACAATCCCACCCTACTTATGTCTGTTGCTCAGTGCAAGCCTTTCGATATATTGACTCTTACCCAATCCACCACTTCGCCGTCAGTCTCTGGGGCACCCAGTGGACCGAACAGGAATTTCTTCAAAGAGGCACCTGCCAACCATTTCATTTTACACATGTGATTCTGCCGCTCTCCACAGTGAACTTTGCGATCTTCTGGCCGGAGTCTGGGCCTGAACCATCCGCACCGCTACCAAAATGTGCAATTGCACCTGGAGCATTTGAAGTGCCGAATGGGATTTCCAGAACAAATGATCTCAGTCCCAAATGACTGGACAGACTCAAAGAATAGGGCAAAATACTACTTTATTATCAGTTCAATAAAGTAGGGAAAACTGGCGAACAGACAGATTGCTGTTCACACACTCTCAATGGATTTCAGTTACACAAAAGGCTTTATACCTCTTTATACATCAGCTATGACATCATGCTACATGGCTAACAGTACAAATCTATCAGGCACAGGGATTGGTTAAGGGAAACGTATACATAAAATAATAATAATGTGCATTTACATTGTGTTATGCACCCTTGGTATTATTACCCACAGTGTGTGGTACTCATTTATTGACCTTGGAAGGGTGAAAGGCTGAGTTTGGCCCTGCCGCGATTCAAACCTGCATCAGCAGGTTCTGCACGGATGTTAAAACAAGTGCTCTATTCACTGTGCTATCTGACCAGTTATAAATAATCTCTATGAGTGTTAGAATCATCATTGTAAGCCCTTTATCTGGTAGGAACGCCTTGAACAACCTCTAACTACGTAAAATACAGATAATAACATAATAACTGCAGCGTGTAGGCCCGTGCAACAACGTATGCTCCACTAGTACATAGGCCCTCATGATTGGTTGGCACTCTCTTAACAACCTTTGACATTCGGCTTGTTCTCAGCACCTAAACGAAATCCAGGTGCAGGCGAACAAAGTCAGACAACTGCCTTCCTCAAATAATGAGCCTACCATCTCTCATCAGTTAGGTCCTAAGCCAAGGCTACTTGTTTGTAGTTGACCATGCTGACTGTTCTCTTCTTTGGACCTTTAAAGGGAGCTAAGGTATATTGCTATCTTTGTCTGGAGCTTTATCAATAGGCCTCGTCTTCTGATCCTGTACCACGTGTGAGGAGACCACGACTTTTTGTCCATTCTCCGCTTCTATTTAGTGCTTTTTAATTCTATTATATTGGGTGCTATTATTTACTTTGACCTCTGGAGGCTTGGTTTTTCCATCCTTCATGTGCTTTCTGCATCTTTTATTATACAATACTTACCACTGGCAAATGTTTATTTCTTTACTTAATCTAGGAGAAATATGTACTACGTACATGGCTTATCCTTTTCAACTCATTTTGTGCCATGTAGTTGCTCATGCTGTGGCATCCTTGATTCTGAGCCAAACAACTGTCCTTTGTTCTGCACAAATATGTATGTCAATGCCTGTCAGCTCTACTGCCATAGCTTCCCTTCTCAAGGATCCTCATTTACTGTTATACGATGCCGACATCCATTTTCTCCAATCGGAGTGATTTGGCCGCGGCTGAAATTACTGCGGGCAAATCGTTCGCATGAGAAAGGTGCAAACTACCAAAGGTTCACACCTTTCTCATGCGAACACACATACAAACTCACACCCACACACACACAACACACCCATAACACTCCCCCACCCAAACCCTCAGCACACCCCCACCCACACCACAACATAAAAAAACACACTTACCTTGTCTTCACGCTGGGTTCCTACAGCGCCAGTTCCCTTTCACTTCCATGATCGGGATCCGGCGCTGCAGGGGCCTTTTCTTTTCTTTTTTTTGTGTTGAAATGGAAGACTTTGGGGGTGTCCCCCACAGCCTCCACTCACTATACCATAAAGTATAATGAGCCGGTCAATGCGGGGGAAACCCCACAGCCCTGTTTTTTTATTATTATTATTATTTTAAAAGGAAGGCTGTGGGGTGTCCCCCACAGCCCCCGCTCACTATACCATGAAGTATAGTGAGCGGGGTGATGTAGGGGACACCCCCGTAACCCCTGTTTTTTTTTATAATACCACCACCAAAGGTTCAAACTTTTGGTTTTCGAACATTTGGTGGTAGCATTTTTAGAAAAAAATTCTCATATGAACCTTTTGATTCGGGAAAATCGTCCTAAACCCATTTTCTCAACATGGCTGCTTTATTTGATTGCTATATCCTACTCCAGCAAGTTTCTATATATCTTATCAACCTTGCGTTTCTGCGAATATGCATCTATTACGTTTCCTGTCACTTATCTTCTCAGTGTATATGATTTTCTTTACATTCACATATGCTTACTTTCTTACTTCTGTCACATCTTCCTTCTCTAAATGTTCATACTTCGGTTTCAGTGCATCCACGCATCTTCTCTCCTCAGTGGCATCACTTTTCATCTGTCAGATTTTGCATAGAATTCTTCTATGTCTTGTGTCTGCAGACTCACGTTTAATGCCTCAGTTTGGAGGTACATTCGATACGGTCGTCTGAGCTCATAAGGTCCATCATATCTTCGATGTGGTATTAGGATGATACCAGGTGTCAAACAATGTGCTGTCTTGCTGTTCTTCTAGTATGACAGAGGTGAGGGGGTGGGCTCTATAAATGACATGTATGTCTGCTTCTCTACAACATGCTTCCTCTTGCCCGTCTAGAGCCTGCCAGTTAATCTTTTAGCATAAGACACTGTCATAATGGCAGGCATGGAAATCAAAGAGCAACTGATTCACCCATCTAGCCATGCTGCTAGTGCCCTAGCACACCACTGGTGATGATCATAGAGCAGCAAAGAGGGAGGTGCAATGGCCGAGAGAGGGAAAGATAAACCTATATTAGGAGAATAGGCAAGAAGGTTAAGACATGATAAGAGTGGGAGGAAGTGAGCTGGAAGGGAGAGAGTGAGGTAGAGAATGAGTGTGAGTGAGAGGAAGGTGAGAGAAAGAGATGGAGTGAGAGTGTGAGTGAGTAGAAGCATGAGGGGTATCGTGTGAGCGATAGGGGGGGTGAGAGAAAGAGAGAGAGGTGTGACCCAATAGAGAGTCGAGACAGAAGTAAAATATAATAAAGGTGAATCAGGGCCTCAGAATAGAGAGAAAAGGAAGGTGCGCAGGAAGAGCAAGGCAAACAGAGGGTGAGAAACAATAAGGAACAGTGAAAATGAGACAAAAACAAAAGAGGGCATATACAACAAAGGTGGCAGTCAAAGGTGGCAGACAATAGGGAGGGCACAGATTCCAGGGGAGAGGAAGAGAAGTAAGAAAGGACTAAACAACAAGAGATATTCTTGGAAGATGCAAGAAATGAAAGAGCCGAGACTGGCACAGACAATGTGAGGGAGGCAAAGTAAAGACACAAGATAAGGATAAGCGATCAGGGAGGAGGCAAAGTCAAAGAAGGTGATCAGGGGCATAGAGAGAGGAGAGGCATAACTTATGGGAAAGACAAGGAAGGGAAGCGAGAGCAAGGATGGTGAATCAATAATGGCGAGGTAAGGAAAGTGAGAAAGGGGAGGGACAGAACCGAGAAGGGGACGAGGGAGAAGGAAAGAGAGAAGAGACATGGCGAGACAGTGGGGTGAGAAACAAGGGAATGATGACAAATACATTTATCATATAGAGGCAGAGGAAAGACAGTACAGTGAAGGGATAGATAAGTGAGAGAGGATGGAATGAGTGAGGGACAAGGGAGAGCATAGACTTAGTGATACAGTGAGTAGAGAGAGAAGCAAAAGGTTAGCACAATGTGGGATATGTAGGAGTGATAGTCTAGAGGACAGGTAAAGAGGTAAATTGGACAAGAAAGCTGCCCAGGGAAAGTCAAGACAAGGATAGCTAGAATGAAGTGCCAGGCTTCTAAACGAGAAGTGACATAGTAGGAGAGAAACACAGAGGTGGCACTGAGAGATCCTAAGGGTATGACAGAGTATGAAAGAGGAGAGACAGTGGGTACGTTTGCGAGAAAGGTTTGAGAGGTGGATGAGAGATTATGGGGTGAGAAATGAAGGTGAAATTGGGGTTGCGAAGGACTTAGCTTTGTTAGGAAACTTATTTCTTATTATCTGTACTTTTGTTGCATCAGAGAGGAAAACTCAAGAATGCACATTCATGGGGAGCAATATAAAGAAACATACAAGCCGCACTATTTATAAGCAGTCAGTGTTTTGTTCTGCAATTCAATAATGGGGAAAATCGGACACTGTTCCAGTTTAGGGAGTACATGTGACACATGTGCGATGGAAACCCATGCTAGACTCCACAAATTTACTTCAAAAAAGGTAGCAGGCGCTCCTCTCCAGAAAGAACATGGCATGATAACCTGTTCTGAGCTGAGAGTTTGCAGCACACGCTTTTTACTCACTGTACCTTTGACAGATGGGAAATATCCATTTGCATATCAGTCTTTGTCCCGCGAACATGGGCAGTCCAGCACTGAAATGCTATTTACTAGAATGCTTATCAGACATCCTACAGACAGCATGCCTCCAGGTCACAGCTGACAGTGGATATTCAGAGAGAGTGAGGGCAGTGGTGCAGCTGTTTAGGGTGTAAATACTAAAACAGGACATATTTTGAAATCCACAGCTATCAAACATCTGCGATTAGATAAGGTGAGTAAAAATACAGTTTCATGCACCACACAAGGAGGACTTACAGTTATCTACCAATGTAGACTTTACCAAATGAGTTCAGCTCAGTGTACAGCCTAAAAGAGATGAAAGGCCTAGTCTGAATACCTGGGAATCAGAGGCCTGGATCTTTTACGGACCTAGCAACCTGCCAGGAATTAAACTGTTGTTACACAGTACACATATTTATATCTCTCGAGCGCTTTTATCTGTATGGGCTATCACAGAGAATAGAACACTTTGCACCAAAAACAAAGGATACATTAGTGTTATTTATATAGAGCTTTCACCAAAGCGCTTCACATAGAATATATTTACATAAAATATCACCCAAATGAAGTTGGTACTCATTTATCGACATTGGAAGCATAAAGGCTGAGTTGGCCTTGCCAGGATTTGAATCTGCGACATTATAGGTTTCTGAGGTAATAAATGACACAGGCATATATTACCATGTATTGAGGGGACTTGGATTCGAACAACATGTAGATATCCTTAGTCATCTAATTACACATAATCCAATTAGAATTTGTAACCTTTTTTTACGTGCTGCAAAACGTCATCTCAAAAACGTGTCTACCGTGTCCTTCTCTTTCCAAGACAAACACCTTATCCAAGCTCAGGCCACAAGCCTGAAGTGACTGCAAAGAAAGAAAAACAAGCTAATCATGGAGATCTAAGTTCTGTGATTTCTTACAATCTCCAGTGCAAGCCAATCATTTACTGGAAGAAGTTAGGCCCATAAACCAGGCCCCGTCAGTCAGCCCCCTCGAACGAATTCCCAATCGCCTGTTAACTTGTGATGCCTGCTGCCTCATAATGCAAGAGGAACTGTGCTATTTCGTTAAAGATACTGAGCAAACAAATGACACAACTACATTTTGCAATGGAATATGGCAAGTATTTGGACCTCCCCATTCATCCCCCCAATGTGGTGCCCTCCTATAAAGAAATCTTTGGTTGAGTTCCATTCAAGATGCTATGTAGAGTTTTAAATGCATTCACGCCCTGGCTCCTGACTACTCAGTCAGAAAGATTACACTGTATGCTCCGTAGCAAGGGTTTTAAGTCTGCCCCTCCTCACCCCCAAATTCATGAAAGGACGAAGAGCCAGAAATGCTTGCAGTCACCCATCTAATTTTGGACAAATCCCGAGTGCATCAATGATTGACAAATACTCAGAAATGTATCCTCTCAGCCAGCCATACAGACCAAATCCAGCACCCACCTGTCTTCACAGATATAGGTGAGACCACAGTGATTGTGGGTGAGAATACCCGAACGGACAGCCTTGGTTAACTCACCATGAAGCCACATTACTGACTTCATTAGTGACAGCACAACGTAGCTGCGTTAATGTAGAAAAGCATGTTCCTTGCACACATCTGTTAGGTTCCACAGATAAGCTTTACTCCAGTTAAACTTAAGATATTAAGTATGAACAACTGGGTCCCATCACTCAGGCTATGCCCCTCCAACTGACAACCCCTGGAACCTTAACGCCAGCATTCCTACACTCACATACACAAACATTCTCTCAGTCACACCAACATTCTCTCAAGCATTCCCAAGCACCTGCATTCACACCAAGTCTGATACAACACATCTCCCTCCTTTACTCGCACACACAAACCAAAAAAGGAAACACACATGGGACACTCACACAATGCAGCTTTTTTAAGAGAGATACAACACAGGTTAAAGGCAGAGAGTGTCTCCCCAACATACTCTGTATCGACAGCAGAGAGGGCATCCCCCCTTTCTACTCATGCTGATAATGATACCAATACTTTACTATGGCTGGGTGGAACCTCGGCACACATACACTTCTCGCGAAATGTAAACAGACCCCTATCTACACTGGTTGGAACACATACCATTCACAACCACTCATACGGCGGAAGGCTCAACCCCCTATGTATCCTGGTTGGAACATACACCAGTCACAACCACTCATACGGCGGAAGGCTCAACCCCCTATGTATCCTGGTTGGAACATACACCATTCACAACCACTCATACGGCGGAAGGCTCAACCCCCTATGTATCCTGGTTGGAACATACACCATTCACAACCACTCATACGGCGGAAGGCTCAACCCCCTATGTATCCTGGTTGGCACATACACCATTCACAACCACTCACACGGCAGAAGGCTCAACCCCCTATGTATCCTGGTTGGAACATACACCATTCACAACCACTCATACGGCGGAAGACTTCACCTCCCTTATCTGCCCTGATTGGAACATACACCATTTACAATCACTCATATAGCGGAAGGGTTAACCCCCCTATCTACCCTGGTTGGAACATACACTGCTCATAACCACTCATACAGTGGAAGGATTAACCCCCTATCTACCACACCATCTCTATACACACAATTGTGTTGGTGCGGTGTCGCCATGAACCCTATCTCATTCAAATACTGCTACCATACTCTTACCATACAATGCCACTTTAAGCTTTTGACATTGCTCTAACAGTCCCCAATGGAACCAAAGGTTAACCTGGAACTCCTTACACAGGTCAACTACCCATACTTCCAACTCACACATCCTTCTTAGAGGGTCTATATACCCTACTTTTAACGATTTTGGGATTGCACCCTAATTGTCCTTAGCTGCAATCAGCGCTAACCTGGAAAATTCTCAAACACGTTAGTTCCTAAAAGTATTTTCACATAAAAATGCTAAACATTCCCAACGCACCTGCGTACATGCATACTATCATAGCTAACACAGCGGGCTTGAAACCTGATAGTCTATGTTGCCCCGCAACCTAAAGGCCCATGCAGTGCTCCTAAAAGTCCATGTTGCAGGCGCAATTATATTTAAAATACCTTAAATGCACGCACAGCTCTCAAGCTCACATACCAGAGTGACCAAACTCTTATACCTTTTAGACTCCATGAACAGATAAACCAAACGTGACCTGTCAGCAGATCTGCCACTCTAATAAACAGTATACCTCCCAACATTAAAAGGATATAACAATATAAGACCTGCGATCCCCACAGCTGCTTGTCCACCTCGGGTTGCAATTCGCTGTGCCCGTTTTTTGTGGCAATAATGGACTTGCTTTATTCACTGTGCCTTACACACCCGGCTGCTTCACTTCTCTACCATTCCTCTTCTCGATCACCAGGCATTGCGCCAACAAGGTCTTCTGCACTATGCACCTTCGATGCATACAGTCACTTTCGCTGCAGCCCATACCATGCTGGACACGCCTCCAAATCCTTCTCCCAATCCGGAAACACTTCTTCACAACACGACACACACTATGACGCACAAGGTCTGTCATTCTAACCCTTAGTAGCCTGACGTCACCACTTGTTTTCTCTTCATGCTATGCAACGGAGCGTCGCTGAAGCAACCGCCGCACCGCGCAATGCACCAGTTGCGGCCACTCCACTTACACTGCAAGTCGCTGGCATCCATAAAGTCCATTAACCCTGTGTAACTTGTAGTGTTCAGATGTGTAGACTATATCCGAGCAGACCCTTAAAACAGCCGTCGCCCCCTGACTTTTCATTGTACTAATTATGCTTTTTACAACAGTTTGCATTGTCACTGCGGGAGATCTGCTCACCCTTTAAATTCGCCAGCTTGCCTTGTGACTGTGCTCTGGTTCATCTGTTAGCGCCTATCCATCACAAGGATCATGCATATGCACAGCAGATGTCCCTCCATAAGGCTGCAGCTACACCTTTATCACTGGGGTCCTATATGCGTAATCTGCTCCCCATTATCCGGCCCGGGCAACCTCCTGTTGTGGCTTGTCTTATTCCTTCCACATTAGTTTCATAATGTACAGCAGCTCCGCCACTTCTCTGCAACCCTCCCTCACTCCTTATCTTCTGCAGCTGGGACAGTGCTTCTTTAATTTCGGACCTCTTTAACTTCCCCTTTCTTTCCCCTGGGTGATGTGACTTACTTGATATGGGGGGCAGTCGTTCCTTTCCTTTTTATCTGCACCCCCTGCAGCAGACTGTTCACCTTTATCTTCAACTTTCTCGCGCGCAGGTCCTTTTTCTTTACCTCAGAGACATCCTTGTTGCCAGTGTAGAAAAGCAAGTTCCTTGAACACATCTGTCAGGTTTCACAGGTGAGCTTTATTCCAGTTACAACTTAAGATGGTAGACATGAACCACTGGGTCCCATCACCCAGGCTCGGCCCCTCCAATTGATCACCCCTGGAACCTTCACGCCAGCATTCCTACACTCACCCACAAAAACATTCTCATAGTCACACCAACATTCTCTCAAGCACCTGCATTCACACCAAGTCTGATACAACAGTTAGTCATGAAGCACACTTGCTGTCCTGCACAGCATTACACAGACACACGCACACTCGCATACATGAAGAACCTACTTACACAGTTCTATAGCTAGAGGACGGATACCTATACATACTGTCAAAGCTTATTTTAATCATAAGTCAAATGCAGTAACGCAGAAATGCAAGGCAACAAGAGATCCTGAGCAAGCTTGCAGATGCAAAATAATCCTATGGAACTACAGGAGTATATATGGACATATTCCAATCTTCAGACGACAAGGGGACCAGCTGCAGAGAAACAGAATAAATCCTTGTAAATCCAAGCTCAAGAGCTCGATTTTGTGGACCCTAAGTACGTGATGCAGCCGAACAAAACAATGGGCACTCACCCGTGGTGGGACAGCAAAGCCGGTCCCAGCAAAGCCAGATGAAAGAAGCAACATCAGTTCGCACTCTCAGAGGCAAAGGTGGTACACTGAAAGCTACAATACAGACACATGATCGTTCACATCACCTTGAAGAGTTGCACAGTGAGCTGAGAACTCAACCGAGTCCCAGGTCTGGGGAGATCAGCTCCAGCCAATTACAGAATAGAAAGGGCAAAGGCCAATAGTAAGCTCATTACTCTGCAACAATGTAATAGATAGTTTCTTGGGGACGGGTCAGGCCAGCTACCTGACATGCAAGGACCATTATAATAACCTCTATAGGGTACCTCAATAGGTAATAGTACTCCCAATCCCCAATCCTGTATGATCAAAGGTTTTGCAGGGAAGAGCCCAGGCGATGATGCAATACTTGTACAAAAATAGAACACAAGCCATGGAGAGCTGAGATGTACTGGAGAATCTTCATTGTCTTGTATTGATCCATGTTGGTTTTTGCAATAAACCGCAGTTCTAACATGCCATTGGCTGAATCCTCCATTTATTCTGGGATAGGGAGTTAGGCCCTTCAGAGTTAGGCAGACCCCCAGCCTTCCTTTGGTATACCTGGGAGAAATACCCCAACAATTTGGTAGCAGAGGTGATGGCTAGCTACGCTAGTCCGGCATGAAGCCGATTATCCCGCCGCAAAACCTGAGAGTCGGCAGGACCCCTCGCTTGTTTTGAGAAGACGGGGAAGTCTGTGAGATATCCAGCAGACTCAGGAAGGCAAAGTGGCAACTTTGGGGGACACAGTAGCCAAGCAGCATTAGCAGACCACCGAGTGTAAGTATTGACCCAGCCACACAACAACTGGGGTGTGTGGGAGGGTATCGAGTATCGTGGATTATTGTTTAGTATTGTTTATCATCATCAAGTGTTGTCAAGTATTGTCAAGCAATGTTGAATTTAGTAGAGAAAGAAGCAGAGGTAGACGTCACTATTTGTGGCTAGGACACATTTGTGTAGAGGAGCCGCTGCATGCCTCTGCAGGAAAACCTGCCCCCTACCTCCTATATATTGGAGACCTGAGATTGTGCCATGTTTAATACCATTAGTTGTGCCAATACCACAGCGTGTGTTTGCAAGAAGATACCCATTGGGACAACCCTGCCGAATGTATGTCTGAAGTGATGACAACCTAAGGGAGGAACTCCCTGAAGGAATTTGATAAGTAGCAGAGGAAAGAAGCCAGTGACATCACAAAGAGTATGCACAATTTCTCGGGATACTGACTGAAGAGAATGTATGGATCCTAAAGAAACTAATGACGAAGTAAAAAAAATCGAGGAATTGTAAAAGAAGATTATACATGCACAAAGTGCTGTAGAAAATCAAACATTCATTAAACGTACAGATGCTGAAACGCAAGGTAGACTAAGTTATCATAGAAGCTGGCTATACGTAGTAAATAGAATACAGGCAAAGCCATAATTTTATAGAAGCAGGACATCGGTATCATGAATTAAGTAGAATGGGACCCATGAAGCGGAAAGGGAAAGATGTGTCGCAGTAAGAATAAGTAGAATCGTGGAGCTGCAAGACAAGGCTGTCTGGACTGGAATCAAGAGTGAAGCAGCCAAGGTCAGTATTCTTATCTGGAAATGAGATAACGTGCGAAGGATGAATCATCCCTTGCTAAGCTGCAAAGAAAGAACATCAAGAGTGCCAAGTTTAATTCATTTAAAGCATTTAAAAGCTGTAAAATGGACCAAATCATGGTCTCCTGTCACGTGAGCCAAGGATGAAAATAGAGTTCGAACTTGCAGTCCCAGAACACAACATAGAGTGCTCTCAAGCCCATGTATTCCGAGAGGCAAGGATACTTTGCAAGGCAAGTGCAAAGACAATCTACATGGCAGAAGGCATGGGCAATGAGAAATGCTGGCACCAAAGGCTAATTGGGTGGGGAGGTAGCAGCATGCCCCATCTACTTGCACCTGGGTCTGGGTTTACATGCTGCAAAGTGAGCCGAATGTTCCAGACTGGCACAAGCGTGCCAACCAATTGTAGTAATCCATATAATGAAGGACCTTATAGTTTGAAAACCAATGAGATCCTGTGTATCTAATGTTTCGGAAGATTACATGTTTTAGAGGTAGGCATATGTTGTCCACCTGACAGTGGGCCGCCAATCAAAATCCTAGTCCTTATAAAAAAAATATACTTAAAATGTTCCCCTTAGCCAATCCCAAACCCTTGATAGGTTTTTCAGTATTGCCACGTAGTAGGACGTTATTCCTGATACATTTATTATATAAAAAATATGATTTGTGTGAAGATCGCTGAGAGAAACTGGGTGTATATCTGTTGATGTTCGTTGTAAAATCCTTGTTTTAGATAATTGTTAATAAAACAATACTTTGCCATCTTCCTGAGTTGGTTCGGTTTTTTGGACTGTGAATTAATCTGTGTAATCCCATCCATAACATATGCATGTTTCTAAAGGGCCCTAAAGACAGGTGGTAGCGGTGCGGATGGTTTAAAGATCTGAACTAGTTCAGCTCAAGAGTTTCCGCCGATCGAGCATCCTCTGCCATTAGCTGGAGGATCGCAGAGTTTCCTGTGGAGAGCGGCCAGATAGAAATACACTTTCAAGAAGAACCAAGACTGTGGGCAGGTCCCCCTTTGAAGAAATCCCTGCCCGTTTTCCCCGGGCTCTCGGCGGGCGGAAGTCGAATTAGTCAGTTTGAAAGAGGAGTCGATACTGAAGGCCTTGAGTCGATTAACTAAATGGGATTGTAATAATTTTGAGTAACAGGAAATATTGTGAAGATAAATAGATACCGCCTATGAGTCCTAATTCTAGGGAATTAGAACAAGACATTTCAAACTCCAAAGGGAAGAGAAATAGAGAAAAATGCACAGGTCAGGACCGTGTAAGGTGATGTCTCAAACCCTGTACAGGGTAAAGTAAAGGTCAGAGAAGAAGTACCCAGTATTTATGAATGAGACATAGTTAAGTGGGAAGGTGATCATGGTGTTTTATACATGTGTAAATGTCTTACTAGTCTAACTGTTTATTTAATAAAGTATCAAGGAGCAATAGAATTGTGAAGAAGTAACAGTGATAAGTGTAGCAAAATGATTGACACCAATCAAACGAATATATAGGTCATTGAAATAAGAGGATTGAGCAGCAATTGATGGTCCATGCTCATATTTGTTGTTATAAAATGCTAAAAGTGGTGATTTAAGTCAAGGTAATAAGGTTTATTTAACAATATGTTAAGTATTGACAGTCAATTGAGTTGAGAATTGATTATGGGGCACTCTCCTCTCATCCACCTATGCAAAACACTGCCATAGACAAAGAAATTGAGAGATGGAAAGTAGAAAAAGATAAGGCTGACGATGTAGCGCTCGTACAAAACGAATGGATGGGAAGCCAGATATTACTTAAGATAGATGGGAAAAGTATTGAGGAAGTTAGGCAAAGAGACGATAAGGATGAACAAGAAAGTAAGGATGAGGAATGAGAGAGAAGCTTAAAGGAAGATGAGCAAAGAAAGAAAAGCAGAGAGCAGCGAGAACAAATATATGAGGTGAAAGATGAAAAACGGGCCGAGGAACAAAGTAAGTATGACAATAGACAGAGAGCAATAGAAAAGAGGGGTAGTAAGGAAAGAAAGAGAGAAGAGGAAGAATCACAAAGATTAAGGGGCAAAAGATTACAGAGACAAAGGGAAGAAGAGGAATGAAGAGAAGGAGTAAGAAGGGAAGAACAAAGGCAGGAGGAGGAGTTAGAAGCAATGCGGGAAAGCAAGGGGAAGTAGATGAAGAAATAGAGTGAAAAAGGAGGCCACAAGGTTTCGGATACCAGTCTTATTCGTAAAGAACAAATGAGGCCGAGCACAGAAATATGATGGGATAGAGTGGAAGAGATTCTTCTGATAAAGGAAGTAATGCCAACAGTATCTAGAGTAGCACTAGACGAAGAAAGAGATGATGTGGAAAGCATTTGAAAAAGGATCAATAAGGTATATCAGCAATTAAGACGAGATAGCGAGTATGGAACTCGAGGGAACAATGATCGATCCCCAGTACCTCCATCACAAAGTGAGGAAGAAAATCTGTTTAGTGATGAACGTCAAGAATTGTCTTTGGGCAAATTGAACCTAAATAAAGTTGAGGAAGATGTTAGTCATGCTAGTTGGGGCCTAGACATATCGGATGAGGAAAGAGAGTCCAGTCTTAGGGCAGAAGAAGGGAGTGTTTGTGCCCTTTTAGGAAGCCCACAAATAGATAAGGAAGTGAGATGGTCAGATCTGGAACAACATAAAGATAAAACGGCAGATCCCATAGCATATCCTGAGTATCCTCAAGGACGATCGTGTAGTGAGAAGGGAGAGTCTCCAGCATATGTAACAGGTTAAGGTAATTACCGACAATGAGACAGACAGGGACAATTGTCCCTGCCATGGATAGACTAAGAGTGGGATAGGACTATGGGATGGGCTCATGCAGTTCCCCTTGTTAGGGAAGGGGGAGCAAGTCCACAATATACACCATGGCCACAGATGGACATGGATAACTTAAAATGTAAGTTCCTTAGTTTGACTTCGGGGGCTGGGAAATGGATATACGAATTAGAGAAAATGACAGGAGGTATCTGGCCATAGGGGACATAAAAGGTCTCCTGGCAGCCATTCTTGGAGAGCGGTCTGATGACATATGGAGGACAGTGGGAATTTCAAGTGTGACTGTACAAAACTCAGTGCATGATGGAGCGCCATTCAATAATTGCAGGGCAGATGTTTGGAGGGCTCTCGGGGTACAGTATCCTGACACATCGGATATGGGTGCAATTATGACAGGTAAAATGAAAGAAGTTGAAGACCCTATTGCTTACATTCAGGAAATTCAGGAGAAACGGCAGCTTTAAACTCGCGAGCCATGGGAAAAGGCAGTGGCAATGTTTTACCATATTTTATGTCAGGGATTGCCTGAGCCAGTACAGAGGCAGATGAAAAAAACAAGCGGAGAAGGAAGCAAAGCCATGGGCTGAGATACTGTTGACAATAGTATACCATTGCCGGTTTTTACAAGAGAGCAACAAAAAGAAAGATGAGAATATATAGATTAAGGAAGGTAAATTGTTCAGAAAAAGCTGTCAAAATTTGCCATTGAAGGGGCGGTATTGACAAGCAGAGAAGGAATGGGAATGCATGAAGCAATGGGTACATCACAGGCAAATAATCTGGGCCCGATGGACCAAGGTTGGTACAGGATTACACCACGAGGCAGAGGTATGGATTACAGGGGAAGAGGAGGTGTATTTCAGAATAACTGTGTTTCAAAACTGACAGAACGAGAACCCGAGTGCTCAGGGAGGATATAACCAAGGAGGGATTCCCCCAGTTGGAATTGTGGAATGACAGGACATATTGCGCGCGTATGCGAGAGTCGCGGGAATGTACAAAATGGCCAGTTTTCCAGAGTGGGGGCAGTTTTTCCTCCGCCATAGAGCACACATACCAGATAGGGCTTTGCCAAGATCACACATCTTATCAGGCACAAGCATCGCAAGTGCAGTAGGTGCCACAGCAGGGAAAATCACAAATGAATCCACCACAGTGGCAGTCGCAACAAGACCCTATGCAGACACAGCAGTATGCGAATACATAAGTATTGACACCTAGAATAGGAGGTGTCACTGTAGTAGGAGGAAATCCTTTCACAGGGATGGGGATGAGTTTGTACCCACAATAGGACAGCTCACAGGGTGACTTCATGTGTTCAGTAATATCTAGAACACCAGACCCCCAAGAGGAACCAAGGGTCGATGTGATGATAGGAGGCAAATCCTCTTATTTTCTTGTAGACACTGGAGAAAATAGTTCATGTAAACGAGAGGGAAAATATCCAAGATAGGTATTGCCATGAATGCTCAAGGGTTCTCTGGAGCTATGAGCTGAATTCCTTTTACTGATAAATTACCAGTCTCCATAGGAGAATGTGACATGTCTGGTCCTTTGTTATATTCAAGACAGACATCAGTTAAAATTTTAGGAAGAGTTTTAATGATGAAACATAAGATGACAATTTCATTTACTGATCAAGGAATAGTGTGCTCCACTCTAGGAATACACTATTTAAACGTGGGAGATCATACTTGCCTTCCCAGGGCAAGTGGCTCTGTGAGGCATTCCAGTAGATGCAGAGATTGTTCTTTATGGAGTAAGTATTTTGTTGACATGGTTACCTGGCCCGGTAGGGAAGACTCTAAGGATACCTGATGAGTTTTTGTTTAGACCACAAATACCTAGGTCGCACTTGAACAGCATGCATTACCCCGCGCATGTAACTAGAGAAAGTCTTGATGTCAATATTGCAGAAGACTGATTCATTCATAATTTGTTGGAACATGTTGCACTGTTTATGGTGAATTGCATCGTGTTTCAAAGGTTTACTGCTGGTCATACTCTGAGAACAATTAGAGGAGTAATACCTCGACCGAATGGTCTGTTTCTGCATTTACATATTGACTATGTCAATTTGCTGCAGACATGTAATGGATATAGGTATCTATTAGTGGTGGTGTGCCCCTTCTCTAGGTGGATCGAAGCTAGTCCATATGCACACCCTGATGCAACTTGCGCAGCAACGTTTTTAGTATGCAAAGTTTTCCCGAGGTGGGGTGTGTGTGAAGTGCTAAGATCTGATCTCAGCCATATTTTGTCAATAAGCTATTCGAACAACTAAGGCTTTTATTAAGTATAAAGCATACGTTTTCTTCTGAATATCACCTGCAAGTGAACAGGCTATGTGAGAGACTCAACAGCCTCCTCAAAGAGAGTATTACCAAGATTAAATTGACTTTGAAAAAGGTATAGCTCTTTTAACTACCCGTGGCTTTATATGCCCTTCGGCTTCAGCCAGGGTTGGACCACCACCTCACCCTGCATGAGCTAGTAACAGGGCATAGAATGAGAATGCCCCTTACAGCTCCATCTAGGATTAGGATTGATGCCCAGAGTGTAGCCAAAACTCTAGGTGATGGGATGCATGATTATTTGACATGTATGACTACCAGTATTTCTTTCATTTCAGATCAAATCAAGCATCGGGGTGGAAGGTCTAGGAACACGCAAGAAGATAATTTTGCAACCAATCTGAGTGAACTATTACCACTACCTAAGTTATATGTTGGGGACCTAATTTTAATCAAAAATGTAACTGGGAAGTGGCACAGTCCTTGCTTTAATGGCCCATTCTGTGTTGAAGAAGTGTCCCATTCAGCTGTTAAGGTTCAGGGAAGAAGAGATTGGTAGCATCTAAACGATGTGAAGATTTATAAAGGTGAGACCCTCCCTCCCACCGTTGCCTATCCAGAAGGAAGACAAGAAGAATAAATTCAGTGCATGCAGACCCAATCGATGAACAGGAAGAAGGACAATAAAACAATTAGTGATTAACACATATTTTATTTGGACTTGAATTCAATAGACACTCTTTATATATATTAGCAGAGAGTGCAAGGACTTGCAGAGAATTTCAGCAGTTAAAATGAACTTTTAGATATATTTTGAATTGATGAATAGCGCACCAGAGTTATGCCTAAACGTTAGTTCTCGATCAGAAATTGGAAGAGAGATCAATATCCAGATTCATTTCGTGGAGAATATCTGTTTTAGGTGATAAGAATACATGATGCCTGCCGACAGTGATGTTCATCGGCTTGTGGTTGCTGTCTTTGTGTTCATACCTCAATCTTACCCTGCTCTTGTCAGAAGAGATATTAATATTCACACTTTTTTACAGGATCCTAAAAATGGTCCAGAGAACGCTCTTCATTGCTATAATTGAACAAATTGTGCAGTTGCAAATGTGAAACAACCTCAATGATTGCATTACAAATCATTAATGAGGAAGACGACACGATTATAGACAGAGTACGAATTCAGCAAGCAGTAGGATGGCATAAAAAATGTTTGTCAGATTTGTATGTATAATATATATTTGTATAATTGTTCTTGTTATCTTTTTGATCCTTGTTTTTCACAGTCTCTATTATCTTAATGTTTCTGCTAAAGAAAGAGCTCCCATGATTCTCCCCACTATGAAAACGATGATGACAGTTTTCTTGATCTCTACAAATATATTGGGAGATTGAAAATGGACACAGAGGAAGATAATGAAGGGGTAAATGTGTATGTAGATAAATCAGCTCACCTGGGGAATAACATGGTGTATCAACACATGAAAAAGGTAGTGGAAAGAGTACCTGATGAGAGTTGCTATGTCTCTGCTCTCTCATCTCGTATGTCGAATACAGTAAGAACTTTCATTTTGAAGGAGGTATTAGGATATAATCCAAAATGCCTCTGCCATCTTGCAACATGTATTACTCAAGGAGAGAATCAAGGAAGTTGGGCAACCTTGCGATGGAGATCATAATGGTCATTTCCATACCAGGATGACTATATCAAGACCACTCAAGTGGAGAAGGAGCCTGGATGGAAAGACAAAATGCTTGTGTATCCTGCAGCAGGACAGGATGAGGTGATCATTGAAGAAATTAAGAGAATAAATTGTCCTGATGTAACAGAATTAAGAAGGATCATCTGGATGTTGGGAACAAACTCAAATGTTGATCTATTGATGAGTGCATACCAAGAAGAGATGGGAAGAAGGAATGGTGTCCTGTGCACCTCATCTGCTGAAGACGAAATACATACAAGAAGTACAGAAAGTGAATAATGGATGCTCAAAAGTCATGGGCTAAGCACTCCAAATTGCTGACATGGATAGAAGATGAATCAGGCCCAGTAATTTTAGTCCCATTGGTTAATGTGACACTATGTTTCTGAAGTCATGGAAAAAACCATGTGGGATATACAAAGAATGCAAAGCTACAATTGACATTCCTGAAATGAGAGAAGGGACAGGTGTCCTCATGGATCGATATTGGGCTTGTGGATACAGTGCCTATATGAAGTTGGCCAGGCACTGGCGAGGAGTGTGTTCCCTGGTGCTCAATCATGTTTCAGCATTGGTGATTCCTCAGAGTGATCTAAACATTGGTGCATTTCCAAAAGTGGATGACCATTTGAGAAAAAGAAGATTGCTTGAACTCCTCCGACGGGCGAAAAGAGAAAACAATTTCTCAGCCAAGTTGATAACAGCGTATAATACCATTCTTGAGGAGCACAAGTTGTTCATCAAGACTGCTATGATAATGATAGCTATAGACATGACTGGAATCCATACAGTCGTGAATGCCAAGTGGTTGCAAATCACCAGATAGGAACTTTTGCAGACAATCAATGCTACCATAAAGGGATTCAACACCATTAAAGAAGAGCTGAGAGCCATATGACTGATGCACCTCCAGAATAGATATGTCCTTGATATGATCTCACTGATAAAAGGAGGAATTTGCACCAAAATTGGGCCATTATTTTGCACATTTACACCTTTGCACGAGGACCAGAATGGAACCTTGACAGAGGCCATAACGTTGTTGACAGACAAGATGGAAGACAAGACAGATGACATTGGAGATGACAGTTGGTTTACCTCTTTGTTTTCATGATTCCTCAGTGGTTGGTGAATATATTCAAGGTTCATGGAGTAATACGGGTGCTAGTAATGTTTGTATTCTGTGTAGTCAGGATAGTGTTTCCCCAATGCAAGAAAACAGCAAAGAAGGTGACATTGATGAAGATCATGATCAATGTCATACCTGGACCAAACACCAAGGAGCCGACTGATGACGCCGCTAGAAAATACATAGAGGCTAGCATTATAGCACCTGAAGGAACCAAGTTTCTGTATTTAAAAAATTACAAGAATTATGTGGGACGATGGGTCTATTGTACCCCGAGTGGACAATGTAATTACATGACTTGGAGTGTAGATGAACATCTCAAATCAGCAGGCACCCTGAGGAGGGTGATGAAGATATGTACACCCAAGAGACCCTTCTTCAAGAGAAAATATCAGGATCTGGAAATGATTGAGGAGGTGGTCAAGGACTTGATCAGAAGGGGGAATGTAGAGGAGCAGCTGAATGCCCTGCAGGAAACCCTGCCCCCCACCTCCTATATGTTGTAGGCCTGAGATTGTGCCGTGTTTGACACCAGCAGTTGTGCCAATACTGCAGCGTGTGTTTGCAAGAAGATACCTGTTGAGACAACCCTACCAAATGTATCCCCAAAATGATGACAAACTAAGGGAGGAACTCCCTGAAGGAATATGAGAAAGAGGAGAGAAAAGAAGCCAGTGACATCACAAAGAGTATGCAGAACATCTCGGGGTACTGACTGAAGAGAATCTGTGGATCCTAAGGAAACTAATGACGAACTAAAGAATCTAACGAACTTTCAAATGTAAACAAAGAAGATTACACGTGCACAAAGTGCTGTAGAAAATCATCCGTTAAATAAATGTACAGAGGCTGAAACGCAAGGTAGGCTAAGTCATCATAGACGCTGGCTATAAGTAGTGAATAGAAAACGGGCAAAGTCGCCATATTATAGAAGCTGGACATCGGTATCATGAATTTAGTAAGCCAGGACCCATGAAGCGGGAAGGGAAAGCTGTGTCGCAGTAAGAATAAGCAGGATCGTGGAGCTGCAAGGTGAGGCTGTCTGGCCTGGAATCAAGATTGCAGCAGCCACAGTCAGTTATCTAGTCTGGAAATTAGTTAACGTTGCAGGATGATTGATCCCTTTTTAAGGTGCAAAGAAAGAACACCAACAGTGCCAAGCTTAATTCATTTAAAGCATTTAAAATCTGTAAAATGACCAAATCTTGGTCTCCTGTCACGTGAGACAAGCATGAAAATAGAGTTCGAACTTGGAGTCCCAGAACATAATAGTGAGTGCTCTCACTCCCATGTATTCCGAGAGACACAGATACTTTGCAAGGCAAAGTTCAAAGACAATCTTCATGGCAGAAGGCATGGGCGATGAGAGTTGCTGGGCTAATTGGGTGGGGAGGTAGCATCAGACCCCATCTCCTTGCACGTAGTTCTGGGCTTACGTGCTTCTAAGTGAACCGAATATTCCAGACTGGCACAAGCGTGCCAACAAATTGTAGTAGTCCATATAAAGAAAGACCTTAAAGTTTGAAAACCAATGAGAAACTGGTAATTTAATGTTTCTGAATATGACATGTTTTAGAGGTAGGCATATGTTGTCCACCTGACAGTGGGCAGCCAATCAGAATCCTAGTCCTTATAGAAAAATATACTTAGATGTTCCCTTTAACCAATCCCAAACCCTTGATAGGTTTTATCAGTATTGCCACGTAGTAACACATCATCCCTGATGTATTTCTGATATAAAAACTATGATTTGTGTGAAGAGCGCTGAGAGAAACCAAGAGTATGTCCATTGATGTTCGTTGTACACTCCCTGTTTTAGATAATTGTTAATAAAACAGTACTTTTCCATCTTCTTGAGTTGGTTCATTTATTTGGACTCAGAATTAATCTGTGTGATCCCATACATTAAATATGCACATTCCTAAAGGGCCCTAAGCTCATTCGGTTTCGAGGTAAAAGGTTATGGTGAAAAACCTAGACTATTGACTCAAGGGAATGGATGACAGAAGTTATGTAAATAGTGGATTTCCTGTGGGTTGGGTATTGTAGCTCGGGTCATAGATGACGGTATTCCCGTAAGGTTTAGCAAGGAGAACTGACCTAGATTCCGGAGGGTGATTTGACTGGTTAAGTCTTGAGGAGGCGTATTACTTGCGAGGCGACGCAACAGGTACAAAATGAACACAAGAATAAAAGTGGTATACTGTGCTAGGAGGCAGGAAGACAGCTGTGGGGTTTATGATAGGATGGTGTTTATTTTTGGGGCAACTGGTTTATAGCATTGTGTGCACTGTAATTGATTTTCTAGCACTATCCTGTCTAATAAATTGGCGACGTGACCCGTAGGTTTATTGTATAGGACATGGAGAAGACGAGATGGTGAGGAGTTAGCATTGGAAGGCTTGAGATTGACAGACGAGGAGAACCGGTGGCAGTACGCAGAAGGCGTATGAGCAAGATTTGTGGGTGTGCATGAGGAGGCAATGATTGTGAAAGGGGCAGTATGTGCAGCACACCCCACAGGTTATGGAACCAGAGAGGCTCGTAGGGAACGAAAAGCATTGTGATTCCATTGTGTTTCTTCTTTAACAGCGGACTATCAAAACCCGCAATTTGAGGTCAAGTAAGAGCAAAAGCAATGTATCAAGGGATGTGCAGGGGTGACACACCCCTACAGCACCTGTGTAAGACCCTCCCACCTTACAAAGACAAGATTTGCAAATACAGCACAGAGGGGACTAAAAGCACTGAGGTAAAATTAACTAAACTATGGCCACGATGCAGAAGTTTCTCCAAGGATGTGCAGCAATCACTGTTGACACACATAAAAGGTACCTAAAGGGGAAGAAGCTAGTAAACTGCATGGCATATTTGAATTGTGGAGGATGTTTCAGGAGGATAAGGTGGACGCAGCAAGGTGTCAGTGGATGCTGAGCCAGCAAGAGGTGCAGGGGCGCATGGCAACACCCTCCTCTCCCCCACCCGCCCCAACAAGAGAGGTCTCCCCGACAACACATATGATAGGCAGGGAATGTACCCATTATGAGAGCCAAAGGCAGCAGAGGGTTATTCAAACCCCACATATTAACCACCACCATATACTCGGAAGGAGGGATAGAGAGGTACAGGGCAGCAAACCAGTGAGAGGGGTGAAAGCAATGAGGTGCAGAAGGGCACAAAGGAGTGGCTGGGGAGCATAGCCATGAATGAGTCAGTAGGGGGACAGATCCTGCTGAAGCTGGAGGGAAAGATGAATGGAGAGACAGAGGGAGGAACGAAAGCAATAGAATGCCTTAAGGAGAGTAGCAAAGCAAGTGATTGGGCAGAGATAATGGAGGAGATAGACAGAAAGGAGAGGGAAATAGAACAGAGAGAATAAAGAGGGAGCGCAGAGAGGGGAAGAGAGAGGAAGAGAAAGAATGGAAGCAGTGGGAAAGGAGGAGACAGGAGCAAGATGAGATCGAGAGACAGTGGGAAGAAGAGAAGGAAAAACTCATGTTAATAGACAGGGAACCAAGAAAGCTGCATGTAGAGAGAATAGTAAGAGAGGAGCGTGCATACAAGGCAGAGGAGGAGCAACATGCATTAAGGGAGATAAAGTCATGATGGACACTGACATAGTAGGATGGGGCGGATGAGCAAAGCCAGACAGCACAACTACACAGGGTAGGACTACCACTGTACCGGACAGAGTAGGCCTAGGGTACTTTGGTGGAGGGAGCAGACATGACTTGCGGGACATCGACCTTACCATGAAGCCTAACGTAGACACCACTACTAGGAGACTGAGCTTCATGGATGACTTTTGTAGTAGTATGGACTCTGGTTCGGACAACGAAGGAAGAGATAGTGGGGATGAGGGAAGTGAGCGATTCAAGCCTCAGTCCACAGGGAAAGGTGCAGACAAATGTGTGACATGGGAAAGGGGGACTGGTACAGGGGGAATTAAGGGTGACAGGGATGATCGAACACCACAGTCAGTGGACAAGCTATGCAATATCAATGTCCTAGTGCCATACATTGAGAGACTGACAGGTTTCCCATGATGAACGAAGGGGGAAGACAGCTATAGTATTTTCCAGAGAAAGGATCATGGGGGATCTGACGAATGTGCTTGAATACCCATAGGAGAACCAATAGACATGTACACCGACATTCAAACTGACCAGAGAACCGAGTGGGGAGGTAGGGTTCACACAAATGCCCCCACTGGAAAAGGGAGGGGGCGACCTCAATACATTCCATGGAAGCACATTGAGAAGGAAACGTGAGTTGTAGGTCACCTTCGTTAACTGCGAGTGCAGGGAAATGTATATATGAGATGGAAAGGATGAGAGGGGACAGAGACTAGCAATAGGGGATATAAAAGGGCTACTAGTGGCAATCCTGGGAGAAGCCGCTGATGACATATGGAAAAGGGTGGGGTTCCCTGGGGTGACTATTAATCACACGGCACATGATGGTTCATCGTTTGCAAATTGCAGAGCTGCTGTATGGCAAGCCTTAAGGCTTAAGGAAATTGGTGCTATTATGGCCCGCAAGATTGGGCCAGATGAAGACCCTATATACTATATTCAGTTGAACCAAGAGCTTTGGCACCTTGAAACGCGAGAACCATGGGTCAAAACGATAGCATTATTTTATCACATATTATGCCTGGAACTACCAGAACTGGTTCAGAAACAGCTGAACAAATACGAAGGCATGGAGGAAAAACCTTTGCCAGAAATACAGCTTACAATAGTACATTACTGTAGGCTCTTGCAGGAGAAAACTCGGAAGAAGGCTGAGGAAAGAAAGCTAGAGGAAGCAAAATGAGTGCAAAAGAAACCATCAAAGCGAAGTAAGGGGCAGTACTGACAAGCTCAGATGCACAGGGGACACAACAGCAGCAATACACACCGCTGCCCACAGTGGGAGGATTCATTGGGCAGGGGAATGTGCAGCAAGGGTTTCGGGGAAGAGGTGGGCCACCCAGGGAATGTGGGTATGGGCCACAGATACATCACAAGCCAGGGGGTTTTCCAGGGGGATTTTGAGAATATGGGCCACAGGTACAGCAGGGCCTGGTGGACTATGCGGTGGGTTTCCAAGGACAGGGGAGGGAACCACCACAGTGTTGGCCGTGCAGGCAGATGGCGAACATTTTGAGAACATGCAGAAACAAGGGGATGCAGCAGAATTGGGGAGCACAGTACAAGCAAGCATATCAGGGGGAAAAAGACGACTAGTACACACAGGACCAACCACAGCAACAGCAGGGACAGACACAGAGTGCACATTCGCAGGGATTCCAGCCCATGAAACAGATACCACAGATGCAAGCACCCATACCACAGTATTTGCAATCACCCCAGATTCGAGGCAGCATGTGCCACAGATACAGAACAGTGTGCAGCCACACAATGGCACAGTGTCACACATGGACTCCATGGCTACGGTCCATGTTAGAAAACTGGGGGTGTCACCATAGTGGGGAACAGTTCATTTTCAGGGAATGGGATGCCCTTATACCCTCAACAGGACAGCCCACGGATGGACTTGATGTGTTCCCTCCTGTCGATCACATCCAACCCTGCGGAGGAACCTCACATAGGGGTGGTGATAGGTGACAACACTTTATCCTTGCTTGTAGACACAGGGGCAACTAGGTCCTGCATTTGAGAGGGAACATATAAGTTGTCAGGCGATGCCATGAATACTCAAGGATTCTCTGAGGATCAGAAAGTGGTTCCTTTTACAGACAATCTCCCTTTCTATAGGGGACATGATCTATCTTTGACTTTACTTTATTCTCAACAGACACCTGTAAATATACTGGGACGAGACATTATGAGCAGATTAAACATGACAATTTCATTTACAGACAAAGGGATAGTGGGCTCTGCACCATGGATACACTTTCTCAATGTAGGAGAGATCATTCAAGCCTATTGTAGATGGGTGGTACAGAGGGGGATGCCAGTATAGGAGGCACTCTTCCAGTATGGGACTGAGATTGCAATTGCATGGCTCCCAGGGATCCAAAGGAAGACGTGGCATGTTCCAAATGAGTATTTGTTCAGACCACTGATACCATTGGATACGGCAGAGGGGACAGTAGTTCCAAGGCAGTGAAGGAAGAGTGGATAGCTGTATATGGAATGGACGACACAGGATGACATGGCGAGCAGTGCTTGCCATAGCTGAAGGGTACAGGCTAACCACAGTAACAGAAGAAGAACTATTCAGAGATGAACGAAGCACCACCATCCTTCTGTGAGGAGGATTTGGCCATGATGCGCAACATCTTATGTACCACAAGTTCCTATGAAAGAAGTGGGGGAAGTGAAAATTAAGTTGAAACTAGGAGCAAGTTTACCGAGAGTCATAAGCTACCCACTATCCAAAGAGGCAGACATGGTCATTTATGAGACGATTGGAGCACTAGCAGAGAGAGGCATTCTAATACCATCAGAATCACTATGCAACACTTCTGTGTACCCAGTTAAGAAAGCAAAAGGGGGGTCATGGCATTTTATCCAGGACTAGTGCTCCCTTAATCACATTGTAGAAGCATAGTATCCTCTGGTTCCGAACTCAGCGACAATTTTGTGCAGAATTCCGGCAGAAGCTGCCTGTTAAAAAGTCATTGACTGAAGAATGCCTTTTTTCTCTACACCACTACCCTCAGACTCACACGATTTGACTTCCTTCATGTTGTCACGACGCGTCCGTCCTGGAAACTGTGGAATCGATGGAGGAAACACTAACGGAACCGTACACTGCGGTCTAGTGTCCGGACTGCCGTGCCACGCCCCCTGAGGATCAACGTTATCTACGCATCGAACCGCTACGCCGGTGCGTTGCAACCCTCAGTTTCTGCTTCGGGTGAACACGCTGAAGTTCCTTCCTTCGCGCTCCGTGTGAGTATTTCTCTGCCCTCCAGCCGTTTCCCCGCTGGGGTTCTGTCTCCCGCTTTCCTCCGCCTTACCTTGCTTGCTTACCTTGTTTTGTCTTCCGCCCCCGCTCTGTGCTTCTCTCCTCTGGTCCATGTACTACAACCCTCGTTTCCCGCTTCCCTTCGGGTTCGAATCCTGCTTCCACTCAGCTGCATTCACTTACCTTCTGCCTTATTGTGCCTGGATTTCGCTTCGCTTTGTTTGATTCTTGGAAGAGTCTCCTGCATTCCATCCCGCAGCAGTTAACCATCACACCAGGGTTTTTTCCGGCATACGCCTTTTTCCCTGGAATTAGGGGCGGACTCCCTGAGGGTCCCATTGCCGTGCAAATCTGCGAACTGGCAAGGTGGCCTCCAGACGAGTTCGTCCCAAAACCTACAAGGAGAGAGAAGAGGGAACTTGGAGAAATAGAAGGACGATATCTACTGAGAGCTCATCTGAGGAACAAGACACAGGTGAGAAGGAAGAGAGGGAGGATCCTGGTATTAATCTTAACAAAGAACTCCCTAGATCTGAGACATGTATAGAAACCAGAAGTGGAAACATACAAGACTTCCTTATGGGTATTTTGAGTCACCCTCCATATTCAATAACGTCCTCCAGATGGACCTAGGCAAGATACAGATGGAGAGCACGGTCATACATTATGTAGACGCCATTCTGATTTGCAACATAGACATGGCTCAGTTCACATGCTGACAGTTTTAGCTGACAAGGGATACAAGGTGGACAAAGCAAAACTACAGTACTGTCAGAAAGAAGTGCTATACATTGAACAGATCTCAAAAAATGGCTGACAGGTGATGCTTGAAAGGGCAGAGACAATACACAAGACAGCAAAATCCATGACAGTGAAAGAGATGCAGCAATATTTGGGGTTATGTAATTACTGCAGAGCATGGGTTTTTGATTACAACACTTACACCAGTCCTTTACTGGGTGCTCTGAAGGAAGCACAAAAGGGACACAAGACAATACAATGGACAACAGAAATGGCTGAGGCATTTAATGAGCTGAAAAAAGCAATATGCACAGCTCCAGTGTTAGGGTTCCCAGACTACAAAAAGGAATTCTTCTTATTTTCACACACTGATGGGGTGGGGATGAAAGCAGTTCTGACACAGAAGACAAGGGCACAAGCCAATAGCATACTACAGTGGGAAGCTTGACCCAGTAATGAGAGGACATTATCCTTGCGAACAAGCATTGGCTGCCGCTGCATTAGCCGTGCACAAATCAGCAGGGACTACAGTGGGGTACAGCACCGCTCTCTACTTGCAGCATGCCCGCTTTTTGTGATACTGGAGAACCCAAAGAGCACACTGGCAACACAAAAAGCATCAGGGTACGAGGTGTTACTAAGAAACCTATCACTCAAGGTAGTGAGGTGCCGAGTAGTTAACCCAGCGATTATTCTGGCAGAAATTTTACAGGAAGGTGACTATGCACATGACTGCACAGACAATATTATGGAATTCATTGACACCCATAAGGTATAGGAGGACGCACTTGAGGGGGGAGACGTGCTTTACATTGATGGTTCCTCCACAATTGACCAGACGGATGGGGCCAGTCATACAGGAACAGCAATGGTGGGGTTGAGAAAGATGGAACAAGTGAGGTAGTGGTCAGTGCACAATTGCCATCACATTATTCAGTACAGTCAGCAGAACTAGTGGCCTTAATATAGGTATTAGAACACAGCAGAGGAAAGGAGGTGACAGTATACTCAGATTCTGCATACGTGACATCAACAGTATACTCAGGACTGTCATGGTGGATGAGGAGGGGCATCAGGAGGGCTGATGGGTCTCCAGTATAGGATGCATTATTATTGGGCAGATTAATTGAAATTATACAATATCCCGTGCAGATAGCCATAGTGAAACGGCAAGCACACGCGTGAGGGGAAGACCCTATTTCAAGGGGAAACAAAGCAGCAGACTCAGAACCAAAGTGTGCCACATATTTTGGAGGGTTCCTAGAAATGGAGGCCTCATCACGTGAGTATGCAAGGACGATTGTACCAAAGGAAGGGTACAATTTATTACCAGAAACACAGATAATGGAGCTGCAGGGAGGAGAAAGACTTGTGGAATAGGAGGGGATGTACGGTTTCTCCCACAGACGCCCTATGGCGGCAGAACAACACAGGGAAAGTGGTCATGCCATTAGCATTATTGCACCTCTGCACTGACACAGTTACATTATCCAACACACACAGGGTAGAAGGTAATTGCCGCCCATATTGGAGAAACACGGTTCTGTCCTAGCTTGGCAAAACACATGGCTGAATTTGTGAGTAGCTGTTAGACATGTAAGCAGTTTACTGCAGGACATACATTGAGAGTTGTGAGAGGAGCCATACCTCGCCCAGCTGGTTCATTTCAACATCTCAATGCCGACTACATTGACATGATCCAAGCCTGCCAAGGATACCACTACCTGATAGTAGTTGTGTGCCCATTACCTTGGTGGATTGAGGCAGGCTCCTGTTCACATCCTGATGACCTCAGGGCAGCCAGATTATTGGTCCAGGAAGTATTCCCATGGTGGTGCGTGTGTAAGGTCCTGCAGTCTGACAATGGCCCTCACTTTGCCAATTAGATATCCAAGCACATCCCAACATTGCTGGGCATTCAACACAAATTTCCCTGTTTGTACCACCCACAAGCAAATGGGGTATGTGAACGCCTCAATAGCCTCTTGAAGGTGAGCATAGCCAAAACCAAAAAGAGTTTGAACAAAACCTGGCTCCATTGTTTGCCATTGGCACTCTTTGCATTGCGTAATAAGACCGGGTCCAACCACGATTTCACATCACTTGAGGAGGTGACAGGACGATGCATGCAACCTCCCCTGGCGCCTCCCACTAGGGCGTTAAAAGATGCTGAGAGTAGTACAAAAGTATTAGGACAAGAAATGTTTGATTACATTACTTCCTTATTTGCTAGTGCCTCTTATCTCTCGCCAGATAAAAAGACACCGGGGAGGCCCAGAAGACAGCAGAGAAAACAACAGTGGCAACAAACTAAAGGACTCTTTGACAGAAAGACTTGTTAGCATTGGTGACACAGAACTGTTGAGGAATTTCATCAGGAGGTGGGACGCACCTAGATTCACTGGACGATACATTGTTGAGGTAGTGGCCAACAGGGCTGTGAGGTTAGAAGGAAAGACGGTTTGGAAACATATCACAGACATTAAGCCCTACAAAGCTGTAGCCTCACCTGGCAACGAGATCAACAGGGCCAACGATCAGCACCAAGAGGAGCAAAATGATAATTCTGAACTTAGACTGCCGAGTGGAGGGCCCCCAATGGTTACGCACTCAAGGGCGTCAGAGCTAGGGCACGAACTGCCTACACATCTAGAGTGAGAATGCACTGTCTGTTTGTTATTTTATTCTTTACACACATTCTTCGTAAAAGACTGTGATATTTGATGACTGTTTATGTTATCCATTGATTTCTACCCTGTACTTTTTCAAGCCAATTTGTCAAAAGACCCATCCAAATTTGAGCATGTTCACCTAAAGTATAGTATCTTGCTTTTGTAGGATATTTGGCACAAACTTCTGTTCTTACCATACTGAGGGACCCTGGAATTAGAGACCTGCGGGAGCTGTTGTCTATCTTCTCCATAAATAACTATATGGTTCACAGGACTTAAAAATGAATTTGACACTAACACAATAAGGCTTTTTTTGTGTGCATTTCAGGCGAGCAACTGATATCGACAAAGCTGCACAAGGATCAAGCAGCAGAGGTAAAGAGGAGTAAAATAATAAAAATGTTGCTTATTTTGTTATGTCTCTTATTTCCAAGTGGAGTATTTGTATTTATATTTTGGAGAATTTTGCTTGTTTCTAATGAATCTGCTATATCCTCTACTAACATTACCCCAACCCCAGCAGGTGGAACGACCATGTCAGGTGGACAAGAGAGCACTGAAAGAAAGGTAAGGAGAGGTAAGCGCAGTGCTGAGACAGACATGAGGGGGGTGGATCTCTATCTCACTGACACTGCTCGAATGTCCAATAACATGTGGTACAAGCACATGACCAAAGTAGGTCAAGAAACCACTGGGGTGTAAATGTGAAACAACCCTATAGGACTACAGGGACATATATGTAACCTGATAGGACCAAGTGTGACTAACATATGGAGTACTAAGAATAACATGAACATGTAGGATTTATATTATACATCTAAGGAAAATTACAGAAGGCCCAAAAAGCCACGGAGTCGGAGACGAGATGAGCTGGTTCAGGCAACACAGACCAAGACACAGGCTCACAGCCAAGGTCAGAGATACGCGGACACATTCAATCCCCAGACGACAAGGGGACGAGCTGCAGAGAAACAGAATAAATCCTCATAAATGCAAGCTGAAGAGCTAAATTGTGGTCCCTAAACACGTGGTACAGCCAAACAAGACAATGGACAGTCACCCATGGTGGGAAAGTGGAGCTGATCACAGCAAGCCAGATGCAGATGGCAACAAGTGTTGCAACATAAGGAGCGCATTCTCATAGACAAAAGGTGGTACACACAAGTTACAATGCAGACACATAATCGTTCACATCACCTTGAAGAGGGGCACAGAGGAATGAGAACCTAATCGAGTCCCAGGCCTGGGGAGATCAGCTCTAACCAATCACAGTTTATAAAGTCAGGGGTGGATGGCAAAGGGTACGAACCAATGGTAAGCCCATTACTCTGCAACAATGTAATAGATAGTATTTTGGGGATGGTACAGGCCAGCTACCTGCCATGCAAGGACGAGTAGGGTTCTCCTATAGGTAATAGTACTCTCAATTCCCAATCCTCTGTGATGATAGTATTTTGGGGAAGGGCCCAGGTGCTGACATCCTTGTACAAAACTGTGTCTCACGCGATGAAGACCTGAGATGTATGGGAGAATTCTCATTGCCTTGTATCGATACCTGTTGGTTTTATTTGCCATAAACTGCAGTACTAACTTGCCGTTGGCCGAGTCCTCCATTTATTCTGGGGAAGGGTATTGAGCCCTTGAGAGTCAGGCAGACCTCCAAATCTCTAGAATACCATGGGAGAGATTCCCTCCCAACAATCTGTATTGCCCAGTGACGAAAGACAGAAGAGAAAACAAAAGGAATGAAGGTGATAATGGATTTGAACGTATGAGGAGCAAGGGACAAAAAAGTGGAGGAAAGAGACAAGGTAAGAAAGAGAGTAGTAGAATGTCCACTATTCCAACATGAGGTGATGAAGCTAGATAATCCATTTGACTGTAAGAATTATGAAGGAAAATTGATATGGTGCAACCCAGAAGGAGTGTGCAGTTATATGTCCTGGACCTTTGACGATCATGTAAATTATTATGGACACCTCAGAGGGTTAACGAGAATTTGGCAACCAAGAATGACTGGTGTGAAATGTGAGGATTTAGTTGACAAGTCGAGAAGAGGGGGGACTGAAGAGAGGTTCCTAGGAATGCCCCTTCTCGCCTCCAAATTTATGACAGGACGAAGATCCAGAAACACTCACAACCACCCATTTTATTTCGGATGAATGAGTGCACCAATGATTGACAAATACACAGGAAGCTATCCTCTCAGCCAACCATACAGACCAAATCCAGTGGATGTCTTGACAGGTATGGGGGAGACGACGAAGATTGTGGGTGAGAATACCCGAATGGAGACAGCCTCAATTAAAGCACCAAGAAGCCACGATGCAGATGTCATTATTGACCCCAAGATGTGGCTGCGTTAGTCATGAAGCAGACTGGCAAGTCCTGCACTGCAATACGCAGACACACTCTTGCTTACATGAAGAACATGTTCACAGCTTACACAGCTCTATAGCTAGAGGACGGATGCATATACATACTGTCAAAGTTTTTATTATTTTTCTCATTAGCCAAAAACAGTAACGTAGAAACACAAGGCAACAACAGATCCTGACCAAGCTTTCAGATGCTTATGCGAAATAATCCTATGGAACTACAGGAGAATATATGGAGCCTGATAGGACCATATGTGACTAACATATAGGTTACTTAGAATAACAAATGCCTGTAGAAATTACATTATGAGTCTAAGGAATATTACAAAGGCCTCAAAGCCACAGAGCCGGAGATGAGAAGAGCTGATTCAGGCTGCACAGAGCCAAAAGCAGGCTCACAGCCAAGGTCAGAGATACACGGTCCCATTCCAATCTTCAGACAACAAGGGGAACAGCTGCAGAGAAACTGAATACATCCTCATAAATGCAAGCTCAAGAGCTCGATTTTGTGGTCCCTAAGCACATGATGCAGCCAGACCGAAACAATGGGCATTTACTTGTGGTGAGAAAGCAGAGCTGGTCCCAGCAAAGCCAAACGAAAGAAGCAACAAGTGTTGCAATGTCGGATTGCACTCTCATATACAAAGGTGGTACACTGACCGTTACATAATCATTCACATCACCTTGAAGCGGTGTACAGCGAGCTGGTAACTCAATGGAGTCCCAGGGCTGGTGAGATCAGTTCTAGCAAATCCCAGAAAACAAACTCATGGGTGATGGTAAGGGGCAAGGGCCAATAATAGGACTGTTACTCTGCAACAATGTAATAGATAGTTTCTTGGGGGTGAGACAGGCCAGCCACCTGACATGCAAGGACCAGTAGAATAACCTCTATAGGGTACCTCCATAGGTAATAGTACTCTCAATAACCAATCCTCTGCGATGAAAGGTTTTTTGTGGTAGGGCCCAGGTGATGACGCAAAACGTGTACAAATATGGAGCGCACGCCATGGAGAGCTGAGATGTACTGGAGAATCTTGATTGTCCTGTATTGATCCCTTTTGGTTTTTGCAAGGGAGCTGGGCCTTTGAGAGCAGACACCCAGCCATCCTCTGGTATACCTGGGAGAACTACCCCAACAGCTCTATCTAGGGATCTGCGCTTGCCTAACCAAAATCCTTTTGTCCTTCCCCTTGTTTTATTCTCTGCATGGTGTGGGGATGAGCGGTGGACCGATTCTCTATTCAGGCTCTCTGTTCATGGTACTCCCTATCCACCAATTTGAGATTCTTAACTTATATTTATCAGCTGTCCGACATGCTCCTTGTCGAACAGAGTTTATTTTTCACTGTAAATGCTGCTTACCGTGCACACATGGTAAACAGTGTTCACAAATGAAAATCAAACACTCTCCTACATGTGCGCCTTTCGAAGAGCATTTCATTGTAATTGTGAGCACCGCTTGCCATGCACGCATGGCGAGCAACGCTCATAATCAAAAATAAATGCTCCCTGGCATGCTACCATGCCAAGGAGCATTTACTCACTTTACACTGCAGTGTGAAAATATGAAGGGAAATAGGCGACGTACATGCTTGTACAACGCCCTTTGACCTTACATTGGCACCCCGCAGTGACAGAAATTGGACAGTGGGGCAAATTTACGTTACAATGTAAACATAATGGGTGCCCGCCACTAAATTACAAATGAATGGAATATGAGCTCCTTAGGCCCATGTCATGACAGATAGTTAGACTTTTAGACATAAAAGGATACACTGTCAAGTAGGTGAGGTTCTTCAGTAGGTTTATTCCAGAATACAAGTTCATTAGTTGTAAGCAGGACCATCAGGAGATTAAAAGGAAATCAGGACAAGGGCCCACTGGCTCCCACCACCCAGGGTCATATCTCAACTGCCTGGGCTGGAACACATTCATCCACAAATATTCCACACTCACCATTCCAAGCTCACAGCATACATTCCACAGATGACATCAGTCCATGCACAGCTCATTCAGGCAGGAAGGAAGACCAATCCTAACACCCCGATTCTCAGAAAATGTTGCATGGTGCAAAGCGAAACACTAGACTTTGTGCCACGCAAAACTTATGTTGCTGATTCATAAATCAGACTTTGCACAGGTATTCATCTACTTAGCACTGGATATTACCTACTTTGAGCAGTGCTGTGCACTTTGCGCTACACACAGCGCAAAGTATGGGAATGGCGAGCACAAATAAATAGAGTGCGGAACATGCATATTCTCCATTCATCATGCAAAACATGGAAGACCAAGGAATAACGTGGGCCTGTGGTGAGACGCACCACACAAACTACAAACATGCCTTATCATGCACAACGAAAACCCCATTCATGGAATTCATTGCACAATTGCCCAGAGTCCAACGGAAGATGCAAATCTTACGTTCTTACTGCCACATGATAAACGATGAAAAAAGCCCAAGTATAAAAGCGTGTAGTGCAGCCCCCTTCAAAATGGGACTGCCACTGATCTAGAACCACGCTTTAGTGGCACTGATCATGCATCATGGAGGATGATGCGGAGGGCTAGGATTTTCTATCTGTGCACAACGCTATTTGGGAAGCCAGACGAGGAGGTGTATGCAAGGTACAGATTCCCTCCCCATATCATTTTTGGCCTGATGGGAGTGGGAGAATGACCTTGCATCACCCAACATCTTCACTTATGCACTGACACCCCTGGAAAAGCTGCTAGCCCTACATTTTCTGACAACAGGCAAATTGCGGCACACTACTGCCATCGCAGCCCACGCAATCCCAGTGCATACACTAGGTATTGCGCTGCATATTAGCACATGTTCACAGGCACATATCAATGCCAGGCACACTAAAGTCAAGGCAGAGAGTGTTCCAGGAGTTCTGTGCCATTTTGCACTTCCCACGGGTTGCTGAGAGCCATTGACTGTACCCATGTAGTGCTACAGCACCCCCGAGAGTGACCACATCTTCCGCAAATGGGAACATTGGCGTTTTATCAATGCACAGGTCATCTGTGATGCCAAAGGAGTCATCATGCACCTGAATGTCAATTGCTTGGGAAACATGCATAATAACTACATTTACAGCCGTTCTCCCCTATATGAGGCCCTGGCTTCGGGAACCTTTGGGAACACCTGGCTCATCAGTAAGTACCAACTATCACGCACATGCAAGCAGTAACACTACACACAGAAACACAAGCAGTGACAACCAATGTAAACAATAACCCTTTCCAACTTTTCTGGGGATAGTGCCTACACACTCTGACCATTCCTTCTCACACACTTCAGGAATTCAGCTTCCCCACGTGAATTAAGGTATAACGGAGCATACATCGCCACAAGGGGCATAGTGAAGCACATGTTATGGTAGCTAAAATCACTCTTTTGCTCCCTTTACCACTCAGGTGGCGTATTGCTGTATGGCTCACCAGTAGTATGCCAGACCATCATGGGAAGTTGTGTCCTCCATGATATTGCCACATATCATGGCATAGCAGTGGAGCTGCAGGAGGGACAATGCCCTCATCCAGAAGCAACACCCATCCCCTTGGCAGGCCAAAGCACATAACAACAGGGGACATGCAATCAGGTCGTATTAACCTACATCACCTGAATTGCTGCCCGTGTGGCTCACACACAGTGAATCCACATCCCTGATCCTTTTCAATGATGAAATGGGACCAATCCAACCTGGCTGTAACAACACCCTGAGAGTGTGCGTCTGAAAGAGGCAAACTCTGTGTGTGCCCCACATCCATCACATCAACTGACAAAGTCAATGCAAGTGGAAACAGTATCCTTGTAGCTGACACAAAATCACACAGCACAATTAATGCATGCTGTCACCAGTTTGTTCTACTCCCGAACAAAACTTGTGCACTCCGACACCCAATAACACAGAGAAGACCAGAATTAGAATACCACAGCATATGATGTAAGCATGAACCAATGCATGGGAGGACTGCTCTGCCCATCCTACGTGTGTCCCACCCTAATATACAGGAGGAGTGGTAACACCATTCTGTGCCAATAATACAGCTCAGAAAACAATAGCCCATATAAGCAGCGATACAGATAGAGAAAAGAGCACGTTCGGTTGAAGAAGAATGTCCTTGTCACATGGTAGCTTTTGCCCTTCAGAGCCTGCTCGAGCTGTCCTCAGTCATGGAGCAATGTACTTCTCTGGAGGTGGCAAAACCAACCCTGACTGTATTCGGTGTGGTGTGCAGGCATCCAGAGCCCTCTGACCTTGCTCAGCAGCAACTGTCTTCCCTTGCAGAATGCCTCAGAAGAAAGGGAAACACAAGGTTATAGCGGGCAGCACAACCCTGGACCAATTACACCATACCGTGTGCAACCCTTTTGTGCCATGCAACAAGTGCTTGAAATGACTCACCTGGCTCCCATCTTTATCATCTTCACCTACACACCATTGCAGCTGGACCTGCTTACTGTGGAGGGTTTTGCCCCATGTGGAATCATTAGACGGGGTAAATGTGGGGATTAAGCTGTCGCTGCCCATCATTTTACCCCAGAACAAAAATAAATCATTGGAGTGGGTAAAGATGGGGATGCGCTGTCGCCGCCCATCATTTCATCCCAGAATCCAGGAGAGCTGCGCAGTTGTGCGCACACCAAAATGGTTACCTAACTTGCCACCCACCAGTGTAAAGAAAGGTCTTTGTTAACAAAATCCACTGTTACTGATGTCAAAAAGTTGCTGAAATCGTGACTCATTGGACCACTTTAAAGATTCAGCCCTTTTGTGGGGTTCTACATAACCATCTTACTATAAGGAGCCCCCTCAAAACAATGTTAAGCAAGGATTTACTACCATGTAAGAACCATTCCTGTTTAGAATGCATTAATCCAAGAAAGATCCCAAAATTGCATGCAGTACCAACAAAATCCTCAAGGCGGCACTAGCGGTCTAAACTCTGACAGGAGAGCTGTCTTGCAAAACTGTCTAGTGCAAAGAAAGGGGTCTTATTAATTAAAAGTTCAAAGGGGTTGCCTGTCCTGAGAACTCTTGACACTTCAGAACTCAACACAAGAAGCCAGGAAATCACAGGGTTCTGTTAATTAAATGCAAAGTGGCTCCCTGGCCTCCTGATCTCAGCTTCCCAGAGACCACACAATGGCCCCTCTCCTCTGAAAGGAATATGTTGATTTTTACTGTTTCCTGTCAACAAAGGCCTGCCTGCCAGAGGACACATGTGACTGACCCACCCAAGTCTTGGAGGCGGACTCCAACACTCTGAGAACTGAATTGAAAGCAAAATATATATTTTACAGAAACACTGATAACTCTTTGTAATCAAATGACAGAAATGTATAACTTTGAGAGCCTTAATTTAAAAAATGTACCTTCAATTCAAGCCCAAACTCCAATTTGTGTGATGTTCTGGGGGCAAACTAGCAGTTAAGAGGATATTACTCAAAATGTGTGCATGTGAAAAATCTGACACTTCATCAACTAATGTCCATACTCCTTGCGCACATGTGTGTAAATTTGGGGTAATGTCCGGTATTGCAAACCTGTTAAAAAGTGCAAAATATTGCCATTTCTGAATGCAAGCCCCCAGGAAGAGCAGCGTTGGAACAGGGGATACCTCCTGTGATATGTGATGGGTGCATGTAATTTCAAACCACTGTGTAGCTATGAAATATGTATTTGGTTCAAATCTAGATTTGTGTGCAAGTTGACAGGAGGAGTGGACTTTCTGCAGGCTGTAAAATGACATCACTCTGACGCAACTTAGCTCCCCCAATCAGGGGAGAAATGAAAGCTTGGCCAATGATAAGTGAAGAGGGGCTGGCTAGTGATGCTGCCCACACACACCCATTTTAAAAACACATAAAAGCAGAGTGACAGGACAGATAGGGACCTTCAAATCCATTTGCAGCTGGAAGCTCTGCCAAAATTCCATACTTTACCTCCATCAACCTTCAGAGACCCAGACCAGACCAGCAGAGTAGAGCTGACCTGTTAGCAGAACCAGAGAGAGCTGACCCAGATCACTGTGAAGTGCAGAGACCAGAGTCCAGTCTAAAACCTGACCAGATCCGTGGCGAGGCATATTTCAAAGATATAGTGTGAGTACCTAGCAGAACTGTGCAGAACCAATCTCTTAGTTAAAATAATATAATTCAATCCTATTTTAATCTAAGTAGAACTGTCTCCTAACTGTCACCTGTCATTTGTAAAGCTGTCACTTGTCATTTTCTATTTGCAAGCTGCACTTGTCTTTTTGAACTTTAAAATTTCAAATCTGAAAAACGACCTTTATTTAATCGCTCATATCTCCGTGACCGTTTGTGCTAGAGACTTGCAGTAACTTTCATCTGGAAGCTGAGATCCTAGGCTTCTCTAGGACCCCAACACAATATTGCTTGCCCTTGGAGTTCCTCTGTAATCGCACCAGACGCATTCGCGAATTTTGCCGCGATTTGCAAATTTCTTCACGTGTAAAAATCTGCTGCTGCTTGCCTTCCATTTGCCAGAAATTCGTTTAACCTGCTAGTTACTCCTAGATCCTTGCTAAAGTGAGCCTGGACTAATATTAACTTGATTTCACTCACCCTGAACCTCCTAGAGGGAATTAAAAGCATTTTAGCATATTTTTTTTCTACATTGCCAGCACATTTCAAAGCATTTGGGCCTGTGTTTTCAACGTCTGTAGTCTAAGTTGCTGGGTGAACTGAATCACATTTGATTGCATTTCTGAGAACTGTGTGCCTTCCTTCCATTTCCTTGCATTGCATAAAAGGGGGGGGTGAATTGTCCAAGAAAGTGATTACATTGTCTTTTGCTGAAATTCTATCAAGTTATTTTCTTTACTGCATTTCATTCCACATTGCATCCATTGGAAACCATAAAAGTATTGTTGCTATCTTATCCATTTCATGTCAACTCCTTAGTGATTATAAAGAAGTGTGCTAGTGCCAGATTCTCCGTTGTTAATCTTTATCATATCAGATTAAGTGTGCTATTCAATTATTAATTTATTCTAAAGTGTGATATATATATATCTATTGTTGAAACTATCAATTAAACCTTTTAACTTGCAAAACAGAACTACTTCTTGGCTCAATGGGGTCAGGAGGATTCCAAGAGAGGGGTGTTATATAGGGGTAGTCATCCAGAACGCATGAACTGGACATAAAGTTATATCAATAAGGGTTTTCATTCAGTATTATAGACTAGGCGTTGACTTAGCTGTAGTGTTGAATTGAATCCTCTTACAAATTGGGGGCTCGTGCCGGACGTTTGGATTAGATCTATCACTTGTGCAGATTAATACAGCGTGCCAGCTGACCAGATACACATATCCGGTCGGAGCACACGCTGTGTTACGCTGTAAAGCACTCTTCAAAGGAACGCTCTAAGAAAAAGGTCTGTTTTGCAAAAATAAAATACTAATTTCTGTAAGTCAGGACAGAGACCAATCTCTAGAATGACGACCTTAGTAGACATGAAAATAGCCAGAGAGCACTTCTTAAATAAGTTATTTGTGAGAGGTGAGTGGACTCACCAGGACCGCATGGTCTGGTTGCAGACCATCACGCAACAGGTCACTGAAACAGGGTCAGATATATGGGGAGATCAGGGTCCCCTACATGTGGCCCTGAGTGAACTATACATGGCTCCTAAAGCTAAGGATGAACAAGACAAGATGGTTAGGATAGCCGCATACCTGTACCTATATATGAGAGACATGCAGGATAAATGTACTGAAAGCCAAGATCTGGCGAATAAGCGACAGATGGCGTTAGAGAAGGTCCAATCTGACCTGGTCTCTTCTGAGCAGAGGCTGCAGGGGAGCCAGGAGTCAGAAAATGAGAGTAGACAGCACATCATTAAAATAAAGAGGGATATGGACATCCTGCAACAGGAAAAGGCTGACCAGGATACCAGATTTCTGGCCTTGCAGAAGGAGTACCAAGGAGGTTTGGACTCCCTACTGCAGAGCCAGAAAAAGCTGGAGCAACAGTTAGACTTCAATAGGGCATGTGCTGAGCAGGTAGTCACCCTGCAAAGCCACCTAGATAGGGAAAAGGCAGAGAGCAATAAACTGATTTTGAAAGACCTGGATACCCAGGCAGAATTTGACCAGGAGCGCCAGAAAGCTGGTGCCTTCCAAAGGCAAAGGGACGACCTGGCGGCACAGATGCAGGCTCTTAGTCAGGAAAGGGATACCTTAGGCCAGGGAGTCTGCCACTTAAAAAGGAAAATGGAAGAAAATCACCTGGCCCACCAGGGACTGGGTGACCTCCAAAAAGAACACCAGGACTTGCTAGACCACACCAGGAGGGTGGAGGATGCTCTGCCAAGACAGGAGCAGGCCAATAGGGACACAGCTCAGGAGGTAACCCTCCTGCAGCAAAGACTGGCCCAGTGCTCCAGGACCAATCAGGAAATGCAGAGAGAGAATGAGGCTCTCTGCCAGCACAATGATAGGCTCCAACAACAGGTAGCGATGCAGGAGAGACTGATAGAGTCTAGTAAGGCCTTAACTGAGGAACTGAAGGCGCAGGCTCTTGCATTGCAACAGGGAGCAGGGGCGGATAGAGATGAGGTTCGCTGGGAAAGAGAAACTCCTGAGCATAACCCCAGGAGCCCTAGTACCAGAGGCCTTTATCTCTCTCGGTCCCTGGACTCTGCCACCCCCATGTCCCCTGGCGCACATGAGCACAGGGCCACAGGGATGGCAGATTACTATCCAGCCAGAAGCATGGGGCTCATAGGCCAGTACCACCCAGGAATGGAGGGGCGGGCATCCGGGTATGGGCACCCCAGCACAGTGCAATTTAATGGGGAACCCCAGGAGAGTAGGCCCATTAAGGGCATCCTGAAAACCTCTGCCCAGTTAGGTCAGTGGGGGGGGTACCCATCAAATCCTGGCAGCAAGGAGGAATCTGAAGACTCCTCTGAACTGCGCAGGACACAGGAGACCAGGTCCCCACATTCTGCCAGCCATTCCCAGGCTCGCAGAATCCGGGAAAACCTGGAAGAGCAGACAGGAACCTCTGGGAGCAGTGCCTCTGAGTCAGAGGATGAATGGACAAGGGTTACCCGAACCAAAAAGGCCAATAAGGCAAAAAGGGCCTTGCTTAAGGACCCCTTAAAGCAGATTAAGGCGATCAGGAGCGTCATCACGCCTTACCATAAGAACGCTAAGTATTCTGTTTGGGAGCACTTAGAGTTGTTTGAGCAAATGATGGAGACTTTCCATTTGAAGGACAGCCAAAGCTGTATTCAATATGTAAAGTGGACCTTCTCCCCGGAATACTCCAGTTTCTTTGCGGGGCTGGAGGACCAAAATCATTTAAGATGGTCCACCTATAAGGCGGCCATCTTGAAACACTTTTCTGTTCACAGGAATCCTCAAGAGGCTCGCAAGGCAGCCTACAATTTGCAATGTGGGGAGGATCAGGCCCCACAAGAATTTGTGCAAGAACTGAAACGTACTTTTGCGCAGACCACCAGAAGGGTGCGCACAGACAGTAGAGAATTCATTAATAAATTTTTTTATGCCTTGCCCAAATACATAATGACCCAGCTTGTGAGGGATTTTCACGAGAAAAGATCTTTAGACTGGGTCATTGAACAGGCTACCCGGATCTATGAGGTGCAGAAACCGGTAGATAGCAAAAGTAATGCCCAGAAAAACCCCAAAGCCAACAGCACCCCTGCTGCTGCCAAGGTGGCAGAGGTAAAGGTCACCCCCGTTTTGGATTTGGAGATGGGGGGGCCTAAAAACCTACCTGCACCTAATAATGCTAGGCCCAGAAGGTCCTCGGGCCAGTCACAGACAGGGAGCCAGGGAGGCAGCCCCACAAATGGGGTCCCTCGCTCTCCTGATTATGTAAGTCCCCGTTACAAGGGAAATCGACCCATCCTGGGTTATGTGTGGACTCCTCCAGCCCAAGGGGGGGGATCCAGCCAAGCACCTAACCCAGGGAACTTCCCTCCCAACTTCCCACAGGAGGGCAGAAATTCTCCAAATCCTGGGCAGAACTTTTTCCCCAGGTATCCACCCAATTTCCAACCCCAAAATCATCTATCCTTCTTTCCCCAATTCCCTGAGCCCAGACAACCTAATCCGGGAGAGGGGAGGCCAAGGGTGGAGGGGTACCCAAATCTTCCCAACCAGGGGTACTACCAAAGAAGGGATAGCTACCCTTCCCGGGATCAGCCCAGGGGAGAAAACAGGGCCCCGTATCAGCCTGAGCGGGTTTCCCAGTTAGAGCGCCAGGTTCAAAACATGGCGCGGGATCTGGGTCACATACTGAGGGCGCAGCAGAACCCTCAGAATGGCATGCCGGCGCAGAACGCACCCAACTCTGGACCTGGTGCCCCAGAACAATGACGGGGGCAGCACCCCGATAACACACCGGTTCCCAGGGAGGAGGCACAAGGGGAAGGGGGGTGTAAAGCCTTGGAGGAAGCTACCTTCCTCACTTGTAAACAGCCCCTGGAAACCCAGGAACCGGAAACAAAATCTCTTGCCCCTGAAAGACTGCCTCCTAAGGAGCAGAGGGGGGGTAGGAGAAACAAAAGACCCAAAAAGACTCAGTTTGAGGAGGAGGTACAGGTCTTCCAATTTGAGGGAGAGGGATCCTCAGAGGATCCTGGGAAAAGGATCTTCTCCTTCAGAGAGGGGGGAACTCCTCCCAAAGAAAAATGGGTCCCTAGGGATGCAAATCCATACTGGGGAGATGTGGAGACTGAGCTACCGCCGCCCACCATCTCATCCCAGAACCAACAGCAAGAAAATCCCCTGGTTCAAACCCATCCTGGTGACTGCCTCCAAAAAGGGGGGGGCGGCCTAAAACCGGAGCCAGGGGAACCCACAATGGCTCTGATCTCCAGTTGCCAACTTTTTCTTTCAGATTCCCAAGGCTCTCCACAGAATTCTGCCCAAATCTCTTCGCTAGCGATGTCCAAAACTAGAAAGTTAGCCCACCAGTTGTCCAAAAATGTGCATTATCTGTGCCCCCTTGAGGAGAAGGAGGGAAGATACTATGCCCCGGTACAAGTACAGGGGCAGGGTACAATTTTGGCACTGGTGGACACGGGATCTCAAGCTACCCTTCTGTCCAGAAGGGCCTTTGATGAACTGAATGCAGGAAGGGGAGAGAATTACCAAATTCCTCTCACCTCTCTTCCTGGACAACTGCAGAACTTTGACGGGAAGGAAATTCCCGTCGAGGGGACGGCAGACTTGGACATTAAAATTGGGCGACACAAGTTGAAACACCCGGTCATAGTTGTGACCCCAGAGGGCACCCCTTGTTTACTAGGGAATGACCTCCTGATAAGGTTGTCACCCCTAATAGATTGCGTAAACAAGGTCCTCTGGACCCAGACTAGCCGACCAATAAAATTAAAACAGAGTGTCAACCATGTTAGTTTAAACGGCACCTGCCACATGGTTGAACAAAAACCTGACCAAGTAGAATTTCACTTCCAGAATAGCCAAATTCCAGACGTGACAGTAATAGCAGTAGGACAACAGACTGGTGATGGGGGGTCCTCTCTATTTCTGAAAATCAACCTTCCTTCCAGTTTAAAGTGGTACTCCACGCTGGAAGGAAACACTCTGAAATTCTTTACAAATCCACAATCAGATATTACCACACCTATAGTCCAGGAAGATGTGAAATCAGCTCAGAGCCTGGCTGATATTCAGCAAATTGGAGAGCAGTTGTTCATCCCTGTCCAGTTAAATGATGGGAAGGACTCTGTTCTCGCTCGAGTGTGTGTGAACAACGGTAAGAGCTTCATCAGCGAAGCCATGTTCCGCCAACTCCCAAAAGATCCAGCCATTCCCAACTTCAAACTGATAGACAAATGGGAAATGGACCTGGAAGCACCTAATTCCAAACATCTCCTGCCAAGCAGGTGTATGCTCAAAATCTCCATTGGCAACAAGAGCATAGTCCATAATTGTTGGGTCGTGCGAGACGTCACTGCCGCCTTTTACTTAGGCAGTGACATTCTCAATCGCTTTGCCATTAGTTTGGACCTAATAAACTTCAAAGCTTGGTCCCGATTAGCGGATAATCCCATGGGCTTTGATGATCCAGAAAAAGCATTTAGGTCAGCTCAATTGCTACCTTATGCAGTTGAAATTCAGATCAAAGAGGAAGTCACCATCCCAGAAAGGACCCGACAATTCTCCCTGGAAGTGAAAGTTAAAAGAGGACAATATTGGCAAAACCCTGATGCTTACATACATCTAAACGCTTCTCTCCAACAGCAAGGGTTGGGGGTAAACCCAACTCCATTAGTCAACATAGAACATGACACCATTCCAATAGAGGTGGATAACAGCGACTTAAAGAGTATTACTCTAGCCGCAGGCACCATTATTGGAATGGCGGTTGATGACCGACATTTTTCCATCGACTTAGTAAATGAACTGTTAGGACCAATCCCCAAGGACTGTTTTGACAGTGACAGTGATGACAATACAACACCAGACAGGATTTTTACCCGGCATGGGGGGAACTTCCTGGTGTACACTTCCTGCCCCTATGGTAAGGAAGATGTGACTTGTGACTTCAGGAGGGATGAGGTGATTTTCCAGGTCCATGAGGGCTGCCTTTCCCACCTGAAGCCTCCAGTCCAAATCAGCACTCTGACCAGGGACTTCTCCACCCAGCTGGAGGAGGCCGCTGAAATAGCCAAACCAGAAGTCTTTCCAGGCTTCAGGCAGATGGTGGAAGAGAGAGTCAACCTAGCTGATGCCTGTGTGACTCTGGAACAAAAGAAAAAGTGGAAACAAGTTTTCTTGGATTTCCAAGATCTCTTTGCGGTAGACTCATATGACTGTGGCCGTACCGACATCCACACAACAACAATCCCCACGGACCCTGGCATGACTCCTGTGTTTGTGTAGCAATATCGCTTGCCTCTCGCATCAATGGAGTCCCTTACTGAAATAATTAAGAACCTTGAGTCCAGGGGAATAATCCGTCCAGTCCACAGCACCTTCAATAACCCGGTGCTGGGAATATTGAAGCCGAACGGCCAGTGGAGACTCTGTGCTGACCTCAGGGAGCTCAACAAACGGGTCCATACTTCCCGATGGCCTCTGCCCTACATTGATCAAGGGCTGGCCCAGATCCAGGGGTCACAGGTATTCACTGCAATAGACCTGACCAATGGATACTGGACTGTGCCTGTCAGCAGGGAGGACCAATACAAACTGGCTTTTACCTTTGGGGGCCAGCAGTATACATGGACCCGGACTCCCTTCGGATACCTCAACTCCGGCAATGAATTCAACATTTTTCTACACAAGGCCATGCCCGACTTGGGTGCAAGGGGTAACCTGGCTTATGTAGATGATGTCCTCATTAAAAGTTCATCTGTGGAGGAACACATAGCGGAGATCCGTTATGTTCTGACACAGTTGAGGGCCGCCGGAGCAAAACTTTCCTTTCAAAAACCACAGTGGTGCAGAACCCGTGTTAATTTCTTGGGGCATGAGATTACTCCTCAGGGTCTCTGTCCCCAGGAAAAGAAAGTGGAAGCACTTCAGAAACTGAGAGACCCCACAACTCTGCGGGAACTAAGGAGCCTCCTTGGACTGACTAATTACAGCAGAAAGTTCATTGAGGGCTACGCAGAGATCACCAGACCCCTGATTCATCTCCTGAAGGGGGGGATCAAGTGGGAATGGGGTCCAGAACAAGCCGAGGCAGTAAAACAACTCAAAAGAAGCCTCTCACAAGCGCCTTGCCTAGCTTACCCTGTCAGAAACAAGGAGTTCTTCCTGGAGACGGGGTTCTCTAATACGTGCTTGACGGCAGTATTATACCAAAAGCATGACAGGGTCAATAAAGTAATCTCCTATGCGAGCAAAACTTTATCCTCTGTGGAGGAAAAATTCAACGATTGTGAGAAGGCACTCCTGGCAACGGTGTGGGCATTGAAGAATTACCGCCCGTTTATCCAGGGGGAACACATCATAGTGGAGACTCCACACCAGCCTCTGCAATATCTCCAAAGTGACAGAATCCGGGCCGGAAATGTGAGTAATTCCCGAATTACTTCCTGGATTCTGTCAATGCAAGGCTTTCCTGTGGAGGTCAGATATGGCCAAAACAAGAAGAGTCCCCTCGCGCAAGGTCTGGCTGACTTGCATGATTGTGCCAGAGAAAACTGTCTCGAGGACGAAAGTCTAAAAATCAAGGACAACATGGAGGCATACCTTAATTCCCCACACAAAGTCTTTGAAGAGGACAAGTGTGAGGGAATGCCCACTGTCTATGTGGATGGATGCTCGTACCATGTTGACAACAACGGGGAGAAAGAACTGGTGGCTGGCGTAGGGAATGCATGGGTGAAGGAGTTCCCAGAACCCTCCGCTGGATACAAAATTGGTCCCCGAAGTAGTCAGGTGGCAGAATTGATGGCTGTGCATCAGGCCATCCTCACTGCTGTCCAGCATCAACTCCACGAACTGGTCATAATCACAGATTCGGATTATGTACGGAACGGGTTCGTGGAGCACCTGGTTAATTGGAAAGCCAGGGGCATGTTATGTGCTAACAACAAACCCTTGAAACATGGGAAGTTGATCCAAAACATTGATGATCTGGTCATCTCGAATGAGATGACCATCTATTGGAAAAAGATCAAGGGTCATTCCAAAGTAGAGGGACCAGACAAAACTGGAAATGACTTAGCTGATCAGCTGGCCAAAACCGGGGCCATCCAAGGGGATCTAATTGAGATTGAGTCCCTGTTGGGGGAAATCCAGGTCACTGCTATCACTAGGTCCCAGACAAATGCTCACAACGACCTTTCAATTGCACAATGGAGTAAGGAGACCCCTGATGCTGATTTGATTACAGCTCAGAAGGGGGATCCAGTAATTGGTAAATTTTACCAGCACCTTGAGGACCCTGAGAACTTTCCCCTGACGGATACCGATTACATTGGGAAAGAGGACCTAAGAGTGTTGATGAAATGTCCAAAAATGTTCCGAATCCAAGACGGTTTGTTGGTAAGGAAATCCAAAGCTGGCCATGACCAGTGGGTGGTTCCTACCTCATTCCGAAGCCTGATGTTAAGTCACGCCCATGATGCGGCCACCGCCGGTCATAGGGGGTTTCACACAACATTGGAAATCTTAAGAGAGGTTGCATACTGGCCACACATGGGGCAGGACCTCGACCAATATTTGAAGGGGTGTCTTGTGTGTGCACAATTTCAGCCATCATCCCTCACGCACCGTGCGCCTCTCCAAAAGAGGGGGATGACACTGCCATGGTCAGATTTACAAATCGACTTTGTAGGCCCCGTGATTCGCTCTGCTAGGGGGAATAAGTACATGTTGACTGTGACATGCTTGTTTACCAAGTGGGTGGAATGTCTCCCAGCCCCAAACTGCAAGGCAGAAACGGCAGCTGCCTTGATGATTAACCACATCTTTTCCCGTTTTGGTCTACCTCAAAGGATTGAGTCAGACAGGGGTAGCCACTTCACCAGTGAAGTGATGACAAAGATGTGGGAGATACTGGGGGTCAAGAGAAAGCTGCATATTGCTTATAGACCAGCTTCTTCTGGAGCAGTGGAACGCTACAACCGAACCATTGTGAGCATCTTAAAAAAGTTTGTGGCAGATTCTGGGCCAAGTTGGGATATCCGATTACCTCTGGTCCTAATGGCCATCAGATCTACCCCTTCATCTGCAACCAAAATGTCACCATTTGAGTTGATGACTGGGCGCAAGATGGTGCTTCCTCAGCATTTGCTCTACAGGACCCAAGAGCAGACACTGATAAATGCCTCCACTACTCATGAGTATGTGGAGAATTTAAGGAAACACCTCCAACATGCTTTTGCTTACGCTCAGCGGAATCTAGAAAGATCAGCTGATAGCATGAAGACCCATTATGACCTGAAAACTTCCAGGAAGGAATATCAGGTGGGAGACCGGGTCTATCTATACAACTTCCAAAGGAACCAGGCCAAGCAGCGCACATTTTTGCCTACATGGAAGGGACCCTTTGAGATCATCGATAAGATCTCCCCTGTGGCCTACAAAATCCACATCCCTTTGGCAGAGGGGGAAGACAAGTGGGTCCACATAAACCAGTTGAAATGTTGCCATCCCAGGCACACTCTGCAACAACTGGAGGAATCCTCTGGAATCCTAGCGGGTACTGTCTCAGACTAATTCAGTTCCAACCATAAAACATACCACATCTAGTCTCTAAAATATTGTGATTTGCATGAAACTGTCTCTTAGTTATACTGTTTTTTTTCAAAATAAGAATGTAATGTTTCGTTATGATGAAATGCATATGCTGCCCCACTATCTCAACAGTGGTGGAAAGACGTCTATGAGTAGGTATTGCCGCTCTTCCTTTGTCGTCCTAGGAGAAAGAAAACCTGGAGACGGGCCAAGGAGGACGATCCGGAGACCGGGAGCAGAGACGCAACGGGCCCGGGGTACCGCCCAATCTTCCCATCAGGACCGGCGAGGAGAACTGATCGATCTGACCGGATGGAGAGGAAGATGCTGAACTGTGCCATCTACAGAATTGGAAGAAGATAATGTGGACATACCAGCGCCAGGGTTCAAAACCTCCCTTGCAACCGACTCCCCCTCGACTCAAGTCAAAGCGCAGTCGGGCGGGGGGGTTTGTGGAGGGTTTTGACCCATGTGGAATCATTAGACGGGGTAAATGTGGGGATTAAGCTGTCGCTGCCCATCATTTTACCCCAGAACAAAAATAAATCATTGGAGTGGGTAAAGATGGGGATGCGCTGTCGCCGCCCATCATTTCATCCCAGAATCCAGGAGAGCTGCGCAGTTGTGCGCACACCAAAATGGTTACCTAACTTGCCACCCACCAGTGTAAAGAAAGGTCTTTGTTAACAAAATCCACTGTTACTGATGTCAAAAAGTTGCTGAAATCGTGACTCATTGGACCACTTTAAAGATTCAACCCTTTTGTGGGGTTCTACATAACCATCTTACTATAAGGAGCCCCCTCAAAACAATGTTAAGCAAGGATTTACTACCATGTAAGAACCATTCCTGTTTAGAATGCATTAATCCTAGAAAGATCCCAAAATTGCATGCAGTACCAACAAAATCCTCAAGGCGGCACTAGCGGTCTAAACTCTGACAGGAGAGCTGTCTTGCAAAACTGTCTAGTGCAAAGAAAGGGGTCTTATTAATTAAAAGTTCAAAGGGGTTGCCTGTCCTGAGAACTCTTGACACTTCAGAACTCAACACAAGAAGCCAGGAAATCACAGGGTTCTGTTAATTAAATGCAAAGTGGCTCCCTGGCCTCCTGATCTCAGCTTCCCAGAGACCACACAATGGCCCCTCTCCTCTGAAAGGAATATGTTGATTTTTACTGTTTCCTGTCAACAAAGGCCTGCCTGCCAGAGGACACATGTGACTGACCCACCCAAGTCTTGGAGGCGGACTCCAACACTCTGAGAACTGAATTGAAAGTAAAATATATATTTTACAGAAACACTGATAACTCTTTGTAATCAAATGACAGAAATGTATAACTTTGAGAGCCTTAATTTAAAAAATGTACCTTCAATTCAAGCCCAAACTCCATTTTGTGTGATGTTCTGGGGGCAAACTAGCAGTTAAGAGGATATTACTCAAAATGTGTGCATGTGAAAAATCTGACACTTCATCAACTAATGTCCATACTCCTTGCGCACATGTGTGTAAATTTGGGGTAATGTCCGGTATTGCAAACCAGTTAAAAAGTGCAAAATATTGCCATTTCTGAATGCAAGCCCCCAGGAAGAGCAGCGTTGGAACAGGGGATACCTCCTGTGATATGTGATGGGTGCATGTAATTTCAAACCACTGTGTAGCTATGAAATATGTATTTGGTTCAAATCTAGATTTGTGTGCAAGTTGACAGGAGGAGTGGACTTTCTGCAGGCTGTAAAATGACATCACTCTGACACAACTTAGCTCCCCCAATCAGGGGAGAAATGAAAGCTTTGCCAATGATAAGTGGAGAGGGGCTGGCTAGTGATGCTGCCCACACACACCCATTTTAAAAACACATAAAAGCAGAGAGACAGGACAGATAGGGACCTTCAAATCCATTTGCAGCTGGAAGCTCTGCCAAAATTCCATACTTTACCTCCATCAACCTTCAGAGACCCAGACCAGACCAGCAGAGTAGAGCTGACCTGTTAGCAGAACCAGAGAGAGCTGACCCAGATCACTGTGAAGTGCAGAGACCAGAGTCCAGTCTAAAACCTGACCAGATCCGTGGCGAGGCATATTTCAAAGATATAGTGTGAGTACCTAGCAGAACTGTGCAGAACCAATCTCTTAGTTAAAATAATATAATTCAATCCTATTTTAATCTAAGTAGAACTGTCTCCTAACTGTCACCTGTCATTTGTAAAGCTGTCACTTGTCATTTTCTATTTGCAAGCTGCACTTGTCTTTTTGAACTTTAAAATTTCAAATCTGAAAAACGACCTTTATTTAATCGCTCATATCTCCGTGACCGTTTGTGCTAGAGACTTGCAGTAACTTTCATCTGGAAGCTGAGATCCTAGGCTTTCCTAGGACCCCAAAACAATATTGCTAGCCCTTGTAGTTCCTCTGTAATCGCACCAGATGCATTCGCGAATTTTGCCGCGATTTGCAAATTTCTTCACGTGTAAAAATCTGCTGCTGCTTGCCTTCCATTTGCCAGAAATTCGTTTAACCTGCTAGTTACTCCTAGATCCTTGCTAAAGTGAGCCTGGACTAATATTAACTTGATTTCACTCACCCTGAACCTCCTAGAGGGAATTAAAAGCATTTTAGCATATTTTTTTTCTACATTGCCAGCACATTTCAAAGCATTTGGGCCTGTGTTTTCAACGTCTGTAGTCTAAGTTGCTGGGTGAACTGAATCACATTTGATTGCATTTCTGAGAACTGTGTGCCTTCCTTCCATTTCCTTGCATTGCATAAAAGTGGGGGGTGAATTGTCCAAGAAAGTGATTACATTGTCTTTTGCTGAAATTCTATCAAGTTATTTTCTTTACTGCATTTCATTCCACATTGCATCCATTGGAAACCATAAAAGTATTGTTGCTATCTTATCCATTTCATGTCAACTCCTTAGTGATTATAAAGAAGTGTGCTAGTGCCAGATTCTCCGTTGTTAATCTTTATCATATCAGATTAAGTGTGCTATTCAATTATTAATTTATTCTAAAGTGTGATATATATATCTATTGTTGAAACTATCAATTAAACCTCTTAACTTGCAAAACAGAACTACTTCTTGGCTCAGTGGGGTCAGGAGGATTCCAAGAGAGGGGTGTTATATAGGGGTAGTCATCCAGAACGCATGAACTGGACATAAAGTTATATCAATAAGGGTTTTCATTCAGTATTATAGACTAGGCGTTGACTTAGCTGTAGTGTTGAATTGAATCCTCTTACATTACCTCAGGCCAACGCACTAAAAAACACCCCACAGAGTGAACAAATCCCTGCCCACAACATCACCATATCATGTGTACCCCTGAGTGTCATGCAAAAAGTGCAAGAAATGGCTCTGTGGGATGTATTAACCCACTTATGCTCTGCCCTATGGCATCACTGTGTTCTGGTGGTGCCAGAATTATCAAAATGGCTTCAAAACCCTCATGCGCGCCAAAACCTGTGGAAATCGTGCTTTGCAACACAAAAGGTCGGCTGCCCAATCTGCCATGCATGTTGTTAGTGGCGGAACAGAGAGCGCACTCCTGAAACATGTCACTGGGCTGCCCAACAAGTAAAAATGGAGCACCCTGCTAGAGAAGCAGTGCTTTTCTGAAAGAAATCCAAAATCTTGCTTTTAAATCCTTTTTCTTGGTTGCTGAAACTGCAGAATGCCGGTACAAAACACCCGCAAACATCCAATATTCTTGCTGGGTGCTACAAGTCACTTAGTTCAAGAAAACATTATGAACATACAATGTCCTGAAAAGCTGAATTTGTCATCAAAACATTCACAGCAAAAATGTGCCTGCCTGTGAAATCTGTCAAAATCTGGGCACAGTACCCGTGGCCGCCTGTATGACAGCTGTCAGAAGTCTGCATAGAATTTAAACTTGTACAACTGAAATCTAATGTCTGAAAACTAATTGACCTGTTATTGAGAGTAACCTAGGTTGTAACTATTTAATCCCATGGTTCAGAATCTGGAATAAGTGTTCTAGCTGCGTGTTTTGAAATAACAAGTTTGTTTTAAACCAATAAAAAAATGTAACAGAGTGACATTGAATTTAAGCCTGCCTAAAAGCAATCAAACCAGTCCAACAGCTTCCCCCACGGAGGCCAGGCATCTCCCTTCTGCTTCACTCCAACAGGAAATCACACCTCTGTGATGATTAGATCAGGGGAGGAGCATTTGGGGCTGCAGGGGATGGAGACAATGGACATCCTCTGACTGAAAGAAAATGCGAAGTGTGAAGAGTCATAAATGGCCAGACCCAGCAGAAACTGGGAGGAGACTGCTTCTGAGCTGCCAGGAGAAGAAGGAGGTGTCGACAAACCACCCTTTGTTGTTTAACAAAGGCTAAAAGCACATTTTAAAAAGACTGATAATTTACTGTGTAAAATTGTGAAAAATATGTGAATCTAATTTTTGGCAGCACGTTTTAAGAGGCGCCAGAACTCTGTGAGATGTTCTGGGAAGTAACAGTGGAAAATAGGGTCTCACACCAAATGTATTTACGACAAAAGCATGAAACTTCATACACTTATGCCCATATTCAATGCGCACATTTGTAAAATTTTTCTGAAAAACTGGCTATTGTGTTACAAACAAAAAGTGCAAAATTCTGTCAAAAGCAGACACAAGATCCTACAGCGATGAGGTTTGGAGGAGTAGATGCTACACAAAATATGTAAACTGTATATATGATTGCTATAGAAATTGCACACATGGAAATATGTATTATACCAAAAGTAGATTTTATGTTCAAAGGGACAAGGGGAGGATTCTCTGACTCAGAAACCCACATCATCATGGTGACACCCTGTTTTCTCTTCCAATCAAGGTAGAGATTCTAGCCAATCGTCTGCCTAAGGGGCGCGCTTAGGATAAACCAGCACACACACCCTTTATCATAAGCATAAATAGAAACAGCTCAGGATAGGAAAAGACACACACAGATTCATCAACTAACCGATTGCTGGCGTAGCACCCTGGCTAGAGAACCATCCATCTTCCTTGCTCCACTCTAGAAACATGGCAAGCAGAAGGGCTCATTGCATAGCTGAACCATTTTCAGCTGGGCCTTAAGATTCCTGAACCCACCCCAGACACCTAAGCGGAACAAAAGAAACTGCTGGGCTGTGCTGTAACTGCTTTCTTGCTAAAATAATTATTACCAGAACCAAAGGTTGCAATCCAGTTGTGCTGTGCTGTGACCAGAGACATTGCAGACCCGATCCAGTCCTGTGCTCTCTGTGAACAGACCCAGTCCAGTCTGGTGTGCCCAGCAGAATCCCTGACCAGAATCCCTGACCTGAAATCTTGACGGACCAGAATCCTGACGGTTCCGTTTGAAACCCATATAGAGAGTATCTAAAGATAGAACTGTGTCACGAGCATATGTACCTGGCTTATTCCAATCCCTATCTAAATCCATCTTATCTTGTCTTCAGAACCTGCATTGTTAGAAATCTTTTTGAATTACTTGAACTCTCTAACATATCCCTACCATCTTCCTTCTGTACTAGTATTGTTAAACATATCTTTGCGCTGATATGTTTCATCTGAAGAAGGTAAGCTCCTCGGCAGGTGGTCGCCCTGATCCAGTGGCTGTGCTTCCGTGTGGTATTTGCTTCTTCATAGTCATCACCTAGTGTAAACAAATCCTGTTTGTCTTTTAAAAGTGCATCCCTGTTTTCCCATTCTTGCGCCTATCTCAGAAAAACGGCCTCCACTAAAACGTCCATAACTTTCTCAAATGTTATGCTTTCCATAGAACCAAAAACCGCATTCCAAATCCATATAGTTCTCCCGCAATCGCGATTACAGCGTGTGGAAAAGTTTGCCGCAAATTTTGTTTTAGGAAATTTCTGACACATGTAAAACAGCTTTTGATTGCACCCGACCTCAATTTTAAGATCTCACATTGTTCCTTATTATCAAATCATTGCTAGTGTTTGTCTGCAACTATCTAAAGCGGCTCCCATAAGAATTTCAACTATTTCAGCAATTTAAACCATATTTAGTGTTTTTCCCCATTCCATTCTCAGATAACTTTAAAACCATTTTGACAGCTTGCCAATCAATTCCGTTTTTCTCTTGAGTTGGCTGGGGGGAAACTGGGATTTATATTTTGTTTGAATTCTGCATTCCTGAATACCTGCTCTCTCTCCTCCTATCTCTTTACATTGCCTGTTGGGGGGCTGAGGGGTGTGCAGGGGAAAACAGTAACCACGCTGCTATCTGTTCTGAACACACACACAAAAGTATTATTTCTGTGCTGAATTGTTTTGCTCACTATTACTCCTTGTGATTAAAGAGATTGTTTAATGTTACATCACCCCATTTGTGATTATTGAATACCCATTATATAGTGTGATTGAATTGTAATTACACAAATAAATATTTGAACTTTGCAAACCAGCCTGATTCCTGGTTCAGTGTGACCGGGGGGGTTTCAAGAGAGGGGCGTGATATGAGTGGTACATCCTTCAGAATAAAAGAACTTTTAGACACAAATAAATAAGGATTTCAGTTGTGTATGACACGCTAGGTGTTGACTTAGGTGAAGTGCCGGATTTAAATCACTTACAACTGGCCTGGCTCCCATCTTAATCAGGGCTTGCTTAATCACCTTGTCAGCTCGCATAGATATGCAGTGCATGAATCAGGAACAGCCTTGAGGTGTCCGGTATGGAACAAGGAAAGTAGATAGCAATGGTCCACCAGTGGCACCCAAGGATGGGGTTGCACCCCTGGCAGTCTGGGTTCCTGCCCTCAAAGCCTTTGAGCATTTCCCTCCAGGGTGAGCTGGGGCCCCCATGAGTAGCACTGCTGAGTAATGTGGCTAGTTCACTGTATTAGAGGATGGTGCACAATGGCTTGGTTATCACCAATGGACGCCTGGGACCCTGACTTGGAAACCTTTGAGCCATGCCCTTTGGAGAGGCCTGGCGCCCTGACAGCCCCAGCCCTCACTTCCTTGTGAAACCTACTGAACCCTGCCTTCCACGTGGGCCTTCAGCTGCTGTGCTCGTTGGTCCACACCTGCTCCGGGGACCCAGGCCTACAGTGCATTATATGATATGATATGATATGGCATTTATAACGTAGGAGTGTATGAGCCTGTCCAGCTACTGTGACATACGTCTGTCCCACAGGGAGTACCTACCCACCTACTATCATGGCCGCCGGATGCAGAGAAATGTAGGAGACATCAGTGCCTGCTGCAACTAAGGCTATTTGGTCCGACTGCTGTGGCCATATGTCAAGTTGGGCCTAGCCGAAGGACTAGATGGTCCTCCACCACCACATGGCTGTGTGTCAATAAGGTCATATCTGCCATAAGGCCACCATCCAGGGTCTAGGGCTTAGGCTGCCATTCCCAAACAAGGCCAGGCTCTCTTCCCTGACTGCCACATGCTGGATCCTGCCACTCTGCCACTGACTGGGCCAAAACCATATGGTGTGCTAGGCACACTGGAAAGGGAGATGAACACTCACCACCCAGCCTGCATTCCTGTAGTTGCACCCAGGGTGTGTGGGAGTTTTTACCATGTACACTGTGGTGCAGCAGGAGGAGGAAGGAAACAGACTCTTTTGGCACAGCACTGTGGCAGCACCTTTGACAAAACCATGCCACAGAGGATCACCCCCAATGGATTGCAGCGAGGTAGCTGCTATGCTACATACAAACTCCTGGCTCAGGTTGTCTGCAAATGATGACATTCCACATTCCACACAAACATGTGGTGCACTATGGCTGTCAAAGTGTTCCCCCTTATGTTCACATGTGAGTCCTGATGCAAGCATCACTATGCACGGGCACACAGCTGGCTATCGTTGGTCAACTGCGGTCCCACAGTGCTGTGTTGCCGTCGCAGTTTTGGGGGGGTGGCAGACTTAACCTTTTAACTGCCATGGGCTTTCCCCCACAGTGCCAAGGCCTTTTTTGGTGATTTTGGTATTTCACCATTCAATGCCTTCTAACGTATTCTCCTTCATTAACCCCTTAAGTGCCAAGGACGAGCTATCTCGTTCTTGGCAACAGGGAGGTAATCCCAAGGACAAGATGCCTCGTCCTTGGCTTTCAGTCATAATACCACAGATGGTCGCTTCGCCCTATTGGCACCTCAACCATATCAATACTGAGAATAGTTTGAGATTGATTAGGCCCCAAGACCGCAAATCATTTGCCTCACCAGATGAAACTGGGGTATCTAAGCACCAGCCATATTGAGCGAAACATCAGAGAGACCCAGACACTACATGGTTTGGTTGGTCATCTGCCCCTATACCCAGAGCGAACTAATTATTAGCATGGCAGGACCTCTATCGACCTCCACCAGAGTACCCTCTGGCTCCGCCCAGCCCAGGCAAACTGCACCATATCTTGGGTCCTGTCACACACATTCATGAAACACCTCACCAACAGAGTGGATGAGAGGTACAGGTGGTGTGCACAGTACAATGGGATCACATCTCAGCTGCTGTATGCAGGCCCTCACCTCTATAGTGCCACAGGCTTTGGTTTGGCTCTCCAACTCGGGCGAATTGGTCTGTGTAAGAAAATGGGCTGGGTGGATAACCAACATCACTGCAGACCCCTTTGTGGGCCTCCATTCCTGTTGGGGTAACGCAGTTGGGGTACACTGAGGTCAATCCACCCCAGTTGACTGTTACATTGGGAGCAGAGGCCTCTGTCCCCTGTCTCTGCCTTGGTGACCCCGGAGAGATGCTGGGATGGTTGCCAGAAGAGGCCACTCTTCAAAGAACACTTCATCTCTCATGTATGTGACTTGTTGGCTATCAGTCTCACCACCATACTCATCCTTTGACATAGTCAACCTCCCACTGTGTGTTGTATTCCCAAGTACCCGAGTAAGAGTAGACCAGATCCCGCTGTGTCGTGGTGTGCCATGAACAAGGTGACAGCCCCAGTTGATTCCCGGGGAGGGCACTGGGGCAATTTATGTTAAAGTGACCTTCAGACAGGAATAGCTTCTGGAGGAACCAGGAGCTGCAGGCTGAGATTGAAGTGACAATGATCAATATGTCGCACAAATCACACAAATACATTGCAGCTAGCTACGTTCATTGATGCATGAGTCGAGTGAACCACCAACAGGAGTCACACACACATATCATCCATCTAAATGTAAGCATGAATCTGCCGGCACACGAGAGGCTGGGTGGAGGCATGGCGAGATCCTCCCATGCCCTTTTTAGCATCCCAGCTTGTGAGTCCAACAAAGCCATTGTGGTACATAACAAATGGGTTCCAGGTGCACAAGTAAAGTCTGCATGCTGTACTCTGCGGCAGTGGAAAGGGCTGAAATGTTATTGTGGGTTGACATTGCACAGTGGCAGACTCTTTAAGAGCTCATCGTGGTGAAATGGGCTCCCAGCACACATTGACACTAATGAATTCAAGGGGACTGGCCAGTATACCATTTGCATTGCAGCACAGCCCCCCGCCCCCGCACCAAAAATGTACAGGGCAGCTTTCAGAATAAGGGGTGACCTGCTATTTCCAAAAATGGGGCATTTAAAATCAGCACATCCTCTGTGCTATTTTAAGATGCTCCATTTCTGGAGGGCTCGCACTAGTGTTGCATTCTTGTACAGCTGACTTTGCAGTACAAACCTTATATCATTAATCGCTAACGTACTTAGAGGATCCTTACTGAGCAATAGTGCCGTGATGGTCCCACATGGCGAGTGATAATGATTTGTTATTTATATACCGCTGTTGCCAAAGTGCTGTACATAGAACATTTTCTATTCATACAATTATCACTCAACCGAAATTGTGATGTATTTATTGAACTTGGCTGGGTGAACGACAAGGTTGGCCTCGCTGGGATTTGAACCTGCATCCTGCAGATCACACACAGAACGTAGCAGTGAGCGCACAACCCACTGAGCTATCTCACCAACCACAAATAGTGTCTTTGGGCAATAGATCAGCTACAAGATGATTAGTTAAATGAAAACACTGCTACCTACCCCAGTGATTGTTCAAGAGACTTGCTTGCTTTACTTTCAAGGCACTGTCCCTGTGACCTCTTGGTACCAAGGTATCCTAAACAATGTTCATGTGTGTTCCCTCTTTGCCATTGAAGTCTCTCCAAAGACATGGCCACCAGAAATGAAGGTAAAAAAAAGTGTGCCCTGAATACATGACGAAGACAGGAATCGATATCATCAAAGCCCAGGAGCTTAAGTGCGCACATGAATGCAGCTCTATTCACTGCTGAACCTGCGAGGACGGGGAGCTGGTTACAGAGAGAACAGAGCGGCTTCTTTTAGTCATTTGAGTCACTCTGTTTAGGAAAAATGCCTCGTGTGGCGTGGGGCGGTCTGCACAAAGCACAAGCACGGATTTGTCGTTCTTCTCGGGTTTTCTGGCACCGAGGCTGTGAGGGCAGGCAGGAAATGCGTGTGTACATGGGAGCGGGGGGTGGAGGGCGGCAGAGTGTAAATAAACACGGGGCCCAGCTCCAGCCTCCGACTGACAAATGAGGGAATTATCATTCGCTGTGCGAAAGTGCGTCCTTGGACACCTACCATGACCTCGCACTGTGTAGCACCCATCTCCCTCTTCAAGCACGTGTGATATTCAGAGATATCTGAGGCAACAAGCAATATCAAAGCCAACATGTTGGCTTGTGTGCAGGCCAGGGATAAGCACGTGCCAGGCACTGCCATATTGGTACTAGCTGGCCAAAAGAGGACTGGAAAAGTGTGGGGTATATAATGCCAGCGCTTCGCCAATGTCTATGTAATACCTATGCACAAGCCACAACTGTTGGTTTTGCCAATGCTTGTAGTTAAGTGTACATCGGTGCAAGGAACAGATGTGAGGGGACACATATTGCTTGTGAGTCAAGTGGCTGAAGTCAGTCTTAGTTAAGGCGTGTGTATCACACCCAGAACTTATTTACAGCAGCAATTAAGCTGCTAACTCTCAGAAGACTGTTTGCAAATACCAAGGGCATATGCAGCACAAACCTTGATGTTACTGCGGGTTCGAGCTATCAAAGAGGGACTCGTGAGGGTGTGTTTTAGGTTGAAGGAGGCAATTAGCCGTAGGGATTAGCATGGTCATGGGCATTCAGTGGGAGAGTAAATAAGTAAACACATATCGGCTATGTGCCCCAACTCACTTCCAACACCCTAGCCAACAGCTTATAGGCAACACAAAAGTGTTACCTAATAGCCAACATTAAACGTGGATAATTAATAACGGAGGAATCCAGAAATTGTCATTTATGGCAGTATTTTGTAAAGGGACCATGGAGTATTGCAGGCTAGTGCATTATGCGGTTTCAGATATTAAACTGTCTGCCACTACAGGGAGGCTAGTGCATTATGCGGTTTCAGATATTAAACTGTCTGCCACTACAGGGAGGCTAGTGCATTATGCGGTTTCAGATATTAAACTGTCTGCCACTACAGGGAGGCTAGTGCATTATGCGGTTTCAGATATTAAACTGTCTGCCACTACAGGGAGGCTAGTGCATTATGCGGTTTCAGATATTAAGGCTAGTGGCAGACAGGGGTAGTGCCAAGAGTTCTATATTCTGTGGCATTGTAGATGGACACAAGGGTGGTTACATCTTCATCAGCAAACCTCATGGTAATGGCAGCATGCATGGTGCAAATGCGGCTCTCTCCAGCCCTCAACGGGTTATTGTAATTCATTCTAATATATATATATATATATATATATATATATATATATATATATATATATATATAATTTGTATAACTCAATACCGAAGCGTTTTGTAAGCGCGGACTGGAATTCGAAGCTGGGTTGTGGCGTTGTCTTTCTTCTAAGACGACGGCATTGCCACTGAGTTATACTACCCATGGGTAGTGTCATACTATGCAACATTACAAAATCAGTGATGGTAGGGCTGGCCCGGCCAAGCCATACAATGGCAACAGACGGCAAATGGTGTTAGTACCTGGGCGTATTATGGGAATGCCTGGCAAATGCCTATGCAAGAGACGACAATATTGGCTTTAACAATGCTCTCTTTCAACATGAATTGAGTGCAAGGAACAGATGTAAGAACATATAATGCTTATAAATTAAGTGGCCTAAAGACCTACTTGGTTAAGAAATATTTATTTCACCTGGAGCTATTTTATAGCTGCAATCAAGCCATTCACAAACACAGAGCAACCTCAAAGCAACCCCTGAGGAGTGTATTTTGGTTGGAGGGGAGACATTGGTGGGATTTGGCATAGGGACTAGCAGTGCCATGTGTGATCAATGCGATGTTTAATAATTAAAACAAAAACAGACTTTGAGTCCAACTACATCCTATTTCTCTCCTACTTTAATTTCCCATTCCAATAGGTTAGGCTTATAAGTAGCGGTTACAGTGCCACCTAAAATCCAAAACTAAAATAAACTGCACTACAAAACGGTGTTTAACATAATTATATTGTACATAACTAGAGCAATTGAAAATATTATGTCTTTAGAAGTCTTAGAAGTCGTTAGAACAATGCCATATTTTGTTCCTTAATATTTATGTTTGGCAACTACCAATCTACCAATCAAAGCCTCTTTTGACCAATCTCATTAAGCTATTTTCTTGCGTAGGCTGCCCTCCATTTTGTGAAATGCGTGAGAAGCATGGTGTAAGATTAGAGGAGAAAAGGAAGCACAGATAACTAACTCACAGACAGCTACACATTCGGAAAGCAAATGGAACATCAAAGTTCTCTAAGAAAAAGGCATCTATTACCTAATTCAGAAGCAGAAAAACCGCCGCCATTTTGCATTATTTTGCCCCCCCCCCACCAAATACATTGGTGCATTTCTTTAGGTCATCTCAGAATGTCCGCTTATGTAAAGATCCTGCCCTACTGCCTTATGCTCCATATCACACAGAACTCCTGGATATTAGCTAATGCTTATGTGTTTGTTTGTGCATTTATATAGTGCTAGGAACCCTCGGGCGCTGCTTATTTCTCAGGGTGACCTCGGAAGGATGAAAGGCTGAGTTTGGCTCTGCCGGGATTTGAACCTGCATCAGCAGACTCTGCATGGATGTCAAAGCGAGCGCTCACTCGCCGTGCTATCAGATCAGCTGTGTATTGTAATGGCAGCTAGAGATCCATGTTTCTGTATATAGCCTGGAAGTGATGTTCTTATCGCAACTACTTGTGATATTACAACTGACCTATAATAAGAAAATGATAGCACAAGTGCTCTGTAATTAGTAATAACCTTTCAAGTGTGATGTCACAATGCTTGCTGTTATAGCCATCAGAGAGCAGGATTCCAGCTGCCACTGCAGCACTTTATTAAAGCCACGAAAAGCTTTTCAAATGAATTGCTTGTAAAACGACTTTCTGTGACACTTTACAACCATGAAATGACCACGTTTCAGGTGTGCACTGCTGAGGTTTATCCTTCTCCAAACAAACTAATGCAGTAGCATCATCAGCCGCTTACACCTGCAAGCTGATCACTGCATGTAGGCCGTTCATCTCCTCACCCAATTGCATTACTCTTGCTAGAGCATTAGTCCTATCCAAGATAGACTATTGTAATGCCCTTTACTTAGGCACCAGCCACAAAAATATCAATAAACTGCAAGTAATTCAAAATAATGCCATCAGAGCTGCCCTCAACATCCCCAAAAAGATGCACATCTCGGAGACCAGACGCAAACTATGTTGGCTTCCAGTCAAGCACAGAATATCCCTTAAAACTCTGGCCCTTACACATAAAGCCAGGGCCAACCTTGCACCAGCCTACCTCACCAACCAACTTACACCTCACACCTCTTCAAGACCACTTAGAGCAGCACAAGCTAACACGATGTCCATACCGAGATTTAAACTTCATAACTCGGGTGGTGCTAGCTTCCCTGTACAAGCCTCTAAATTATGGAACACAATACCTGCACCTTTGCGTGCAGAACCTTCATTTAACCTATTTAAACATAACACGAAGTGTTGGCTTCACAACATGGACTCTTAGACACCCTAACCGCCTGATCCCAGCATGATCGACTGTCACTGGCACACTTTTGTAATTAATGTACTTATACTAGACTATGTATATATGCATTTGCATGACTAAGTTTGTACCCACCTGTAACTACAATGTAACGTAACTCTTATTGACTGCCTTCAATTGCAACTGTAACCAGATCTAACTTATGCGCCCGTATGCCCCTGGGCCTGGCTGCGCTTTATAAATAAAATAAATACAAATACAAATACGAGTGAACAAACATCTGTACGTGATTACTTACTTTAAAGCAGAACATGAAAACGTTTTCCGATGCCTTTTTATGAAACTGCTAAAACTACTTTCCTTCAACAGGTTAGGAGCTGCATCTTAGCAGTGTAAACAGAGTCTACACTGATAGCATGGATCAGAAAATCGAAGATCTCGCACAGAGAGAGGGGGTGCAAAGTGTGTGGCCATCTATTATAAGAAATAAAATACCCCCGCCTTACATGAAAAGGATATTTTTCTGTGACAGTTCGCAACCATGAAATGACCACGTTTAAAAGGATATTGAAGTCGCTTCGGAGTACGTGTCCAGGGAGGTTCATCCCCGGGTCCGCGCTTAGAAACTTCTGGCTATTAAAGGCGTTGTAAATACGCAACTAAGACATCATTCCTGTAACAGTTCTCGATGCCCCGGGGCTGTGTGAGCGCTTTAAAAATGCAAATAAATAAATAAATAGCGTACGTCTGTAAGTACTTTGCCCCATGTTTAAAAGGCCCCAATTCCTGGCACAGTACAGCAACTTTAACAGAAAATAGTATTTACAGCACTGGCCCCATCACCCAGGCAGGGGAGCTCTAACTGCCTGCCTCAGTACGGAACCCTCAGATCAGCATTCCATCATTCACCCAACAACATTCCATATGACATCACACACTCACATATGGCAGATCAACACAGACAGTCACTATATAACACATCTCCCTCCTTTTCCAAAACCACACACACACAGGAAGTCACAACGTAACACATCTCCTTCCTTTACCAGACCACACATGTACAAATCAGACACAAGATATTTCTCTAAACCCGTCTCAAACACGCATCTAATACCAAACCGAAACAGACACATTCAAAGCGACACAACACCACTTACCCATTCAAACATCAAATATACTCAGCCTGTTGGGTGTGACCTAATTAGCCAATACATTCAAATACTGAAGAAGAAGCTGAGACACTGGCCAGGCATCCCAAACCCATCTGCGTACCCGGTGAATGACCACAGTCAACCCAATGCAGAATTGATAGAAACTGACATGCCACACCCCACTAATTTGGATGAAACACAGGCTCTGACACAACTACACATAAGAAAATATCACTACAGAGGGGCTACCTCCTTTAAACAATTGCGGGAACAATATGACATGGTACTCATCCACTGAGGTACCTGTCCTACTCTACACGGGCTGAGGCGCTACCTCACGCACATCACTATGTTCCACAAACCTGAGGCACTATCTCCCTCATATACACTTGTGTCCATTCACATCAGAGGCGCTTTTCTTGCTAACACTAATAGAGACACCTACCGGAGGCGCTACCTCCCTTATATGCACTTACGTCCATGCACATCAGAGGCGCTACCTCTCTCTAATACTATACTTCGCATAAACCTGGAGGCGCTACCTCCCTTACATACCCTAGTGACACTCACCTCAGAGGCGCTACCTCTCAAAGAAAACCTATTGTCACTCATCGCTGGAGGCGCTACCTCCCTAAAATACCCATTGGGCCACACTCATCAGAGGCTCTACCCCCATCAAACGTGACCCACATATCAGAGGCGCTACCTCTAAGTACCACCACAGTGTCATTCACCTCAGAGGCGCTACCCCTTACCAATACTGATGGAGACACATACACATCTCTCTTTCCTTACAAAATGTCATTCACATCAGAAGCGCTACTTCTTCAGTTACTGCCTGATCCATACCATCTACATGCCCATTATTGTGTATCTATTTTACTTCCGACTTTAACTGAATCAGGCTAAAACATTTTACAATTCACCATATTATAACTGCAGTGTTATTAAGTTAACCAACATTTTTGTCCTAGAAGTCCATGGTCATCTCTTGACCTTAAGACAAATACTATGCTCCTAAAAGTCCATGGTCAAGTTTTGACCCTATATGCAATGGCAACTGAACTCCTGAAAATCCTCAAAGAAATTATACTAGCTCTACTAGCTCACTCTTCCACATGCAACTCCACCCCGGTTCTTTGTTGCTCAGAATAAACAATATCTAATGTATATGGATGACCCTTTTAAACTGCCAGTTTATGTAACATGCAGGAAACAGCACGTTGCCACTAAAAAAAATAAGAAACCCTAAAATTCATTTAAAAACCCTATAATGTTGCTGTCCAATGCAACATAACGCTGACATAAGTACCATGCTGACATAAGCACGTTGCAGGAGCAGTTTCTGTAAACAATGCAGCATTGAAATAATAAACTTTCCAAGTGCTGCCGACCTTCTTCACCACGTCAGCAGTAACTCAAGAAACACAGTACCTGATGCTTCAGTGTCGGCACCAAAGCATAACCGTTTCCTTTTTTTTCTCGTCCATTGAGAACAAGTGTCCGTCACTTTCTCTCTCTTGTTTTTAATTCTTGAAAACGAACGGCTGTGTGTGGAGTGCCAGCATTTCTTGTTATTTAAACAGTTGTTTCCGCATACACGTTGCATGAATATTCGCAGTGAACAGCAGAATGCTGGAAAAGTCCACACGATCCTTCCCATAACAGCTGATCACACGGTAGGCAATCCAAGAGCCTTCCGTGTGCGTCATCACGCTGGCCAACGCTGCAACGGCCTTTTCTTCAAAGAGTTCTTGTGACACGAAGAAACGAAAACAGCACGAAGCTCAAACAGAAGCAGGATCCGAACTCTCAGGAACACTGCATTCGGCTCTCCACCAATCCCCCTGGCAATTCCAATGCGTCATCACTCAAACAAGAGCTTCCAGGACACACAGAGCTCCTGCCTCCCAACCGTATTAACGGTAATTGCACAACAGCTGTCAATACACAGGCAACTTTGCAGAGCGCCCGCTCACGGCCCATACACAGTTTTGAAACAGTACTTTTCCACATATAGTTCCTGCTCCCACCTTCTCTCTCTCTGTAGCATAATGAGAGCTGTATCTCAGAATTAGCAGCACAAACAGACAGCTGCCGCCAGCCATACATATCGGTCAGCATTACACAGTACCTTATTGCCACTGATTCCTTCCTGCAAAGGGTCGCCTCCATATGTGTACCACGCTCTGTACCTTCCGGCTGCCTGCTGCTTCCCCCTTTTAACTCCTTTGGGGAACGAATGAATCGTACTGTAGTTTTGGGGCAGACACCTTCCAGTTCAGCAGACTTATTTTACCTCCACCTGAGAGTTACTTTGCGAGACATGCTGCTCTTAAAGGGCTTACAGGGACAGTACGCTTCACTGCTTAGTGACACTCGCATTGCTTGGTGGGGCTCTCAAAACGCTGAATGTCCCATTACCTCTCCCCTTTTTCTCCACAAGTCCATTGCACTAGCTGCATCTTCTTTCATTTTGTGACACATACAGCAGCTGTGGAACATGAGTGGAACCTCTCAACCAGACTTTCCCACTATAGCAGGCTTGGCTTGTTTCCACCTGGGGCTACTTCATCTTCATACTGCTTCATACTTTAACCCCAGGTGTTGATCCCTGATAAAGTGGTGCTTCCTTACTCTTCCCCTCCTTAACCCTGGGTGATGGGTCTCTTACTTGTGTTGTGGGGGCAGTGCTGATCTCCGCTGTTTCCTCCTGTCTACTGCACCCCCCGCAGCAGGCTCCTTCATCTTCAGCTCCTTCTTTTGTGCGCAGATTCTTCTCTCAAGACCAACTCGTCGCCAATGTTGCGAAGTGACTTGCAGGCTTAACTTAGGTTATATATTAGGTTTATTCAAGACACTTCAGTTACAGTTACATGGAAGTAAATACAGGAGTATGGAGTATTATCAGCACTGGCCCCATCACCCAGGCAGGGGAGCTCTAACTGCCTGCCTCAGTACGGAACCCTCAGATCAGCATTCCATCATTCACCCAACAACATTCCATATGACATCACACACTCACATATGGCAGATCAACACAGACAGTCACTATATAACAAGTATATGCCCTGTTCAAGGGGACTCAAGCATCTTTCAAACCCTTTCGCTCATTGTTCGCGGCCTGCAGAGAGCCGCCCCGTTGCCAGAATGACTGCCGACATTTTAGCAGCATCGCCCTGCTTACATAATGTTTCACTGTGCCACACAGAAGGCGCCTCTGTGCAGCAGTCATGGCCTACATTCTAATAGGCCGGTTCCTTTCGAGGCTTGGCAGCGGTCCAGCCAGGGCTGCACTTTCTTCGTAGCAGGGCGGCTAAGTGCTGCGCGCAGGACCCCGTGTTGGCCTCGACGCCCTCCGCCTCTGAGATTGGTGTAACGTGTATAAATGGAATACAAGCGCGCTTGTTTTCGCCCAACCAATTTGGAAACCCTTCTCGACTTGGAGGCCAATAGTGCGACAGAGAGTTATTTTTCCGTACACATAACCTTTCAATTCGACCATGCTGCGAACAAAATGTGTTCACAAGCCCACGTTGTTCTGTGTGAGTGAAATCAATAATGCAACGCTGTGTGCCACGAGAGTGCAGAATATTTCAGGACATTGACATGCAACATACACTGGCGAGTCTCGAGGATCCTATCGGCTAGAGCTGTGGGTTGTTGATGTGTTTTACTTGTCACATTATTGCCTGTGAAGCCACGTGACCTAGCTACTAAGTCTTGTTTTTCCAATGTCTTTATTTTTGAGTTCCCTTAGTTGCCAAAATTGGAAGCACGCAATAACACTACTATACAGTGCGATACAAATATGTGGAATAAATGGTGTGTTGTTTATGCATTCGCCACAGAAATTTCTGTGAGATGCTGTTAGGGAACCTTAATTTTTTTAGGTATGGCCGGTGAGAGGTTTAGCTCACTGGAAGACTCCATGCATCCTTAGGAAGAGTAAGTGGCCTGATTGTTGATCAGTGATCTTCATTACACTGAGTCCTAGTCTTCCACGTCATAGTCCTTGCTTATGTGAGGCCTCAGATCGCCAAGACAGACTCCCCCCACTATCCTTTTCAAACTTAGAAGAAACTCCAGGTACTGCCTTAGTCCTTTCTCTGTTTGTACTTTTCTCCCTTTGGTCACTATCATGTGACGTATGAAAGCCTCTACCACCCACACCACATCCTGTTTTAGTGTAAGCTGACAGGGACAGGGTGAGGGGAAACAAGGACTATGACGAAGAAGATTAGGACTCGGCTTAATGAAGATTACCGGTAAGTAATCAGACCTTTCCCCCACGTCCTACTTCCTCGTCGCAGTCCTTACTTAGGTGAACATCTACCAGCCAGTTTCTGAGTAAGAAGGCGGTTTGACCCACAAATTTCAGCTGTCGCTTATATGCTGATCAGTGCAGCCAGAACTATATTGATTCCAAACCAAGCAAAACCTAATGGATAGCCTCACCCTGAATTCCTCCACTTACAGGTGACATTCTCAGAAGGAGGACACTGGGGAAGGGGGTCGTGGGGGGGAGAGGGGGGGCAGTGGGGCCATTCAGAGTATGCTGCTGATGATTTGAACCCATGGCCAGCGAGAGATCATCAGCACCTGGGACGTGCAGGCTACCTACCAGGAGAGTAGAGTACTGGATTTCCCTGAGGGTAACCCCAATTGGAAAACGGGTAGGTCTATCCTCCTAACAGAGGGAGGGAAAGGAACCGCCCAAGAGAAGGAAGCTCAACAGAGACGATGTGCAAAGCCCATTACCCCTGCGCAGGCAACCTACAACTCAAGTATCCACTGGAGTCTTCGATAGGAAAATGATGGGTCCCTCCATGCCCCTGAGGAAGGCAAGGGTCATTGAGAAACTCACCCACAGTAGGTTGGAATCCGGCTAAAACCATAGCATACACTGGCTTAACCTTTCTATAAGTAACCCCACGGGAATTCTCCTCAAAGTCCCATGGAGGCCTGTCACACATCCAGGGTCTAGACTCAGCGCTCAAGCCGCATTGCCATTCATTGTGCCTTACGTTGTGTCTTTGTGCCCATGCCTCCAAACTGCACATAGCCCGCATTGTCATTCATTGTGCTTTACGTTGTGTCTTTATGCCCATGCCTCCAAACTGCATTTAGCCCATGGTGTACTGTGTCCAAGTCACCGCGCCTTGCAGTGACTAGTCTTACCTCATGACTGCAATTCTAATTGTAATGAACAGCTCATTTTACCCATGCCTGTTGTGAGTTCAACTAAACCAATCAATGCGCTTTTAGTGACTACTGCCCACCTTGCTTATGCTGCATCAGCCCATCAGTGCTCTTATTGAACATTACTTACTGTGCTCACATTGTGCTTGCATCGATTTCAGCCCACCCGTCCTCTGTTGAACCAAACCTGCCCACATCGGTCTCTGACCTTGCCCACGCAGATTCTAGCCCACTCACCTATGATATGCTTGCAAAACACTGCTCATAGACCGTTATTGTAGACCTGTCTATATTACAACAACCGGTAACTGTCATTAACTCTGATCTCCTTTCCTTAGTGTTCCCAATTGAACTGCCCATTTTACCAATGCACTGTAGTGTCCTAATTAAACCACCGACACTCCAGTTTGCACAGCGCCCATAACCCTCTGCCCTGACTATTACCGCACCAAGGGAATACAACAGGACGACCTGATTCGTCTGACAAAATATAGTGCCTAGCCTACCATCGGTCAGTTTTTACAGTACTACCCACACCTAACAGAATGTACCTACCAGGCATCTTCTCAGCACTACTGAGAGTAATTCTCCACCTTATCCAATCATTCAGTTACTCAAGCTTCATCTTTAGTTCTGCCTCCACAGGCACCGTTCCTCCTACTACCATGTCTTATGCCCACCCACCACTGCCTCAACTCACCCTCAAACCCACCTTGCCCCACCTTTCCACTCCATGTAGTTCATCCACCAGAAACGGTAGACTACGGGCCAGACTACCCAAACTACATGAACCTCGTGCCAGGGATTCCACCCAGTCTGAACTGACTAACCGGACCCCACCTATGCACATAGTTTCTCCCACCAACCGACCCATGAACAGACCCAAGCACAACCCAACTAATACTATGACCAAGCATAACCTACACAATACAGCCACCATACCTACCCATACTAAAACTATCGCCCCTCCCATTAGAGGCACCTTCATTAATGCACAATCTGTAGTAGCCTATGCCACAGATATAGCAGTCCTCATTTTAGAAGAAAAACTAGACTTTCTAGCCATCACAGAGTCCTGGCTGCATGCAGCGTCTGGCCCAGCCCTCACGTTAGCTATCCCTGATGACTATACTATCCTCTGAGCGGACAGAACAGAATCCAGAGGCGGAGGTCTCGCCATAATTGCCAAAACACACCTCAACATTAGACTTGGCACCGCAGACAACCTCACATCTTGTGAATCGCTTACAGCTAAGCTGCCCACAGCCAATTCCTAAACCATCACCATTCATTTACTCTATAGACCTCCTGGGCCCCTAGGCTCGTTCGAGGAAGATCTTACTACCATCCTCACTAACAACCTAAAGAATACTTCACAGAGCCTCATCTAAGGAGATTTTAACCTAGGCCTTAAAGACCCCAAAGACCCCCAGGCTACCCTCATTGACAAAACCCTGTCAGAATTAGGCTTTACCCAAAGAGTGTCTACCCCTATCCACAACAAAGGGAGAACCCTTGACTGGGTCGCAGACTACAACTGTGTGGCTTCCATCACCGCCATTTCCTCTCAACCGTGGTCTGACCATCATCTCCTTACCTTCGCCCTCGAGACCACTACCCCCATCTCCAATAACCCACTAGCCCCTTGGCCAAAGTCCAGAGGGGTTTCCCCAATGATATATCCTGAAACAGGATAATGCAAAGTGGAAAATATTTCCCCTGGTTATAGACGTGGAAGAAGGAAAACCCATAGCAAGCTCAGGCAAGTTCAAGAGGCGGAGAACAGATACTAGTGAGAGATGGGTCCTCCTACTTCTGGAGAAATGACACCCTGCCCAGCCCCACCTACCTCCATACCCCTGCAGGAATTCTTTACTCTGATCCAGAAATGCAACCGCTAGCTGTGTGAGTGACCGTCCCCACCAGGACAGTTTAGAGAAGTGAACCGAGGGTGACGAGGAGTAATCCCAATGTCAATTTCTAATCGGTTGGGTGTTACGACTGGTCTCCGGCGCAGTTTGTTATGGAACCGTTGGCGGCTTCAGCCGAGGTTGAAGCTTTGTGCTTCCAACATGGCGCCTGTGTTCGGAGAGTACGGTCTAGTTGTTAGGACGAGAGACGGGAGAGAAACTCCGCCTCCACTCCCGGAAACAGTACAAGGATCCATGACTCCTGAACAACAATGCGTTGCTACTGTTGTCAGAGGCTTCGCTCTGTGAGTTGCCGTCGGTAGCATTACGTTACTATTGCTGACTTACTTTCCAACTTCTAACCCTTATTTTCTTTCTTTACACACTCGTGCAGGGAAGCTCCGCCTCTCCTACCATCCACACTCGCGTTGCCGACTTCCTTCAGCCATCGAACGTGGCATTTCTCCTTGTCCACTCTTGTAAGCTACTTTGTTTCATATCGGGTTACAAGTCTTATAGGTCAGGCCCCTCCTCTACTATTGTTGATCTCCTTTCTTTGTCTATCCGAAGAATACCATCTCTCCAGGATTCGATCCCGTTCCATCTCTGAGTCCCAACGCAGACCCCCACTGGAACCCATCTCCGAGGCTCACACGCATACAAACAGTGGTAGGAATACTCTCCACATACCTCCTCCTTCCGACCTTATCATACTTTCCCTCAATAATAAACATCGTTTCTGTCTATTTCTTAAAGATTGTAAACCCTCTACAACAACCCAGTTCCTCCCAATAGCTCCCGGTGGTTTACAACCAGGTACTGCTACCCCCATCCAAAAACCATAGGAAATCCACTATAAATACCTCAGTTAACCTTTTATTTTCTGTTCCCAGTTCATCCTGAGTCCGTTACTTCGTAAGAACCCACTTACCTGCCTGCAAGAAGCGTCATCCCGCAAGACCAGAGAGAGACTGATCCAGCTCCTCATTCAGCGCTCCCTACCTGCTACCGGGTTTTCTTCCCCAAGAGGGTTTCCCGGGAGCTTCCTTTCGACGCAATCCTATTCTAGACTCCTATCCGGCATTTTGTAACAGTGTCTGCAGCATTTTCAGTAGACAAGAGGTGGTAGTCGCCTCTCAGGAAAGGCTCCTTGATTTACAACAAGGGTACCAAGATATCCTGACCTATATTACTACTTTCAAAAGGATGGACGCCGACACTTCCTGGGCGGACGATGCATTGATAACCCTCTTTAGAAGGGGATTATCGGAAGATCTAAAAGATGAGGTGACTCGAGTCCCACGACCTTCCAATCTGACTGAATACATTGCCCTAGTTATGCAGTTAGATTATAGGCTCCAGGAAAGAAACAGAGAGAAACGAAAGGGAAAGAACCCTAGATGCCATATGGAAGTCCTCTCTTCTCCCCACAAACCGAATACTAGTGAGGAACCCATGCAATTAGGAAACGCTAGGGGTCCTCTTTCCCCGGAAGAACGAGCCTGGAGAAAATCACAAGGATTATGTATGTACTGTGGGTCAAGCAGCCATACTGTTAAAGAAGGTAGTTGCACCCCCGGGAAAACCGGGAAACGCCAATGCCCGAGCGTAAAGGGGACAACGGCATCGGGTTCCTCAGCAGCTATTAGTCCCCTTCCAAATTTCACTATCAGCCCCTCTACCCTTGCAGCAGGAAATACCATGATTACTCTGGGTATTTCGTTGGCTTGGGATAATGTTTGTCTTATCAATGTTCCCGCATTAATAGACAGCGGAGCCGCAGGCAATTTTATTGATGATGTTTGGGCAAAGAATCATGGCATTCCACGTACTACCAAGACCATAGCCATCCCAGTGGAAAGCGTGGACGGCAGCCCTCTTATATCTGGGCCCATTAAAGATCACGCAAGAGCCCTAAAGATGACGGTGGCCTCCCATTATGAGAACATTGAGTTAGACATCATTAAGACCGCCCATTACCCGGTACTTTTAGGGATCCTGTGGTTAAGGGTCCACAACCCCTATATTAACTGGACAGCGGGTACTCTTTTTCTAGGTTCAGAACAGTGTGTTCACGGGCACCTCGCATCTAACCCCACTCCACCGAATCCTGAGCAGGAATTGGGGATTGCCAATACCATTGTTAACGAAATCCCCTCCTTACTTGCAGAATACCAATCCTTCTGTTCTATCTTTTCTCAGTCTGAGTTTTCAGAACTCCTCCCACACCGGAGGGACGATTGTGCAATAGACCTCATCCCAGATCGTCCACTTCCTTTTGGAAGAATGTACATCCTATCAGCCAAAGAAAAGGATGTTCTAAAAGAATATTTACACACACATATCAAGAACGGTCTGATCTCTGAATCCACTTCCCCTGCAGCTGCCTCATTATTTTTTATACCTAAAAAGGACACCTTCGAGCTCCGTCCTTGCATAGACTTCCGGGGTTTAAACAAGATTACCATCCCTGACAAATACCCTATGCCTCTCATCCCAGATATACTAGAAGCGGTACAAGGAGCCAAAGTTTACACCAAGCTTGACCTAAGAGGAGCCTACCACTTGATCCGTATTAAGTCTGGGGATGAGTGGAAAACGGCTTTTCGCACACCATTCGGTCACTACCAATATAGAGTCATGCCATTTGGACTTATGAATGCCCCAGCTGTCTTTCAAAGATTTATGGACCACATTTTTGCAGATATCAACTTACATTATGTTATTATTTATCTGGATGACATATTGATTTATTCCTCCACCTGGGAAGAACATATTTTACATGTAAAGGAAGTTCTAAATCGTCTACAACAAAACCATCTATTCTGTAAATTGGAAAAGTGTGAATTCCACAAGACCACCATCTCGTACTTAGGCTACATTCTTTCCCAACAAGGCATTGCTATGGATCCTGTTAAGATATCAGCAATCACGGAATGGTCCTCTCCCCGGTCTGTCAAAGACATACAAAGATTTTTAGGTTTCGCCAACTTTTACCGACGATTCATTCCACATTTCTCCTCGCTGACCAAACCCTTAACACATCTACTAAAAAAAGAGATTCCATTTCTCTGGGCCTCTGAGACACAGAGATTGTTTGAACAACTCAAGATCCTCTTTACCCAGGCTCCTATCCTAATGGTGCCGGATCAACGGCGTCGATTCATTGTAGAGTCCGACGCATACAGCATGCCTTAGGGGCCATCCTACTTCAACCAGACGAACAAATTGTAGAAATACCAGTGGCTTATTTATCCAAGACTCTTTCACCAGCTGAGATCAACTCCACAGTGCTGGAGAAAGAACTCCTAGCCATTAAATGGGCATTTGAGGAATGGCGCCACCTTCTCCTAGGAGCCCAACATCCTATAGAGGTCAGAACAGACCATCACAACCTCCGAACTTTACAATACACACAAATCTGCAATAGCAGGCAGGCTCAGTGGGCCCATTTCCTTTCCCCGTATAGAATAAAATTCACCTTTATTCCAGGAAATACCAATCTGAAGGCAGAGGCATTATCAAGAAAGACTCCTCTGGAAAAGGTCCCTTTTAAATCCGAACCTATGTTCCCAAGGGCGATATTTGTGCCTGTAGTGCATCACTTCCTACAAAAACTGGAGGACAAGTCCGAGACCTTGAGATCCTCGACCCTACCCTATTATCAACACAGGGATTGACAAGAAGCCAAGGTCTCCAATTCAAAGGTGAAAAGGTTTACGTTCCTGATACTGATCTCCAAAAAGAAGTGTTAAGGCTTTGCCATGATTCACATGCAGCAGGACATCGAGGGTTTGCTAATACCCTGGAACTTATCCAGAGACATTTCTGGTGGCCTACTATATGGACTGATGTACAGGAGTATATTGCTTCCTGCACCATATGCCTGCAGACCAAGTCACCTCGAAATTCCCCTGTGGGAGAACTGGTGGCTCCCCAACTACCAGTCAAACCCTGGTAGATAATCTCTACAGATTTTATTGTTGACTTACCCCATTCCAAAGGGTGTACCACCATCATGGTCACCATAGATAGTTTAACTAAAATGGCTCATTTTATCCCCTTGCCTACTATTCCCTCAGCAGCACTCATGGCACGGATCTTTTTGAAACGCATCTTCTCCCTTCACGGCCTTCCGGAAACTATAATTTCCGATAGAGGGCTGCAGTATACCTCAAGGTATTGGAAGCAAATGTGTCAGGTTCTGGGAATCTCTAGAGCATTAAGTTCAGGCTTTCACCCGCAAACCAACGGGCAAACGGAGCGGCTGAACCAGACCCTAGAAGGGTACCTCCGATGTTATATCTCTTCCGCCCAGGACAATTGGAAAGATCTACTAACCTTGGCAGAATTCGCATATAACAATGCCGCTCATTCTACCATCAGAGCCAGTCCTTTCTTTTGCACTTATGGATTTCATCCTACTGTTTTCCCTCTAATGGCTTCTCCTCTTACCAAATTCCCGGATATAGAGGGCTTGATCGATACCATTCAACAAGGCCACATCAAAGCAGGTTTGGCCCTACAAGAAGCCCAGACCAGAAGCAAGAAACAGGTCAATAAACATCGTACTCCGGCCCCGCAATTCAACATCGGGGACCAAGTCTGGTTGGCCAGCAAATTTCTTCCCAGGCGACTCGTTCCTTCAAAGTTGTCACCCAAATATTTCGGCCCATTTCACATCATGGCCAGATTCGGGCTGTGGCTTACAAACTTAAACTCCCTAGGTCTTGGAGTCGCATCCATCCCACCTTTCACGTCTCTCAGCTAAAACCAGATGTACGTAATCAGTTCCATCTGACTTCAAGTGGTTCGCCCCCTCCTGTGATAATGGACTCAGGTCCGGAATATGAGATCTCTGGGATCTGTGACTCCCGTTACCATAGAGGGGTTCTTCAATACCTGGTGGACTGGAAGGGTTATTCCCCTTACGACCGTTCCTGGGAACCTGCATCCGTGGTTCATGCACCGCGTCTGGTTCGTGCCTTTCATCGTTTCCAACCGGGGAAACCGGGGTTTTCCTCCCTTAGGATGGGGCATACTGTTACAACTGGTCTTCGGCACAGTTTGTTTTGGAACCGTTGGCGGCTTCAGCCGAGGTTGAAGCTTTGTGCTTCCAACATGGCGCCTGTGTTCGGAGAGTACAGTCTAGTTGTTAGGACGAGAGATGGGAGAGAAACTCTGCCTCCCCTCCCAGAAACAGTACAAGGATCCATGACTCCTGAACAACAATGCGTTGCTACTGTTGTCAGAGGCTTCCTTCTAACCCTTATTTTCTTTCTTTACACACTCGTGCAGGGAAGCTCCGCCTCTCCTACCATCCACACTCGCGTTGCCGACTTCCTTCGGCCATCGAACATGGCATTTCTCCTTGTCCACTCTTGCAAGCTACTTTGTTTCATATCGGATTACAAGTCTTATAGGTCGGGCCCCTCCTCTACTATTGTTGATCTCCTTTCGTTGTCTATCCGAAGAATACCATCTCTCCAGGATTCGATCCCATTCCATCTCTGAGTACCAATGCAGACCCCCACTGGAACCCATCTCCGAGGCTCACACACATACAAACAGTGGTAGGAATACTCTCCACATACCTCCTCCTTCCAACCTTATTCATACTTTCCCTCAATAATAAACATTGTTTCTGTCTATTTCTTAAAGATTGGAAACCCTCTACAACAACCCAGTTCCTCCCAATAGCTCCCGGTGGTTTAGAACCAGGTACTGCTACCCCCATCCAAAACTCATAGGAAATCCACTATAAATACCTCAGTTAACCTTTTATTTTCTGTTCCCAGTTCATCCTGAGTCTGTTACTTCGTAAGAACCCACTTACTTGCCTGCAAGAAGCGTCATCCCACAAGACCATAGAGAGACTGATCCAGCTCCTCATTCAGCGCCCCCATCCCTGCTACTGGGTTTTCTTCCCCAAGAGGGTTTCCCGGGAGCTTCCTTTCGACGCCTGAGTTTGAAGGTGTCGGAAGCTGGTTTCAGGTATACTTTTCTATTCTCCGTCTCATATCGAAGACAAGGTAGGCATTGTTTTCTTGTTTATGTCAGCGAGTTTGCATGTGGGGTCTCTCCAGAAGAGGAAACCAGTTATAGTTAACATTGGGAGAATGATTGCAGAATGGGACCATCACAATCAAAAAGAAATCCTTTGGGCAGAAGTCTGCCCTGAATTAGCCCACTTCCATTATAAGGGCAGTACAGCTGGTAGGGGGAGGATATATTCCCCTGTGGGAGATGTAAGGGATCCAGTGATAATGACGAGTAGGACTCTGCAAAAGGAGGCCATGACATTCATGAGCCCTGGGACAGTTGAGAAACTGCTGAAAATGTTGGGGTAGGGGGGGGCATGATATCTAAATGAAAAGGGCCCCAGCCAAATGAGTGGGACAAAATGGTATGCCACAAAGGTTGGGGGGGGCAAACACCCTTGTCCCTCCTAAAACTACACCCAGACCCCGAGAACCATTCAAGGAAATGCAAACCTCCACCAGTGTGCACTCAGTTGCCTGTAAGCGGGATTCTCCATTTCCCATACGACTGGGACTTTTTGGATGCCTGTCCAAGGGTGGCAACTAGGGGATTGAACCTAGAGACTCTCCTTCAACCTGTAGCTTTACATCTGCTGGCCACCTACTGTGCTTCCAGCAGACTTAATGTGGAGTCAATATCTACCTGGTTTTCCTTTTTCACTGAGCAGTCCTGCAGTCGGTACAACGACACACACCTGATATACCATTATTGTGGTAATAGGCCAATGACATCCTCGACGGTATAGAAGCCAGGACATATTCTTGGTATATTGTCTGCCATGTTTAATAAATCAGGAGGCCACTTGACTGGTCTAATAGCGGACCACTATTATTGCCCTTATCGGAGGCAGATGGGTGGACTGTTCTGCTCATGCGGGCTTATGAAGTCCTTCACTTGACCAGCCGTGGGAAATCTGATCTCTGTGAGTAGAGACGATGCAACTCCCACGGCTTTAACTCCTGAAAATAAGAAGTCTAGTGAGTTAAGACAACTGGGACGGGTTCCATGATGAAAGCACCTCATCCTGTGTGGACCTACTTTAGGACAGTTAGACTTTCAGGGATCCCAACTATAAGGTTATTCCCTGGAAGAGATGTACTCAGCTCTTCGGTAAATACCCGGAGGTGAATGGGATACAACCATGCTATCTGTCACTGCAGGACTTCCTGTCCTTAAGTCTAGTGGAAATTGCTGATCCAGAGACTAGGCCCTAGAGTTTTAAACAACGGTAAATGACGAGATGTGTGCCTGTGGCTAGGACCACGGGGAGTCTTGACATTACTTGTACAATTTAGCCTGAGATACATAGTTTAAAAAAGGTAAATTCCTAAATGTATAAAAGAACATAGAGAAAAGTGCTTTACCAATGGCTAAAGCACACCCACCTTCAGGAACTACTTGTGACGTGGATATACAAGCACTCATAATTGTGATAAGGTGAATGTGACCAAACACACTTAGAGTGGCAAAATCAAAGTATTGTATTGTATTGTATTGTATTGCATTGTTTATTTATATAGCGCCTATACACAGGAAAGTGTTTCAAAGCGCTCAAGGAGGGTGGGAACAAGGGGGGAAAAACAACAGTCTCTCAGAGCCCTTGACATCCTGAGACGATACACAGGCAGAGTAAGTGCATAAGATACATTTAACAGTTTCAGATACAGTAAATAGGCCCAACGGCGATTCTGCAATTTTTTTCACGTCCTTCAGAAAGCGCTGGTCCCTTTGGCATTGCTGGTCTCCGACGCACGTGTCATCAATTTTTCCTTCCAAGATGGCGGAACACTTTGACTGCAGGAGTCCAGTCTGTCGGGCCTCAGAGGGCAGAGTGACTCCACCCCCTTTGCAACACTCAGCATATCAGACATCCTCAACAATGCGCGGACGCGTTTGTACTCTTTCTCATCAACGCTACGTAAGTCCGATACCTAGGCTTTGCTGCTTTTTCTTATGTGTCCTTGCAAAACCTTTTCTTCAATCTGTACCCCCTGTTTCCCTTTCTAGACCTATTCAGCTATTAATCAAGTTTCCTGCGGCTCCTTTCGACTGGCTTCAGAGTTAATCCTAATTTGGTTACAGACACAGACTCTCCCGATCACTGCTTTCTGACCACCCTCTCCTTCAAGAAACAGAGCCATTGGTGCATAGACAGGGCTAGTCTCACGGGTCCCCGATAATTCTCTAGACAAACTAACCTGTATCCTTTATTTACCTTAGCTATCCACAAGCCCTTGTGGCCTTAGGCGTTCATCAGTCTCCTTTCACAGCTCCCATATTTATTTCTCGAGCTAACAGGAAGCTTCACGCTCCTATCCAGGTACAATTGTTATTCTTTGCCTTTGCCATCACCTTATCTTTCCTTCTTCCTCTGTCTAATAAACCTTTGTTACAGTAGTGGCAGTGCACACGAGACGACATTCCTAAAGACAGACGCCGTGGGTTTCCTCGGTCCTCTGTGAGGGTAAATACAGGATTTCCTCTGTCTTCTTTATCACGATAACCTTTTCCATTTCTATAACCCTTTCCTTTCTCCTTACCTCTCTGTTAGACACCACCTTTCGGAACCTCTTCAGGATCAAGCTCCATTTCAAATCCTACCTGAAGTAGACGACCATCCGGAGAACACAGGGTTTTATTCCCCAGAGGGTTTCCCTGGATTTCCTCTCTCCTTTTGGCTTTTTCTGCCCTAAGAAGGTTGAGGGAACCCAGGGGGCTTACTATAGTCACCAGCCTCCGCTCCTCCAGCATCCCCGGTCGCGTCGGAGAAACCATATCTATTGGTGAGTCATTTTGCTGATGGTAAAATACTTGTCTCTTCAAGTCTAAATAATTACAGTATATTACAGTTAGCAACGCCTATTGTTATCATCGACCGTGGTTTTACCAATTACTTGTGGCTGTCCAGTCGTTGACAGCCGAATTCCAGTCCTTAAAACAGGAAAATGCTCTTTTACGGCACCATATGGAACGAGCCCCCAGTTGCTCTGAACTCCCCCCTGGACCCATACCGGGGGGTCTGTATGATGGGAATCCCCATAGCCTAAAGGCATTCATAGAAGCCTGTACAGTGCAGTTCTCTTTCAAGACAGCCTTCTTTCATAGCAATCGAGACAAGGTAGGGCACATGATATCCCATTTAACTGGCCCTGTCTTGGCTTGGGCCACACCCTTGGTGACTACTAACAATCCTTTGTTAGATTCTTACCCTACCTTTCTGAACAGTCTTAAGACCATGTTTGGCAGACACGAGATAACAGTATCTGCCCAAGAGCAACGCCTAGACTTCCGACAGGGGTCTCAAGACCTATTATCTTATATTACCAAGTTTAAACAACTGGCTGCTGGAACTTCTCGGGCGGATGATGCTCTGATCACCCTATTCCGACGGGGGCTAAATGAGAAGTTAAAAGATGAGGTTTCCAGAGTGCCTCGACCTCCCAACTTCGCAGAACTCATATCCATGGTAATGCAAATGGATTATCGTTTGCACGAAAGGCATAGAGAACGACGCCGACCCAGGAGTGGCAAATATTCTTCAGAATACCCTTCTATGGCGACCAAAGCCCAGACCGATGAGCCCATGCATATAGGAACTGGCGCAAGGGTCGTTGACTCCAGAATAGCGTACTAGACGTCGTCTCCAGGGCTTATGCATGTATGGTGGTTCGAAATAACATGCTGTCCAGAATTGTCCCATAGCTCCCACTAGAAGACCGGGAAACCCTCGTACCCTACCATCAGGGGAGCCACGGTCCGGGAATCAATGAGCGGTTCCCCTCCTTCACATTTGACGTCTCAAGCAACAGAAATACCTGAATCTCCCATGGTCGTTCTTCGTGTTACTCTCATGATGGAGACTTTGCAGCTGGTGGTAGTGCCCACTCTGGTTGACAGCGGAGCCGCCGGTAACTTCATCGATCACCTTTGGGCAAAAAGACACGGTATACCTTGTTCTCTAAAGCCAATATCTATCCCAGTTGAGTCAGTGGATGGTAGCCCTTTGTTTTCTGGCCCAATCCGAGAACAAACAAAGCCACTACGTATGAACATCGCTTCACATAGCGAAACCATCAGATTGGATGTTATCCGAACCACACACTATACGGTGATACTGGGTCTCCCCTGGCTAAGAATTCACAACCCTTACATCAACTGGACAGCAGGAACTTTCTTTATGGGTTCAGAATATTGTCTTGTTAACTGTCTCTCAGGCGGTGCCTTGGGATTCCATCCTGCCTCCACTATCAAGGAACATGGGCCAAAGACTGCCATGCTCAACCTTATACAGGAGATCCCAGATGCTTATTCTTTTCATAAGGTTTTTTCGAATGCAGAGTATGCAGAGCTACCACCTCACCGGAGGAATGACTGCGCTATAGAGCTAAAGCCTGATTCCCCTTTTCCCTTTGGTCGTATATATGTCCTGTCCTTGCGCGAAAAAGAAGTTCTTAAGGGGTACCTGTTAGGAAAGGAAGAAGGCATTGACTATGGCAAGGGGAAAAGTGCACAGAATTGCACAGTGAACAACTTTGGATCTAACAACGTGCATATAATACCCAAGACTTGTGTATATATAAAAACCCAGGAGTGCAAATAAAGTAATTACCAATATATGAAAAGGAATGTGGGGTAAGCACTTAGGACCTCCTTATGACTGAAAGGAAAGTCAGCAAACTCTTTACCCACTATGCTCTTACAGATACTGACAGCGCTAAACCCACGTAGCGGGCAAGCAAGGACAGATTCTGTGAACTGACACTCTGTAAAATACTGAATAAGGAACTTTCAAACAGTACTCACGAGGACCGGAAAGACCACTAGAATGTCAGTAGTTTCACGAACCCTGTAGATCAAACAGGGACCCAGAAGGCTGTAAAAGCAAAGGGTTAAAGATAACAAAATACATAAAACCCTAGTCAAGGGCAAGTATGAATTGTGATAATAAATTGTGAGGAAAACAAAAAGGGGATACACACTGGAACTAGTTACAACAACACCCACACCTAATAATCAATGGAAAATAAATGCAGAAGTGCAATGGAAAACATGGAATGGAATCTCAAAGTAGGATCAGGAGCAGGGAAAATGATATCACAAAAGGAAACCTTTCCCACCCATCCAAGGAGAAAAGGCAGTAAACTAATACTACAAAAGTAAGGTTAATGCATCAAGCTTTTCAGTAACCAGGACAGCCTAAAGAGACAGAACGCACCGGCAAACTGGGGTGCATCAAAGAGTAAAGCACAGAGAAATGCTGTCTGCAGACAGAGGAAGATAGAAAGGGAAATTCAGAAAGCATAAATCAATTAAGCACATTAATCCGAAATCCAGGACAGAGGAACAAGATACAGGAACTAAGGACTGGGCACAACAGCTAGGAACTGGAACTAGGTACTTGGCACAATAACTACGAACAAGGAACAGGAACTAGGTACTAGGCACAGAAACTAGGAACAAGGAACTGGAACTAGGTACAAGGCACAGAAACTAGGAACAAGGAACTGGAACTAGGTACAAGGCACAGAAACTAGGAACAAGGAACAGAGACTAGTCACAACAGGAACACTGCTACGATGACCAGCGCCGGACTGAAGCAAACTGAGGCTTTTAAAGCTGCTTAACGAGCACACCCCTCAGGCGTGCCGCCTGCTGCACCTGCAGCCACAGGTGTTGCCTATCCTCCACCCAGCCTTGTCCTGCAAGGGAGGAGATGAAGCAATGAGCCAGGCATTCTGGGAAGCAGGAGGTGAAGCAGTGAGCCAAGGCATTCTGGGAAGCATAGTCATTTGATTTAAGTAGCATGCTGGCTGCCAAAAACCTGGAATGGATCCGGAAGGGAAGAAACTTGGAAAATAAGGTTTTAACGCTCCCAATTCATCAGAACACTGTAGCATAAGGTTCGAAGGAAATGTCCAGTAGGGAATAAACCCCAAAACATGCCCCCAAGTGGCGGGGACGGGAACGAAGGGAGCGAGAACGGTTCGAAGGGAGCGAGCCGTGACACTACCTCCAAAAAACCTTCATAACAGGCTAATAGCGGAATCCACATCCCCTGTAGGGGCTTCGTTATTTTTTATCTCAAAAAAGGATACCACGGAGCTCAGGCCATGTATAGACTTCTGCGGCCTGAGTAAGATCACGATTCCAGACCACTACCCAATGCCCTTGATTCCTAATATACTCGAGACTGTCAAAGGGGCTACTGTTTTCACGAAACTGGATCTCTGCGGAGCGTACCATCTGATCCGTATCCGAGCAGGGGACGAATGGAAGACGGCCTTCCGAACACCTTTCGGGCATTACGAGTACCGCGTAATGCCTTTCGGGCTATCTAATGCCCCCGCCGTCTTCCAGAGTTTCATGGATCACATTTTCTCGGATATCTTACTACACTCAGTCATCGTCTACCTATACGACATCTTAGTCTTCTCTTCATCCATAACCGATCACACTCGACATGTCAAGGAAGTACTCCAAAGACTTTCAGAGAACCAACTATACTGAAAACTGGACAAGTGTGAATTTCTCAAATAGAAAGTGGCCTATCTGGGTTATATATTATTGGTCCAAGGTATATCCATGGATCCCCGAAAAGTCTCTACCATCACAGAATGGACACCTCCTGGCTGCGTTAAGGAACTACAGAGGTTCCTAGACTTTGCCAATTTTTATCGCCGTTTCATCCCCAACTATTCGGAGTAGATACTGCCAATGACTGCACTCCTCAAGAAAGGAGTAGTAGTCCATTGGTCGTCGGAAGCTCAGCTTGCGTTCGATTCTATCAAGAGCCATTTTGTAACAGGCCCGATTTTACACACGCCCGATCAGACAAAGAAGTTCATTGTGGAGTCGGATGCGTCTCACCATGCCTTGGGGGCGGTCCGGAGTCGGATGCGTCTCACCATGCCTTAGGGGCGGTCCTCTTCCAAGAAAACGATCAAGGTCTGGAATGTCCAGTGGCTTATATGTCAAGAACACTCTCGCCTTCCAAATTAAATTACACCGTTCTCGAGAAGGAACTGCTCGCTATTAAACAAGCATTTTAGGAATGGCGAAATCTTCGGCGGGGAGCTTCTCATGCTATCGAAGTTCGGACAGGCCACACTAACCTCCGTGCATTACAGTACTCAAAGACCAGAAACAGGAGACAAGCCCGTTGGGCACATTTCTTCTCCCCTTGCGAGATCGTATTCACTTTCATTCCCGGCAGAGTCAACCTCAAGGCAGACGCTTTGTCTAGAAAAGAAACCACCTTCTCTTCTCCCTTTCGCTCAGAACCTTTTTTTTCCCCAAGGCTCAATTCCTACATGCTGTAACAACTTTCCGGCAATGAGTATCGGGGGCCACTTCCCGTCTCCTAAGGACTGATCCTGGGGCCATGAATGCCATGGGGCTTGTTCTCTCCCAAGGGTGCGCCTACCATGGCCGGTACTTGTTGTTCCCTCAGAGGATCTCAGAAGATCGGTGCTACAGTTCTGCAATGAATAACAGATGGCGGGACACCGGGGAATAGCCAACACCATAGAACTGGTTCAACATCATTTTTGGTGGCCTAGGATCGTCCAGGACATCCAAGACTACGTCTCAGCCTGCTCAGTTTGTTTACAAACCAAATCTCCTCGATGTGCCCCTCTGGGACTTCTTTCCACAATGCCTGTCCTGGTCTGCCCTTGGAAGATGATATCGACCGATTTCGTGGTGGATCTACCGGTTTCTGAAGCTTGTACGGCGGTTATGGTCACGGTGGACTATTTCACTAAAATGGCTAATTTTATTCCTCTTCCTCAGGTGCCCACTGCCACACAGATGGCTAGGATCTTTATCCGTCGGATTTTCACACTTCACGGTCTCCCGAAGACTATCGTCTCGGATCGTGGTCCGCAGTATACTTCACGGTATTGGTGGCAGATATGTAAGAGTCTCAACATCACCAGGCCCTTAAACTCGGCTTTCCATCCGCATCCGGAACGCCGGAACGCTTTGACTGCAGCAATCCGCAAACCAACAGCCAGACTGAGCGCCTTAATCAATCTTTAGAAGGGTATCTCCGTTGTTATATTTCTGCTTCCCAGGACAATTGGTGTGAACTCTTACCATTGGCGTAATTTGCCTACAATAACTCTCGTCATGCTGCCCTAAACGCCAGTCCCTTCTTTTGCTCCTATGGGTTCTACCCTACCTGTTTCCCCGTGGGTCTTACCTCTCCTTCGTTGTTTCCAGATAGCTTACTCTTGGAAGTCCGGAAAGGCCATCGGTCTGCTCGAGCCTCCCTGTTGTCCACCCAAGAACGTGTCAAATGTTTCGCTGATAGGCTTCGTACACCGGCTCTGCAGTTGGTTCCTGGAGACCGGGTGTGGTTGGCGTCCCGTTTTCTCCCTCAGCATTTGGTGCCTTCCAAGCTTTCTCCCAGGTCTTTTGGTCCTTTCTTTATTTTGCAATGCATAGGGTCCGCTGGCTTTCGTCTCGAGTTCCCTCCTTCCTGGTCTCGGATTCAACCTGTTTTTCATGTCTCCCAACTCAAGAAGGATGTGATGGACCATTTCGACCAACACCGGGGCGCTCGTCCCCCTCTGGTCTCCACACCCTCGGGGCCTGAGTATGGGGTGGCTGGGATATGCGACTCCTGGTATTATCGGGGTCGTCTTCAGTACCTGGTTGATTGGAAGGAGTATTCCCAGGCGGAACATTCTTAGGAACCCGCATCGGCTGTGCATGCTCTGCAGTTGCTGCACCATTTCTATCAGTGCCATCCCGGGAAGCCCGGTGCGCCGGCCCTTTGGAGGGGGCATACTGCCAAGTCCCTCAGAAAGCGCTGGTCTCTTTGGCATCGCTGGTCTCGGATGCACGTGTCATCCATTTTTCCTTCCAAGATGGCGGAACGCTTTGACTGCAGCAGTCCAGTCTGTCGGGCCTCAGAGGGCAGAGTGACTCCACCCCCTTTGCAACACACAGCATATCAGATATCCTCAACAAACCGCGGATGCGTTGCTACTCTTTCTCATCAACACTACGTAAGTCTGATATCTAGGCTTTGCTGCTTCTTCTTATGTGTCCTTGCAAAACCTTTTCTTCAATCTGTACCCTCTGTTTCCCTTTCTAGCCCTATTAAGCTGTTAATCAAGTTTCCCGTGGCTCCTTTCGACTTGCTTCGGAGTTAATCCTAATTCGGTTACAGACACAGACACTCTCCCGATCACTGCTTTCTGACCACCCTCCCCTTCAGGAAACAGAGCCATTGGTGCATAGACAGTGCTAGTCTCACCGGTCCCCAATCATTCTCTACCACAAACTAACCCATATCCTTTATTTAACTTAGCTATCCACAAGCCCTTGTGTCCTTAGGCGATCATCAGTCTCCTTTCACAGCTCCCATATTTATTTCTCGAGCGAACAGGAAGCTTCAAGCTACTACCCAGGTACAATTGTTATTCTTCGCCTTTGCCGTCACCTTATCTTTCCTTCTTCCTCTGTCTAATCAATCTTTGTTACAATAGTGGCAGTGCACACTAGGCGACATTCCTAAAGACAGATGCTGTGGGTTTCCTCGGTCCTCTGTGAGGGTAAATACAGGATTTCCTCTGTCTTCTTTATCACGATAACCTTTTCCATTTATATAACTCTTTCCTTTCTCCTTACCTCTCTGTTCGACACCACCTTTCGGAACCTCTTCAGGATCAAGCTCCATTTCAAATCCTATCTGAAGTAGACGACCATCTGGAGAAAACAGGGTTTTATTCCCCAGAGGGTTTCCCTGGATTTCCTCTCTCCTTTTTGCTTTTTCTGCCCTAAGAAGGGTGAGGGAACCCTGGGAGGTTACTATAGTCATTAGCGTCCGCTCCTCCAGCATCCCCGGTCGTGTTGGAGAGACCGTATCTATTGGCGAGTCCTTTTGCTGATGGTAAAATACTTGTCTCTTCAAGTCTAAATAATTACAGTATATTACAGTTTTACCAGTGAAAATAAGTGAACACAAGAGAGAACAGACAGACGATCTTCAGGCACGGTGCTTTCGGATCGTGCAAGTGCATAGACAGTAACAGGGAGGGGGAGGTCCAAGTGCACCCAGTCGGTGGATACTGGGATAAGTGCAGAGAGAGTATTTCTTTTAGGCTAACACTGTTTTTTACTGAGCAAGATAATAATAATAATAATAATAATAATAATAATAATAATAATAATAATAATAATAATAATATCAGATGTCACTCTTTGGTCATCTCGGTGTGAGGGCATGAGGTCACAGCGGCAGTGCCAGGGATACCGAGGAGATCGCCATGAGTAGCAGCTAGTACCTCTAGCTATCCCTAAATGACGGCCATGTGATTCCCCCTTAATGCCAGGAATTGTGTAAAATCATTTTTTCAAAATGGGGTGCTCTTTTTACATGGATTTACATATTCATTTTCTGGTACAGTTGCCTGAATGGCTCGACTAGCAGATGTTGCAGGGGGAAACAGCGAGCCCCAGTGGCACTGCGCAAGAAGCCTCAGAGGTATGCATTGCCGCAGCATGCATTTTTGATGAGTGACTTCCACTGCCACAGCCTTACTGCGTTTTCTGTGATCATCTTCTGTCATGAACTTTATTAACTTAGTTATTCACACCATCAATTGTACTCACATTGCCAACTTCAGAAAGAGCAAAAGAGCAAAGGCTTCCTAATCTTATAGTGTGTTACGTGCTTTATTTAGCGCTATCTGAATACCACGATTAAAGACGATAAAAGACAAGGTTGCAAATATTCCAGTGCTATAAACCATTTGACACACTAACTATGAAACAGCCACCTTAAGCTTAATGCACGCAGCACACACAACAACGTACAAACACATACATTTATTTTTGTATTTATAGCAGCGCACAAAACCCGGAGGCATCTAAGTGCTAGTTACTGTAAGTGTGAAATGACATTCTACAAGAGTGCAAGACCAGGCATAAGGTTTACAACGGGCAGGTGGACCTTGAAGCAAATTAACAATTTAGTGGGTCAGAGTAAGGGTAGGTGCTGTTGTGGGTGGCCTCTTTCACACGCACAATAAATGCAACAGAGACTGGCTTGCACGTCTTCACTCTTTATTGCCTCCATACATACTGCCCTCCTCTTCCTTGTCCCCTCCCCTTCCCATTTCCTCCCTCTGTCCCTTCCTGTGCCTCCAAGCTCCCTTCTCCTTAAAGAAGCCGTGTTCTGGTCGTCCGCAACATCCACCCCTTACTTATCATGGGAGTGTGTGGCCTACATCTGTTCAATTAGACGGGGGCTTGCTGTTGATTCTCTGGGGGCAGCTGACTATCTCAGGGACCTCCTCGTTAGGTGCTCTCAGCGGGGGGTCCTCGGCGGTTCCATTGGGATCTTCTTCGACGTGTGTCTCTTTCTCTGTGTCCTCTTGGAACATCTTGCGAAAGAACGTGGCATTCTGGGTTATCTCTCCTTCGCCTCCACAGGGCCGTAACCATTGGTCCTTTGATGTCTGTGACCAAAAGCGGCTCTGGCCGGTACCTGGTGTCCGTTTTATTTCCTGTGTTGCTTTTGTCAGACGAGTACGACCTTGCCCACTGGGAGTTGGTGATCTTCAGCTTTCAACTTGCGATCCGTCCATTCTTTAGAATTCCTTCTTTTCTCTGACTCTCTTTCTCTAATCGCCTCATCTTCCGCAGGGGTGTAGTCTTCCAGCTGCAGAAGCCGAGTTCTGGGTTTGTATTGTATCTTATCATAGGTTCGGTGGATGTGTGTCCGGTCGCCTCATGTGGTGTGTTCCGGTAATTCCTTAACATTTGTGAGATGGCTTGTGGCATTGACGTGTGGTCTGCAGCTTCTTTTTGGTGTGTCCTTTTTATTGTGGCCATGAAGCGCTCCACCATGCCATTGGCCTGCGGTCATAGGGGTGTGATGCTTTGATGGTGGAATCCCAAGTGCGCTGCAAACTTCTTGAAGTCCTGGCCCTGGCCGTTGTCTGTTTTGACTATGTTGAGGACACCCTACTCACTGAATAACTCGTCTACTGCCGTCACTATGTGGTGGAAGGCTGTGGACGGGATGTGCTTGACCATGGGAAACATGGAGTATTCATCTATGGTTACCAGTAGGTGGCCTCTTTCTTCTAGTGGCTCGTAAAAATCCATGGCCACACTTTGCCAGGGTCCATCAGGTAGTGGGACCGTTTGGAGTGGACATGGGGGTTTTAGTGCGTCTTCCACTACTGTGTCCATGGATGGAAACCACACCTGGTTCTGCAGAATTTTCTTTGTATTTGCGATTCCCCTATGTCCTTCATGCGCTATGATGACGAGGACTTTCCTGAGACTCTTGGGGGCCACCAGTCGGTTGCCTCTCAGCAGTGTTCCTTGACCCATTGTTGCCAGTTCACCTTGTATCCTCGCCATTCTCTGTAAGTCTCTCCTGTCCACCTCCCCCTTTTCAAAGCATTCCGTGGCCAGGTGTCGCCACCTGTTGGTGTTTGTGAGCTGGATGGCCGCTTGGATGGTGGGATCAGCATTGCTCCTCTCGGCAAGTAGGTCCTTTGTGATGGCTGGGGGAAGGGCATTGAGAGATAAGTAAGCAATGTATTCCTCGGCCTCCAGTTTCATGTCGTTCTTCGGAGCACCACCGGGGTGCCGTGATAGATAATCCGCTGGGTTGGCCTCTCCCCTGGGTTTGTGAACTATGGTGTAGCTGTATTCTTGTGATCGGATACCCCGCCGCTATATTCGTGGTAGCATCTTAATCTTGGGGTTCTCAAAGAGGGAGAGGAGAGCCTGGTGTTCAGTAATGAGGACGAATGTCTCCAGATGACTAAGTGGTGAAACCTCTTACACACCCAGACCGTGACAAGGCTCTCACATTAGGCCTGGGAGTAGGCTTGCTTGATGACGGTGAGTGCCCTGCTGGCGTAGGCCACAATGAGTCAGTCGGATTTCTCACTTGGATCTGTCTGGGCCAGGATGGCACCCAGCCCGACTGGACTGGCATCAACCGTGATTTTGGTGTCCCAGTCAGGGTTGAAGTACCGAACTGGCGGTCGTTTGCCAGTTTGCTTTTGATCCCGTCGAATGCTGCTTGACAGTCTGTATCCCATGTGAAGGCGAGGACTTTCTTGAGGAGCTGTCTGAGTGGGCTGGTTAGCGTTGGGTAGTGTTGCAGGTAGTGGACACAGTAGCCCACCATTCCCAGGAAGGATCGTAGTTCCGCCACGTCTTTCGGGGCTGCTAGATTTACGATGGCGTTGATTTTATTGTGGTCTGCTCTTATACCTTGGTCAGAGAATATGTGTCTGAAGAAGCACAGGCTACGCTTGTTGACGGTACACTTTGGAACATTCAGGGTGAGGCCACTGTCATGCAGGATAGTGCAGACCTTCCGTGGTGCGTTGTCATGTTGATCTTGGGTGATGCCAAATACCAAGATGTCATCGCTGTAATTGAAAGTGGTCATGATCGGTGCAATGAGTCAGCGTATTGTCTCCGGAAATATCTCGGCTGCTGAGGATATGCCGAAGTTAAGACATTTGTAACGGAATAGGCCTTCGTATGTAGTGAAGGTGGTGATGGGTCTGGATGCCGGGTCGATGACTAGTTGGTGGTATCCTTGGTTGCCTTCTAACTTTGAGAACCAGGTGGCTTGGTTAAGTCTGACCAGCATGTCCTCGATGTTTCTTTGTTTGTTTGTTTGTTGATTCATTTATATTGCGCACCGACCAGAAGGTATGAGGGCACAGGCATAACAAGGATATTCTCAGCTTAGTTACAGTGCTGTACATAGTTTACAAAGTGTGCATAGGTTAATACAGTTGCGAAGGGAACATTGAAATATAGTTACAGTTTATACATATTTACAATATTAGCAGCAGAGTTATCAGTTATTGGTCTTTGTTCTTTAACCACTGAATGTAGTTGTGTCTAAAAAGGCGGTAGGTTTGTGATGCTCTTACGGAGGGTGGTAGGGAGTTCCAGTGTTGGGCAGCTTTCACCTGGAACCTGTTGCCTCCCATTTTTGTTCTCTTGAATCTGGGAACCGAGAGCCGGTTTGCATTGCTATTTCTAGTGTGTCTGGTGGCTGTGTATCTAGTTATTCTGTCGGCTAGGTAGCGGGGGCTGCATTGTTGAGGCAATTGTGAGTTAGGGAGGCTACTTTGAGAAGGATTTTGTCATTGGTGGTGAGCCAGTTGTGGGTTCTCCTAATATTGGAAATGTGTTCTCTCTTAGGGAAGCTGAGCGCTGCTCTGAGAGCATTATTTTGTAGGATCTGGATTTTATTGATAACCTGTTTATTGGCACCTACATAGAGAGGGTTGCAATAATCCAGTTTTGATAGTACGAGGGCTCTGGCTAGAGTAATGCAGCTCTGGGTAGATAGGAAGGGTTTGGCTGATCTTATGAGCTTGCATGTGTAAGCAGTGGTGGAGGCCATAGAGCTGACCTGTTTGTGGAAGGAGAGGGTGGAGACAAGGTAGATACCAAGGGTTTTTACTTCCCTGGCTACCTTTATAGAGTTGCCATCTATGATGAAGCTGGAATAATTATGGTCCAATTTGTTTAGGTTATTGGTGGATCCTAGGATGATGAGTTCAGTTTTGTCATCATTCAGGCATAGACTATGGGACGCCATCCATGCCTGGATGATGAGGTACACCTTGTTCACCAAGGCCAAATCTGTGTTGTAATCTCCCGTCAGCCGGATGAGGATCTGGGTATCATCGACATATTTAGTGTAGGTGATACCCAGACCATAGAGATCGTCAAACAGGGGCTTAGTGAACACGTTGCACAGTGTGGGGGAGATGCAAGAACCCTGAGGGACCCCACATGTGATGGGGATAGGGTCAGCAGAAGCCGAGGTGGAAAAGACACGCATGGATCTGTTACTCAAGAATGACTTAATCCAGCCGATGGCCTCTTGGGAGAAGTGGGCAGCCGAGTCTAAGTGGTTGCATAGGATTTTGTGATTAACAAGATCAAAGGCTGCCGCGAGGTCTAGGAGAAGCAGTAAGGCAGTTTTCCCATTATCTCTCAGCGTGTCAATTTGAGCCTTGAGATCAATGAGAGCAGTTTCTGTCCCGTGTTGGGGTCTGAAGCCTGATTGCCGGATACCTAGGTGATGGTTTTGTTCGAGGTATTTTTGTATTTGTTGATAGGCTGTCTTGTCTAGGATTTTAAGCAGGAAGGGGACAGTGGTGATGGGTCTGTAGTTCATGGGTCTAGAGGGGTCCAGGGAGGGTTTTATTTAGTAGGGGGAGGACCCAGGATTCTTTGAGGTTATTGGGGACAGTACCTGATGAGAAAGAGGCGTTGATTAGTTTGGTAATGAATGGTGAATGGTGAATGGTCTCTTGCTACATCTTTGATTATTTGTGGTGGGCAGAGGTCGCCTTGGCAATTAGATGGTTTGAGGCTAAGTATGATTTTTTCCACTTCTAGCATGGAGACTTTGGAAAAGCTGAAGCGGGTGAGTAGGCTGGGGGAGGGGTGCTGATGAGTAGGGCGCAGGGGGGTGTTGTTAGAGGAGTTGGTTAGTACCTCTTTTTTGATGTTAATTTTGATTTGAAGGCCTTGCAACTTTATTGGAGAGGGCATTTTGGACACTGATGCACCATTGTTTATCTTTCATACAAGTGTCTGGAACTGTGATAGGTGATTCCAGCTCTTTTAAGATGGTAAATAGTTATTTAGTGCTGGACTTGGCTTGTAGAATTCTCTGGTTGTACGATTCTTGTTTGGCAAGGATAATTTCTTTTTTGTAAGTGGAAACTATTTTGTTAAGGATCAGCTTGTTGATGTCTGTGGGGGATTGTCTCCATATTTGTTCCTTTTTGCGTTTCTCTACTCTGAGATCTTTTAAGTGGGCAGTGAAACAGGTGTTCAGGTGTTTTATCGGCTTACATTTTCTCACTTTTAGAGGTGCAATAACGTCTAAGGCTGACCGCATACTATTGTTGTAGCTTTCGACAAGATGGTGGGGGTTGGAGTTCAAGGTTGGGAGAATGAGGGGGATGAGTTTATCCGCAGTTATGTTTTTCTTGCTTCTCGTCAGGATAGCTATAGCTAGTGGGTTATTGGTGCTGGGGCTTGATGCTTCAAGTAAAAAAGTCAGGAGGTGGTGGTCAGACTATGGTTGTGGGGTGATGGCGGTAATGGAAGCCACGCAGTTATGGTCTGCTATCCAGTCAAGGGTTCTCCCTTTGTTGTGTGTAGGGGTGGACACTCTTTGGGTGAAGCCTAATTCTAGCAGGGTATTGTTGATGCTGGCCACTTGGGGGTCTTTGGGGTCATTGAAGCCAAGGTTAAAATCTCAGAGAAAAAGGATCTGGGAAGTATTTTTTAAGTTGTTGGAGAGGATAGAGTTAAGGTCTTCCTCGAAGGAGCCTAAGGTCCTGGAGGTCTGTAAAGTAGATGGAGGATAATGGTTTGGGAGTTGGCGGTGGGGAGCTTAGCTGTGAGAGATTCACACGATGAGTTATGGTTAGTGGTGTCTAGTTTAAAGTTGAGGTGAGTTTTGGCGATTAGGGCGAGGCCTCCGCCTCTAGATTCTGTTCTGTCCGCTCGGAGGATGGTAAAATCCTCAGGGATGGCTAGCGAGAGAGCTGGTCCAGCGGCTGCATGAAGCCAGGACTCAGTGATGGCAATAAAGTCTAGTTCTTCTGTTAGGATGAGGTCTGCTATATCTGTAGCATGTGCTACTACAGATCCCACATTGATTAATGTGCCTCTTATGGGCAGGGTGGTAGTTTTACTAACAGTAGGGCCCCGGATGTCTTTCCCTCTAAATCGCAGCGTTGGGGTTTCACATATCTACACAGAGACGCAGGCGTCCATCCAACTTGGGTACTACCGCCAGGGGAGATACCCACGGGGTTGGTCTGCCGACTCGTTCAATTATGTCATTTTTGAGTAATAGCTGTAACGCATGCATCACTTGGCCTGCAGATGAAATCCTATCCTCCAGGGGTGTTGTGGTACAGGGCGTACCATGAGGTCAATGTGGAGCTGGATAATAGTGTCCTTTAGCATGCCGACACCTTTGAACAGGCCCGGAATATGTCTTTCAGTTCACTGATGTCTCGTTCTCTTCATGAAAGGGTCCGTAGGGTGTGGGTTTGTGGGGAAGGCCCTGTATTGTGTTGGATTGGTCGTATTGGATATTGATGAGTTGTAGGGCGGTGGCAGTTTTGTAGCTGAGAAGGCATCTCCAGTTACCGGGCTGTTTATGACATGGATCGTGATGGGGATGCGTTGCCATCCATAAATTAGGTCACACCAGAACTGTCCTTCCCACTGGAAGATGCAAGTTTGGGATGGTTGTAGGGGGTAAGTGCCTTCCATGGTTTCATAGGCTTTCTCATTCATCACATTTACAGTGGCCCCTGAGTCTATGAGGAACGGGGCATGGAGTCCTCCTAGGTTTACTGTTACATTCGGGGCGGTACTATCATCAGAAGTGTTGTATATGAGTCTAACATATGCTCTGCTGTACCTGTCATACTCCTAGTATGGTTCTGTGTTCGATGGTTCCTCTTCAACTGGCAGGTTCTCATATGAGTCGTCCATGGAAGCCTCCCTCCTGGGTCTTTGATCTTCCACCTGGTATGACTGCGGGTGGAAGGCGTGTTCTGGTGTCTCAAATGGTCCACCGAGTGTGTCGACCTGTAGGTTTTACACAGCTTGTATAAATCCTGTCTGCGTCGGGTATGCCACTGTGTTTCTGCTGAAGTTGGGCCTCGTGCTATCTCTCTCTAGGTACGGCTTTGTGTTTGGTGGTCTTGGTATGTTGTATCTTCTGTTGGGGGATGACTATGGGGTGGGTCTGTATGCCGGCAGTAGTGCTGCTTTTTCCCTGCACATAATTTGGAAATGGTTCTCCTGGCCGCACCTCATGCACATTTGACCAAGGGCTGGACATTGGCATTTGTGTGCAAATTCAAACCGCATCTGTAACATTGTCTTTCGGGGTGGGTTTCTGCGATTGCTGTTCCAATGTGTCTTTGCGGTTTGTCGTGCTTGAGTACCGGGCTTGCCCTTGCGCGCTGGATACAATGGCAAGCTATGGTGTCCGATTTCTTGGGACTTTCAATGTTGGCTGCTTGCGTGTCGTCCCTTTCATGTATCCTCGGTAAGTCTGCGACTTCCTTTAGTGGGAGGGATTTCTTTAGAAGATGCTTCCTGAATTGCGATGATATGCACCCTTATATAACTCTTAGTCTGATATCTTCGTCATCATTGAAATGTGTAAAATCACAGTAGGTAATCTTTCTCTGTAAGCGTAGAATGAATTTACCAATAGGTTTTGTGAGGTGCCTGCGCACATTGGTTGAAAGTATGTTGCTCGTAGTCCCGATTATAGAGGACTACCAATCGTCAGTTGATGGCAGAGGTTAAGAGCTCGTAGGTGGATATTTCCTGAGCCAGGATGGTTTTAATGATGCCTTTCACTTCTTTCCCTACCAGGTTTGTGAATACGTCCAATTTATTGGGTGCGTCCTGATTCCCTACTACTCTCATGAACTCCTCGAATTCTTCCATCCATTCTTGCCATCTTTGGCCTTGATCCTCATGTGGTTCAAGGGTAAAGGGGTTTGAGTGGTGTAAGAAGGTAACTGGGTTTGTGGGAACCACCCTGCCGCGTTTTGGACTGGCGCGGGTTGCTCCGCTGCAACTCCTTGAGACATGGTTGCCTGTCCGTGGACTGTGATAGGGTTTGACCCTACCTTCGGTGGTTAGGATGATGGTTGGCGCTGCACTCGTGGTGCCGAGTGTGAGGTTAGGTGGGTGGGCCGTGTTCGCCCTTTTGTGGTTCTCAGACGTGCGATAGGCCGTGTTGACATGTGTCATCCCGCTTGCCTTTGGGGCTCATGGGGCGTGGTGTATGGTGACCTGCATCTATGGACTGTGCTCCACGTATGACCGTTAGCAGGACTGCACCCCTGTGAAGTCCACATACTCACTTTCAAGTGGGTTTGTGAAGAGATGGCCCCGCTGTGTGCGGGGCATCTTCACATTTATCAAAGTATAATCCTTGCTTTCGAGTGGATTTATAAAGTTCCAATCCTCGCTTTCAAGTGGGTTTGTGCACATTTATTAAAGTATAATCCTTGCTTTCGAGTGGATTTATAAAGTTCCAATCCTCTCTTTCAAGTGGGTTTGTGCACATTTATTAAAGTGTAATCCTCGCTTTCAAGTAGATTTACAACGTTCCAATCCTCGCTTTCAAATGGGTTTGTGAAGAGATAGCTGCGTATGTGGTACGTGCAGCGCTGGGTGGGGTGTAACTTCAAGTGGTGCTCCTTACCGCGGGTCTGTAGCTGGCTCCCTGTCCCACGTGGCAGCGCTCCTCTGTGGTGTCGCGCTGCTCCTTACCACAGGTCTGTGACTGGCTCACCTCTCCATCACGGACAGCCGACCTCCTCAGCTCCTGGTCTCTCTGCTGTCGGCCTTCCTCAGGCAGCCTTCTTGGATCCACCGACAGTCCTCCTCACTGCTGGCTGGATCAGTAGGTCGTGTAGCTTCCTTCTGTCCGTCGACTACACTCACTGGCGTTGGCCACATCCGCAGGCCATGCTGGTTCCTCTCCTGTTGCCGGTCATTAACGAGACAGCGGTCATGGGCCGTAGACTGGTCGCCTGTTGGGTGGCCTCTTTCACATGCACAATAAATGCAACGGAGACTGGCTTGCACAGCTTCACTCTTTATTACCTCCATTCCTACTGCCTTCCTCCTTCTTGTCCCCTCCCTTTCCCGTTTCCTCCCTCTGTCCCTTCCTGTGCCTCCAAGCTCCCTTCTCCTTAAAGGAGCTGTGTTCTGGTCATCCGCAACAGGTGCGCAGTCTGGTAAACCACACCTTATGGAACAGGTGGCCACGTCAGGTGAAGAGGTACGCAAAGGACAATGTTACAGTAGGTGCACAGTCTGGTAAAGCCACACCTCTTTTTACAGGGGGCTTTTTCAGGTGTGCAGATACCTGAAAAGACAGAGTTACACAGGCGAGGAACCATCAGGTAAAGAGAGCATTAACATCAGGACAAGTATTGTTACAATTGCATCATGCAGTATCATGTCCAGGTTGCTATGAGACTTTAGGTCGTGATATTCCATGGTCATGAGCACGCTGTTTACCATTGCGTGTCAGTGTCATGGAATCCTGGAGACAGATTGAAGAGCAACAGTCAATCTGAGCTGGAGTCCGGTTGGGCTCACATCTACTCATACTTGCTCCTTTCTTATATATATATATATATATATATATATATATATGAACTAAATAAATCTTCCTTTTTATCTCATCATTGTTTCTACTCCATATATATTTATATATAATATCCCCCACACTTCACATCACAGGGCGGCCAAGTAAAGTTTGGTGGGTTGGAGAGAGGACAGATCGCACGTACCGCCATCCAGTAGTTACAGTTAGGTGAAATGCAAATACAGCACAGGGCTGAAAATGCAGCATATGAGCAATAAAGCATGCTAAAATGAGACACCAATACCGTGCATGCACCTCCTCTGAATTGCTCTAGAGCTCATCAAAAACATGGTGAAAAGAATAAAAAACTGAGCTGTGACCAGCTGAGCAAGAAATAGTTAGAATTACCAGAAAAGAGTATGTTAATAATACGAGTTCCCAAGAAGTACATACAGAAAGCACTCGGGAAATCATGGCCCTCTCCTCTGCCAATTTAGAATGCTTACAATGCAGTCTATAACTCCTAATATAGACTGCATTGCAAGCACACCCATCCTTACATCATGAAGCCAACGGCACACTGTAAAATAACTGCTAGCGTGGTTTCAATAAACTTACCACCTGTACACTGCCTCCCCGCCCAAAAAAGTAGGACTCACCCACCATTATTTACTCCTGAAGTGTTCCCCTGTAAAATATATCCAGATGTTCCCTGCAGGCCCCTAACTCTGCCTCCACCTCACACAAAACACTGTGCAGCCTCAAACATGTAGTAAGTCTGTGAAAGAAACAATCTAACAATATCACCATGAACATGAACGGAGTATATATGTCCATTGCTAAAAATGTAACTAGTCACACATTTGTTGCCTCGAATATTTTTGACCTCAGAATGTGGGCGCAGACCCTCGCACCTTTCCCCCTGCTCCTAAAAGCCCCACCAATATTGCCTGACCCCAACCCACCTTCTACATTGTTTTGATAAAAAAACAGTAAAACAAGGAAACATACTAATTGTATTTCTCTATTTTCCTACTAAAATCCTAAAACATTTTGCAGCTGTGCTTAAATAACTGCCAAATGTCCTTAATTTTGCCCATGTGTACTTATAACCTCATAGACCCACGAAAGGGTCATTATCAAATCACCTTTCCCCAACTTATTGCCGAATGTGAAGGGACGGGTCGCTATAATGGGATAATGACTCCTACCTTAATCTATAAAGCTCAATTATGAAGAGTGAAACTAAGGGATAACCATTTAAAACTGTGGCCTGTGCTGGAAAAGTGTAACCTGAAAAAACAAACTTTGGCCAGTTTCTGGAAGTTCAACAACTCTTTAAAACAACGGATTATCGAGTGGAACGAGTTACTCAGACTGGATGATGCTGCAAACAGGCCATAAGAGGACGTTTTGGACTGATAAATAAGTCACATTTTGTAACTGTTGCACCTTCTTGCCATGCATCACCATCTTATCACTGCTATGACCCTGTTGGCCAAATAAGTGAGTTGCTTATAAACTTTAATTTAAAAACGTAAGAAAGCTTCTTATAAGAAATTAATCTTTGAGTTTAGAACAGAAGTTTCTGTGGTTGTCTGAAATAACACTCTTAGTGCCCGATTCATGGAAAGGTGTGCAGAATCCTGCAAGGGCCACGCGCAGAGAAGGACACTGTGCGAGCCTGCACGCAGAATAAAAAATGCACGCCCTGCATAGTCATGGAATTCACTACGCAAAGGACCCGTAATAGCAAGTCGCTGCCGGAACGCGGCTGCCACGCCCACACGCAAAGCATAAACAGCCAGAACAGCTACCTTTGCGTGCTTTCCTGGGCGTGAATACCCGCACCATTCAAACAGTGCGTGGGTACCCCAGCAAGCAGGCCTGCACCTCGTGGTCTCTGCGCAGGGTCCCCCGTAACTGTTGGCGGCACCATTGCAACATGGTGTGATAAATCGTAAGTTGGTCTTCATTTGGAATATCAGTGTGCAAACCCCAGTAAACCTTCCCTGCCCCCTGCTACACTGCTTATGCGCACCACTAAGTTAGATCGGAACCCTGGTTGCGTGCCAACACCCCTAAATCTGACAAAGGCAAACCCACCTCGGTGCTGCGATTCCTATGCCCAAGTCTGCTTAGGCCTGCCTTCGGGCGGCATAGTGATTGAGAGATTTGCATGTCCATTTCTCTGCCGAGAGGCTAGTGTGGTTCTGTGAATATGTGTCGTTTGGCGCAAATTCTGGTGCGGCAGGGACTACCTGTGGGCTGCTCCTCATAATGCCCACTTTTTCACATGTTCAACCCCTTTTTCTGTTTTCCGCCCTTTCCAAGCCCTCTGCGCAAGCCACGGCCACGATCTGCGTGGTCTGTCTGCAAGGTGCTTGATGGCTCGCACAGATATTCTGGGCCTGCGTGAACTCCACACAAGTCCCAGGCAAGTCCTGCACAGTCGGTTCGATGAATCGACAAACACGGATTTGCATGCAGTTTGGCGCGCAAGACCCCTATTTCCCACAGAAATAATTCCATGAATCAGGCCCCTAGTCCCTCATTACAGTTTTGCCAGTATCCTGCCAGAATTACCGGCGGGATACTCACGAAACTGCCTTACCGTTTCTGCTGCCTGATATCCCAGTGTTACCAGGATATTACAGGCGACTGAGGCGCACGTAAGTCCCATTTCCATGGAGTTCTTTAGGACTTCATGGGATAGGATTGCCAGAATTACCAGCACCAGTCATATCAGTGCCGGTGATTCCAGACTTTCTTTTCCGGTAAGAGCCTGATCTACCAGCAGGTCAGGCCTGTCGGTAGATCAGAGCCCCCACTGGAAAACTCGGGTTTCCCTAGCCCAGTATAAATGCTGGAGCCGGTGTTACTGGCAATTTTTCCAGCATTTTTACCAGATCGGCGACCTTGTAATGAGGCCCTTAGACTTGAAAGCCCAGTTCTCATGAGTCTTAAGAAAGAAAGACAAAACTGTAGCTACCAAAGTGCTAGAACATCTTGCAACAAATGTATAACCAAATGATTGAACTCCATCTCGTCTAACATTATACGCCTTAGAAATGTCTTCCCTACAAATAACACGAGCGAGTTGAAGGAGAACATTGGGTTTTCAATTACATTTATTTTACCACTTAAAGTTACTTAAAGCCAATCTCTGTTTTTTGTACTTGTCTTAATTTCTTTAACTATTCTTTTCAAAATGGCAGGTACGATTCTACCACTATGTAAATCCAGCCAAAAGGCCCTGCTCCTTTCTGAAGAACCGGTTTCCTAGCACTCTATATTACTGCATCAGCCTGCTTCTTGCTCTCCCTACCCTCACGGACAACCCAACAGCACGTTTCGACCTTTCATTGAAACATCTGGTCTTCAAGTCACATTGTTGAGGACCAGTGTCATTCGCTCGGTTATCAATGGTACATTTTGTAAGCATTTTTATGCCAAAAGTCATTGGTTACCCTGTGAGTTCTATAAATAATACATAAATGAAATACATGAAAACGTTCATTGGGCCAATTATTCCGAGGTATCTAATTTGAAGCTTGGTATACAAAGAACAAATATAATGTAAGTTATAATTTATAATTTCCATTTTCGACACATTGATCCAAAAACATTATATTGTACTGAAATCTGAAATTAATCCCTGTAATTCAAGCAGAGAATTTCCAGATATACAGATTATTTGTTTGTCCACTTAGGAAGTGCCCTACTGAGCTGCACTATCTAGGAAGGAAGGATAGCTCAGAGGCAACGCGCGAAACACAGGTCTGAATCCCGATCCAGGGCTTTGAAACCACTCGCTGGTATTAAGCGCGTTATAAATGAAAAATAAAAAAAATAAAGAGGTATGTTTGGTGAATGTCTTATCAATTTTAGAAATGTGCAATTACCATGCAGGTGTGAAGAGTCCCTGATTGGGGGCATTTTTGCCTTCTCCCTGTTGACTGTAAACATGTGTAATTATGTGCCATTGCTTGGCATACGGTCTTCATATACCAATTGAAGATCTTTGTAGCCCAAAAATATAGTTAGCGATAACAAAGTGCCCCACAGTCTACTACAGAATGATCACAGTTAAAGCAATAACAGTTGTTCTACATCTACTGTAGTTAATTTAGGAGTGTGACCACTGAAATTCTCTGTTTCGATAGCTGCTAAAATCTTGTGGGTTAATACCTGGAGTGACCTATTTTAAACAATATCACTTAGATTAGTTTGGGTTATGTCCATGAAAGGCTGTTCATTTATATTTAGCCAGAATCCGTATGCAAGTGTTGTCATGGGTGTTTATCAAAGATATAAGCCTGTAGTTTAATTTTCAAACAATATTCAACCTTTCCCAGGTTTCCACCTAAAAGGAATACGGCCATCTCCAAATGACCCAGAGAGTTCCCTGGTCATGAGCAGTGGAATACATGGGCCCATCATATCCAGTGGGATCCAGTACTTTGAATGCATCTCTATATAGGCAGTGAAATCCACTCAATATTTACATTATTTTCCTACCATCAACATTTAACTCTCCTTCACAATCCCTTTACCAGTATCATGCCTAGAATATCTGAGTGAATCAAAATAGAGAACCCTTAGAAATAAATTAAAATTTTAAACCAGTCTTGATTTGAAGGCAGATTTTTCCCAAACTTTGTCACTGTATTCATTAAAGTTACTCCCCCGTATATTGAATGTTATAACTAGATTGTGTCTGATTTCATCCTGTAACTTTGGCACTGGCAGTTTCTTTTCCAGCGTCATGATTTCTGAAAAGTAAAACCTATACAGCAGTTTTACACAGCCCAAACAGGTTTTGAAGCCCCTGCCATTAGGTGAAAAGAACTAGAGGGGAAGGTAGACCCTTAAGTCTGACACCATAACCTTAGCAAGTGAATTAGTAGGTTCAAGACTAGCTTTGCTACGACCTAAAACCTGCACCCTTTTCAGAGTAGTCACATTGTGTAATGCCAGAATTAAGCTCGTGACCAGTACATAGAATAAAGGCAGGCATCCTTTTACATGGGGGATCGTAAGCATCTCTCACAAATCTTCCATACCATAAGAACCTCTGGCACGCTAGCAATTGACTATTTTCTTTTTTTCATTTCTCTTACTCTCCCTCCTCCCTTTTATTCTGGAAGGGTGGGGGTTTCTATTTTTTTTCTCTTTTTCTTTCATTAATTACAACTCCTTTGAGTACTAGTGTATATATACTGTAAACATTGTTATGTTGTGATTTCATATTGTAATTTATGATGGTTTAATAAATTAGTTTAAAAAAAACAAAAAAAAATCAATTGACGAGTTTGTTAACATTTGTATGACATTGAATCTTGTTATAAAATGTAAAGCACACTTTCTCTGTGTTTTTTGCTATTTTAATCAGAAAACAGTAACTACCTTTTTATACAAAACAATTCTTATACATTCTCCACTAAAAGCCATAAACCTGTGGAATACACTCCACTGCTTAAATAAGCATTCAACTGTCTCTCTCTTTACAATGATATCAATTGTAATGGCTTATCCCACAATTCTCAAATGTTCTCCATTTAAAACCATAGCTCTTTGTATTAGCCTTCAGGACCACAATAGCCAAAGTAGTATCAAACAGATTGAATTAGCTCAAAATAGCATATGCTTATTTAAACATGTTTTGCTTGTTGATATTGTATTAAGGAGACATCACAACCATTCTTAATTATTGCTAAGAAAAAGGCATCTGTAGGGAGCCTAAGAACAGGATTGTTGTAGAATTAACATGTATGTACAAGCCTGATATTTTGTTCATGTTAGAAATGACTGCATGAAAAGGCACTCACTATTCTAAAACATGTTCGTAGCTAAATGCAGTAAATAAACCACAGACAGCATTAGTGGTCTTCAACAACATGTACATGCCAAATTACATGGCTAGTTTTCGGCTTGCAAAAAGCTCAAAATTCCCCAACAATGCTTGCACCAGAGTCCCTTTAGGGCTGACTAAAGATAAAAAATGATTAAAAATTCAAAAGATTTTTACATCCTTTGCGACAAGGGTGTAATTCTTTCTTCAGCCCCCCAGCAGGGCTGGGAGGATAGCTCAGGGCACGACAATTCAGGCCACACAGGTTCAAATAGTAGATGTGCAGTTAGAGACGGGTCTCTGTTATTAAGCGCATAATAAAAGATTAATGAATTGTCCTGTCTCCTGCTGGCTCCCTCTCATACTCTTTAGCAGTGATTTCCATAGTCCGGCATTGTACAGCCTTGACCTTAATGTAAACAAAAATGATCTTCTTTGATGTGCTCTCTCTATAAGCCATGACCTCTTTTGTTTTGCTATAGTCACCGTGAGTGGGACGTATATGCCCAGATGTGAGTCCCATGCCTGCTGGGCCAAAAGACCCAAGCTAATCCTCACTGATGAGGCACAACAGGCTCACACGTCTCTGCAAGAGGTGGAGCGCCTTGCGCAAGATTCTTTGAAGAGTGTGGCCCGGGCTTACGCAGTGACCGAAATAGGGGGTGGAACATGCAGAATGAGGAAAAACAAAGCAAAATCTTGGCGTGTTGAATTCAGCGCGCAACCTTGCCTCTTTAAAAGGCACGCGCAAACCCTCTGTTCAATGCGCTTAGGATCCAATGTGTATAAAGAAGGCAATACACACCAAACCAACATCCACAACTACGATGAACCTAGCAATAGCAGGAGCTATCATACACAGACACCGGTGGAGGATGCCATAGGTCCAAGGAGATCCTGGGTTTCCAACCTCTCAGTGGTCTCTTTTTGGGAGTCCTCTCAGTGGGAATAATACGAAAATGTCTCCCTGAAAATTGCGATATGTTAATTACGCGCCTTTGCACTGAAATAGCATGCCGACCCACACTAAACCGACTAATGGGAGTGGGGGTTGCAAGGGTGTCCCACGCTCCCCTTTGTCAGGTTCGGAGCTTGTGGGGGACAATGAAGAAATAAAAGAAAAAGAAAAAAAGAATAAAGGACTCTGCAATGCCAGTTCAGACCCACGTTAGTGGGCTAGATCTGACGCTGCAGGGACGGAGGAGAGACGATGGCACACTTCATGGTGTGCCACCAAAAAGGTAAGTGGGGAGGTGGTTATGGGGATTCAGGGCACAGTGATCTATGTGATCACTGTGCTGCATCATAATGGGAGTCATCAATTTAATTTTCCGCATTATGGTCGGCACAGTGATCACATAGATTCCTCTCAGTGTCATACTGACTGTGGCCAGATCAGAGTGTTCACAATGTCCCATTACCATGACAAGGGGTAAGTGTTACCTGGTCTTTCACTTCATGGCTCTCTGGGGGGGGCAGGCAATGTAGGTGTTGTGGGTGGGTACAGTGTGTCACGCTCACCTGGTCTCCACGGGGGCGTAGCACGTAGCCGTACGAATGATGTCTGCACTGGCGTAGGTCTGGTGGTATGATGATGTCCTCTCCCCTGTTATCACCCCAGGAGGCGTTTGTCTGCATTGTTGAAACAAGATATTAGCTTTTGAGTGGGGGCTGGATTGGTCCCACCTCCTTCAACCTCCTGATGTCCAACTCCGCTTCTGGCTCACCTTTGAGTTTTGTGAGGTTGGCTCTCCATCTGCTTGACTTTCAGCAGGGGTGCAGTAAGCTCAGTCTTTCCCCCGGACACAGTTACTTCACTGGTCCAGAGTGGCTGTTGCTGTGTCTGGAATATCTGGATTAAGCAGGAAAGTCTTTATGCCAATGGATGCTTGGTATAGGTGCTCAATGTCTTTATTTCCCAAGGTTTAAACGTGTTTGTCTTTCTTGCAGGTGCGGATTCGTACGGAGGTTTGGATGAAGATTTTACTCTCCTACGATGCTGGGCAGGTTATCTCCAGGTGAGTATTAGCGCGGATGAGTGGCGCTGGATGGCTGAATAACTGTTCGTTTTTGTTTTGTGCACGACTAACCTGCTGTTTTCTGTTCTTTCTGTGCAGGTGCGGCGCGGCCCCAGGATGATGGATGGAAGAACCGCTCAGACGTATTCCGGAGGAATGCATATGCGCAGGTGAGTTTTGGAGGCCTGTGCGGATGCCCTCTTCCCAACAAGGACGGCGATCCGAAGATCAGCTGAAGGCGAGACCGGTGGATGAGAATTGCAGGTAGGCCTTTGTCGCTGTAATAACACCTGTTCTTCTCTCTTTCTTCTTTCAGGCACCGATGGATGGAAATCTCAGAAGGGGCATGGCTGTAGAAGCTCGAGGACAGAGCAGACACGGTGAGCGTTACGCTGCAGGAGTGCAGAATAACGCGAAGCGTGTTCTGCCTGCAGGGTGTGGCTTAAATAGCCTTGCAAGTAGTTCCAGGCAAATAGTCCCTTTACCACACCCTGCCTTTCAGATAAAGTAGTCCCTCGGTCATGCCCTGGATATGCAGAAAGGCTCAGCCTCATTAGGCTGAGTAAGTAGTCCATATGGTTCAAACCATCTTATGAGCCTGGCGCCAACGGCACCAGGACTGAGTCCAGGAGGTTCTGGGACGCTCCTTTGGGGCTTGATAAGCCCTATTGGGTGTCAATGAATGGGGTGGGCCCATCAGTTCCAGGGGTTTTGGAGCATGCACCATGACACAGTGTTACAGTGTGGGTTAGTTGGGTTTTCATTGCATTGGCGTGAGGTGGGCAAATCTCTCTGCATTTGAGCGTGTTCTGCCTGCAGGGTGTGGCTTAAATAGCCTTGCAAGTAGTTCCAGGCAAATAGTCCCTTTACCACACCCTGCCTTTCAGATAAAGTAGTCCCTCTGTCACGCCCTGGATATGCAGAAAGGCGGGCAGAATGGCGCACAAATCCCCATTTTTCGGCGCACAAATTCCATGAATCAGCCCCTTTCTTGCTTGTGTGCTTTTGGGTGTAATACATGGGTACTATCGGTTCTAGTTGCTAAGACTGTGTTGGTGATTTGTCCACAGCCCTACAGATAAGTGGTGTATCAGCCACTTCCACTCCATAGAAATTGGCACATAATCACATCAAATAAGAATGGGGAATGGAAATACTCCCAAGATTATATGTGAAAAAGACATGTGGAATCTTGCGCCCCTACTTTGACCCCCATAACGACATGGATATGTTTGGCTCAGTTGTTCACGTAGTACGACAAGTGTACAATACTATTTAAACTGCCTGAATGGAAGAAGTAAACATGTATCTTTTGAAGTGCATACATGACTAGGTGCGAAGGAATGCATATTTCAGTAAGGATGCATTTTACTCGCTTGGAAATTGGACTTGCATTTTTACTCCCTATGAAGTATGTTTGCTCCCTACTTTAAAAAATAGGGAGTACAATACTCCCATTTGAAAATCTTACATTTTGTGCATGTATGATATCGCTAATGAACACACACATATTGCCTCTCCCAGACATTCCTTCTCAGGGTGTTGTTATGGGCATGGAGGATAGGTCCCAATACATCATTGAATGGCACCTGGAATGTGGCCTCACTGTGTGTACTCCAAAGGGCAGGTTTTTAGGTGAAGTATGTTTGCACCAGCTGGGTCCACATGCTGCCACTATAATTTTACAGACTACTTATGGGGCCTATAGCAAAACCCCACCAGAGTAGTGAAGGGAGCGGAAATGTGACTTTAGCACCCCAAATGTGCACTCCACTTTGGCCCTAGTGTCGACATGTGCTGAATTTTATGTTACCTCAGCGGGCATGGCAGGACTCCGGTACGGAGTCATCATGAGTGGTGACAGCGGGTAGGCACTGTCCCCTGCAAATGTGTACATGGTTTTTATTGGCATGTATTGTCATGGTTTGGCGTTCAGTGTATCACATGCAAGCATGCATGTGTGTGACAGTTCATACTCACTAATGAGCCATGTGTTGCCATATTTTCCAGATGCAGGGGCCCGGTGGAGTGGTGACAAGTGGTAGATGTAGCTACCACACATGCTGCCAGGGAAATTGGCATACACTTCCATGATCATTCCATTAGCGCCACACACTACCTGCACGTTAATAGAGTGGCAGTGCTTGCGATTGCGGTAGATGTGCTCCATCAATCGGGGTGGGGCATAGCACTACATGTGTAGAGTCAATTGCACCTAGTACATGTGGAAAGTGTGCTACTCTGTAGAATTCCTGGCACACTCTCTGCCTTTCCTCTAGTGTTCTGGGCATATATATGTGCCTGCATACACACACACATGCTGTTATGCATTACAATACCTGGTGGAGAAGGCAGGATTGTGTGGCCTGCGACATCCCACCAACTATTGCCGTGGTAACCTGGAGGGAACCAGTTGCAATGAAATTGAGAGCAGTCAGCACTTTCTCAAGGAGGGGGAAGGGCTTAGGAGCAGATGGTTGGTAATGCTAGGTCATGTTCCCACTCCATGACAAGGTCTAGGATTACATGGTGGGAACCAGTACCTTGCATATACCTGGTCATCAGGCATCCCGAACAGCATGGTTCGTTGTGTAAAAATCTGGGCCAACTCACCAAACAATGCCCTACAGTGACAGCCTCCCTCGCAACAATTACCCTGCAACCAGTGCCACCCTCATTGTCTCATTTAAACAGCATGCATTGATACACCAGCCTACCATAACCATGTGTCATATGCACCCATGAAGCTGGACCCTCTAACCTCAGTACAATGAACAGACAAATAACCGCGCACAGTACCAGACTACCTGCCACCAACAACACCATAAGTGCCACCCTGAATGCCTTTGTCGTACTTGCACGAGGTACACACCTGGCTGACATCCACTGCATCTGACCTGAGACAACATTTTGAACCTGCAAAGACATGCAAACAGCAAAACTGACCAAAAGAGAAAGAAATGGCAGCAAACACATTACAAGCACAGTACAACATGCACCCTGGAAACAGGTGCCACTCAACCCTGGGACTCAGACCCACGTGGGGACATTCATTGAAAGCATTCAAGTTCTTCACACCCACTGTCAGGTCTCATGTGTGCCTTTGGGTCAGCCATGGATGCAGTGTAGAAAAAGAACACCAAGTGAGGAGGTGATGTCTTGAGAGTGTAAGTACAAGTGTGGTAGCTGATGAGAAGGATGACAGCGGGCAAGAGGAAGACAGGGCACAGAGTGATGAATCCATAGCAGTGGAGTGGAGTGGAGTGGAGTGGAGTGGAGAGAGAGAGAGAGAGAGAGAGAGAGAGAGAGAGAGAGAGAGAGAGAGAGAGAGAGAGAGAGAGAGAGAGAGAGAGAGAGAGAGAGAAAGTGGTGCAAGGAGGAGACTGGCTGGGGAGATGAGGATGGATATTTCTGACATCACAGTGGGTGAGGGCAGAGAGATAGTGGCCAAGCGAGGAAGACAGACATGAACACTTGTAAACTAAGCAGCCTGGTGAGAGAGTCTGGAAGGCACATACATGGAAAAGTAGCACACAAGGAAGGACAAAAGTGGGTGACGGAGAAGGACAGCCTGGCAAAGCAAGGCCACCTGTGAAAGGTCAATCAGCAGCTTCACATCAAAGAAACAACATGCACAACCCACCAATGCATGCAAAGCAGAAAGACTGCAACATCCCCAAATAATTGCCTACAACCACATACCCATACCCAGCACCAACGCACCTCTTTTGGACACCACTGTAAATGGACCTCAGGACAGTATGCAGCCATTCACTCACCCTCCATCAGACCACACACCATGTGTGAGACAGTCCCAGCAAGTGTGCATGGATCACAGGGTACACTTGCAACACCTATAGGGACAACAGATGAAGACAAACCAGCAGGAGTGGGTGATGTACCACATGCATGGGCCCACAATGTGCACACACACCATGCAGTCACTCACAGTGCTGGATTGGTTCAACAAGTAATGGGAAGAAAAAATCATGCAATACATCCAGGTGTAGAGAACGTACAGAAATGAACAATGAACAACAAGTAACCTGATTGGGTAACACAAGAGCAGTTTGTCAGTGGTTCACATGCGCATATCTGTACAACCTTACATGCAGCAAGTGTGGCATACCTTAAATGTGTAACCAGCGGCAACGCCATGAAGCAGAGCAGCCGAGGATGTGAAAACCTGACGATGTGCATGTGTGTTACATGTGAAATAGTAGCATGGCAGGTCATGTGAGCCGACAAGGGAGTGGAGTAGGCAGTGGAGTACACCTGCAGGTCCCTGTGGGAAATATGAGCAAGGGGAGTAGAAGGGTGTCAGTAAGGAGACATTATCACAGTCCGTGAGAAAAGTGTTTGAGAACTAAAATACACAGAGCACAGATGCACAGAGAATGCATGTCGTTAATCAGCACGTACATCCAGAATGTCAGAAATACTGCCATTGGCTCATTGAAGTGGAAGTGCCCATACACACACATGCATGTGGACATACACACTCTGCAGTGACATTTACCGTGACTCGATTACACCCCAGGTAGAAAATATGTGGAATGCATGCAAAGACTGTGGTGACCAATAACACAGACATAACACAAGAGACACATCCTTATCTGCTGACAGAGCGGGCTTGATGGGATTCCATCATCACCTCCACAAGAAACTGTACCTTCAAATTCGTGAAAGGAGGGCCAGTGCATGGCAGAGGGCATGCGGAGTAGGGACGTGAAAGGGGGCAGGGCAGAACCCCCATGGAGTGCAGTCACTGGATGAATCAGAATCACTTCAACAATATGGGACATTGCATTTCACCAGCCATAGTCGCTAATTATTCATACAGCACATATGTGTCAATATTTGATCAACCCATTGTTACCTGCAAGTGACATCCTGTCATCCTCAAGGCAACCATGGCAGTTGACACCACTGTGCATGGCTGCATGTCCACTACTGCACTCATCATTCATTTGGGAGGGCAACAGCACATCTCACAAGGAGATAACAAACAAACAAAAATGAGTCCATCTTGGATTGGGTGAGAAAACAACACATGCCTCCATCTTGATCAAGGGGTTAAAAGAAAGATCAGACCACACCGGTCATGTAAAAAAAGAAAATAAATATCCATCCTGGACTGGGGGAAAAAAATGTCAGGGGGGTAGGAGGAGCGTGCATGTCAATATCCACATGAGGGGTAAAAAAATGAAACATTTCCTCCATGGGCTCATGGACATCACAGCAACGGTGGTTCAGGAGGCGTGGGTGTGCTGGGCCCTCCATCCTGTGGTGGATCTGCTGGTGGTTGCGGTGGTGGATCCAATCCACAGAGTGCCAAGTCCTGGTCTTCATTGGGCACCAATGGCGGTGAGGTCTCAATGCGCTGCCTCATGAATGGCCACAGATTCTGTATGTGCACTCACTCAATTATTTTTTGTAATTTGTTTTTTATTTGTATTGCGCGCCTAACCCAGAGGTTACTGGGCGCGGGAGAACTTAACATGTTACAATAAGGCAGAAATACATAATACAATGGAATATTGTATACATAATATACATGGAAGTGAGCGAGGGTCGACCTGGGTTGCATTGGTCTGGCCATCAGGTGAGTAAAGATAGGCTGAAAGAGCAATGGAATACTAAACAAACAATGCAGTAATGATGTATGATAGCTTGGACCAATCATTTAGTGGTATTGTTGTTTAACCAAAGTTTGACGCTGGACTTCAAGGCCTTGAAAGACAGTTCTAGTCTAATGGTGGGTAGTAGGGAGTTCCAAAGGTTGGCAGTTTGAACAGGGAAGCTGGCACTGCCTGCAGTTTTGAGGTTGAATCTGGGGACTGTCTGGAGGTGAGTGTGCGATGATCTAGTAGGTCTGGATGCTTGGTGTAGGGCGAATTTGTCAGAAAGTTATTTAGGTGCAGTGTTGGAGACACATTTGTGGGCGATAGCCAGGGTGCAGAGTGAGATTCTGTCCTGCACTGGGAGCCAATTGGATTTTTGTATGTGGCTGGAGATCTGGTTGGATCTGGGAATATTTAGAGCGGATCTTAAAGAGTTATTTTGTAGTACTTGTAGTCTGTTGAGATTCAGTTCGGAAGTTCCTAATAAGAGCATGTTGCAATAGTCTAATTTGGAGAGTGCTAGTGTTCTTGCTAATGTCATGCAGCTGTGGGAGATAGGTAGGACTTACAAGCATTGATAAGCTTGTTAGTGTAGGCTGTTGAAGAGGCGATGGCACTCACTTGTTTTTATAGTGATAAGGTGGAATCGAGATAGACTCCTAGCACTTATTTCTTTTGCTACTTTAATTGTTTTTCCATCAATGATGAAGGATGAGTACTGTGGGTCAAGTTTATTGAGTTGGGCTTGGGTGCCTATAATCAGGAGCTCTGTTTTTTCATCATTGAGGCAGAGGCTGTGTGTCGCCATCCATGCCTGTATTTCCAAGAAGATGTTGTTAATTAGTTTGGTATCATTGGCGTAGTGTCCTGACAGTGTGACGAGAACTCGTGATGCATCGAGTTGCTGGGACAGCATCTGCGTCAAAGCAGCATCTCCTTGTGGAAATGTGTTCTCGTAGCAGAAAGTTCATCATGCATTGCAGGGCCTCTCTATGTGACTGAGCATATGCATGCAGGGACTCCTGCAGACACCTCTGATCAGCCCGTCGACCCTTAATGATGGATTCTTCACCAAGTCTGTGGGTGCATCTTAAGGACCGCATGACCTATAGCCATTGCGCTTCCCGGGCCACTGGTGGGGTCATGTTCTTGGCCATTTGATCCATGCCTTCTGTAATTCTGTCCAACACATTGCCATGTTGGATGGCGGCATGCAACATTTGCTGCTTCCAAACTGTCTCTCTAGCCTGCACACATCCACCACATGTGCAGGATCCACGGCGTCAAGATGCAAGGGACCATGCCAGTTGCTGTGGTGCCCCTGTCATTGGCTGCAGGTCTGCAACACTCTGTTGGGCAGCAGCCCCAGAACCTGATGCCAACTCATTAGAGAGTGGCCTTGCAGCTGTAACCACCGTAAACGTGTGGACCACCACTGACTGGCCTAGTGTAGAGGGCTGCACAGCCGCAGACTCAATGGCCCCATCTGATCTGCCTGTTGGTGCACTAACCGTCTTCCTCTGTGAGGCAAATACATCTGGTTCTGCATACAAATCAGCTGAGTCAGAAGAGTGCAAAGAGGCCAAATCACGACTGATGATAGTCTGTAGCACCAGTGGTTTTTCATGGGAACAACACCACGGCCTCCACTGGTGGTCTGACCTACCAACGCCTCTTCTTCCTCGTCCTCCTCCTCCCATCCACTGCATCCTCACCAGCACATGGACAGAGAATGACATTTGGAGTCATGTGCCTCCGCACAACAATGCACATGTGCATCAAAGTTCAGACAGACACACAATGGCAGGACACACAAGATCTGACATCGTCATTTCCCAAACTATGACCTGTAAGCCACAGATATATGGCTTTTGCTGACATGCGGCGCCTCGTGCCCCCGCCCCCGGGAGCTGTCCATGCTGGCAGTGGACACATTCATGTATGAAAGTGGCATATACATTGCCTGATGGTCCATGCAACTGTCATTTCATCACAACCCAGGGACACGTACTGCACTTGGGGAATTGTAATGCTGAAGTCCATCACATGGCATCCGTCAGCCACACAAATCCACAAATACTACCACCATCAAAACATGACACACAATACATGATTGCAACTGAGAAATGGACAACCATAGCCAGTCAATACACACATATAGTCTGTTCAGCCATTTAGCACCATCACTACATATGCTGCATGCCTGAGATAGTTAACTGTCAATTCCTTTGTAAATTGCTCCTGTGGCTGCATTGGGACACGACATACATGCATTCCATCACCGGTGCCATCCACTCCATCCACCCAACATGACAATCAATGTCACATGTCACTTTGATGCAATCATTTACCATGACGAGGACAGCACGGCCCATGCCATAATCAACGTGATATGATTGCAGCAAAGATGTGTGCAATGTCAAAAGCACATGCCTCTCAGTGTAGGGCTGCCTGTGTTTTGCAGTTAAGTGACCACACAAATGACTATTATCATGTGCTGTGTCACATCAATTACAACACCAGGTCTCCAGGCACCCTGTTTGGGGCTCCACATCGGCATGAGTCACCTGCTGTATTGCTAGCAGAAGTCAGGAATATGCATTGTAAATTGACCAACAGTCATTGACTGTCGTTTTTGATGACACTGTCAGGCAACAGCCACTGTCATCTCATACGATGCAAACTGCTACTGCACGTCACGGGGTCTGGCAATTTCAACATGTTATTGACATTGATACCCTGCATGCCTGTACTGTCACTGCTGTGTAGGCCAGCAGACAGTGATGTGTACTGTCCCACAAACATGCATTATGCAAGGATGCTATACAATTGTAGCCCGATGTACCACTATGCATACATGGTGGGTCATATATGAGTGGTGGAACATACGATACACCAGAAATGCCACTCACCAGATGCGTTCTCATAGTTCTCCAGGCCTCCCACACCTTGCACCTGCCCAAGGTTGATGAATTGACTTGTTGTCTCTTCATGAGGTGTCAGCTGCTCCTCCTCTGGTGGCCCCCCTCAGGTGACCAGTCCAGAGGCCAGGTTGACACTGAGCTTGTGCTTGACCCTACGTGTGAGTTAATTCCACCGCTTCTGAACCTGTTCAGTAGAGCGCCTCTCCACACCTATGGCGCTGATCTGGTCTTCGACCCACTGCCAATGCGGCATCCGTTCTGTGGTTGTATGGGTGCTCCATGCATACTGGCACATCTCACAATAGTGATTGTCTAGGTAGTCAATGAGGATCTGGAGCTTCTCATCAATGAAGCACCTATACCTCTGCAGACCCATCGCATGAGCCGCGTCTTGGCATGTAGCCCCTTCCTGCCCTGCAGGGCATCCCTTCTTGGCCTGAGAGACCCACAGTGATTGTGTGTGTTTGCGACCACTTGAGGCCAGCCACATCCTCCTGGGACTGGGACAGATGTATCCTCACCATGTTTGTGAACCCGACTGCCTCTCTCCCTCGTCGAGCCTTTCCACTCATGTTTTATGTGTAAAGGATAAATGCAATGCAGTGAACCGCTCTTCAGAAGTGGAAGACTTTTTCTGTTAGTACAAAACAGATATACCTGGTGCTGCTGCACGCCTTTCTGCGCTGGGAGTTTCTCTAAAACTCGCGCTCGACGAACGCCTGCTTCCAGGAGGAGGCGGAGCATCGCGCCGGTCACGTGACTGCTCACGTGACACTGCCTGCCCATAAACACAGGGCCAGTTCACCCTTGCGGCGTTAAGCCCGAACGCGGAGAAAAGGGCACCGCATCTGACCACACTGTTTCTGCTGTTTGCGCTGAGAGCGCGTGAGGGAGGACTGTATCTGCACCAGACCGCTGCAAACCCGAAGCCAATCCCAAATGGAACCAGAGGTTCGTCCCGTTCAACCCTTGTTCAGTACCTTGAAAGTTCCGCATCCGCTAAAAACGGCAAAACAAGGGAAGAAAGCGAGCCCGGGTAAAAGGAGGAGCAAATCAGATTCGTTACAAAGATCAAAAGAAATCCCTTCCATCTTAGACCTCCTACTGATAACCCCGGGTTCACCACACGATCCAGCCCCAACAGCGAGCCCGGCAAACAACCATGGAACCCAAATTAACATTGTGGCTGATTTACAAGCCAAAGCACAGGACGCCGTGTCTCCGTCACATTCCGTGATGGCTTCTCAGTTGACGACGCTGCCTTCCACATCAAGGGAAGATGAGGTCGAAGTGCCGCAAGTCTGTAGCGTATTAGAGGACCGTGAGACAGAAAATGAACGGCCGGCCCACTTGCTTTCCCTTACATTCAAGGGTGGCAAAAAGAGTTCGATCACACAGAAGGGACCCCCGCCGTACACGGTCCAAGGAGAGTTTCCTTTCGACGCAAATTCCAAAGCTGACACTGAGCCTGAAAATGACCTAGCCCTGGAACAGGAGCAAGATGCGATCAGCTTGGAGCCTCTTGATCCATCTAACATAGAATCCCATAGTAAAATCCAGCAAAGTGGGGCTAAATTTCAAAGTCCGAACAGCACAGGATCATGGAGATCAAAAAAGACAGAAAACGTCACTATGGCAAGGGATTTAACTGAAATAATTGAGCTATCTCCACCTCGATCTATCCAGGAGGAGGAGAGAAACCGTCCAACTAAAGAAAGTGAAAGGACGAAGAGAGCAGTACCGTTCGTTGATAATGATAACCAGGGCCATAAAGCAATTCAGGTCCAAGTCATGCTGCACGACCCAGAACATGAGCGGGCCGAATATAGGAAAGTGATGGGCATAAGTAATATAAGGCTTCATTCGCCTTGTAGAGAGTACATAAACAGAAAACCGGTCCCAGATTCCGGTAAAGAGACGGACTCTGACGAAGACGACGTGATGAGTGAAAATCAAACGGAGGGCGAGCCAGACGACTCAAATAAGGAAACTGATGGGGAGCAACTCAGAAACGGAGATGGAGTAAAGAGGAAAAAGAGAAATAAAAACAATACTCCAACCAAAGTTCAGGGACCAAATAAAATGGTAAAGCCGAGACCACAAATGAAATCACACAGGGCGGAACAAAAATCAAGAGAACGCACCAGACAGAGTGGGCGTACGTCAAAAGGTCTACCAAATCCTCTGCTGTCAGCCTCGCTAAAAAATTTCTTCACCCAACAATACAAAAGAAAACAAAGTTTAGACACAGAAATATCAGACGCCGAAATGTTGGAAATAATAGTGGACACCCAGCCTGCGCAAAAACAAAGGAAAACAGAAACAGCCATAAGAGACATCCAAGGGCCGTGTAAAGATACCGTGCAAGAAAAAGCACTCACACCCGCAAAAACATCTGCTAAGTCCACAGAAAAAGTAAAGCCCACGGAAACTTCAACAGCAGGGCTACAAAACGTAACGAGCCTCCCAAGAGAAAAGGCCCCCTCATCCCAGACCCCTAAACATCTTAAAGGGTTATCAGTTACTATAGACGAGATACTGATGCTGGAAGACGAGAAAAAAGAGGAGGGGGTTCAGGGGTCCCAAGGACCAGGGGAGGTAAAGCGAACGACACAGCCCCATCCAGAGGCAGAAGACCGGCAGGCTTGGACAAAGCCCCATCTGTCCATCTGCCTCCCCTCCTCCCCCTCGACAAAAATAGACTTGTTCAAACCGTATAAGGAAACTCAGCAGACGAAGTTTGGCTCTCCGAAAACGTCGACAAATTTAGATAGAAACTCACGATCAACAGGGTACCCTCAAGGGATGAACTCGTCAGCCCCATCGAGAAGAACCGAAAAAAATCTAGTCTCGCCAAAAAAGAGACGTTTGAGCGACATCGCTGTGGCCTTACAAAATGAGTCTCCCAATAAAAAACCGGAAATGATTGCTATTATGTCTGCAATGACGATCGTCTTGGCCCCATTTTGTAAATTATATGAAGCGATCAAAGAAAATGTTCAGGACAACTCCGCACTGTTATCGAATATGATGGAGAAATTGGTCCAGGTGGAAAGCCTCATATATGGTTCAGCGGACAAAGCTCCAAATAAGAACAATCAATGGGAATCCACTATCCAAGCTCTGGAGAAAAAGATCGAGACTATGGAATCCCAGACGAGCTCCTCTAAAATAAGTCAAACGACCCTGGAAGATCAACCGACGACGTCCAATCAGAAAACACACTGGGAGATGAAACTGGAAGCTCTCGAAAAAAAGGTTGAGTCCATCGCAACCGTGCACAGTTCTGTGCCCTTCGACCCTTTGACGCCCGCAGGGGGGACGAACGAGGCAATACAAACCACAAAGGGAAGAGAACAAACCCTATTTCGATTGGCACGAGAAAAATCAGAAGGAGGAAAATCGTCTAAAGCTCAAAGGACGCATCCACAAAATACCGTTCATACTGGACAGGCGGTCCCAGGCACGTCAGCAGAAGTAGCCGCGAGGGGACCCAGACAGGGCGAAAAGCATACAACCGTAAATAGATCTGACCAAAAGTCCCAGCCAAAAGAAATCGATCTTACGAGGTCACCAAGATCAGTAGAGGACTTTCTAACTTGCACCGACCTTATGGACATCTCCACCTACTCAGAAGAAGGCCAACAGAAACCAACGAATCCGTGCCCCCAAGAGAGCGGAGGCGAAAAGAGCCTAGTAGTGCGCGAGGAAAGGCGAAATGGCAGGCCCACAACGGAAAAGGTGGGAACTGGAGATGTCCGGAGAAAGAAGTTTGTAACACATTTGGCGGAGGAAAAGAGTCCACGATTTAAATCGTCCCTAGAGGACGTAAACCCCGTAAACTCAGCTTCCAGTACAAGAAGAAGTTCCCCTAACCCTCGCTGTCCCAAAGCCACACCCATAAATCAAAGAAGTCCAAGGAATTACGGCACGTCTAAAGGTGACATCACAAACAGGAAAAAACTTAAAGAAGGAATCCGGTTGTTCAAGCTTGAACAAATGGAAGTGGATAAAAACTTTCTAATTCTAAATAGACCGACGTGCTAGTGGAACCCTATCATAGGGAAAAAAGGGCCAAAACATTTCTACACTTAAAAACATCCGCAATTAAGGATCTCGACGAATCGGTCTATGAAGAATTTGCCCAATTGGGCTTCCGTTTGATGGAACAAAAAAGGAGACGGAGCGCCCAAGACAGTGAAGAGAAAGAGGCGGTAAATTCGAAACACCAGTACCACTATCGATCCAAAACGGACGACCTATACCAACGAACTCGATGGTGTGATTATCAGGAGCGACAGGAAATATACAAGCGTCCACTGAGGTCCGGTGGGGCAGGGACTAGGTCGAATGAACTAAGATCGAGAGACGACTCCAATCATAGACATCGTCAAACTAGGAAGGTTCAGTCCGATGGGGCAGAGATTAGGTCGAATGAACCACGATCAGGAGACGACTCCAATCATAGACATCGTCAAACTAGGAAGGTTCAGTCCGATGGGAGCTAGAGTGAGAGCAAAAAAAAAAATAGTGAAGCCAAATATCAAACCATGGACACTCGTGATGGAGCCCGAGAAAAGCAAGAGGACTCAAAAATTAAACAAGAAAAGTGCCGAGCGACCACGGGAAACGAAAGACAACCAAGAGGCCCCTGGCAGTGGCTAACGAAAACCTGGTCCAACAAGAAGGGTAAATAGGAACGAGCAGGGTCAGCTTGCCCGAAAGTTTCATCTGGCAAAGAAACCCGAGAGCGACCCACAAATGAAAGCTACTCCCTGGCATCTTGGAACACGAGAGGCCACGCTCACCTGACAATACCCGGTGACATCGACTTAGGGCACTATGAAATATTGTGCCTGCAAGAAACCTGGCTGGTAAATAAACCAGCCTTGGATGGTTTCACAGTGACATTTTCTCCGGCAGCGAAAGGCCTCTTTGGCAGACCATCGTCTGGTTTGATAACCGCAATTAAAACCGGAGTGGGTTTCAGTGAACCAACAACGTGGAGGCAGTCTTACGAAATGCTGGTCACCTTGACCTCAAAATCGGATCATGGGGTACAGAAGACAAAAGGGCGACTGAACCATCTGGCCATTTTGAACTGCTATTGGAACCCCCAGAGAACGTCTATAAAATCTTTCTGCTCTTCCGTTGGAACCACGATTGATCAGCTCTACGTAGAATTTGAGAAAATCGAGATCATCATCTGTGGCGATTTTAACGCCAAATATATGTCCGCCTCGAATGATCAACAATACTCCGCCCTGAAGCGGGGTGGCCATGACCTCACAATCAAAAGAGGAAAAGCCTTGAAGGAAGTCCTCAGTTTAAGAAACCTTCAAAACGCCACCGCTCTGTTCCCAAAACAATTAAACATCCCCACGTGGGAGCGAAACGGCTCGAAAGCAACGCTAGATTATATCTTTATAACAAATGGTCTCATACACGACCTCTCCTGCTTCAAGGTGATTAAAACGGAGAACAGCGACCATAATTTACTGTCCTGCACATGGTTAACCACTAACCAGAAAGCAAGCGTTTACGATTGGACAATTGAAACCAATTTACAACAGACCCGCCTACGTCTGAACGAACAAAACATCAAGAAAATCAGGCAGGCCTGGGCGAATAAAGCCATTCAGGAGGGAAATGAAGAATCGATCGAAAGACCAAACTATCTACCATTACTTCTAGAATTCCGGGTGAAAGGGCAAAAGAAAACGAGACATCGTCCTCCTAACCACCATAGTTACGATAAGACCCTGGTAGAAAAAAGGAAACTGGGCCGTAAACTGTTAAGAAGAGCTAAGAAGTCCAATGTAGAGGACGATTGGAAGGCTTGGCGCCAAGAAGTGAAAATCTATAAAAATTGGCGGAAACAGCACAAAATCATCCAATATCAAAATGACGCTGAGACGATGATGCGTAAACTCCAATCAAAAAAATCAAATGAATTTTGGACCCTTATAAAAGAGTCAAACAACACACAGACCTTCCAACTTTCCAACGCAGTGGCTGAAGAATCCTGGCGCAAATACTTCACGGCTGAATTTGACGGCCGATTGACAGAATCAGTATTTGAAAGTCAGGGCCCTGAATCACCATGGGCCGACTTAACGAACAAGGATGACATCGAACTAGCCATACGAAAACTGAAGACCTCGAGAGCCCCGGGTCCGGATGGCCTTACCAACATGGACCTAAAAATGTCACCCAATGAATGGGCGGAAATGATCAGCAAGCTCTTCGCTGAATGCGGCAAAACAAAGAAGGTGCCCGAATCATGGCAGAAGGCTGTAATAGTCCCCATTTATAAAAAAGGACCGAGAAATGATCCAGCGAGCTATAGGCCAATTGCCCTTCTAGACATAATAGGCAAAATATACGCCACAGGTCTCCTAAAACATCTACAAGCATGGAGTAAAAACAGCCCGTCCATCAACATATTGCAAACGGGATTCCAGAAAAATGGATCCACCTCGATCAACCTAATGATACTTAACATTCTGAAAGCGAAAGTTAAAGAAGGTGCCCCTAAGGTCCACCTGGCCTTTGTGGACCTGTCAAAGGCCTTTGACAGAATTGATCGTCCTAGTCTTTGGTCGAAACTTCAAGGGTGGAATTGCCCATAAAAGCCCTCCACTCGCATACTAAAATCAGAATCAAACTCAACCATCAGGGATCCTTGTCGGACGAAATTAAAGTTAATCGAGGTGTGAAACAAGGGTGCCCACTGGCACCAGCGCTGTTTACCGCATTCCTAGGCGACTATCAAACATCTGAAAGCAGTATTCGATCGTTCCCACCAAAAATCGGGAAATGTGAGATTCCTCGTATGTTGTACGCGCACGACGTCATATTAATTGACCAAACTAAAGTGGCTTTACAAAGAAAATTAAGAAACCTGGAGAGCTACACTGCCGATAATTATCTGGAGATCAATAAATCAAAGACCAAAATCTTAGTGATAGAAAAAGCTCAAACCAAAACAGTGAAAAAGCCTAGCGTTTTCCTGGATAACACCAAAATAGAAGTTGTGACAAACTTCAAATATCTAGGGACACAATTAGACAATTCCAGGACAGAAAGGACCCTCCAAAAACAAATATGGGAAAAAACAAAATGCCTGACCTCCCAAATGAGAGCAGTGGACCGAAAGTTCGGCAAATTTTCTATAATACCGGCTCTATCCTTCTACAAAGCTAAAGTGGTCCCGGCCTTGACCTATGGCATAGAGGCTTCGCTGTACTTCCCACGCAGCCTTTGGTCTAAAGTCGAAGGGTACGTGTGGAAAACAGTTTTGTGTTTACCCAAATCATCGCCCATCCCGGCCATCAGAAGAGAACTTGGTCTCGTGTCTTTAGCATCAATGACAGACCAAAGCGCGATGCGCTTATACAGAAGAATAATCATGTCGGACACTTTACCCATTTTTAACATCTTACGGGAGGAAATCGAAACAGGAAATTGCGAGGCCTTGGCTAAATGGACCAAGTTTCGAAAAGATGATCTGGCAAAAATAGAATGCTCGGAAAAAGATCTGAAAGAAAATCCAGACCGCATCAAAAGGAAAATGGTAGAAATGGACTGGATCTGCACTATGGACAAAGCTACTAGCTACAAGCTTTTAAATCACCTACCTCCGTCATTTAACAAAGCGAAACAACCCCTAAAATACTGTGTTAAGTTTCCAGATAAGAAATTAAGAATTTCAATCATGAGAGCAAGACTAAACCTGATGCCAACTAGGGAAATTCTAACAATCAGAGGAGACTTATCCGATAAAAGGTGTCGCCTATGTAAAAAAGACTCATCCATCGAAACGCTGAAGCATTTGGTGATTGAATGCGAAATCACAAACAAAAACAGAACTACTTATCGCACCCCATTGGGGGAAAATCTGTGGATTTTCGAACCAGACGAACTATGGAAGAGACTGATCTCTGGCGAAAATACGAGATGGACGCAAGCCCTGGTAAAACTTATCGAACTTGCATTCGATCTGATAAACTGTAGCAGATCAGAGGCTAAACCCGTAACGGGACTGGAAGCGGTCTAACGCGAGAGGAAAGTAAAAGGCTCTCAAGGTTTCTGACCCGGTGTGCTAGGCAGGGGGGGGACTCTGAACTTTTAGCCCCAAATCTCTACTGTCGGTCTACAACATGTTGAAAAAAAAAAAAAATGTCATGTGTTGCTCTAACGGCAGCACTCTGAAGACGATCAAAACATTTTTTTTGACAAAACTTAGTTTACTGAGTAAAGTTCAATAAAAAAAAAAAATAATAATAAATGCAATGCACCCCAAGATATTGTTCTGGGCAATATGAGGAAGGAAACAGTCTATGTGATGTGCAATGTAGATGTGCGGTCCAGCAAGGCTCCAATGTACCCCAAAAGTAACAAAATATGGTACACAATATGCAGAGGCACCCCATCACTCATAAATGGCATACGCAATACCGGAAAGCTTCCGAAAAGCAAAACATACTGTACACGATACACGGAGGCACCCTAAACTCAGATTTTGTGTACACGATACCGGAAAGCTTCCAAAAACCAAAAATACACTATGCGATATGCAGAAGCACCCATACAGTCACAAATTGCCGACGCGACACACCGTGGGCCTCAAAATGTACAAAGAGACACGCGCATAGGCATAGAGGCAAGCCGCTCCAACAAGATATGCAGTACGCGTTACCTGAAGGAAACAGCTCATGTAGCACTCCAAAATACATATGTGATACTCATTCGGCTCGTACATTCACACGAACAACCACTGATGTGCATTGTCTGCCTTATATTACCCCGTCATTGCCGTGAGCCGCATAGGCGTGCCATGTGGGTGCGCTGAACCCCCACAAAGAGGATGTATCTTACGCCTGAAGGGCCTTTACTTTGTTCTTGGCTGCTATGAATGAAAGACGCACACTAGAGTTCCTTCTGCACCCACACTGCTGTTTTTGCCTCCTGCGGCACTGCTTTGCATCACTCAAGCCTAATCTGCTGCTGCCTGCCTGAGTGGGAGTGCCTGCTTGCAATTAGCACTGTCTTGGAGTGCCAGCTGTCCTACTTTTGCCTGTACTCCTGTGTTGGGTCTGTGACCACCTCTTCTGTACTTGGGACATCCACTTCTCCCTGCCAACACCACCACAGCTCCAAGACACCTACCCTGCAAAGCCAAACCTGCCTCAGGGGTGCCATGTCAGGTCCAGGTAGATCAGGACCTGGGAACCTATGATGCCCTCTTTAACCCAGCAAAGCAGCTGGGCAATGACACAGGATATGATCTGGGATGTGGGATGAAATCATGGCTGCCATCTCCGCGGAGGGGGAGGCAGACCGCACGAAGAACATGGTCTGGAAACATTGGGACAACCTCAAGGCCCGTAGCCATTCCAAGGTGGTGGCAGCCCTCACCAAGGAACCCACTATAAAGGTGTACTGTGCAGGTTGCCACCAGTTCTCCCAGGTAGAGCTACAGGTTCTTGAAAGGTTCTATCCGGACCTTCACTCCAGATCTGTGCTTGGAGAAGTCGTCTGGAAGCTGGTGGTGAGTACCCATGTGGAGCAATGCTCTACAGTGTATGTGTGGCATGCATGTTTGCAGCTGCCATATCCTGTGTGCAGCTTGTGCGTGGTGTGAGACACAGCAGCTTGCTGCCTCATGCCAATGCTGGGCATATGTGGTGTCAGACATTGTATACTAACATTTGCAACGCTATTGCCATATTTTTTCATCAATGACTTGTTTTACTCAGACCCATGCTGTGTGAGATCATATAGCAAGTGATGGGACAGTACATATGTGGACATGCTATGTTGTGGGCATGTGAGGGGCGTGCATGATGGACAACTCCATGTGTGGCACACCTGACAGTGCAGCCATGCAGACACATCTGCTGAGAGTGGCACATGTGTGTGGATGTCTGTGGATGTCAAGTTGATGTTTTGACATCTCCAGGACACGGATGTGACATGTCCGGGACAGGGAAGTGACATCTCATCACACTGCATTTGGAGCACAAGTGTATGTGTGTACATGCAATGTGTGCATGCCGGGCAACATAACAGGTGCAATTTGTTCCCAGATATGTGTTGCTTGCTTGCAGGTCATGCTGTCGAATGTGCATGTTGGTGACTGTGTTTGTATGGGCAGGTGCCCTGGTCCTGTTCCCATGCCCCTGGCTGAATGTCATACTTGTGTTGATTGGTCATTAGTATGGTGGCGTTGCATGTTTTTGGTGATGTGTTGGTGGCCCCTCAACAATGTGTAGTGTTGACATGTGCATGGGTCATGACTGTGACTCAGCCTTCACACTACACTCATGCAGCAGTTGACATACAGTTTACATGGGCACGTACATGTGTGTGTGCATTGTGTGTGTGTCAGTTCCTGGTTCAAACATGCTGCATGTTTGGCGATGTCAATGTTGTCTATGGCACACATGCATTGATGAAGATCACTCTATGTCAATGTGTTTTGTCCCATTTTCCACAGTTGCTACAGCTCATGAAGAGGGCGGCGGCATCACTGTGAAGCAGAAGGGCGGGGACCAAGCCTTCAGACCGGAGCGCATACCCCGGCCAGCCAGGGTTGAGACCACCTCATCTGAGGAAGAGTTGGCTGGTGGGCACAAGGAACATTGGGTGGTGCTGCTGAGGTACGTCCCAGGAGGTTGTTGCGGTGTGGGTCTACTCAATGGCTAGGAGCAAGGGTGTGGAAACAGAGGGGCCATCCAGGGAGGAAGGCTCTCTGGATTTATCAAGGAAGATGGAGTGGGTGGTGGAGGAGGAGGCAGATGAAGGCCAGCACAAAGGGTCTGCTGGGGCCACCCAGGAGGGTGTTCAGGATTTACCCCTGGGTCAGGGATAGCAGGATGTGCAGTGCACCATGGAGGGAGCTGCCCAACCTCCCATCCCTGCTCTGAATCACTTGTGTACGAGCGCGATACAAATAAAATATCATATCCTATTATAGCAATGACCACCATTGTGGATGCCTCCACTCAGACCATGTCTCCCTTTGGGCCAAGGGAGCTCACACCTGAGATGTTGCATGCCCTGCTATCCGGCATTGCGAGGCGGACGGCCATGATTCATAATGATGTGAGAGCTGTTTGTTCCTAGCTCTCACAGCATCACAAATTGATGTGCCTCTACCTGGGCCAGCTGGCACATGCACCTATCTCAGGTGGTCTCTGTGCGCTGACACATTTACATGCCCCTTTCTCCACTGCCTCCACCAGTCATCCTCCGGGGGGCCTTCCTTGCCAGTTCTCATCACGGCCCACTCAAAACTAATCCCACCCACAATGCCCAGTCTGGTGGTGAGCATGTCCCTGCCTTCAGTGGAAGTCCCAGCAACTACATAAGGAGTGGTCACTGTGCCTGCCCAGGCACAAACACAGGAACAGGCATCTGTGGGACAGCTGGCACCTCAGGACAGGGCTGGTACTGTACAGCCCGACGTCTAACATCCAGACGGTGGGAGTACCTGTACAGTCCACGCTCAGACAGGCAGCAGCATATTTGGAGTGCCCAGAGGCAATCCTCGCAGGGCCATACAACATCAAGGAGGCTAAACAGGAGGGACCGTTCAGTCACCTGGCAGGAGGAAGGGAAGAAACTCCGACAAATAGTGTGCATCAGAATGGATTTCTAAACGCAGCTGATGAGGAAGAGGCAGTGGGCTAGGATGGCAAGGGTTGCTAGGGCCAGGGCAGAGGTGGTAGAGAGAAGGACTCTGTGGTGGGCTGCCATCCTGGAGGAGGCTTGCAGGGATGTGGAGGAGGAGAAGAGGAGGAAGTTGGAGGGCCTGCAAGCCATCCAGGAGAGAGTGGTGGCCCACCTACATGTGGAGGATGAGGAATGCATCTCTGCCCTGGAGGTTGTGATGAGAGATTATTGAGGGAGCTGCATGTGTATAATGTTTAAATGTCTTTCATTTTTTTATTAGTATCATACATTTAACAGATAAATAAATAGTTAACTTTTAATACAAGCACTCTCCAGGCCATTACAAATCATGAAAGTGATACCAACAATAAATACAATTCAGATTCCTACATTACACATCATGCATGTGTCGTACGATAAGACCTTTAGCGATGCAAATGGAACCTACTGTTCCTATCATTCCTATGATTCCACGGAAAGCATGTACCTCCGGATACATCATGCTGTCCATCATACTAAAACATTAAAAAAGCCTGAAATGTTCTTCCATGATAAAGTTAAAAAGATGATACATCCTTCGTGATGACCAGCCATAAAAGTACACCAAAGGCTTTCCTTAAGAATAAGTACATCAAGTCTTGCAGCTTGGATTGCATTTCTACATAACTCGATCAATGAGGAGCATTCCCCTGCAGATGGAAAACAGACTCCAATTCTAGCTCTCCACACAACCGACATAGGGCCTCATCACGACTTCGGTGGTAACCCTTAAATCCGGCGGTAGCGCTATTACCGCCGGATTTAAGGGTCCGCCGAATCAGGGCTTGGGCGGATTTCGCCCCAGCTCTGAGCTCGGGGGAAATCCGTCGAAAATTCACGCTATTACCACCAGCGGATTTCCCACCGGTGGTAATAGCGTGAAGATTCCCCATTGAGCCCAATGGGGAATGGGGCATTCCCGAATGGGCTCAGTGGGGAATGGGGACTTACATAACCGCTGAACTTGTGATCCGGCGCTATTAGCGCCGGGGAGTTCGGCGGTAGGGCTAATACCGCCCGTGCTAATAGCGTTACCATTACCGCCCAAGTCGTGATGAGGCCCATAGTCTTTCAATTCTCAGTATTTTAGACCAAGCACCTGTGAGTTCAACAGTTTTGGCACAGTTGAACTTTAATTTCATATATTCCCAAAACAATGTGTTATCTACAAAATGGCGGTTATGCAGAAGCAAGTACTCTTGTTACATTATGTATAGAATGAACCTACTAGAGTTTGCTTTAGTGGCTAGATTGACCATCAATTACTCTCCTGCAAATGATCCTATCAGCGCTTTCATATCTGGTATGTAGAAGACCAGAGACTTATCAAGCAGATCTCAAAACGGTCTCATATTCCCTTTATCTGCCACCAGCTTAAACTGACCCAAAACACTAGACTACATGAATGACATTTTACTAGATTAGACTTTGAAGAACCACCCAATGAGCGAGTCTACTGAGGCTTTGGCCCTTTTCCAGTAATTATTAAAACAGTTCAATTCAACTCTCTCCTTAATTGGCTGAACATTGAATTCCAAGTGCAGCATTACCGCAGATGTGTACATGGCCAATCTTAAAATGCCAGATTCCATTCCTAGTAATCTCTGGCAAAAGACTCAGAGCCCAAAATTCAACCCAATACAACTCTACTGGAAATATCCTTGTGGAATATAGCTGGATCTGTATGCCAATAGAGTACCCGCCACCTTTATGGACTAATGCGCCAATGTCACCCTTAGTAGGGAGGTTCAAATCCTCAAATGGTCCAAATGCACCCCACCCTTAAGATAACAGTCCAAAGTCATACCTAAGTATGTGTAAGTAGCAACCTCTTTGATCATTTCCCCACCCATCTGCCATTTATTTCTCACAGACTTTTTAGGAGATTTATTGAACACCATAAAAAGGACCAAGTCATCTGCATAATCCATCCACTGCAGAGACTGAATGCCTAGCTTCGCCGGTATGCATTTGGGACTCGCTAGGGCAATCCCCATGTCGGATAACTAAAGGTTGGAAAACATGGGGGCCAATATGCACCCCTGGTCGACCCCCCTGTGTGTCTTAATCCAACTGGACATCCCTCCTTGTGTCTCCAGGCACACTTTCACCCTAGTTTGTTCATGTAACTTTACAATAATTTTAAGCAAGCCTGGTGGGCTACCCCAACAAGCCAGTTTCCCCTGCAATCTAGTTCTAGCAACGTAATGAAATGCTGCACGGTAATCAATAAAAGCAGCATACACTGTCCTCTTACGTATGATCCAAGCATTCTGTATAATAGTTAATCACAAGTGTAAGACCATTGGAAGTGTAGAACAACCCTTGCAGTAACCAGTGTGGTGTACGGGATTATTGCATGGGGTTACTATCGGCCCACAAACACAGCTCTTCCAATAGTACCTGCGTAAAGATCTTCGCCAGCGATCTAACAATGCCAGCAAATGATAGTTGTATGAGCCTGTATAGGAGTCTTTTTTAAGAACAGGCACCAAGATGCCATCATGCCAAGACAAAGGAATCTCTTGAGTGATGGCGATTAACGTGAACAAGCTGTGAAGTACTTCTGCCCAGTGTGAAGCATCACTTTTGATCAACAGGTTGCACGTCCCATCAGGGCCAGGAATCCTAGAAGCCTTGCTCAGCACGATTAATTTCAAGATTTCACTCTTGTTTGTTCGATAAATCCATTTGCCTTAAGTTGAAGAAGTAACTGGCGGCACAAAATCCAAACCGCCCAAAGTGTCAGTGACATGATTAATCCATGCCTGCTCTGTGACCCCATTGATGTCTTTAATTGAGGAGCAGCTGCTATTAATAATCTGCCAGAACCTGCTGGAATCATTATTCAATGTGGTCTCTACCAAATCTCTCCACTGTTTACATTCAACTTTATACTTGTGGAATTTCAGCATCTTGGGAGTATTTGCTCTTAATAACTTTACTTCCCAATGTATACTGAAGTGGATTAGAGACACATTTGGCCAGAGCACGGATCTCCTTATGAAATTCAATTTTTTTCACCTAAATTTCCGTATTGTACCGATGTCAGTGTTGTTTATTGGTCCCAATGGCAACTCTGTTAACACCCACAGATTTAGGGACAATACCTTTACTGATCGATGCAAGGCAGCTTTCATATTTAGACAGGAAAGAACAATAGCTCGTTAGATTTTCAATGAGTTCAGAAGATCCTTTCAATAAGTCAAGATCACTGAACACCCTCTCTGCTACTTCAGAAGCAACCTGAATTTCTGTTGTATTCCAGGTGATCCTGTTCAATGCAGAGTTGACTCAAAGATTCCCTCCCATGGATGTTCCTACGGTCCCACTTTCCAGGTCAAGGCTAAGAACAATTAGGAATGATCACTCTCCAAAATTTGTAAGACACACATGTCTTCAACCAAAGATTGAACATTAGACAAAAAAATCATAATCAATAATACTTGCACTGTTGGCAGAGCTTCTAGTGAACCCCTAGGTAGATGGTGGTAGGAAACAATATTTTACTCAAGGGGGAGGGACTCAGCATGAAAACTTTTAATACCACTCGTCTAAGGCCTGGTTTACCACTCACCACATTGCAGGCTTGCGCGTGGTTACCATCTGAGGTATTCCAAGGGAATGCCATTGTCCATAAATCCTGCCTGATTACACATGAAATATGACCTATAATTTAAAACTTGAAGGTATCCTGAGGTTTTTGCAGTTTTGCTACTGGATTAAAGTGAAGCACTAATGCTCATCTTTATTGCTGGAGAATGTCTGCATCAGGACCTCTGAACATGGTGAAAAAGCAACCATCCTTGAAACCTGCCTTCTCGCCCCTTTGCAATGAAATGGGGAGAAGGGCCACTAATGTACCTTCTTAGTATTGTACACATTTTAGAGTATTGGTATGGTCCGCTAGTGTGCAGAATTAATTTCTATTCAAACAAGATGACTACCTCCATGGTAGAGCTCACTCTTAATCAAAGAGTACCGAGATGGGCAGCAATGGGTGGAATTAGTCATAGGGATTACATTGCCTAGGGGCCGTGAATGGGGGGAGGGCTTACAACAGATTTTCCCTCTTCAAATGTCATCCAAATTCGAAAAGCATTACAGACCTCCATTCAAAGTCCATATTTGAAGCTCTTATGTTAATGACATTAGTTTTGACCTTTAAGCTAGTGCTGTCAGCTCCACCTAATAGCCCAACTAAAAATGAGAATGAAAATGGTAAACCTTTGCACTTTTAAATGATGCATGGAAATGTATTGATTGGTGCCAGCGGTATTTCAGTGAAAACACATTAATTACTCCAGAGACGTCATTTGGTGGTTGCCATGGTTGCAACTGCGACCCCTGAGGTCTTGCAACCCATGGGGACTCCTTGCGACCCAAACTTAAAAAAAACAATTACATTTTGCACACAAAATATTATTTTTTTTTGCAAAAATAATTCGAGTGCTCCTGGTGTAGCAGGCTCTCCCGTGGCACAGGAGCCCCGACACACCAGGTCTGGTGGGTCCCCGGCCATGTCCTCACCCATCAGGGTGAAGGCTGGGCCAGGGACGCACTCAGTAGGGGTTGGAGCTGACCATGACATGTGGCATGTCACATGCCATGTTCAGCTCCAACCCCTTCTCACTCAGCTTCCCTGCAGCCCACATACAAGAACCAGGAAGCTATTCCAGCTTCCTGGTTTCTGTTTGTGAGCTGCACGGAGGAGCCGAGGGGGTCTGGAAGGATGGACCGAAGCTGCAAGAAAAAGGTAAGAAGGCTTTTTTTTGTAATATGATGTGTGTTTTGCATGTGTGAAGTGTGTGTCAGATTTATGTATGTGAATGGTGGGTGAGTGAGAAGTGATGTGTGTTTTTGAATGTTCTTGGTGAGTAGCTGTGTGCCTGTGTAGTGAATGTAATGAGTGGATGTAAGAGAAGATTTGAGTGACTGGTGGGTGAATGAGAAGTGATGTGATGTGGGGTTTTGAGTGTTCTGGGTGGGTGGGTCAGTGGGTGTATGTGTGCATGTGTAGAGAATGCAATGAGTGGATGTAAGAGATGGTGTGAGTGACTGGTGGGTGGGTGAATGTGAAGTGATGTGATGTGTATTTTTGAGTGTTCGGGGTGGGTGGGTGTGTACCTGTGTAGAGAATGCAATGGGTGGATGCAAGAGAAGATGTTAGTGACTGGTGGGTGAATGAGAAGTGATGTGATGTGTGTTTTTGAGTGTTCTGGGTGGGTGGGTGTGGACCTGTGTAGAGAATGCAATGAGTAGATTTAAGAGAAGGTGTGAGTGACTGGTGAGTGAATGAGAAGTGATGTGATGTGTGTTTCTGAATGTTCTCGTTGGGTAGCTGTGTGCCTGTGTAGTGAATGTAATGAGTGGATGCAAGAGAAGATTTGAGTGACTGGTTGGTGAATGAGAAGTGATGTGATGTGGGTTTTTGAGTGTTCTGGGTGGGTGGGTGTGTGCCTGTGTAGAGTATGCAATGAGTGGATGTAAGAGATGGTGTGAATGACTCATCGGTGAATGAGAAGTACTGTGATGTGATGTTTGTTTTTGAATGTTCTATATGTGCCTGTGTAGAGATTGTAATGAGTGGATGTAATAGAAGGTATGAGTGACTTGTAGGTGAATGAGAAGTGATGTGATGTGTGTTTTTGAATGTTGTGGGTGGGTGGGTGCGTGTCTGTGTAGAGAATCCAATGAGTGGATGGGTGTGTGCCTTTGTAGAGAATGCAATGGATGTAAAGGCTGTGTGTGTGAGTGACTCGTGGGTGAATGAGTATGAATGTGATGGTGTGTTTATGAATCTTGTGGGTGGGTGTGTGTCTGCATAGAAAATGCAATGGGTGGGGGTAAGAAAAGGTGTATGAGTGAGTGACTGGTGGGTGAATGAGTATGAATGTGATGGTGTGTGTTTGAATGCTCTTTGCCTGTGTAGAGAATGCAATAAGTGCATGTAAGAGAAGCTGTGAGTGAGTGACTGGTGGGTGATTAAGCATACATGTGGTAGTGTGTGTTTGAATGTTCTGGGTGAGGTTTGGTGTGTGCCTGTGTGGTGAATCCAGTGTGAGTGAATGCGAGAGGAGATGTATGGGTGAGTGACCGGTGGGTGAAAGGAGATGCATGTGTGTGTGTAAGCCCTGGGAGACTGGTTATCACTAGAACATTTTTGCCATATGCTTTATTGACTTTGCATGTTTTACCGATATGTGTGGGCAAAGGCAGGTTCATGTGTGCCATTCCCTGGCTAGACTGGCATTTTGGTGCAGTCCATCTAGCCATTGCTTACTGTAGCATGACATTTATTACTCAGCATGATAAGTAGTGTTACCTCACTAGACTGATGTTTTGGTGCAGCGGACTGTATATTCTTCACTGTAGCATGACTTCTCATTAACTGAGCATCTATGATGACTCAAGCAAGATAAGTGTTCTCATGGGTTTAGACTGGCTTACATTGGGACCAGTTTGGACAGGTTTTCATATTGTGACATGTCACTTTTAAAGGCCAAACCAAATGAAGTATGTTCTTACATAGGAGTAATGGCATATATTGGCAGAGCCAGTTTTGTGCCCAGTGCCAGTAATGATACTAGAGAAAAACATCTTAAAGTGAACATAAGTATGGTCTTATATGGGAATGCTAACATATGTTGGTGGAGCCAGCATAAAAATGTATGGGCACAGCCAGCATAAAAATGCTTTTTATACTGGCATATATTTCATGGACCGGAATTATAATGCATTGGGAAATACCCTGTGCACTTTGGGTGACCTGCACCTATTGTTCTTTTTTCATGATTTACCCTGCACTCTACAAAACCGATTGTTGGCCTTTTACCCACATTGTTGGCCTTTTACCCATATTTTTCCAGAAAGTGTGCTGTGTAATGCACCATTTTAACCCATTATTCTAAACATTTACTCAGTGGAAGCAGAAGAATCCCCCCGCGCCCGCAACCTATTTTCATTAGTTTGGGCTCCCTCGCTATGCTCAGTCACAATCACATATTTGTGGCAAATATTTACACCCTTCAAAAAAACAACTCGCCAGACACCACTGGCGGCTGGCATATTTGTGGGCCAGGCACCGCCCCCATCTCTCTATGTTATGTTAAAAATGTAAGCTTTGAAAAACATATCTGCTTCTTTCACTTCCAGTAGTGCATGCCCCTGCAGCAGCATAATCATCATGTACATTGCGCACATGTGGTGGTCCGAACCAGCCCGGGATGTGTGTCGTGCCCTGTGCTTTGTTAAGGAGCTTGGGCGGGGGCCCCACAGCATGGCTCGCAGGGGAGCTGCCAAATTTTGTGCTATGCCATTGGGCACGACTGGGTCTGACAAAGGCGTAGTGTGCAGTGCGCACCTTAAAGTCTGCCAGTGAGTCCGTGAGTGAGAAGCAACTCATGGGTGTTTTCAATTTTAAATAACTGTGTTGCTATGGATTTACGTGTGCAGCAATGATATTACTTTAAATGGTGTTTTGTTTAAGTTCTCTGGCAACCAGTATTACGCTTAGATAATAAAAACTATTGGGGGTCTTGGGTACATTGAAAGAAACTTTCCCCAGGTATTATACTCCAGCAAAGATAACATTACCAGGTGCACTCTGTTCTGTGCACACAGACCAGTCTAATAGGTTTCTTTTATCGTAGTGGTAGCTGACTCATAAATAGATTTATAACCAGGGAATTTTGTTGATACTTAATCCTGCTCACTGATTGAATTTTCAGGCATTGCTCGTGCAGCATTTTTCTCCTGGTTAAACATCAGCGCACGCCTCTCCTGGTCAGTGCTTTTCTAGCGTGTTTAACACAGCAACGCGGCAGATAGCATGTACTTCTGTTACAAATACTGCATTAAGTATGTTTTACATATAGATGTCGAATATGGAAAATGGCATTCCCCAAATGTATAATCGTGGACAAATCATGCCTCCCTCTGTGCCTCGGTTCTTATATCTGGCTGAAATGAGAGCACCTGGAAACACAGTTGCTAGATACATCTAAAAAATCTGAAGGTCGTTTGCCATCACTTCCTACGCTGTCACTTAGGGCAGGGTCAAAATACATCACTTTCTGTGATGTCATCAGGGGGTCAAAGGTCGTGTGATGTCACTTCCACTATACCAGTAATTTTGGTGAAATGACATCCCTGAATTACCCTTGTAAAGTTGGTATTCCCATAGGATGACAAGGCCCCAGTGATTGCCACTGGTAGCAATTTGGGCCCAAATTAGGACAAGGTTGTCAATCCTCAAATGGTGAGGGTCAATCTGGCATGATCAGTCTAGCTAGGGCTGATTATGGTAAACAACTATAAAGTGTGGGAAGTTGAAAGGGTCAGGCAGGTGCATAGAGGTTGTTGGTAAATTATCACTCTGGATTTATCAGTGGCGAAACCGCAGGTGGCGCACATCAATTCAGGTGATGCTAATGCGGCCAGCTGCAAGGAATGCGAAAATAATCAAGTCGTGGTTAAAGCATGAGATGGAAGTATTCACAGCCGCGGTCTCCAATTTGTAGCTGTGGCAGTGATAAGAATGGGACCCAGCCTTCACATTCACGGCTTCTCGGGGCGCCCTCTGCTGGCAGCACGAGGCCGTGCAGGCAGTAGGCGCTTGGCAGCAGCAGCGATTGCTTCCTAGTGAGGAGATAATGCCTGGCTTTCCCTGGCAGGGCGGCAGATGGGACCGCTGCCAGGCGCAGCAGATGCTGTAAATTAGCTGTGATTAGCTCCTGGATGGAGAGCCAGGGCTTGATTGCAGTCTTGTTGTGTTTTCATTACTGTCTTGCAAAGGACTCCAAGGTTCATGATTTCAGACAGTCCAAGGGAGACTCTTGCAGGTGGCCGTGCAATGACTTGGAAGCCGTTTTGCATATGACTGGGCAAAGTTATTTGCTATTTCATACATTTTAATCACTCTTAACGTGGGAATTTCAATTATTTTCTGTGTATATTATGGCAAATTTATATGCCCTGAACAATTAAAAGCTGCCTCATCAAATGAGTCAATTAAATGGTGTGTATCCCTTGGGACGTTTTGCAAGATCATTTTCACTTTACTTCCAAACATTTTATTGTGGGTGATTATGTTAATTGGTGAGTGAGTGAATTGGTGAGGGAGTTATTGAGTGATTGAGTAAGTTGTAGGTGGATAGGAGACTGAGGACCCGATTCATAGAAAAGTGCAAAGTCCCAGCAAAGTACTTAGCGCCTAAAACAACTTGCACGCAAGAGTATTTTTGCGCGTTATGCGTATTTATGGATTAAAAAGTGCAAAGTAACCTGAGGCTGCCACCGCCTTGGAATGGCTCTGGGTCTTGAGGTCCTCAAAGCACTTCCTGGCAGGCTTCAGTGAATGGACTGCCACCACCTCCTCGTTGATGACAGCTGTGATCAGTTCCCAGATCTGTTGACGTCTGTCGTGTCCCAGCTGCGTTGCTAGGTTGAAGAGAGTCCCATAATTACCTAGGACACTGGGATGCCAACTTCGTGGTGGTGAGGCTGGCAGCTCTCTGCCTCCCCGAAATGGGGGTGCCACTCTCCGTAGACGATGAAGATGGTGCGGGCATGGCAAACTCCAAAGCAGGTTTGGCTTAGCTCGGTCATGGCTGAATAGCTGGCACTCCAAAGCAGTGCTGGTTGGCATCAGGCACTTACAATCTATCAGGCAGCAGCAGATGTTGAGTATTGGAGGCAATACACGGCATGAGGAAGCAAATCTGATGGCATGGATGCAGGAAGAACTTCGGTGTGCGTCTTGCATCTGAATCAGAAGATAACAGAGTAAAGGCCCTTAGCGCGTAAGTCACATACTATGCGCTGTACGCTTATACGGTACGCAACAATGACGAGGATATTTAAAAGGTGCGACACGCATCACTGGTTGTGCACAAGAAGGTCCAAAGACGGAGAATCAACTTTTGCTTATTCGCATTTGGGAGTGCTATGCAAGCCGTTTCCTTCATGTAACACTTACCGCATTTTTCTTTTTGGGGTACTCTCTGTGCATATGTGCATTTATTTGTATTTAATTGTGAGGCTTTCTGAGTATCGAGTATGCATTTGTTTTGTTTTGGGGTGCCTCTGCGTATCACATACTGCTATTTTTTGGTTTTGGGGCACCTTGGAGCTTTACAGCATGACTCATCTATGTAGCCCACAACTTAGACTGTTTCATTGTTTTTTTTTGCTTTGTGACATTTTTGTGGGTGCTTTACATTGTTCCTGCCACCATGTGCCATGCAATACCAGACAAACCAGAGACGCCAACGATATTACAGGAGAACGTTTCAGTAAGAGATGAACTCCACCACCTACCAATATTTAATTTGGCAAAAATAGGACTGACATCTGCCCACATCTCGATACTCTCAAAAAAACTCTCCTTTGTACCCACGACCCATACAGACTGGTATAACACTGAGGTGGAGATACAGAGTTTTCTATGCTCAGTGAGACTCTGAACCTTCTTCAAAGACCATGTGGATCAGGAAATAGAACCAGACTCAGGTCTTGGCCCTAAGTCTACTTTTACACCTTAGACAACCAGGCCCCAAGTGAAATGTTAACATTTGAAAAATGTATTTTGCACAACCTCGGTTAACTCAAGAAACAAAAAAACAAACTTAACCACAATATATCAAAAGAAGGAAGAAGCACAAGCTACACTATTGGAGGCTAGTTATCAAACCAGCAGACAAAAGGGGCGCCATCGTCCTAATGTCCACAACTCAATACAGACTCATGATGATGTCCCTGCTGAATTATAGAGAGAGTTATAGCCTACTTAAGAAAGATCCCACAAGGGGGGGCGCTGTTGTGCGCAACTAAAATGGCTGCCTGATTGGAGTGCTCCGATCCTGAGGACATCCTTATTATAAATTAATCCTGTTTGGGGCAGCGAAGATAGGAAGCGACTACATCTGCTGTTGCCGGCATTCCTACTGCACGCTGTGTGCAAATCCTGTGTGAAACCGCGGAGGCACGGCTGAGTTCGGAGCTTCGTTTCGCGAGGTGGCCCGCCCGGCTGACTGCGATGCGCCCCTGAGATCCGGAAGAGTCACACGCCAGACCGAGGCTCTGCAGACGCTGAAGGGCCGTGTGGGGGACGGGCGCTGGTCCCGGCGGCGCTTCCTTGATACGCGTGCCTACGGGCGGACCGTGTGTGTTGGTGCCGAGGTCCCTGCAAGATGGAAGATTGACTGCGGCTACTTCCCACCTCCCGAACAACAGCTGGGTTGACGCGCGGTCTCCCACGCAGGGCCCCAGCTAGCTCTGTGGGTCTGCCGCCGATCGGGATCTGACTGGCGCTGCGAAAGCAGATGAGGGGCTTGAAAGTGCACGGACCCAGCTGCATTGAAGCGTATATACAGCGGCTCACGGCCCAATCCGTTAATATCCTTCTTGCAGCACCTGTCAATCGGAGACGCTGATTAACGTGGGAAAGCACAATACATCCATAGAGGGGACTTTGTGCTATATTATATCGGCAAAACCTCTGTGCTGTTTACTTGAGGGTGCTGCTCCTCTGTTGTTTTGTCGCTGGGAAGAGGCCCGTACATTTCTACTGATCCTTTATCAGACCTGCACCATTGGGAGAAGTATGTGATCCGTGGCAATTTGGCTCCCTAACACAGCTGGCCAGACTGCGCCACAAACTTAAATGGCTGGACATCAGTTGCCATGTATGAGCGCTAAAGGCGACCCGACATACTACCAGTAATCCGTTGGAGGGCTGTGAAGAGGCAGACTGCTGGCGTGAGTAGTGGTAGTCCTCCATATATAAGGACAGGTGCGACCAGAGGTGCTGCTGCCACGCTGCAGCTCAGCCCCAGGCCCACTGTGACACTTTGGTTGGCAGCTCCTATAACGGGCATAACCCCTGCCTGTAACTTACCTTCAATCTACATTATCAGGCAGGATACATGGGAATATTACCGCATGCTAGATCAGCCCGGAACCCAGGCAACAACGACTTCTTTGGGTTTTGAGAGTCGATATACCGGTACTCATCGTGTAGTGTAACAGAATCAACTGCACGAACGATACTATACCATCGTATGAGTCTGGCCTGACCCACGTCATCTATCCTTGTTCCGTAAAGATGGCTCATGGGCCGAAACGAGAAGAAAAGCGTAGGGGGAAAAAAAACTGGCCCGATGGACTCCTTTGCCAGCTCCCAACCTCATGGGATGCCGGTAGTCACATCCATGGAAAATGACATACTTGCTGAAACGGGGCATGACGCCAGAGAAGACCGTCTAATGACCATGGTACAGAACGGCTTCCTAGCGGTGAATGTTAAGTTAGACGATATTGTTTCGACCATCAGCTCCCTCAAGGCTAGAGTGGACAAGGAAAGCTCTCGCATTACAGAGGCCGAAAGCAGAATCAGTACTAACGAAGATGCGATAACACAGCATGGCCGTGACATAGCACAGCTTAAAGGTGAACTGCGCAACACTCAAGTAAAATGCGATGACCTTGAATCTAGATCTAGGAGAAACAATATCCGTGTTGTCGGCGTTCCAGAATCCTTTTGCAAGGGCCCGATGGAGAGACAGGTAGAGGCCCTGTTGAAAACCCTTCTGGGAACGGAATCCTTCTCTGACCACTTTCTGGTTGAGAGGGCTCATCGTACGCTTGCACCACTGCCCAAGTCTGGGGCACCACCGCACATGATCATTGTCCGTCTCCTCAATTACAGAGACAGAGACACGGTGCTCAGGCTGTCCAGGGAAAAGGGCTCTCTGCAGTACGAAGGCCACATATATCCTGATTTTTCGACAAGCGTCCAGATGTAACGCAGATCCTACGAACAGGCCAAAAGGCTCTTGAGATTACGCCGTGTCCCGTACACCCTCATCTTCCCAGCGAAATTGCGGATTCAACATGGAGGCAGATCGCATTTCTTTGAGAACCCGGCGGATGCCATTTCGTATATTGAGTCGTCCATCCCCATGCCTCCGGAAGATCATCCACGAGATCGAAATAGGCCCCCGCGACCGGGGGATGACATCCCGGACTCAGCAGACTGAATTGAGAGTATGGAAACATCCTGTTCAAGTCATGTGGCTGACCCTCTTGGGTGTAACGGCCCCAGTTGATATTGTTTTGGAAAAGTTGTGATCGTGAGCCTCTACTGATGGAGGCCTGGCGACTGCGACTAGCAACCCTCAGGAACGTTCCACAGGTTATGGGGGAAGGGATACATCATCGGGTTGGGGTTGATGGTGAGGGTGGGGGTTGAGGAAGGGCACAAATTGTTGCCATAGTTGGCAAATGTTTTAAAATACAGAGCCAGGTTGCAGCAGGTACGACAGTTACGGTTTGTGGCAAGGGCGACCTACTTCACTCATTGATATTGACATTATGCTATGGTACTGAGTGACAAAGTTGTAAGTGTTAAACTCCTTTCATGGAACATACGTGGCTTGAACAACCCAATTAAATCTAGGAAAATCGCAGCATATGTTACCAGACATAGCCCCCAGATTATACTGTTGCAGGAAACGCACGCACTGGGGCAGGTTTGCTCCAATTTCCTTTCTAGGTGGGGCTCACTGAGATATTATACTGAATACTCCTCCCAGTCTAGAGGAGTCCTCACCCTAATACACCCGAAACTGGGCTTCCGTACTCATGACGTTAAGATTGATCAACAGGGAAGATATGTTTTGGTATGGGGAGAGTTGGCAGGGCGAAATATGGTTTGGGTTAACACGTACGGCCCCAACATGGATGACCCCGAATTCTATAATGCTATATGTTATATTTTGATTGAAGCTGAAGATAGTGCGGTGGTCTGGGGGGGAGATTTCAATACAATCCTCGACACATCTCTTGACAGGTCTACAACGTCATACAGACCCTTAACCCGAACCGCATTAGCCATACGACAAATAATGCAACAAATGACTATGGTAGACATCTGGCGAGAATTACACCCCCTAGAGCAGCGCTTCACATTCTACTCATCAGTGCATGATTCAGAGTCTCGAATTGATTACTGGTTAATGAGCTCCACACTTGTGAATTTGGTCCAGCACTGTGAGATGTATCCCCGCATTCTCTCAGATCACTCCCTGTGTCACTTACTCTGAGTCTTGATGAGGCTGTCCCCAGGGCCAGACGCTGGAGAATGCCCCCTGCCCTACTTAGAGACCCGATTGTCTACGAATCATTGCATACTGAAATAGAGGAATTTTTTCAACTAAACGAGGGGTCGGTGAAACGGTGCGCCACATTATGGGAAACATTTAAGGTGTGGGTTTGGGGTCCAATCATGGCTAAAATCACAGGCTTACTTAAAACAGTTAGACAGGAGTTGGACACCACAGAAACCAAACTTGAGCTCCTGGAGTTTGAATACACCTGTACACATAGTAAGGAGGCCCTTCTAGATATCCACACAACATTGGCAGACTTTAATAAACTTGCTGCAAGGGAGGTACAGTATATGGCTGCCCCGATCCGAGCTCGTAGATACGGGGAAAGTAACAAAGCAGGGAGACTTCTGGCCCAGATGCTCAAGGCCGAACATGGTCACCCCCCTATAGCAGCCATCCAGGCGCCTAGTGGGGACATAGTAAATGGTGAACGAGAAATTAATGACATGTTTGCTGCATTCTACAAAACATTACACTCTAATAGAGACACCAAAACTAAAGAAGAAATAGCAGGGTACCTGCATGTTATTGATCTCCCGACCTTGACCTCTGATACGCGCATGTTATTGGATACCCCCATGACACTCGATGAAATTACGGAGGCAATAAAAGCGTTAACCTCTGGTAAGGCCCCTGGTCCTGACGGACTCGGTGCCGAAATTTACAAAGAATACCATGACATACTAGACCCCCTTTTACTGACAGTGTGGGAAGAAGCAATGGAATGTGGTATACTACCAGACACCATGCGAGAGGCAGTCATAACTGTTCTGCTTAAACCCCGTAGACCCCCTCAGAACATGTGGTCATATAGACCCCTTTCGCTTTTTAACACAGATGCGAAGATTTTCGCCAAAATCCTGGCCACCAGACTGCTGGCCTATATGCCCATACTGGTGGATCCCTACCAGGCTGGCTTTGTACCAACAAGGTCTACTGCTCTCAATCTGCGCAGACTCTTCGGAGTTATGGCACAGATAGATCCGGCGGCAGACGCAGTGGCGGCCTCCCTTGATATCGAGAAGGCGTTTGATTCTGTCTCCTGGGTCTATCTGTTTCAGGTCCTTGAGAGATTTGGGTTGGGAAGATATTTTGTCAACTGTGTTAAGCTATTGTACACCTCCCCGGGAGCGAAAATACTAACTAATCAAACCATGTCGTCCCTGTTTCGTCTGGGTAGAGGCACAAGACACGGCTGCCCCTTTTCCCCAATCCTTTTTGCGCTTACCATAGAACCCATGGCTGAATATGTCTGACAAAATCATGTATCTAGAGGTCTTCGCATGACTGGGAAACCACAAATCATCTCCCTATATGCGGACGATACCCTATTATACATTAGGAACCCGGAAGTAAACCTAGGGCCAATCATGTTGGAGGTTGAGACGTTCTCCGAATACTCGGGATACAAGATCAACGTATCCAAGTCGGAACTGCTCCCGCTCACACCCAGAACTAGAGAAATGTCGGATACACACGGATTTAAATGGTCACTATACATATCCGCTATTTGGGGATCATGGTTTCAAAAGACTGGAGCACACTGTACACGGAAAATCATGGTGAACTTTTACAATCCCTTCCAGGATTGTAGTTTAGCTGTAATAGGCTCCCCTTATCCCTATATGGGCAAATATCCTTACTTAAGATGACTGTGTTACCCAAACTCCTATATCTCTTTTGCAATATACCGATCTGGCCGGGCAGAGCCTTCTTTAATAAACTCAACACTCTAACCACCACTTTTGTAGGTTGAAATGGTCCAAAATGACAGAACCCTTTGAAAAGGGTGGGATTGCAGCCCCAGACTTTGAACTGTATTACTTAACATCTCAGGCACACTTTGCGAGACATTGGTTTGACCCGGAAGACACTGCTCCACACATTCCCCTGGAAAGATTTGCAGCATCCCCTATAGAACTACGAGCGGTCATGTTTGATCTTAAACGAAAAGAGCCATGCAAATATGCCCTTTCAACGCCACTGTACGCGCATGGTCTATGATATACAATAGGCTCGCCCTTACAACCCAGTATGACCCAGAAGTGCCATAATGGAACTTCCCAGGCATAAGCCCCACGTTTGATAGGGCCCTCCAGGGTGCTTGGGACCCACAAAAGCAATTTCAAATGCGAGATATGTTTCCGGAAGGGAAATACTGTGCTCTTGACGATTTTATTGGGCCGCTGGGTGGAGATCACCTTAAGAGATTTCAGTTTCATAGAATGAGGGCTGCCTTTGCCGCTAAATGGCCGTCGTTCCCAGAAGAACCGGCCACACATGAATGTATTGCAGCCATGACGGAACCTGGTGGACATAGTAAAAGTCTGTCTGCGCTCTATAGCCTTGTTCAAACACACTCCAAGTCAGGCAATGATATTAAAGGGAACTGGGAACGGGACCTGGGGGTGGAACTGGGTGAAGACACGTGGTTGAGATACTGCCAGTTGACCAAACATGTATCCATGAACTCAGGGCTTCGGCTCATTCAGTTTAAGGTTCTTAACTAGCTACACTATACCCCAGCTAAATTAGCTAAATTTGTACAAGGTCACACAGGAAAATGGGTCACTGCATTCTGGGGGGAGGTGGCGGAGATCCTGGAAGACATCACAGCGATACCTGCCACACCTTCCCCACTGAAATATCTCTTTGGGGATATTGGTAAAGCTGCAACCACCACTAAACGATTATTTAACTTGGCATGTGTGGTTGCAAAACGTAATATGCTGAAATGTTGGAAATCAGTACATCCTCCAAGACGGCTGGACTTTTTGAAAGACTTGTCAATGGTCAACGAACTGGAGGAACAATTTATTATAACATTGCCATCAAGATGCCGTCCCAAAGATATATGGACACTGTTCAGGCTATATTTATGTAATATGATATCTGATGAAGAAGATAATCCAACGTCACCACTCTAGTACTGTTATGTAATGTGAAAACGTGCAATCTATACTGTTAATATGTATCTATGTTGTTGTGATCGATGTGCTTTGCCAACTGCCAACCAGTTTAGTCCTGTTGTAACTCTCTGAACAAAAATAAAAATTATTTTAAAAAAAGAAAGATCCCACAAAAGAGCTGCAACAGGAAATTGTTGAAGCAATCGCATTTGGCTGACAACGGGTTGGATCTCAGAGAAAGAAGCAGACTCTCTCAACAGCTCTCAAGGACTCACCCCTTGCATCTATGCTCTACCCAAATACACAAGGACTAACAAACCCCTCCTGGAAGGCCTATAGTGTCGGACTGCGGATCAACATTAGAACCCATCTGTAAATTTGTTGATATCTTTAAATCATCCTTAGACTTTAGATCAGCCACCTCCCCTCTATTAAAATCAGGTGAGAATCTCACAATCAAGTGGCAAACCTCCCCCAAAAGTATCATCTCCATTCACTTAATATATAGACCCCCCAGGCCACCATGGAACCTTTGAGGAAGACATCACCTCGCTAATAGCTGAGAACTCCAAGCCATCAGCACAAATAATCTCCATGGGAGACTTCAACCTTCGGTACAATGACCCCAGTGACTCTCCTGCCTCCTCCCTAGCCAACGCTCTAGCTGAGCCTGGCTTCTTACAACTCTGCTCTCAGCCTACTCACCAGAAAGGTAGAATCATTGACTGGGTAGCGGCTTTCAATTGCAATATTACCTGCAAAGCCCCCCAACCTCTCTCATGGACTGACCACTACCTCATTCCATTAGATATTAATATCAATAATTCAGATCCCAAAAAATGCCCTACAGCACCAGCCTGTCTGACTAGGAACAAGCGCATCATCACTGCTGAAACCCTAATACCTTTGGTCCTCCCCACTCTCAACGCACTACCGGCCACCGCCAACCTCAACTGCTGGTCAACACCTTCAACAACTCCATGGCCACTGCCATTGATACCATCGCCCCATTGAAACTGCGCAAAGGAAAACCTAGAGCTCATTTGAACTCCTGGTACACCCCCGAACTTAAAATATTGAGAAAAAAGAAAGCTAAGCTAGAAATACTATGGAAAACAGAACCATCTGTTGAAAACAAAACCAATCTTACAAATATATCCTCCTTATACAAAAAGGAGATAATTCACACCAAGAGAGAAGCCTACAATCTTAGGATAAATCAGGCAGGATCCTGCACCAAAGAACTATTTAATATACTAAAATAATTAGAAAATCCTATTCGACCCACAGAAACGTGCGCAAAAGACAAACCCTGGTGCACCAGCATTCAGAACGCCTTTGCCAATAAAATCACAGGGCTCCAAACTAAAATAGAGGACAAACCACAACAACTTACCAACAATAAGCCTACCAACCTTAGTTCACCATCCCCCTCTGACACTAACTTAGGCTTCACATTCAAAAAGGTAACTATAGCAGAAGTACAAAAAATTATAGCCTCACTAAAACCCTCCAGCTGCAAAGGGGACAGCTGCCCTGTCCAGATTATAAAAGACACAGCCAGAGATTTATCCCCTTTCATCACTAAACTAATCAACCTGTCCTTCTCTACTAATTCAGTCCCTAGCAACCTGAAACAATCATGGGTTCTCCCCCTTTTAAAAAAACAATCATTAGACCCAGCCATACCCACCAATTACAGACTCATCACCACGGTCCCATCCTTACTAAAAATCCTTGACAGAGTTGCCTACATACAAATCCAGGGCTACCTGGAGATTAACCAACTGCTAGGAATACGACAATCTGGCGTTAGACCTCAACATGGAACTGAAACGGCCCTTGTTGACCTCAAAAGTCAGATTGATGAAATCAAAGATAAAGACAACACTGCCATCCTACTCCTCTTAGACCTCTCAGCGGCCTTCGATTTGGTCGATCACAAAATCCTCTGCAAGCACCTATCTTCCGCAGCTCACTTCTCCTCCTCTGCTGTCATGTGGATTCAATCTTTCTTGGCCAATAGAACCATGAGGGTTTTTTCACCGATAGCGGCAGCAGACCCCATCCCTATCACCTCTGGTGTCCCACAAGGCTCTTGTGTTTTGCCCACTTTGTACAATATATTTACAAAGCCGCTCTTTGACAAACTGGACCATCTGGGTGTCACCTACACCAATTACGCAGATGACACCCAGATACTCCTCATGCTCCCAGGTAACTACATTGCTGAAGTTGCCCAGATTAATGAAATATTCTTCATCATTCAGTCCTGGATGGCCATACACGACCTCTGCCTGAATGATGATAAAACTGAGCTTCTCCTTGTTGGCTCACCCAATAACCTGTCGAAAATCAGCCCCAACTACAATAGCTTCATCATCGATGGTAATACTACTCCCATTGTTAAAAGTGTAAAAACACTTGGCTTTTATCTTGATGCCAACACTAACCTATCCAAACAAATGAACATGACTGCCTCAAACACTGCCTACACTGGCAAGCTGATCAGGGCCTGCAGACCCTTCCTGTCCTCGAACAGCTGCCTTACACTGGCCAGGGCACTCATACAGTCAAAACTGGACTACTGTAACAGTCTATACCTAGGAGCTAACCAATCCATAATCAATAAACTACAGGTCCTCCAAAACAATGTGCTACGAGCAACTCTAAACATTCCCAGACGAGAGCATATCTCTACCAAAAGAAAATCGTGCAAATGGCTCTCCATACAACAAAAAATTGACTTAAAAACCATTTGTCTCACGTACAAAGCATTAAACCATCTAGCCCCACCCTATCTCACCAATAAATTCCCAGTGAAATCTGCCACCAGAATTACGAGATCCTCCAATAGGTTTATAGTCATAAAATCGAAAACAAAAAAGTTGAAAGTCAAAAAATCCCAAAAAATGTCGAAAAAAGAAAGTTGAATTTCTTGTTTATTATGTTTTTTATTCGAAATGGGGGGGGGGTTCCCCCCAACCCTCCTTTTTTTTAATTATGTTTTTACCTTTTTTTTTTTACATGCGAGAGCCAAAAAATAAATATAAATAAAAATAAAAATCATTCGACTTTTTTTTCGGCATTATGTTTTTGATTTTTTTGACTTTCGACATTTTTTTTTCTCGATTTTATGACTGCACACCCCTCCAATACCCTATGCCTAACAGTGCCTAGATTCATTTTAAAAATAGCTGGAGGATCCAGCTTCACGGTCCTTGCCTCCCAACTCTGGAACACCCTACCATTCAACATTAAATCTTTCGAGTCCTTTCAGTCTTTTAGGAAACAGGTTATTAGATGGTTACTGGAGAAAAACAAGCATCCTCCATCTGCTCTCTCCCATGTCTGACGATACTGCCTATACCTAACCTTCTTATCTGTAAACTGCATAATTGTATAAATGTATAAATGTAAACTGTTGCGCCCTTTTACCTCCGGGTCTGGAGCGCTATGTAAATAAAATAAACAAACAAACAAATAAACCTTCCATAAACCTTCCTGAAATCTTTGAGCATCATGACAGACACGTACCTGAGGGACACTACTCATACGATACAAGCTTTTGGACATCTCGATTTCAATCCAAACACTCTGTTTTTTGGTCACCATGGACATCAAGTCTTTGTATACTAGCATCCCCCAAGATTCGGCAATTGAATGTATACACGAACATTTAACTAACAAGAACCTGCAAACTTGAGTTCCCAATAACTTCATAACTGAGCTCATGTCTATAGCTCTGTGGGAGAACTTCTTTGTCTTTGACAACCAATTAAACCTGCAGATTAAAGGAACGACCATGGGGCAGCCTTTGCACCAAGTTTAGCCATTCTATTTATGGCTACATATGAGAAAAACGACATCCTAACTGAACAGAATCCCTGGCGGCCACATTTGGAATGTTAGCGTAGACATATTGATGATATTATCTACATTTGGGAAGGCAATGAAGAGCAGAAGCAATTTTTCAATTTGATCAACACATGTTACAATAATATTCAGTTCACCATGGAGTACAACAACCAGACACTCCATTTTTGGGATTTAATTATCAAACATCAACAAGGAAAACTGGAATGCAGTATATACTGGAAACCAACGGACAGAAACACACTTCTTCACTTTACCAGCAACCACCATAGCCAAATTAATGAAAATCTGCCATTTGGAAAGTTTTTGAGGCTATGCAGGAACTGGACATCTTCAGATTAATTTTACAGCCACATGGCACACCCTTGATAAGAGACTTCGACATGAAGGTTACCCGAAAAAACTATGCACGGATTCCATCAAACGAGCTAGGTTCACCAACAGAGAAGCATTAATTAAGCCACAGGACTGAACACCGGAGGAAGACAAGCATGAACAACTAGCATGTGTCATTATACATGGCTCACAGACGTTCCAAATTAAGAAGATCATTCAGAAATACTGGACCTTGGCATGTTTAAATTTGCCAGAAGAATTACCTCTGTGGTTTGCGTTCAAACGTGCCAGAAACATACGGAAATATTTAGTCCACTATCAAAACATGAAGGAGGCACCTAGAACTGGACTGTGGAATTTGCGCACAACCAAAGGCCATTACCCATGCGGAAACTGTGTTGCCTGCAAATTCACCACCAAAATACAAACGCTACAAATTGGGAGCAGAACATGGACTTTACATGCCCATGTGGTTTGAGATATGTTGGTCAAACCATGAGAACTGTGTAAACACGGATCACTGAACACTGATCCAAGATCTGGTGCAAAAATCGAACTGCCTCCCTTGTGTAGCACTACATAGATGCTCGGCATAAACCAGATGACCTACTTTGATGGGTCCTAGAAAAAGTGAAAGGGGGACCAAATGTATTAAGACATCTCCTGGACCTTGAATGCCATTGGATCCACAGACCTTTAATCATGGACTCAGTGAACAGTTCTTGCGCCTGACTACATGAATACCTACTCACAATCAGGTTTCTTAGGAAGTCCGCCCTGGTTTCCCATTCCGCATGCTCAACCCCCCTATACATTTTTTTCAAGCAGGGCCGCATGTGTTTTTGGAAAGAAGAAACCAATTCTCTCCAACCACCATCAGTGCACCCGTCCACTTTGATGCACTCCATCTTTGTAGACCAAAAACGAAATTGGAACGCAGCCTGTTTCCATGATTCGGTTATACAACTATCTTCAATGATGGTGACCTAACAGGAACCTGCAGGTGACCAGACAGCCTGCCTGTTATGGTGCAGCGTCCTAGAGTAACATACTCTATCATAACAGACTCCACCCTCTATGATGCATCAAGATAGCAGCCCAACTGCGTTCAAACAGCCGGCTGGTCCTCTTTTAATGTGTTTGTTTCTCCTTTTCCAGAAACAACTGAAGTTTCAAGCCTCTCGGGGCCTTTGCCCATCCCTGACATGCTCAACATGGTCCCTCAAGCCACACGACCGCATTTCATATTTTTATTTTCACTCATTGCTACTTGGGGCACCATGCTCTAGATACACCCCCAGCTCGCACACATGGCGTCCATGCTCCCATAGCAATGAGGCTGCCTTCTGTAATGATGGATCAGGGCCCATCGCCTAGCCCTGTCACGGAACAGCATTTTTGGTCCCCATAGCAACTGCATAAAAGCCTCCATTACGATTGGTCGCGGCTAGACAGACCAGGTGCCGCTTCACTCGCGTCTGTCTTCTTTTCGAACTTGCGACCAGCCAGCTTTCTACCACTGCCATTACCACCCTTTCCTGAGCTACTCACTTCCATTTGCCACTCTATAAAGGCTATCTAAATTTCAGCATTCGATCACGAATGACCAGTGCCGTACAACCTCTGATATCTATTCATCCAGATGCAGTGAGACAAATGTCTCTGCATCACTGCACCTTAAACTCACCGAATTAGACGACAATCTACCTCGCAGACCATATTTCACACACGGCTGCCAGACTCTGGTACGTACTTCTTCATTTTTGTTGAAAGGGCTCTAACATATGTCCCTGTTCCACCTTGTCCACCCACTAACAAGCTAGCCCACCCATATCGCTGACATACAGTTACAGTGCAACTAGTTCAGCTTTTCTTCACAGAACCATGCTCTGGCAATCCAACATTGTGCCTGAATACGGTGCCGAAACTTCTTCCCCTAACCAAAAAAAAACCATGGGCTCATTAGCCACCAGCTATCATTCACTGATAGATGTCCCTGCAGTGAACTGCCTGCAGTGTGCCCAGTTCACCGGCCTAGGAGATGTGGAGCTCAGTACCAAGGGTAAATTAATACCTGTTGTGACCCACCCCCAGCAGAAACCCACCTTTTTGACAGTTGATTTCTAATAGTAGACCACCAAGTGCCGAACTACACTGATACACTTACATATGTATTTTCAGGGTCCTTTAACTCAGGCCCTGAGGAAGGCGGCTATGCACTGTTGAACGCCGCTGAAACGTGACCATTGCTGGGTTTTTGACCTTTGTCAACAACATCTACACCCCAGTTGATTTTGACCTTACTATCACCACGTCTCACGTTGGCAGACACAATGATTCTCTATCTCCAAAGTCCCTTCGAAAACAAAAGGGACGATCTGAATGAATTGCCATGGAATTGGGAGATATGAACATTTACCTTGCACCACTAAATGAATGTTGAAGCACACAGGATCTGCTCCTGTTTATTTTTCTTGTCAAGTTTTGATATGTTCTTTTATGTGTTATGTGCTAAAAGTGTCTAGTAATTTATATCATCATTTATGAAGTGCTTCTAAATATTTGATGATCAATGTATGCGTTTACCAGAACCCTAGGTGCTGGCTCTTTGCCCATAAGATATTCAGCCTGTTTTTTTATTATTTCTCACTGGGTCTCACACCTTTCCTTCACAAATTTCACAATATCTTCTTTCTCTTTTTGTTCTTCTGTTCCCTTTTATATTTGTTGTAGGAAATAAGCTTTAATGTATCAACCTTTTTGTTTTTAAATGACCACAATGACATTTTCCAAATTTATTATTCTAATACTCGATGTATTGTATGTTTGGAGTACTTATGAGACACAGTATTTGTCTAAATAGTTTGGAACTTGAATGTCATTTACATTTTGATACAGCTTGGTCAAATCAAGGACCAATTGAGTATCACTGTTGCTTGAATGGGTCCTTTTGTTTATGTGTAGTCTATTTTTCCCTACCTGCCACCAGTGTTCAGGGCTCCCAATCTTGTGTTTATTTACATTTTGCCTGCACCCTGAGTGGGAAAGCTGCAAAAGGGAAAGGAAGAAGACGGGGCTGTGGTGAGGACACATGTGCTCCATCCCCAGGAAGACAGTGAGCCTCAGCCCACAGGTGGCCCAGAACCTGAATGTGGACATGGTGGGAGGCCTACATGTGGACCAGCATCTCCAAGGGCCACTAGGGCCAAGAGAGGATGCCCTGCAGAGCAGTAAGAGGCTCCACCCCAAGATCTGGCACAGGCAAAGGACAAGGGTCTGCCAAGGAAGAAGCGCTTCACATATGTGGAGCTTGAAATCCTCACAACATATGTGACAGAACACTGTGTTCAGCTGTACCCCTAAGCAGCCAGCACCCATACTCCAGCCCAGCAAATGGAGAAATGGCAGCAGGTCACACACCTCATTAAAGCCTGTGGTGCGGAAAGAAGCACTGCTAGAGGTCCAGAAGTGGATGAACAACCTTGTTTGAATGACCAAAGAGAAGCTGAGTGACAACCTGGCCTCTTCCTATCCTGGAGGAGGCTTGCAGGGATGCGAAGGAGGATGGTGGAGGGCCTGCAAGCCATCCAGAAGAGAACAGTGGCCTGCCTCCATGTGGAGGATGAGGAATGTGACTCTGCCATGGAGGTTGTAACGCGAGACTATTGGACATTTCCCCCCTCCAGGTAGTAGTTTTCATAGCGTACATATTCATAATACAGTGAAAGATTAAAGAATATTGAGGCTTAATACCTCATAATAGAAATACGCCAGTCACAAGTCCAAAGGTATCATGTACATTTATTAACAAACAGCTGTCTGGCTCTCAACACCCCGTAATGTGTGCAAGCAGACACTGTGAGATGAGAGAGGGCTGGACATTTCAAAAACACAAGTATTTATACAAGTTTTCCACAATCCCGGACACATCGTCCAGCCCCTCTTCGTGTAATACATTTACCTAGGGTTCATGGCCTATCCACATAACTAAGTCATGCTTAAACATCTTTGAATAGTTTGTTGTTTTCCTTTAAACATTTCACATGTTTTCCAAATATAAGACACAAAGGTAGCATTCTTTATTTTGCTTGCTTATATTCGTCTATCATTTGTTCTTGAGTTTAAAGTCAGCTTAGTTTCAAGGCGCGAAAACAAAGATTTCTGCAAGAAGAGCATGTTCCACCATTCATCATTCTACTTTGCTGTTTGAACGGAGAAGGCACTATTGGAACAGATGGTATCTAAATTACCGATTAGTACAGCTTTTGTTTAACTCTGAGTCAGGAGAAACAATCCACTTTAGCAGCTTCAACATTCTTATCTATGTTGACATCATGGAAACAGAACAAAGTTCATTTTGCTCTGCTGGAGCAAAAAACACAATTCTAAACATGGGACAGAAAGCAAGAGGTGATCAAAATGGCAGATAACTCAAAATGGCAGCGTAGTCAGCCTGTTTCAGGTTCATTCAATGTCATTTATAGTGCAATGCGAATGTGCTTAGGCCAATCATTTACTATCAGGCACTATTCATGCAAAATACACTTTTACAAACCCTCCTTTTGGCCTAAGCCAAGAGCATTACTCAAACATTAGCATCATCCGAAAACCACTTATCATCAGAGCATCCTGAATCGCTATCTTCAAAAACATTGATCGACATTAATTCCTGTATGGCGATGTCCTGCATTACCAAGGAATTAAGTAATTTTTCCCGGCCTTTGTGTCTTAGGTTCTAGTTTACCAACTGCTTGTGCACAACTTCCCCCTATCATGGAATGGATGACAGGAAGACACTGTATGCAACAACAGCAAAACGGTACAATGCCATGGATCACTATAAGGACTGCAAAGATTTTCCAGCCCCAAGATTGTAACAAGTCCCAGAACCATGTGCCAATATCCCAGTTTCCCTCTGGAACGTGTACGTCAGTACTGAAGGTGTGCAATTTTCTTAATTGCCTTAAATATGGTGGGGGAGGAATCGGGTGGAAAAACGCAACACACAGATCCCACCATTTTGCACACTCTACCACGCTCAGCTAGAATGATGTCTAGCACCATCCTATTTTGGAGAGCCACTAATCTAATAGCATTTTGCTCCAATGTCATGTTATATAGGATGTCAGCTGTTTCATTGTTGGTTTTCTCTAAAACCCTCACCAATTTTCTAATATCTTGGGAGTTTATTATCTGACCCCAAAATGGTACAAAGGATTTAGCAACATCACGCAGAATCTGTGAGGGAGTGTCACCATCCTCATCCCGCCTGAGATGAGTTCTAGAACCTTCAGCAGTGGTGGCAACATATACTCCTGGTAAAAGTATCCCTAAACAATAAGTACCCTCCCAGTCTCTTGGCAACCATGGATACACTTCATTACCGCAAACAAAGTAAACAGGATCTCCTACATACAGAGGTCTATCCTCACTGGTTAGTACGGCAGTATTCATACATCCCTCAAATGTACCCATTGGCTGGGAACCCTCTCTTTGTATACAAAATGGAAAAGAGTGTGGACTATGGTTAATGGTATAGGAAGGGGGCATGGCATCCCTATTACCTACGGGAGCCATTTTAAAGGTAATCATAGATTGGAAAGGTCTGGAGAGTCTATCAGAAGGCCTAATAGAAGCAACATTTAGCTTGCTCCTATTTGCAAACAGAGAACATCCTAAAGGTGCTAAAACTCGTTTTTCAAACTCGTTAAGATTAGTCCCATCAAAATTCCCAGTGACACTATCGTTCCATCGGCCGAAGAATAATGCCCTAAGTGAAGCATAACAAGCAGTAGTTAGAGGGAGAGGATGTATATAACAGCCCAGTCCCTTTTCCCATGTTGTGAGAGATGTGAACATATCCAAAAATTGGTCTTCTTCAGAATGGCATGTGCGACGTTCATTATCATTAAGAGGGTGTTGTTGTGCTTACCCTCTCTATGTTGGAGGTCTCAAGGACAAAGTGTGTGTGAATTCACATATGGTGGAGACATAGTGGGTACACTTGCAGTTGGCAATAAAGTATCAAGCGGATGTGCACCCTCCAGATACCAAAACCTGAATGTCAATGTAATTACAATACAAGCTGTTATTATGATGAGTACCCATTTGGTCCTCAGGGACCGTGGTTCTTGATGGGCATATTTATCATCAGCAAAACAATTCTTATTCGTACAAGTGTCCTAAAATAGGCATAGTTTCTCAGCGTCCGTTAAGAAGCCTCACTGTTAGGCTTTTTTACTTCATCCGTGGGTGGCACCTGACCACGTGGTCTATCTTGATTAAAGGTAACTTTGCTAGTCCCTGCCTCTTATTGTATGCAGCAGAGACATGACAAGGGACTGGCTCAACGTTGGTTTCTGGTGTGTTTCTTGTGGGCACAGAATCCTAGTTGTACTTTCCTATTCTATTTACATTAATGTAACGTCAGCAGACTCTAAATCTAAATCCTGTTTCCTTTGTCGCAAATTGTACCTTGAGACACCAGGTACGGAATGGTCAGCGAGCAAGGCGTTGTTGTTTCCTGAAGAAGATGAAGAAGCAGAAACAAGATCGATCAACGGTGAAGAAGAAATTGAAGAAGAAGAAGCAATCTCCCCAGGCCCCACGTGCTCAGGAAGGACTTTCGAAGAAGAAGCAACGATCGTCCCACGCCTCACAGGCTCAGGAAGAATTTTCGTGGCACCCTCGGTGTCGCTCAAAGCAGGCTTGTTATGAGCATCAGGATCATCAATTCCCTTCTCCTCCCCTTCATCATACGGCAGACGAAAAAAGGAATCCTCTTCACACGTGTCACAGGGATCCAGTGTTTCTTTCCAGTCACTCGTACTTCAGTTTGCGTAGCCAAAAGGATCTGATGGGGTCCCTTCCAACGAGGTGAAAAGCAGGTGCCCCTCTTGACATTTTTCACCAACTCCCACTGACCAGGTCGGAGTCGGCGACCTGGACCCTCGTATTTTACGGAGAGGGCTGCTCATACCCGTTGGTAAATCAAACGCAAGTTTTGAGTCAACTGGTCACAATTATCAGACAAAAGCGGATATTCAATATCTTTCAACTGTTTGGGCTTCGGTGCATTCAATACATTGGCTGGTCTCCCCATGACAATCTCATAGGGGGAGAGCCCGGTCTTTGACTGAGTTTCGTCCGCATCTATAGTAAGGCTATTGTCAAAGCGTCCAGCCATTTCAGATTGCTGTGTGCACAGACTTTAGCGACACAGCGATTTTATTCTTTAAGATACCGTTATGGCGTTCAACAAGGCCGGCACTCTGAGCATGTCTGCCCGAGTGGAACCGTTTATCGATCTGTAATCCTGCACATACTTGCAGGATGACAGCAGCGATAAAATGTGGGCCGTTATCGGACCAAATTACTCTCGGCAAGCCAAACCTAGGGAAATTTTCCCTAAGCATGGTCTTTGCCATTGACATTGCTGTGGTGTCTTTTAGTGGGAAAGCCTCAAACCATTTGCTAAAGGCACATATCACAACTAAGACCCATGTATAGTTTTGGCAACATTCCATCTCAATGAAATAAAAATGGATCACCTCAAAAGGCATGGAGGGGGGACCAAAACTGCCCTCCGGTGTTGGTGTTCCCTTCCCAATGTTATGTTGCAAATGCAACTCTGGACAAAACGTTCAGCAGTTTTCTGGATATTAGTGTTATACCAGACGGAATCTAATTGTTGACAAATCGTTTTAGCACATTTGTGTGTTGGCCTTGAGCCATGGTGACCATAGCAGTGACATAGGCATTGAGTAGCATCCATCTTTGCTTCTCATTATCCACCCAACAATCCTCATCGTCTAGACCCACTGGGCCCTCAGCCCACTGTTTGATTTCTTCTGGAGTAGCTTCAGCCTGAATTTCATTTACACTGCTAACCCATTTGTCCATCATATAAGTATCAGTACCTGTCTTGCTGAATCGAGCATGTACATTTTTGAGTGCAAATCAATAGCAGTCTGTTTGGCTATTCTATCAGCAAAAGCGTTTCCTTTTCCTACATCGTCCATCACTTTCTGATGTGCAGAGCACTTTATTATTGCTAGTTGTGTAGGAAGCGCAAGTGCTGATAGCAACCGGACTATCAGAGTGCCATGTTGAATTTTTGTTCCATGTGAAGTCAAGAATCCTCCCTCAGCCCATAGTCAGCCAAAATTATGAACCACCTCAAATGCATATTGGCTATCTGTATATATGTTTACACTAAGGCCTTCAGAAATTTCACAAGCACTGGTTAATGCAATAATCTCTGCAGCTTGTGTAGAGTTATGCGGAATTCACTTGCTCTCCACAATAGTGCTTAACCCTTTAAGTGCCACCGACGAGCCGGCTCGTCAGTGGGAAGCGCTCCAGGTTGCCACCGACGAGCCAGCTCGTCAGTGTTGGCACTCTGCTTTGCTCGATCCCTGCAAGCTGTTATCCAACCCCTGGGCTATGTGAGGGGGAGGTCCCCCTTAACTGCCAGGGGGCTGGATTACCTTCAGTTTCACGTCGGCGTGCGTAAAGCACGTCCGCGTGAAACTGAAAGTAAAATCACTGCAGCAGCCATTTTCGGCTGCTGCAGTGAAAGAAAGAAGGTAAGAGCCCTTCTTTCTCCGTGTCGATCTCCGCTGTATTTCAAGCCGGAGATCGAGGCGGGTATCGTTGGAAAGGGGAGATTCTCCCCTTTACAATGATAACCATTGTGTGGCATTGCTGCCTGCGGATCGGGCGCAGGGCGCGCAATCCACGGGCAGCAATGCCACTGGATCAATACAGATCCGTTTGTGATGCGGGGGGAGGGGAGAGCTGCTCACTAGGTAAGCGGCCCCCTTCCCCCTGTGGCCCCAAAGCATGGGGCCACAGCGCCAGAGACCCATGGGGGTGAAAATAAAAATAAAATAAAAAAACAAAAAATCGAGGGATGGGGGAAGTGGGCGGGGGTTTGGGGCCCTGGGGCCCACTAGACCACCAGGTATATGGCAAAAAGTGGTATCCTTGGATAGGGGAGGTTCTCCCCTTTCCAAGGACACCATCTACATGAGACATTCCTGGTCACGGATCAGCGCAGAACGCTGATCCGTGACCAGCAACCCACTTGGACCACCATGGATCCGTTTGTGAGTTAGGGGGCAGGGGGGCTGCTTCAAGTAAGCAGCCCTCTCCCCCCAGCCCCCAAAGCATGGGGGCACATGCATGTGAACCCTGGGGCAGATGGCTGACCATCTGCCCCCAGGGAATATAAAAGAAAAAAAGAAATGATGGGAAAAGGGGGTGGGGGCCACTAGCCACCATGGATTTTTTACTGAATGAAAGGGGGGGTGCCCCCCAACCGAAGTAGAAAGGGGGGCACCCCTTGTAACCCTCCCTGGGGGCAGATATCTGCTCCTAGCAAAGGGCATCTGACCCCCGGGAGGGATGCATGAGGTGGGGCCCCCCATCTGACGCCAGGGAGGGATGCATGAGGTGGGGCCCTCCATTTGGGGTGGGGTGGGGGAGAGTGTCATCCCCCGTTCCAGTAGAACATTTGCCGGCAATGTAGGGTGCCCCTCAGCCCCGGTGTGGGTGGGGAGAGGGCCTCCAAAAATGGTGGGACAGGCCCCCCAATAGATGGGGCAGCAGGGTTGGGCACCCTGGGGGCAGATTGGCACACTAATGTGGCCATCTGCGCCAAGCGAAGTTGGATAAACAAAGAAAATAATACAAAATCGTAGGTTGCTTTTTAGTGGGGGCTGAGGGCCACCCTAAATTGGCAGCGAATGATGTACTGCAACGGGGGGTGGCCCTCACTCCCCCTACCCCAAATGGAGGGCCCCACCTCATGAAACCCTCCCTGGGGGCAGATATCTGCTCGTAGGAAGGTGCATCTGACCCCTGGGAGGGATGCATGAGGTGGGGCCTCCCCTATCTGATGGGGGAGAACCCCAGACAAAGTGAACATTGTGTTTTTTCCCCACCAAATATCACACTTTGTCGGGGATTGTGGCTAATAAAACAGGGGCAATTTGCACAAGGCAGACCTCTGTGGATTCCCACGGGTGTCCTCTTTTCGGAAATGCATGGGTTTCCCTGTTTTCCTTGGTGGCTTGGACACCCGAGGCCCATATCTGTATGTTGTGCCGGTCGGCAGTGCATCTGAAATTCCGGTCTGAAAACAGACTTGGGGTTTCTTGTGTTTTAGGTTTTCCCCTTGGTGGCCAGGTAGGTGCACCCACACATGTGAAGTACCGTTTTCATCGGGACACCTGTGGGAACGCAGGACGGTAGGCCATGTGTTGTTGGGGGCGTGTTTCAATGGGTGAGCCGAGCGAAATGTGCGGAAAATGCGTTTTGTTCCCACATTTCGGACTTTGCGTGGGTGTCTGGGTAATAAATTCTGGGGCGATTTGCCCAAATCATACCTCTGCGGATTCCCACGGGTGTCCTCTTTTCGGAAATGCATAGGGTTCCCTGTTTTCCTTGGTGGCTTGGACACCCGAGGCCCATGTATGTTGTGCCGGTCGGAAGAGCGTCTGAAATTCCAGTCTGAAAACAGACTTGCGGTTACTTGTGTTTTAGGCTTTCCCCTTGGCGGCCAGGTAGGTGCACCCACACATGTGAGGTACCGTTTTCATCGGGACACCTGTGGGAACGCGGGACGGTAGGCCATGTGTTGTGTTTGTGCGGTTTTCATAACGTTTTGACCCATTTGCTGGTGCCCTTTGTCACACAACCCTTTCATTTCCCAAATGTGACCTACAGTTAGTCGCTGCTTTAGGCACCATACTCTTTTGTAACATGCACAAGTCACCTACCCTTGAAAAGGTCCGTCTGTGCTCTTTCAAAAAATGTCTGCTTGCCGTTCCTTACCACATTGGTTTTCCCGATTTACACATGCGAAGTGCGTCTGTTCAGGCAGTGAGAGTAAAACTCCTGTGTGCCATGGCTCAGTGTTTGGCTTGTGGTATTGCTTGTTTTGTAAAACACTACAAACACTGTGTGCTCTCCTAACTGCAAGAGTCGGGGGAATGTAGCGGAGCATTGCTTTTCTCAAAATTCATAGAAACCATTGCCGTACCAAGCCAACCATGTCCAACAAATACCTTTTTTTTCTGTCATTTTCCCGTTTTTCCCCCAATCTATGGCAGTTTCCCCTACCTAGTTGTTGCCTGACCTATGCAAATCACCCCTTCCTAAACTTGGAATTTTGTCTACTTTTTAGAAATATATGCCTTTCCATCCTCCAAATCGTCTTTCGTACCCTTTTCTTCCATTCCGTCCATGCATGTCCAATTGGCAAAAATGGCCAAAATCGCCTACCTCTCACAAAACGGTTGATAACCACATCAAAATATTTTTTTTTCTGTTTCCACTCAACCTGTTCTTGAAAGCCAGGAAATTGGGGAATTCAGCACAGCAAACCATTCATTCCTAGCTCTTACAAGGAAAAAACCACAGGCTACTTTGTGCATCAGTTTATTGGCATTTTTTGAAAAAACACAAAATGTTCCCCCTTTTTGGTTATTTTCTCTCACCCCCCTACAGCAACCTACGATTCCTGGGTGGAGTTACGACCGCCTACATGTGGGAAAAAAAGGAGCCACATTTGGCCGAGTTATCTCATGTAACAAAAAAGTTACAAGCCATTGAATGGCCACATACCGAAATCAACAAAAAAGGCCCTGGCACTGGGGAGAAATACCCATGGCACTTAAAGGGTTAACGTGGTGATTGCATAAGCAAGCAGTGATAGATGTACCATCTGGTAGTTTAAAACAGGAGCCATCACAGAATAGCTCCCATTGTGGATTCCTTAAAGGTGTATCAATTAAATCAATTCTGCCCTTTGATTGTTGTTCTGTAATAAAGAGGCAATCATGTGACATTTCGTCACTGCAATCCTTCTCTTGTGGAGAAGGCGATAGTTCAGCCGGATTCAATGAACAACATCTCTTAATTTGAATATGCGGAGCAAATAGAATCAGCTTGTACCTTGTTAGTCGAGCTCATGTGAGATGTTGCATCTGTCTTCTGTTTAATAGAACGTCTAGGGAGTGGGGTACCATCACGGTTAAAGAATGGCCTAAAACCATACCCTCACTTTGTTTCATGGATGCAGCAGCAGCAGCTACAGCTCTCAAACATCTCAGCAAAGCACATGCAACAGGGTCTAACGTGGAGGAAAAATAGTCGCACAGCATATTCTTGCCCCCATGTTCCTGTGTCAAAACAGCCAAAGCACATCCATCACGTTCATGCACATACAAAACAAAGCCTTTTTCATAATTTGTTATGCCCAAAACTGGTGCTGAACACAAGGCAACCTTAAGCAAATCAAAAGCATTCTGCCAGTCCATGTTCCACGGTAAAGGCAAAGAAATGTCCTTCTTTGTCAGTGCCAACATAGGTTTAATCAACAACGACAAATTCGGGATCCACTGTCTACAATATGAGGCCAGGCCTATTAAAGCTTTGACCTCTTTCTGTGTATTTGGAACAGACATATCAGAGATGCTTTGTATCTGTTCAGGTTTCAGTCTTCTTCCCTCCTTAAACAGGAGAAAGCTCAAATAGATGACCTTCTGTCGACAATACTGAAACTTCTTTAATGAAGCCTTATGCCAATGTTCTGCTAAAGGAATTAGCAGCAACACGGTGCCCTCTTTGTAGGCATCTTCAGAATCAGCAGCTAGAAGTAGATCATCAACATATTGCAACAACGTGCAAGTGGAAGGCAACTTGAGCATATAAAGCTGCTCTTTCAACGCTCTACTACAGATACTTGGACTCTCAGTGTACCATTGTGGCACACAAGTAAACGTGAATGCAAACTAATATCTGCTATCAAAAACCACAGGGATACTAAAGAATGCATTTTTCAAATACACAACACTATAATATGCAGCAGTGGCTGGAATCATAGTCAGAATTTTGAGATCGGGTACAATCGAAAACTGTGGAGCAACCACCTTATTAATTGCACGCAAATCAATAATAAAATGGAAAAGAATCGCATTATCCCCTTTCTTATAGACTGGTAAAATCGGACTATTACACACACTCCCCGCAATTTCTTCAATTACACCTTAGTGTATGAAATCAGAAATAATATTTTTCAAAGCCTGTTCACCTTCAACTGAAATCTTATACTGCAGAATACACAGCAATTTAACACCTGGTTTCAACACAATTTTAACTGGCTCGACCTGTAAAATTCCAATATCATTGTCATTAACTACCCATAAACATGTCAGAACCTTATTCAATTCAGTTGGTAAAGGCATAGACGAAAATTGTTGGTGCAAAATCATTAAGTACACTCCATCTGGAGAACAGTAAATCACAGCATTCAATTTCTTTAATAAATTCAATCCCAACAAATTTTCGCCACAATTTGTCATCAATAGAAATGGACAAGAATCAGTAAATGGTCCCAGTGAAATTGGTACCGGCCGAGAGACCGGACTAACCACTGGCATACCAGAGAACCCTACAGAAATGTTGTTCTGCCCTGACAGTGGAATATCTGGAACCCATGAATGATCAATAGAACACTGCTGTGCACCTGTATCTATCAAAAAGAGATGCTAACTATTCCCTACCTTCATTTCAATGTAGGGCCCTTTCTGATCGACGGGAATAGTTATCGGTCCCAGACCCTGCTTCGGGCTGTCCTAACGGAACAGTATGTTGTCAGATGCAAAATCCTCAGAAAAATAGACATTCGAAGGATTATCAAAAATATTCCTACTACTAACACTCTGTTGCTAATTATCTTGTGATGGTGTCTGTTGGTTCTGTGCAAACTGATTTCTACCAGGACCCCCTATCCCAGGACGGCCTCTGGATCGTCTACCCATGGTACCATACGTACTATTTGATCTCTGCTGTAGGATCGGGCATTGTGCTCGCCAATGACCCTCCTGTCTACAATATGCACACTGGTTTATGTGTATGGGACCAAGTTGTGTGCCACCCTGTGGTGTAAATTGGCCTTTGAACTGTGTAATCTCACCTCTGGCTCATCTAGCTATCCGCTTCAATAACCTTCTAGTCTTCAGGTCTCCTTTCTTCTTTTCCACCTTCTCCTTCTCTGTATTAACCCTATTTTCATAATACTGAGCCATGTGTAACACTTCAGATTGTGATTTTGCTTGCCACGCACTCTCAGAAGTCATGATCTGTGATTGGATTTCAGGCAACAATCCACGCACAAACTTATCAACAAATAGCCTCTTTCCTGGCTCTGTACTTAAATCTTGACCACTAAAATCCGAAAATACGTGCTAAATCTGTTAAAATACTCTGTCACACCTTCTGACTTCCCTTGCATGCAAGCCGTAAGCTTATCCCATATAATTCTTTTTTCTGAAACCAGAGTTTTTAATTTAATCACTATTCTATCTGGCAACATCAATATCACCTGTGGCAGTTTTTCACCGGATTCCTTTGCCCATCTGCTCGTACTAAGTCATCCCATGCATCACCCATCCCTGCCTGATCATCTACAGTTCTAATCTGCTACCATAAATCAGCAGGAAGGATCACAGGAAACAAAAAATCTATATCACCCAGCGTGAAAAGTGACGAATGCAAGACAGATTCAATTTCTTTATAAAATTCTGTTGGATTCTTCCTAATATCTGGAATTGAATGGAATTGATTGCCTTATTGTATTCACTTCCTGTCTAGAAAACGGGACATGGACAAACTGTGAGACATAATGTGCTTCAATAGTGGTGGCAGGTTAGCCTGCTGCAGCATTAGCAAGAATCTCTACTTTCGGAACAAATGTCGGAGGATCCTCCCTCATCGGCAATTGTAAAGAAGGCAAATCTGAACGTCTATTAAGCAAGAAGGCTAAATCAAGATGACACAGAAGTCAATGCAGTATCGGGCGAAAATGCTCTTTTATAAATAACCATCAAATCTGCAGGACAACATTCCTTTCTCTTCATAAATTCATCTTGTAAATATTCAACCATCACCTGTAACACTTTCCTTTTCATTGCCGGAGCATAATGACTTAACGTGTCACACACTTCAATGGGAGAAATTGAAACATCTGAAATCCATCTAAGAGCATCTCTTGTGCAAATATGCATTTCTTCACTCGTTGGTTTCAATGGGGGAAGAAATCACTTCTGCACATATGAAGCCTGCCGTCCATTATCATCCATCTCATCTTTATGTAACCGATCTAGCTCCCTTTTAAGTTCAAATACCTTCTCTAAATGCTCATATACCTTCGCTGCAATGTCCTTTCAGCAGGCAAGGACATTCAAATCCCGCAACCCCTGTGGGACACTCATGTCCGTCTAATCTCTCGATATATCAACTAAATACGTTCCCATCCATTTTATCAAAATATTCTGTTCAAGAATACCCCCTTGATCAGAAATTGCAACTAAAACAGCCGATTCATCACCCTCGACTGTGTACTTTTTAGCCCACGTATACAATTCTCTCTTTCTGTCTTTAGATACTGTGCTACGAGTCACTATTCTTGGATCAGCTACTGCCCCTTCAACCACTACAGGTGGAGCAGAACCACCTGGCAAAGAGGGTTCATACGATTATTGTTAAATTGGTAGCGGAGGCAATACCTCTGCTGTTGCAGACAGAATTATGGGGACGGCAACTGTTGGCACAGGTGGAGGTGCAGGAGGGGGAACAACAACGGGAGGAAGAGGAACAACAATGGGAAGAGGAGGAATAACGGGAGGATGCACATAAGGAGGTGGTGCAGTTGAAACAGTCCTACGCTCATTCAATAATTTATTAATTCACTCATCTAATGTATACAAATCCGGAGAGGGATATATCTTTTGCACTTCTAGTTGGAAAGCTCTGTCCATACCTCTAATGGATTCTGACTGTTTCTGTTGATCATGCATCAAGTGCTGCAGGCCTAGCCTTTTTTTTCAACAATACAGATTCTAAGTGCTCTAGGCGGGCAATTTCAAAACTACCATAAACTGGCTACTGAAGTTCAGAAACATGTTTGGTCTGTCTGTGCCAAATTTAATTAAATACGATAGCTCCCAGGCCATACTTACAATACATCAAATAAACCGGCGACCCTTCGGGTGGCGCCAGTTGGCCTTTTTTCAAAGATTGTATTTCTCTGCGGAATAATACACTGAAACAGGATGACAATTTCCCAGGCATAGTTAAATCACGATCTTACCTGGCTACGTTTGTTTCTGCAGAGACAACACTTCCAACAAATATCAGGATTTTAGGAATAGGGGTACAACTCACCTGATTTCAAATCAAAGGGTCCGATCAGAAATCAAATCATCGTAGCTGGTGTTTTTGACAAACATGCCTCGATACAGGGACCATCGTCGTGATGCCCACTTAACGCTGCTCACCGTCCAGGGTTCGGGTGTGCAGTACTGCAGAGAAATCGCATCTTACTTTGCAGGGCGCCCCGTCTCTCTCCGATCCCGGTCCGGTAGCCTCATCTTCATCTAGCGATGTGGCATCAATCTTGAGGGTCCCTGTTCGGGCGCTATCTGAAAGATTAAACAATATCGAGGCTTAATACCACATAATAGAAATACGCCAGTCATGAGTCCAAAGGTACCATGTACATTCATTAACAAACTGCTGCCTGGCTCTCAACACCCCGTAATGTGTGCAAGCAGACACTGTGAGATGGAAGATTGCTGGACATTTCAAAAACACACGCATTTATACAAGTTTTCCACAATCTTGGACACATCGTCCAGCCCCTCTCCGTGTAATACCTTTACCTAGGGTTCATGGCCTATCCACATAATTATGTCATGCTTAAACATCTTTGAATTGTTTGTTGTTTTCTTTAAACATTTCACATATTTTCCAAATATAAGACACAAAGGTAATGTTCCTTATTTTGCTCGCTTATATTTGTCTATCATTTGTTCTTGAGTTTAAAGTCAGCTTAGTTTCAAGGGGCGAAAACAAAGATTTCTGCAAGAAGAGCATGTTCCACTATTCATCATTCTACTTTGCTGTTTGAACGGAGAAGGCACTAGTGGAACAGATGGTATCTAAATTATTTATTAGTACAGCTTTTGTTTAACTCCAAGGTTTCTCAGTGCAGGACAAACGATCCAATTTAGCAACTCCAACATTCTTATCTACGTTGACGTCATGGAAACAGTACAAAGTTCATTTTGCTCTGCTGGAGCCAAAAACACAATTCTAAACATGGGACAGAAAGCAAGAGGTGATCAAATTGGCGGATAACTCAAAATGGTGGCATAATCAGCCTGTTTCAGTTTCATTCAATGCAATTTATAGTGCAATGCGAATGTGCTTAGGCCAATCATTTACTATCAGGCGGTATTCATGCAAAATATACTTTTACAACAGATTTGGGTTTCTTGATCACACAGTTATTGGTGTCTCTTTGTTCATGTGCTGCATTTGGTTTACTTCAATTTTGGGATGCATTTGGTCTGTGTCTGTCACGTGGTTTGGGGGTCTCACTGTGGATGTGTGGGTTATGCTCATCACTTGTGCAGTTGGTATTCTGTAGGTGTGTCCCTCCCTATACATGGCCACCCACCTATGCACATCAGATACCACCCAGTGAATGCCCTCAAGGCATTCTACACATCTGCCACTGAAATGCTTCATCTTCACATGTGAGTGTTTTAAGTCTGGCTGTACACATCATCCATCTCCTTGGCTCACACACTCTCAGACATCCTTCACATCACCCAAACACATGCCTGTTCAACTTGTGTTAGTTGCTGGGGCTTGACTGCTATGCTTTACTACCTGACACCCTTCATTAATTGATTTGTATATGATACTATGCACACAGATTACATGTGACTTTGTCATATAAGTGATGTCGTGGACGTGTGTGCTCCTAGGTCATTCACCTACATCACTTTGTGGCCATTGCAATGGCACATGGGCACAATGATACTTCACACTGCATTACATTTGTTTACTATGTTGCATGTACATGGTGCGTGCACAGTGTAGCTGTTGCTATATTCTGCTGTCCTGTTGCTGTGCAACTGGTTCTCATGTACCAGGGAATCCTGTGATGAGCTACGGACATGGATTCTGCATCGTGCCTCCAGTTGTTCAGTCTAGAGGTGGATTTGTGACCGGTGTGCTTCATGTTGGTGGCAGGCCAGTGGAGTTGAGATAAGTTGTTGGTCAACATTGGACTGGTATGGGTGTTATGTGTCAGGGCCAGGCTGGGGTGGTGTCAGAGGTGAGGGGGCTAGTGGGTGGTGTCGGGCCCTGAGGGGCTGCATGCGGGTGGTGTCGGAGGTGAGAGTGGCTGGTGGGTGTAGTCAGGCCCTGAGAGGCTGCCCGGGGCTGGTGGCGGAGGTGAGGGGGGCTGGTAGCTGGTATCAGGCCCCGAGGGGCTGCCTGCTGCTGGGGGCAGGTGTTAAGACCTGAGGGGCTGCCTGGGGTTGGTGTCAAAGGTGAGGGGTGGCTGGTGGGTGGTGTCAGGCCCAGAAGTGCTGCCTGGGGCAGGTGTCAGAGGTGAAGGGGCTGGTGGGTGATGTTAGGCCCTGATGGGCTGCCTCGGGGTGGTGTCAGATGTGAGGGGGTGGTGGGTGGTGTCAGGACCTGAGGGGCTGCCTGGGCATGGTGTAGGAAGTGAGCAGGGCTGGTAGGTGGAGTCTTGGCTTGAGGGGGCTGCTGTGCACTAGTGGTTTATGGCAGCAGTTTGGGTGCATTTGGAGTATGTTAGAGGGTTTGCAGGAGTGTTACTTTTACTTATGTGAGGCCTCACACAGATTGGCAGGGGTGCAGCCATTACTTACAAGGGACCTCACGCAGTGTCGCCGGGGTGCTGGATGTTGGGTCAGTGGCAGACACAGGGGTTTGGGGAATGGTTGGTTTATTGCTATTGTTTTGCTTTCCGGGTGGGGTGCATGTTGTCGGCGTTCCTCACACAGTTCGGTTTTCTTTGCAGGTCAGGTTGAAATGCATGTTTGTATCCATGAATGCACAGAGAGCGTATTGGAAACTCTGCACAAAGGGCCGCGCAGAGTCGTTCTCGGCACGCAGGCTTTTGCGGGATCAATGCACAGTTTTCCATGAATAAGGGCCTAAGTCATTTGCCTTTCATTTCTTGCCCTACGTGCAGAGAAACATTTAAATGAAAATGCACGGAGCACATTCCAATTAGAATCCTCTGAAAATAGCGCATTCAACTGCACGATTTCTGCCGATTGATTTTCCTCTGCAAAAAAAGGACACTTCACTCGAACAAAATGCCCACCAATTTAAAACTGCCTACAAGGTGAGTGTATTGAAATTCTGAGGGCAGTGATGATAGGCAGGAAGTATTGATGTTGATTTTTTATTTAAAAGGCCTGCTGACTTAGGTGCTTTTTTCATGACGTTGGGGCTCATTATGTTTTTTGCAGGGTAATTCTACCAAACCTGCTTTCCCTTACCACCACTCATTTTTCCGGTCAATCCCCTATACTATATGGCAGGAGTCAATGTTATTACCCACTGTGCAGGACTCCGAGACGTAAATCTGCCGGGGCTAATTCCTAATTTTTTCTGGAGCAGATACCTTTAGTCAAGTGCAGAAGGTATTTTCTCCAGGTTCCCACATTGCATGTACTGCCGTAAAAATGGTGGTAATTCAGTTACTGATAGAAGTTCCCGCCACCACCGCAATTGTAATGAAGCCCATAGTCTTAATCACTGACTGCCACTGAACTAGTCCATTAAATACTGGCAGCAAAACATCCACTGTACAGAAAAACAATAATGTTCCCTTTTCTTGACAGCCAAAGATGCTAGAAACAGGGTCCACCATTGTTCATGATGCGCCGCCAGTCACAGAAACAAGAAGTGGCCAGAAGTTCGTATCCATAGGGTTACTGCAGGCTTCAAAATGAATCCATCTGTAAAAATGGAATCCCTTTCTTTGTGATTGAAGGATGCTTGCATACGGATAGCAGGGGAACAATTGATATTGAAAATGCCAACTGCAGAGCACATAGATAACAAATAGACACTGAAAATGTGATCTAGTACAATACATTTTTTAGAAATGATGTCTGTGAATCATTGTTTGATAGGTGACCAACACCCAAGTAGATGTCCACGAGCCGAAGTCAAGGGTCACCAACGAGGGTGAAGGTCCCCTAGTGCACAACAGAGCCCACTCATAAGAGCTTTGGTAGGGGGGGTAAAAGATTTGAATTGCTGGGAAAGCCTGCGTTTACAGGCGTTAGAGCCTGTGTTCCAAGCTTGCTGATTGGCAAGAGACCATCAAACTGATCTAAAACAACAAGGAAGCATGTAATGCAGACTTCAAATGAAGCGTTTGAGCACACTCCAGAGGTCTCTATTCCGTGGTAGGTTCTCATAGTCTAAGGCAGTGGTCTTCAAACTGGGGTGCTTGCCCCTCGAGGAGGGGCCTGAAGAGTGTCCAGGAGGAGCCCAGACTCTTTAAAAACGGGTTAAGATGACTGTTTTTAATATAAAAAAATGATTAGATTGACTGTGTTTAATATAAGCAGTAGACAATCTGCTTACATTTTAAAGAGCCTGGCCACAGGATGACTCTGAGGATCCTGTGTGCCCCCGGGGAGGTGGAGACAACCCCTAGTTTGAGGGGGGCAGGAAATCATATTTTTACTCAAGAGGTGGGAGGGATCGATATGAAAAAGTTTGAATGCCACTGTTCTAAGGCCTGGTTTACCACTCACCACATTGCAGGTTTGCGCGTGGTTACCATCTAAGGCATTGCAAAGGAATACCATTGTCCGTAAATCCTGCCTGATTACACATGGAATATGACCTACAATGTAAAACTCTGAGGTATCCTGAGGTTTTTGCAGCTTTGTTCCTCGTTTACAAAGGAGGATCCTGGGAGGATAGCTCAGCAGCAACGTGCGCGTCTTGGACGCAAGACGATACGATGCAACACAGGTTCGATCCCGGTCCGCGCTTAGAAACCTCTGTGTATTAAGCGCGTTATAAATAACCTATCAGATCATATCATTAAAGTGAAGCACTAATGCTCGTCTTTAATGCAGGAGAATGTCTGCATCAGGACCTCAGAACAGCGTGAAAAAGTGAGCATCCTGGAAACCCGCCTTCTCGCTCATTTGCAATGAAACGGGGAGAAGGGCCAATAATTTACCTTCTTACTATTATACATAATAGTATCATTGGTATGGTCCGCTATTGTGCATAATTCCTTTCTATTCAAACAAGATGGCTCCCTCCATGGTAGAGCTCACTCAAAATCAAAGAGTACCGAGATGGGCAGCAATGGGTGGGATTAGTCATATGGATTGCATTGCCTAGGGACAGTGAATGGGGGCTACAACTGATTTTCCCTATTCAAATCTCATCCAAATTGGAAAAGCATTACAGACCTCCATTCAAAGTCCACATTTGAAGCGCTTATGTTAATGACATTATTTGTGACTTTAAGGTGACTAAAAATGAGGATGAAAATGGTAAACAATTGCACTGTTAAACGATGCATGGAAATGTACCGATTGCTGTTGGGGTATTTCACTGAAAATACATTAATTATCCCTGTAAAGATGGTATTCGCGTACGATGACAGGGCCCAAGCCCAGTGATTGCCACTGGTAGCAATCTCGCCCAAATTAGGACAAGTTTGTCAATCCTCAAACGATGAGGGTGAGTCTGGCATGGTCAGTCTAGCTAGGGCTGATTATGGTAAACAGCTGTAAAGTGTGGGAAGTTGAAAGGGTCAGGCAGGTGCACAGGGGCTGTTGGTAAATTCTCACTGGATTTATCAGTGGCGAAAACGCAGGTGGAGCACGTCATGTGAGGTGATGCTAATGCGGCCAGCTGCAAGGAATGCGAAAATAATCAAGTCGTGGTTAAAGCATGAGATGGAAGTATTCACAGCCGCGGTCTCCAATGTGTAGCTGTGGCAGTGATAAGAATTGGACCCGGCGTACACATTCACGGCTTCTCTGGGCACCCTCCGCTGGCAGCACGAGGCCGTGCGGGCCGTAGGCGCTTGGCAGCAGCAGCAATTGCTTCCTACTGAGGAGATAATGCCTGGTTTTCCCTGGCAGGGCGGCAGATGGGACCGCTGCCAGGCGCAGCAGATGCTGTAAATTAGCTGTGATTAGCTCCTGGATGGAGAGCCAGGGCTTGATTGCAATCTTGTTGTGTTTTCATTATTGTCTTGCAAAGAAGTCTAAGGTTTATGATTTCAGACAGTCCAAGGGAGACTCTTGCAGGTGGCCGTGTTATGACTTAGACGCTGTTTTGCATATTACTGGACAAAGTTATTTGCTACTTCATACATTTTAATCAGTCTTAACGTGGGAATTTCAATGATTTCCTGTGTATATTATGGCGAACATATATGGCCTCAGCAATTAAAAGCTGCCTCATGAAATGAGTCAATTGCATGGTGCCTATCCCTTGGGACGTTTTGCAAGATCATTTTCACTTTACTTCCAAACATTTGATTGTGGATGATTATGAAATTGGTGAGTGAATGAATTGTTGAGGAAGTTATTGAGTGAGGCAAAGGTTGGAGGTGGGTAGGAGACAGAGGACCTGATTCATAGAAAAGTGCAAAGTACCAGCGAAGTACTTAGCGCCTAAAACAACTTTGCGCCTACTTACATGTAAGAGTATTTTTGCGCGTTCCGCATATTCATGGATTAAAAAGTGCCTGAGGCTGCCACCGCCTTCGAATGGCTCTGGGTCTTGAGGTCCTCCCAGCACTTCCTGGCAGGCTCGAGTGGATGGACTGCCACCACCTCCACGTTGATGGCAGCTGTGATCAGTTCCCAGATCTGTTGACGCCTGTCATGTCACAGCTGCGTTGCTAGGTTGAAGAGGGTGTCATAATTACCCAAGATCTAATCCACCAGGATGCCAACTTTGGCGGTGGTGAAGTTGGCAGATTTCTGCCTCGCTGACCTGGGGGGTACCACTCTCCATAGATGATGAAGATGTTGCGGACATGGCAACCCGAAAAGGCAGATGTGGCTTAGCTGGGTCATGGATGAACAGCTGGCACTCCAAGGCAGTGCTAGTTTGACAGCAGGCACTTACACTCTATCAGGCTGCAGCAGATGTGGAGCATAGACGGCAATACAGGGCATGAGCAAGCAAATCTAATGGCACAGAGGCAGGAGGAACTTCGGTGCGCGTCTCGCATCTGACGCAGCAGATAACAGAATAAAGACCCTTAGCGCGTAAATCACGTATTACGCACTGCACGCAGCACGCCTACGTGACTTACATGGTACACAACAATGATGGAGATATTTGAGGTGCGATGAGCATCACTGGTTGTGCACTAGAAGGTACAAAGACGGAGGTTCAACTTTTGCTTATTCGCATTTGGGAGTGCTACGCAAGCCGTTTCCTTCATGTAACATGTACTGCATTTTTCTTTTTGGGGGTTCCTCCTGCGCATATACGCATGTTTTTTTTATTTTATTGTGAGGCTTTCCGAGTATCAAGTATGCATTTTTCAGGGGTTCTGGAGTGCCTTTGTGTATCACGTACCACTTATTTTCTTATTTTGAAGCTTTCCGAGTATCGCTTACACATTTCTTTGATTTTGGGGTGCCTCTGCGTATCGCGTACCACTTTCTTGTTTTGAAGCTTTCTGAGTATCGCATATATAGTCGTTTGGTTTTTGGGTCCACTGCGTATCGTGTACTGCAAATTATTGGTTTTGGGGCATCTTGGAGCCTTGCAGAATGACTCATCTTCGTAGTCCCTCACATAGACTGTTTTATTGTTTTGTTTTGTTAAACATTTTTGGGTGCTTTACATTTTGCCCACACCATGAGTGGGAAGGCTGCAAAAGGTAAAGGGAGAGGATGTGGTGAGGACGCATGCGCCCCAGGCCCAGAAGGATGTGTTGAGCCTCAGCCCACAGGTGGCCCGGCACCTGGTCGTGGACATGGTAGGAGGTCTACAGGTTGCCCTGCATCATGAAAAGCCACTAGTGCAAAGAGGGGATGCCCGACAGAGCAGGAAAAGACTCCACCCAAGATCAGGCACAGGCAAAGGACAAGAGTCCACAAAGGAAGAAGCGCTTCACAGATGAGGAGCTTGATATCCTCACAATTTATGTGATGGAACACAGTGTTCAGCTCTACCCCTCGGCGGACAGCACCCATACTCCAGCCCAGAAAATTAAATTGAGAAGTGGCAGCAGGTCATTCACCTCATTAATGCCTGTGGTGTGGTGTGGAGAGGAGCACTGCTAAAGAGGTCCAGAAGTGGATGAACAACCTTGTTCGATGGACCAAACAGAAGCTGAGTGACAACCTGGCATCTGCCCAGGCCACTGGAGGGGGGCCACAAAAGCACTACCTCAGGTGCCCCTGGCATCAAACCAATGTTAGACCTGTCATTTGTGGTCAAAGCAGTTGAGACCTCTTCACATTATTATTTGCACGGCAGCATTCACAGGGAGACCAATTTATTCTCAAATACATCATATTTATTCAAAACTTATATTTGGATTGCATTTCAAATCAAATTACTTACTTATATATGAAGTGACAGGAAAGAACATGTTGTAAAGCTAGCACTTTAACGAACATGTCCCTACACATACACTTTTTTCTAAAATAATAACTGTGGTGAATTCCCAATCTAAGCAAAACCATTGTGTGGTGTCCTAATGCTTTAGTAAGTGATCTTAACAGACCTCAAAAGTGACAGAAAAAAAAGAAATGTGTAAAATTAATTAAGAAACATTGGAAATGATTGAAAACAATGTGCAATTCAACAAGGGAATAGGTATTCATGTTCTCCAACATTACACACTATTGCCAATTAAGCACACTTAATTAATCAAGATGCAGAAGGTGCATGAAGTGCGAACTAATTAGCTCCCTTCTTCCATTGTTCCTGCGAAATAGCTACATCAGCTGGGCCCATGTCAAAATAAGCTGTTACCAAAGAGAATGGTCTCATTACGAGCAATAAGTTCCACTGGAATAATATTGGCTTTCAGACATTTCCAAATGAAGTGGCCAAGTAGTTCTATCCAAAAAAAATTCTTCTTAAGATTTAGAAGATCTGTACCTGATGGTAAAGGTCCAGTAAGAGGATTTGTGCCAATTGTGTTGAGCAATGATGGTCCTTGCATGATTTCATTTATCTGGTCCTCTGTGAAGCTAAGAGTATTGTGCTCAGCCACAGTATTAACCAAAGTCTGGGGACACTCGCCCCATATAGTAAATAGCCAAAACAATGTAAAACCGTGTCCAAGTCCTAGAAACAGGAGGCCCAAGCAGTTGCCACCTTATTTAGAAAAATAACTAGTCAGGCAAAATATCTGGCCCCTATTACAGAAGAGGAGCTGACTCCGTTCAAAGAGGTCGGCAAGCAGATTCTTCAGCCGTGAGCAGGTGCAAGACGAGGGAGGCATGGACGCCTATGTGTACACGTCTGGTGAGTGGCATTTGTGTGCATCATATATGTAGACAATAATGGATGACATGCCCATATCTGTGTTGTAGTGCAGTTGGCAGCCATCCATGGCCAATGCATGTTTGCTACTGTGTACACTTCTGTCACACGACCTGCATTCTGGGAGGTGGTTGTGTCGTTTCCATGTGTGGTACATGTTGGTTTGACTGTACGCCTCACTGTCTGCTGACCTTCACAGCTGTGCCAGTACTTGTATGAAGGGCTGTTTCTAGCTAACTTGGTGCCCAGTGCAAACCCCAATAATGTGCCCCCCTGATTGACACATATCACCCCCAAGCCACACCTCTGTGTCACGCAAACAATAATCCTCAATATTAATCATTCATTGCTTAACTAATGACGCCAGTCTCTTTGCATTGTACATCAAGTACTTTACAAATGACATTGGATGTGGAAACAAGCTGTTGCTGCTGAGGTGCCTGTTTATTCTGTCACCTGCTCTTAGGGAACGCTTGCCAGAATGTTTTTCCAAGCTGCCCGTACTAAGACAATGTGGTGTGCACAGCCTGCCAGGGTCTGAGTGTCCACTGATCACTGCCCTGTTTTACAGGCGTTATGTTAAAATGACCTCCCTTGACTATCGCAAGACACTAGACCAACCATAGTAATAATTTGAGTAGACAGTCTGGTGATCTCCTATTGTATTGTCTGAAGATAACCCTGTGAGAAACGGTAAGGGGGATGAATAGCAGCAATGAGTGTTCCTGTCTGTTTTGCTTCAAATCAACGTGCGTTTGGAATTTGAAACAATTATCAGAGAGCTCTATATTCCATTCACCAATCTGTGATGAGAAGGTTGTATGTGTGAATCAGTGAATACATGAAAGACACATGGCTTGGTGCTCACATCCCTGTTCACACACCCTAACATTGAAATGTCTGTACCCATGAAACATACATACTCATCTAGATCAATTGGATTATGCAATGAAATGGCAGCAACATTGGCCACTCATATTGGTTATGAGGGCTCTGTTGCTCCTTGTCCCAGGAAAAGTTCAGATGAGGATGGGTGGGGTCTCAGTTTGACCATGCCCAGTCACCAATGCAGAAACATCTTTTGTGAATAATGGTCATAGACAGGAACAGATGCCCCACAAGAAAATCCCAAAAAGAAGGTACAAATGTATGGAAGGATTGTTCAACTAACAAACATTATCCTGACCATTTATGCGCTGATGAAGCATTTAGAATAAAACCGGCTTCTGATACGTCGTATAGGATCCACATTTCCCCAGCAATTGCCTTCTCACCATTGCACATGCCACAGGGGTTATTCCTGCACAAACGAGCAGGACCATGCTTTGCCTGAAAGAGCTGGCATTAGCATCTCCTATGAGTGCTGCCTGCAGCCAGTGGATATCATGGTGTGATGGTGTGGTATGGGGGTTTAGTCCAGTGGAGGTTCAATTTGAGGGTATGTCTGTGATTGCTTCATGATGTGTTTACGTTTGGGGACAGTATGGCACACTGGTTAGAGCTACATATATCAACATTTCCATTGTATTCGATTGAATGGACAAGTGACACAGAGCTGACTGAAGGGATGAACAAGTGGTGCCTTCACACAGGGCCACCACAAATATAGGATGCAGCCAGCACACAGAATGTAAACTGTCACTTTACATTGTGTAAACTGGCAGCACCCTTTACGTGACACTGTCATGTAAATTTCAGTCAATGACTGTCAGACACTCACTTACAGACAGTCATTGACTGACACTTTACGGTTTATAGTGATTGTTTCAAAATAAAAGTTTTGAATCACTAAAATCTCGAAACAGAAGTTTAGAAAACAAAAGCTTCGACATGCTATTTTTAACATGCAAAAGTGCATTTTTATCGAAACCAATCCGTCAACAATAGACATGGGCCCTCATTAGGACTCCGGCGCTAAACCATGGTGCTTTTAGCACCATGGTCCATGCCGGAGTCCGCCATGGAGAAAGGAGGAATTACCACCCCATTCCAAGGTTGGCGGGGCGGTAATTCCCCCTTTCTCCATGGCCCTTCCTCATTCCCATTTTTGACCCATAGGGCTTTATGGGAATGGGGAAGGCCGCAATTGCGGTACCGTAATTGCCATCAAGGCAGACCAGACGTTCAGGTCGGGAGCCGCAAAGGGACCTCGTAGTAAGGCGTTAACAGCACTGCAGCCTTTTACCGCGCCGTTAACCCCTTAACGCCAGGGTCCTAATGAGGGCCATAGACTGGTTTCAATAGAAATGCACTTTTACATGTTAAAAGTAGCATTTCAATGCTGTTATGTAACTTTACATGGAGCTGTCCAGTTCTGAAATTTCAGCACTGGCCAGCCCCTTGTTACATTTTAAAGTTTTTGTATATATTGGGGGGAATCCCCCATCCATCCCTCCAACCCCCACGCCACCCCTCCTACCCCCAGCCCTAACCCAAGCCCCAACCCTAACCCTAAACCATAGCCCTGACCCCAAACCTAACCCCAATGTAACCCTTAAACTATCCAAACCCTAACCCTATTTTAACACCTAAACTAACCCTAGCCCCAACCCTAACCCCAACCCTAAACCCTAACCCTAATGTAACCCCCCCAATGTAACCCTTAAACTAACCCAAGCCCCAACCCTAACCCTATTTTAACACCTAAACTAACCCTAGCCCCAACCCAAAACCCAACCCTAACCCTAAGCCCTAACCCTAATGTAACCCCCCAATGAAACCCTTAAACTAACCCAAGCCCCTACTCTGCACTAATACTTATCTGCATTTAGATACCGTATTCCATTTTTTTTCGGAAGAATGACTAGTTGAAAAAATGACTATTAGAAAAAATGTATTCTCAAAAATTGCATTTGAAAGTTTTGCTTTTGAAAAAATGACGGGACACCACACTTTACATGACAATGTCATGTAAAAGGCGCTGCCAGCTCACACAATGTAAAGTGACACTGCCTAATAAGTTGCACCAGGTGAACAGCAGGGGGCTTACGCCCCTAGGAAATCTCACACAGGGTGCTGGTAGGAAAGAATGGAAAGTAAATTGATGGCAAGGGGATGCATGTACTCCATGTCCCAATGAAGCCACTAGAGCACTTTGGCAAGGATATCACAGTTAACCTTCTCAGTCATGCACCATATGTAGCCAAGAAGTGATATTCATAAACAGTGTTTGGACATGAAATGACAAGACATGGAAATTAAGTACATTGTTCAGAGCTTTTTCTGTGTGGCATGTTAATGTTCTTGTCAGCATGTGTACATTTGGTCAGCTGACTGATGCTTTGTGCTGGCCCTCAAAATGAATATGTGCCATGCACTTGTGTATAGGCACCTTATACATGTCATATCATATCATGTTCAGTGCTTATCCCTGGGTTTTAAAAGCAAATGCTTCATACATATACCATCAGTCAAGAATTGTCCCCAATTCAAAGACTCTGTCAACACTAAGAGCATGAGCTGGACACTGGGTGGTGCGGGTGCAGGCCGGAGGGTGTGTGTGTATCTAGAGCATCTCAGTGGCTGTGTTCTCAATATGGACTCCTTTATTTGATACATAGGAATGCATGATGGTTTACAGGCCATGCACTCAGAGTCAGCTGTCTGGGTCTGAACGTTCCTGTGGTCACCCCTTGTGAACCTTAGGCTCTGCTCCCTGTGAAGTAACCACCTCTCAGGGCCCATGTGGCAATGGCATGAAACGCACATGTTACTGTACAAATTCACAGTGTCTTGCATGTGCATCGTCCAATGGGTGTGACAATCATAACTCACGCAGTCACAGCTTTATGTGCATATTTTCCTAGTCACACATTACCTGTCCCTGAGGGCCGGTGGACATGAATAAGCAACAATGTCTGTGCATAGACGCACAAGGGTGTCTTCCTGATTGGACAACATGTGGCTGGCCAATACTTGTCACTGTGTAGTACATTCCACATATGGAGTTTCAATGGAGCAGTGGCTATGCAAGCGTGCCTTCATCAGTTCCATGTCACACTCTCCTCACACATGTTTGTAAGGAATGTGACCAGACACGCATCTTGCGGGGGACATGCTGCAATGCTGGTTGGGTATATCATGGCAACACATATGCCGGAATATAATTTTGGGTCGTCAGATGTGCAGGTCACACTTCCACATGTTGCAACAAGAACATTTCTGAGTTAGGTATGCGATTACTGATGATGCACAGACCTCCATCCTTCCTCTGATGTGTTTTACTGCCACTCCTGTCCGGGTGCATATATGTACCCTTGCACCCACAGACCTTGCCATACTGCACTGCCTGATATGCCCAGCCATGACTGTGCATGTCAGCAAATGCCATTCATCTGTGACTTACAGCTAACAGTGTGCTCAGTCACAATGCGTGATGGATGTGTCTCCGGCAATTTTGTGTCCGTATGCATTTGAATGCACATATGCATGTTTGGCAAGGCACTCATGCCTCAAAATGTTGTTTGTCTACGTGCAGGTGATGATGCAGCAGATGTATAGAAGGAAGAGGAGGTCATACAACAGACCACCAGTGGAGGCTTGGGTGTCATACGCCATGAACATTCATTCACAGGTGCTGCAGACAATCCTCAGTAGGGTTTCTGACTCTTCTGACTCTTTGTACTCTGCAAGTGAGAATGCTAAACTAGATGTGGAGGACACAGTGAGGGACATAGAGGGTGCACCCCACCGCCGTCGTCCCCACACACATGGTGGACGTGTGTATGCCAGAATGGGAGCAGCAGATGCTGCGTGCAACCATCCAACATGGCAACATATTACATGAGATGGCCGGGACATTCATCGCCTGGCTGAGAACATCTCCTCACCAGCTGCCCGGGATCCAAAGCATTTGGCCTCTCCAGAACATCAGCAACGTCTGTTGACCAGCCTGGCAATACACTGCATGCTGAGGGGCGATCCTCAAGGCTCTCCCACAAACTGGGCGTGGAGGCCAACCACAAGGGCCAATGAGCTGATCTGAAATATCTTCAGGACTCCCTGCATGCAGATGAAGTGGTACATAGAGAAGCCCTGAATCAGGAGATGCTGGCCTCTAGAGACTACAATTGCTGTGCGATGGAGAACTTGAGTGCTTCACTGCATGAGGAACTTTCAGCTACAAGGTCCCAGCTCCAGGAGGAGATGGACGCCTTGAGGCAGACGCTATCCTATCAAACTGATGCATCACGAATGAGCCCACATGCAGATTCTATGGCCACTCGAGAGGAAGTTCATCCTGACCTCTCTTCCATTGGGATGCTGGTACATGCACCTGTGTCAAAGGTGGCCCTAGTCAATGAAGACCAGGCTTTGGCACTGCGTGGTCACGATGCACCACCACCTCAACCACCACCTGAGGATCCACAGCAGAATGGTAGTTCCAGTCCACCCACGCCACCTCAACCACATGTGCCCTGATGTCTATAAGCCCATGGAGTATTTTCTTCTTTGTGATTCGGTGTTGACTTTTTTCTATGCACTCAAGTTGACATGGACACACACCCTCCCCCGTCCCTCCGAGGTGAACATTTTCTTTTACCCCCCTGACCAAGATGGGCCCTTTTTCTGTATTTAGCCTGTCTGGGATGGACACCTTGAATTTGTTTTTTGCACCCCTGTCCAGGATGGACTTTTCTTCCATCTCGCTTTTTTTCATTTGAACCTTGAGAGATGTGTTGTTTCCGTCTAAAGGCCTTTATGAGAGAGGAACTGGACAAGCAGCTATGCACAGTGGTATCAACTGCCATCGTTCACTTGACTGCAACCAGATCACACATACAGGTGCAGATCACACTAACCATTATTGTTCATATGTGCAGTCTGCATGATTTACTCCTATAGCTGGTGAAATCCAATGCCCCATGTTGTTGGAGGGATACTGACTCATCCAGTGAGTGCACTTCATGAGAGGTCCACCGAGCACCCTTTCACCTCCCTAGTCCCCATGCCCTCTGCCGGACACTGGCCTTCCATTCAGAAATGCGGAGGAAAAGTGTTTGGTGGAGGTGATGATGGAATCACATCAGGACAGCTCTGCCGGCAGGTAAGGCTGTGCACTGTCAATCATGTCAAGCTTGTGAATTGGGTTTCTGGTTGCACTTCCGCAAAGGACAGCAGACTCAGGAGACTGTGTGCCACTCATCGCTCTTGAGCCATTGGCAGTCTTTGACACATTCAACGACTGCATCCTCGTCCACAGGAATGTATACAAATTGACCATTCACTCGTGCACACCGACGCTGTGCCTGGAGGAGAGGGCAGGAGCCTTCCTTCCTCCCCCTGCAACCTGCCAGAGAAGCGACGACCCGCCCTTGTAACCGCACCCTTAGAAAGTAAGGTGGGGTTCCACACCTCCATGCTGGATCTGGCCGCTACAAATGCCATATTTGCACAAGGAACCCACTAAAATCGTGGTTGTGCATCACTTGCCCCGACAAATCTGTTTTTGCATCGACTACATATGCAGACATCATTATAACCAACGTGGTTAATGGCCGCCTGCCCGACAACGCCGCATCAGCAGCACTTCCTCCTGCAGCCTCTCGCAGCCGCTGATTGGTTGGCTCAAGCCTCACCCACCCTTCGACATCACCGTGAGGCGACAACCGAAGGGCGAGCCTAAGGGCCTGTCGCAAGCCTGTCTCGAGCCGTCCAGAGCCCAAGGCCAGCCATTATGCCCGTACTTCTTCCGAACAAGATCCTTTCAGCTGCCCTGAACACTCCTCCAGCAATCGTGCAAGACGATACCTACCCGATGCGCAAATAGGTACGTCGCTACCTCCACCCAGTCTGGAGCCCACTCTGCGCTCCGAATACCCTTTTACAACTACTGCTAATACAACTCTTCCCTAGAGGTACGCTGAAGTACATCTGGTCACCGAGCCCTGTCCACACACCTAACCTGCTCCCACCTGTGTGACCATCCGATATTACACTAACTGGATGGCATTCCGACTGCTGCTAAATCGCTGTTTATTTGCTGCCGATACGTCCTATCGATTGTAGACTATGGGATCACTCAAATCAAAACCAACTTTCAATTGTGTGCCTTTGTTAGAATCCAGCCCTATTCTTGCATGTATGACTGCACGATTCAGGATTAATTGTTTGAACATAGCACAATCTCCACTTGTATGACCTCCTGAATCCTGCCTAATTATTGCCCATGGCACCACTTGACCTTAGCCTATCTGCTGCCTTGTGCCCATTCGAATTTAGCTTAATTTTTACATGTATGACCTCCTGAATCTAGTCTAACTATTGCCCATGTGACCACTTGATTTTAGCCTATCTGCTGCCTTGTGCCCATTCGAATTTAGCTTAATTTTTACATGTATGACCTGTGACCCCCTGAATCTAGCCTAACTATTGCCCATGTGACCACTTGCCCATAGCCTAATTGCTGCCTTTGTACCAACCTGTATTTAGGCAAATTTTTGCATATGCACCTTGATTAAATCCAGCCTACGTTGTCTGCATGCCTATCCGAACCCTGACCAACCTTTGTCTAGTGTGCCCATCTGATTGCTAACCCTGCAGCTTCCACCAGCACTCACCAGCTTTCATCAGCTACAGTTCTCACCAGCATAGCCGAGTCTATGTTCCTGCCAGTAGACAGAATACCCTAATTTAGCATCCACTCCCTACATTCCTGCACCATGAACAGTATAGTTCATTGCCTGCTACTATATACATGATTATGGGGCACTAGCCATTGCAAAGTAAACAGCAACCCTTTGATAGTAACTAAGACAGCTCCATCTATACAGCTATACAGCTCCTATCATTGCCCCCATTATGGAAAACATATCTATGAGTCCACCCAGCGGATTTCTAAGCATCCCTTGCAGTTTACCATGCAGAAACACCAGACTCAGAGCAAGATTGTCGAGACTGCATGAGCCACTGACCAGGACCATGCCCCCTGCTAACACAAGGTCCTCTACCCAGAAGGTTTATATCCCCTCCTCCAAAAACCAGAAGCCACAACCTACTTCCAGGCCTTCCATATCAGTACCTACCCCCCCATGACTATGCCTCCCCCCATTACAGGCAGATTAATCAACGCTAGATCTATAACCGCACATGCCACAGTTATTCATGATCTGATCTTAGCTGAGAACCTGGTCTTTCTCGCCATCAAAGAGTCCTGGTTGCACAACACTGCAGGACCCCTCCTATCCCTAGCAATCCCAGTTGGTTACACCATATTGAGACAGGAAAGAACCAACATGTGGGGCGGCGGCATTGCCATCATTGCTAAGACTAGCCTAGATATGAGAACTACACCTACCATAGGTTCTAACTCCTGTGAAGCACTCTCAATTAAACTTCCTCTAGTGAACCCTCAGACACTTTCTATCCACCTCATCTACAGACCGCCTGGACCCATAGGGACATTCGAGGAGGATATCCATAATCTACTCACCAACAACCTGAAAACAACATCACAACTACTTGTCTTGGGCGATCTTAACCTGGGCAACAATGACCCCTTAGATAAAAATGCAAGCATCATTGTTAATTCTCTATCCGGCTTGGGTTTAACTCAAAGAACGCTCGAACCTACCCATATCAAAGGTAGAACCCTTGACTGGCTAGCAGACTACAACTGCACCGCCAACATCAAATCCATCCTACAACAACCTTGGACAGACCATTTCCTGGTGTCCTTCGAAATATCTACCTCCAGACCTATCGTGCCAGCGCCCATCGTGGCCTTGCCTTGTCCTACAAGAACCAAAAAGAGCATCACGAAAGAGAAAGTGATTCCCACTATCTTACCCACTCTCAACCAACTAGCAGATCAATCAGATCCAGAAACATTGGTCGATGAATACAATAAAATCATGTTAATCACTCTTGACAACATCGCCCCTTTAAAACTTAGACGAAGTAAAGCCAAAGACCACCTAAATAAATGGTTTACCCTGGAACTAAAAGACTTACGACTCCTCAAAAGGAGCTGTGAAACAGCTTGGAGGTTATCCCCCTCTAAAGACCAAAAAAAACAAACTCTTGGAAATCTCCTCCCGATACAAAAAAGAAATTTATCTGGATAAACAAAACTCGTATAACACGTGCATAGCGAATGCCAAATCAAACATGAAAGAACTGTTCACCATCCTCAAGGAATTAGAGTCCCCCATCCCCATCCCAGACATATGCTCTAAAGACAAAACCTGGTGCTCGAATATCCAACAAGCACTCTCTAACAAAATAATGATGCTCCAAAATAAAATATCTAAGAAAAAGGCCACCCTTAGCCAACCATCCCAGTCTAGCAACGTCAATACAGTCCTACCTCCCAAGGAACAGGATCCCATTGTACGCTTCATGTTCTCTAGAACAACTACCCTTGAGGTTGAGAAAGTCATCTTCTCCCTTAAGCCATCTAATTGCCAGGGTGACCCTTGCCCTGCCCAGCTTATAAAATATGCCTCCAGAGACCTCTCCCCTTTTATCTCGAAACTTGTCAACTCCTCCTTTACGACAGGTATTGTACCAACCAATCTAAAACAATCCTGGGTACTCCCTTTGCTCAAGAAGCAAACCTTAGACCCACTTATTCCTACGAACTATCGTCCCATCGCGACAGTTCCATTCTTGCTCAAAATCTTGGACACAATTGCCTACAACCAGATTCAAAAATTCCTGGAACTACATAAGCTCCTCGGAGTACGCCAATCTGGATTGTGGCCACAACACGGTACAGAGACAGCCCTCATCAACCTGAAGGCACAGATTGATGTCCTGCGAAATGAAGGCAAAATGGCTCTCCTCCTGTTGTTGGACCTCTCGGCTAAATTCGACCTCGTGGACCACGGGTCCTTTGCAGCCACCTAGATTCGGCTGCACACTTCTCTAAAGAGGCCATAACTTGGATAGAGTCCTTCGTCAGTGACAGGACGATGAGAGTGTTCTCCCCTTCAGCAGCAGCCAACCCGATCCCCATATTATGTGGAGTCCCACAGGGTTCCTGTGTCTCCCCTACCCTATACAACATATTCACTAAGCCCCTTTTTGATGATCTGGACCATCTTGGTAGCACCTACATGAACTATGCAGACTATACCCAGATTCTCCTCCCTCATTCTGGGGATTACAACAAGGATTTGGCCTTGATGAATAGGGTGTACATCATCATCCAGGCATAGATGGCTTCACACAGACTATGCCTGAATGATGATAAAATAGAACTTATCCTGGGGACCCATTCCAACCTAATAAAATTAGGCCATGACTATGCCTCATTCGTGATCGATGGAAATACCATCAAGGTGTCCAAGGAAGTGACGACGCTCAGCTTCTACCTGGACTCCGCCCTCTCATTCGACAAACAGGTGAAGTCCTGGGCTTCAGCCACTGCTTACACCTGCAAACTCATTAGAGCTGGCAAACACTTCCTATCTAACAACAACTGCATTATCCTAGCTAGATCCCTAATCTTATCTCGGCTTGATTTACATTGGTGCCAATAAATCTATCATCCATAGACTACAAACCCTTCAAAACAACGCCTTGCGAGCTGCTCTTGGCGTACCTAAAAGATCACACATATCGCAGATTAGGCGCCAAAATAACTGGCTTTCCAATCTAAACAAAATCCACCTAAAATCGACATCACTGGTTCACAAAGCCCTGAATAATGCCGCTCCTAGCTATCTCACGGATACATTCACTAAAAGATGCTCTACTAGACCAGCAAGAACCTCCAATGTCAACAGCCTCATCACACCGAGATTCAAATTGTCTAAGGCCGGAGAAAGCAGCTTCCAGGTCCAAGCAGCCCATTTCTGAAACTCATTGCCACATACCCTACGTGAAGAGCAGCCCTTTCTAAAATTCAGATCGAAATATATTAATCTCCTGAAAGCCTCTGACATCTAGCTGACCAACACCTTCCCAGCTCCTATACCTCCTAGAGCAGATATGCTACACATTTGAGCAGTCATGCTAGACACCACCTGGATACCACTCTACCGCATTTGCACCCCCTTGCTTATATGCAAAATTCGGTACTCAGTCAACTTGTAACCTGTATATAACTGTATATATATATGCACATCACTGTACATTATTTGTAACTTGTATATAACTGTATATTCATGTTCTTCACTGTATTTTATCTGTAACCTGTAACCTAAGCTTTGCATTTTCTGTACTGCTGCGCCCGGTAACCTCCGGGTCTGGTGCGCATTACAAGTGATTAAAACAAACAAACAAACCTTTTCACAATTGATTGTGGGAGAATTGACCTTTTCACAATTGATCGTAACATGAGGTCAATTAGGACATATATGTGGGGGGAAACCCCCCGCAATCCCCCTCTCAATCCAAAACCCCTCGCAACCCCATACCCAATCCCATTATATGATTTATTACCCCAAACCCATCCCACACACATATATAAAAGTAAAATAAAGGTAAAGGTCAATTGTGCAGAAGGTCAATTAGGACCACCATTATTAGGTTAATTAGGACAAAAGGTCAATTGTAAAAGGTCAATTTGGGTAATACCATCAACAGACTCAAATATCTGGGCATCATAGACTCTGCATTCTGATTGTTCACCTCTTGCCTCGCTGACCATTCTCAAGTCTTCTTCCTACCACCATTCTCCTCTCCTGCCCATGTGTCCTATGGGGTCCTGCAGGTGTACTCCCTGTCCATCCTACTCTTCAACCTGTGCCTGAGCGCACTACACACCCATATCCACTCACATGACCTGTCCTGCTACATCTACACATCTCACACACACATACATTCACAAATCACCAAGACCTCGGTTTATCCCCATCATGACTTTGCCTCAAGAAATGCAAATTTGAAAACACTGCCTGGCAGGTAGTCACATTGTCATGTATACTGTTGGGAGTGGAATCATGTTTGGAGCGACACTGCACTCTTCCACCAAGCCACCCCTTTGCCTCTGCTCCCTAGTCCACCCTCCCACGGTATCCAGCTCAGTGAAGTAACAGAGATATACCATGGATCATGACTGAACACTCATCACATGGACACTGCTCATAGATCCTGTCATTTAAACATCCACATCCTTGAATGATCCTTCCCTTGGTTATCCTACCCTCACAGAGTCATGTCAATGTTTGCAATAATCCTCTCCCCTCTAGGCTGCTCTTATTCCATTTATGTGTATGGCCCTGCCTATCAGCTCAGTAAGCTACTACAGATCCTGAACAACACAGCCTGCCTCATCCTTGCACTCACCCCAAGGGTGCACATGACTCATGCATGTGGTGTGCTTCACTGGCTTCCGGTTGTCCAACACACCACCTTCATCGCCATTTGCATCAACAACTGGGCCCTCCACGAGATGTGACTTGACTTCGTCCAACACTGGCTCACAGCCTGACGACAATACAGATTACTCACATCAGGCTCTGCACTATTCCTTGTGATCCCTTCCCACAAGTCAACTTGAATTTGACATGCCTCTTTCTCAGTCAAGGCTCCAACACACTGATACATCCTCCCATTCAGCATCGACCAAGTGATGGGACACCTTTCATTCCATATAGTACAAGGATCAGGCTATTACCTTCCCCCAGGCATGACATAGACCACACCCCATGCAATGTCCGAGCCAAGAGTGCCCTGCAGGGGCAACTTCCTGGCCCATGAGAGTGTTGCACTGCATGTCATAACTGTGTTGGTTTTTGGGAGTCTGGATTGTTTATGCCAGCAGGGTGCCTGGCCAAGGAGTGTACATCAGCTGACTTGCACACAGATGGCAGGGCTTCCTGGCTGTATGCCTCCCTGTACTCCACAGGACCAGTTTAGTGCACTTGCACCATCTACATTTTTACTTGTTTGCAAATGTGGGCCCCTGAATGCTTTACCTGTGTTCCCCGATACAAGTCACTTGTCTATTGTTGTTTTTCTGTATGTTCTCTCCTCTTCAAAGTATTGCATAACTATGTTTCCATAACTTGTTCTTCAAATATAGCACTGTGGGTGACTGCAATGTATGTGCCTGTACATTGTGGGCACATGCTTGTGGGACATCATCCCCTCTCCACAGTTTCAATTCATCTTGTGTCCCTGCAAGTGTTTGCACTATACCCTATGATCCCCGCCCCCTTCCTGGGAACAGTTTATTCAGGGTGTGTGATCTCTTTGAGGGAGAAGCAACAGCAGGGGGTTGATGACATGCCCATGAACTGTGCTGTCCAATAGGAGGGGTTGGTGGGTGGTGCAGAGTCTGGAGTGGGGGTGAAACATCCTTATTTGTGTTGATATTGAGGACATGGTTCACTTTCTGGGTTGTATGCCATGGAGTTGTGACCGTGTTGTTTTGGTGATGAGAAGATGAGGAGTCCCCTTTAGCAGGTGGCCTTTGTTTGCCAATCTGCCCTTCACCCTCACCCCCTATTGTCCTTCATCCCCAAAATGTGCTATTCAACACTCAAGTGTGCCTCCTAGGCTCTCTGCCCTGATGCCTTCTTTTCCTGTCCTTTTGTCTCTCTCTTCCTCGCTTCGCCACCTTCTCTCAGCCCTCATCTCCACACCAGCCAAATTCCTCCTTGCTTCCCAATATATATATCTATATATCTATCTCCCTCTCTCTCTCTCTTCACATCAGCTCCCCCACTTGTACTTCCACTCCCCAGACCTTAACTTCCTCACTTGGTATCCCTTCTAACCCCCATGTCCAGAGTGCATAACGTGCTCTGGTGGAAATGTGTTCTCTTCACTGCCAGTGATTACTCTGTCACTGAGTTCAGATTTTGTTGGATTCATTGGTGCTCACACTCTTTGATGCGGCCGATTGTTGACACTGGTTGGACAATGGCTGTCAGGTTACCTAATTCAATACTGGACCCTCAAGGCTGTCCTGTTTGTTTACCTTCATGCACTGCATGCCTTTGCAAGCCGAGAATGGTACTTCTAGTGAAAAGCTATGGATGTGAGCCAGGTGTGTACCTTGTGCAGGTAAGTTCAAGGAATTCAGAGGGACACAGGGTATGGTGCCATTGGTGGCATGGATGTTGTCACTGTGTGGGGTGTTTTTCATACTGTTAGTCTGAGGTGAGCAGACCCAGCTGCATGGATGTGTGGGAAACATGGTGATGGGAGGATGGTGAGTCATTGCTTGTAGTTGTTGCATGGCACTCAGGGGGTCAGGAAGTTGTGCTGTTGTGGGTGGGGATGCTGTCACTGTGTGCAGTGTTTTTCATTGCATCGTCCTGAGGTGAGCAGGTCCTGCTGCAGAGGTGCAGGGGATACATGGTGATGAGAAGTTGGCAAATAATTGCTTGCAGATTTTGCATATGTCTTGCCTGCCATGAGGCAGACATTCACTCACCTTTTTCTGGTGTGTCTACCCATGTTGGTGGTCCACTTGTGACACTTCTGCTCTGTCTGGCGGTGCAGTCCCCAGACAACTCCACACCAAGCACAGGATTGCATGCCATGTGGAGGCTGCCACGTTTGTCCGACTGCAACCGGGTGGAGGGCCCACCCCTGGACACCAGGCACACGCCATAGGCCAAGTGTTGTTGTTTGTCATGGTGATGTGCACCATGAACAGTACATAGGCAGCTATTTAGATGCCTGTTGACAGCTGCTCACTGCATCTCAACTCTCCCTTCAGTTCCCAGCTCATTGATTCCTATTCAGTCCAGTTTCTCTGAGCTATGCCTCCACTTCCTCTGGGCTGTTCCCTGCTCCCTTTTATCTAACAGGCTGCTTGACCTACATTTCTTGTTCTTTTCTCTTTTCTGATTGCCTCTTTTCTGCATGTTGCCCCTCTGTCCTGCCTTCCTCTCTGACTGCTGCCAGTTTGACCAGCAGCCTTCTGCCGGATCCTGTGTTCACTGTAATTGCTAAGAGGTTCGCCTTCCTTCATGTTGGACATTCCATCATCAGCTCCCCTGCCAGCATTTCCTACACTGTCTTGATTCCACGTTAATCAGGAGAAGCCAAATTGTGAAATTGAAAGAGCATTTCAAAACTCTCTGTGATCTTAATTCAGAAGATCTCTCAGTGTCATTCTGACAACAGCCAGATCAGTAGTATCACAAAGCACCCTCACTGGAATCAGGGGTGCTTGCATGCAACACCTCGGCAGTGTAGGCTTGTTTGGACCCTTTGCAGAGGGGAGCATGCATACATGACTGGTTGCAGTTAGTGCAGGCTTCCAAGGGGAAAGATGTGAGGTGAGATGGGGATCTTTCTTGGGCTGAACTTGCAATATTCTCAGTCTGTATGACTATTTAAATGTTAATGTGGATTATGAGCTAGATTTCTGTCAGGGAATGGGGTGGCCACTCCACCTGCATATTGTTGTGGGACATGATTAGGGTGGCAAGGGCAGTCCTCACAGGTGTTAGTTACTGATTACATTATATGCTGTGCCTTCCTACTTGTGTTCTCCTGTCTGTTGTCAGGGGTCTGCTTGCACAATTGTTGGTAGAGAGCATCTGAACATGGTAGCGATTTTCGTTGATTGTGAAGAGTGCTTTTGTGTGGGCTACATGTATACCGTTTCCACTTGCTATGACTGTGCGAGTGGTTGGTGCAGTTTATTTTATGGCTATGATACACACAGTTCACCTCTCCCAGATGCACATTCTCAGCGTGCTGTAGTGGGAAAGGTGGATTGGGCTCAATTCATCATTGAAGGGCAGCAGGGATGTGGCTTCACTGTGTGTGCCCCACAGGGGCTGGTATTCATGTGAAGTAGGCTTGCATGAGCAGAATGCATGCATCCTAACCCTGTGCGCTTTGACCGGCCAAAGGCATGAGTGGTGCCTGTGGCTGAGGGGAATGACCTTCCTGCCTCTCTACTGGTATGGCACGATGTGTGGCAACATTGTGCAGGACACAAGCTGCCACAATGATTTTGCATACTACAGGTGGGGCATATAGCAACACGCTGCTCGAGTGGTCAAGGGAGTGAAACATGATGACTTGAGCACCCCAGATGTGTGCTCCACTATGCCCCAGGTGTCTCTGTGTGCTGTGTTGTACCTTACCTCAGCTGGTGTGGCAGGATTCCGGAATTGCGTAAGCAGGAATGGTGAGAGTGGGTGGTTCCTGTCCCCTGCAAATGTGTAAATGGATGTTGTTAGCACTGTTTGTCATAGTCTGTTATTCAGTGTGTCACGTGACTACATGCACGAGCATGACAGTTGATACTCACCAATGATCCAGATGATGCCAAAGCTTCCCGATGCCAGAGCCTGGTATAGTGGTGATTGGTGGCAAATTAAACTGTCATGTGTGCTTCCAGGGAAATGTGCATTGACATGCTTGAAGACTTTGTCAAAGTAGAGCGGCACATTGTTTAAATGCCAAGGCTTCCGGTTACGGTAAATGTGCTCAGTCATTCACTGAGGATGTAGTATGACAATGTGTGCAGTCAATGACTCCGGGTACCCATGGGAAGTGTACCATGGCATAAAACTCCTGGCACACTCTCTGCCTTGCCTGCAGTGTGCGTGGTATGTATATGTGCCTATGCACACGTTATGTGAGGCAGTGAAATACTGGGTGTAGACACTGGGATTGTGTGGACTGTGATATGCCCCTAAAAATGGCAGTGGTGCCCTGGAAAGATCCTGTGGCTAGGAAATGTAGGGCTGTCAGCACCTTCTCCAGGGGTGTGAGAGCATGGGGGCAGATAGTGGGTGAGGCAAGGTGCTCCTCCCACTCCCAGACCAGGTCTAGGATGACATGAGGATGGAAGCTACACTCTGTATACATTTCGTCATCTGGCATCCCAAAAAGCGTTGTCCGTCAGTTGAAAATCCTGTCCCTCATCACCCTCCTCCTTCTATGTACATGTACGATTGCTGCCACTATATCTGGATTTATCCTGGTAGAGCTATGATTCAATGGTGCACATTGCATGCTTTATATTCATATCCTGCGCACGTTGATTTCTTTGCGAGTTGCACATTGCGTCTCCTATCATATGGCAGTAAGATCACAAGGTTTGAGTATGACTTTTCACAACGTGACGTGAAATTGCACTTTGTAATTCATGAATTAGGTTAGGTTTGCGCTCGATTGGGCATATAATTTATTTGTGTGGTGTGTCCCTCGACACGCCTACGTTATTCCTTGTTCTTTGTCATTTTGTGCAGGGAATGGGGAATATGCATGTTCTGCCCCTTATTTATTTCTTTGCTCATGCCCTTCCCACACGTTGCTTGGTGTGTCGTACAAAGTGCTCGACACCACGCAAAGTCGTGACGGTCCAGCGCAAAGTCTGATCCATGAATCGGGTAAAGGAGTTTTGCACACCGAAAGTTTTCAGCACGCAAAACATTCTATGAATTGGGCCCCGAGTGTCTGAGTGAGTGATTATTTGGAGCAAGAGAATTAGTTGGTGGGCGAGCAAGGGATGAGTGGTGAGTGAGTGTGTGAGGAGTGCACACTTGAAGTTCAATTGGCACTTAACATTTGAAATGTTACATTTTCCAGGGAATAACATGAAGAGAGACAGGGCTTCCCTGAGCGGATCACACCTCATTTCTTGAGTGATGGCATGGCATGATCTCTATAGCATGAAGAGACTCTGACAACAGTCTAGCACTCAAAATCCTGCCCCATAAACAGGCATAGGCCTTGCAATATAATTCAATTGGGAATGTCAATGTTTTAATGTTATAAGCAAAGATTTAGGATTTACGGAAACTGATAACAAGCACTAGTAAAAGAATGCAAGCCAAATGTAAAGTAATAACAACACATCTAGGAAAAGAGGTCTATGATGTGTCCGCCCAGTTCTGTCAAAGCCTGGTTACTGGTGCCGGGTCTGTAATTGTGGGGAAACAAAGTTCTTGACAGGTCTCCCTCTCTGATCCCTCCGCTATGGTCGGGGTAACCCCCTCATCACCTGATCTCTCTCTCCCACCCATCTCCCAGATCTAGTGCAGATGTCACCCCATTAACCACTGGTCATGTACCAGTCCCGGCTCCCTTCTCTCCAGAGACTCTGCCCCTTCCCCCAACTCCCAACACCCCTACCTGACATCCCTTGCTACCCCTAAAAGAAATACTATTTTTGCATCCGTGATTAGCTAACGGGTGCCTTTCTAGAAATGAGTCCTGTCTGAAAAAATAATTTTTCCAAAGTGGGTGGTCATGTCTACGATGCCCTATTCCCTCTTGATCTATGTTTTGGGAAGGCTTTACCACCCACTGACTCCCTGACATAGCCGCACACTCCCTGCCATAGCTGCACACTCTCTGGCATAGTAACATTTCCTCAGACATAGTCATGCACTCCCACCCAAATGCCTCCTCTCCCTGCCCTATGATTCCTTCCTTACGTAGACCTCTTCACCTTGGCATGCATTCTTCATGACAAAAACTTCTGTCATCTGCCAGGACATTCTCAATCCTGCTTCAGTGCTCCTTATAGAGGTCTTAATGGCTGCAGGAGATGTCTGTTTCTGGCCAGTAATGTCCTGCTAACCAGCTTTTCTGAGATGATGGGGACAAGCAAAGCAAAGGCCTTCACCAAGGACTCAGGGCCATTACTAGACAGGAAAGCCTGAATCACAGACCAGCTGCAATTAACGCCATTAGCACCTAGTCTAAGATGGACGCTTGGTAAGGGGCATGATGTGTGTAAATAAAAGCCGTTAGATGAAGAGTTGACAGCACGGCACACATGAAGATGACAATGGAGAGTTGATACTATTGCACTGAAGAAGAGCTAGGTAGCTCGAAACATGTGTTGGCAAGTGGTAATTGATAAATCATCAAGACATTAAATAGCTACATTAGAGTGGCAATTTATAATTTGTGTTATTAAAATGTTTCTTGTGAAGCCAGAATAAAAACAGAAATAAATGCAAGAAGCAGAGCCCTGTCTTGTAAACTTCCAAGTAAGCCAAGTAAGCTGCCCTCTTTGTTGTATTACATATAACAATGCAAGGTTGTAGATAGCAAACTGTATTAATAGAACCATTCATACCAAGCACAGATAAGAGTATATCAAACTCCCTTTGTTTTGTATATTTCTACAATGATTAATATATTGGCAGGTTGGTTTATTGTATGCTCTTAAAGTCCTCTGTTTAAAACAGAGCATCATTTTAGGTCTACAAACAGAACCATTAACATATATATGTATCGAATTGGAAACATATGTTGTGGAATAAATACATTTCAGACTAGGCTCAAACCCCATCTTCAATAACGTAATCTTACTGCACCTTATCTGGCAAAATATGGAGTCCATAGAAGTGATTTTAAAATATCCAAATTATCCTGTCCCATGACAGGGACCAGTGTTGCTCCATATATAATAATAGAGACTGGTCATATTTTTTGTTTGTTATTATTGTTTGGCTGATAAATCAACCTTCCAATGTATAAAACAGCACCAATTGACAATTACATTTCATAAAAATAAACATTATCATAGACAAAATAATCATTAGCACATGCATGTCTCAAATTCAATTTGCAATTCAAATATATACGATAAAACCATACAAAAATAAAAAATAATAATTTTGAAAAAACATTTAACTGATAGCTTCATTGGCCCAAAACAAAAAGTATCCCACTGTGGGCCTCATTACACTGAAGGCGGTATGGGTTAACGGTCACCGGTAAGGGTACCGGTGACCGTTAACCCATACCGCCTTACTACGAGGTCCCTTTGCGGGACCCGACCTTAACGGCTGGTGTACCGTAATTTGCTCCTTCCCTATGGGGCAAAAATGGGAATGGGGAAGGGCCATGGAGAAAGGGGGAATTCCCGCCCTGCCAACCTTGGAATGGGGTGGTAATTCCCCTTTCCTCCATGGTGGTACTGGTATGGTACCGGCGGCAACCATGGTGCTAATAGCACCATGGTTTACCGCCTACCGTGTAATGAGGCACTTAGTCTTCAATGTCATTCAGTCCTAACTCCAATAAAAAACCAATAACGGCTATTCTTATGGTCATCTGTCTAGAACCAAGTACTTGTACCCAAAATTGATCGTTATCTATACATCTCGCAGTGTTAAAGCGGTGACCAAAATATTTACAACGTTGGGTATGAACTCCAGTACAGAAAGCAACAATATGTTTGAAAGTTTCTGGATGTTCAGGAAGTTTACAAAACCGAAAGACGTTCTCATGAGTCGTCAAAAGTTCTCATCTACATAAGAGCTCTCTGGTCAGCCATAGGATCAGGCGAAACCTAATAAAGTGTTGTCTAAACTTATGTGAAGGATATTTAAATAAATACGGTTCAAGTGTTCTGAACCTTTTATGTCCAAAATGGGCTGAATCCCAATCTTTATAAGACTGGCATTGTTCCAAAGTATAAATCCAGTCCCGTTGATAGAGTTTAAATTTGGCACGGGAGGGATTACTAATTAAGAGATGAATTGTGATGTCGGCATCAATGAGAATGTTTATCGTATAATTACGCCAAATTGTTGGAAAATGTTGTACAGATTGTAACAAATGTCTAGCTAGAATAGAAGAAATGTCCTGATAGTGCGACGATATTATGCATTTCCTAAGTAGCGAGCATACATGCTATACAATGACAATGCTCCTATTTCAAAGTGTATCAGTGCAATCGGTGCAGAATTAGGCAATTGAAGTACCGAACGCCAGAATTTACCCTCCATTCTGTCCCACGAGGGAAGATCTTTGGGTGTTCTGGATTCTGAGCCATAAGTGAGAATAGACATCATCTTCAGCTAATAGAATGTTGGAACAGGGCTACATGTGAATTTGCTAAATCTGTACAGTATCACTTTAGCTTGTGAAGTTAAGGCATGTAGCTTAGTGTTTAGGTCATCAACATAAGGAGTGTCATTCTCAGAGTTGTTGATCATGACCCCTAAATATCATTAGCACGTAGTGGATAAAATGCGTTCTTTATGAAAGGACCAAATAAACAATTTTCATGCCTTAGTCTGAGATTTATAGCATTCCATATTTTGGGTCTTAGCTAGATTAATAGCCATGGCGTTCTGTTGTACATAAACTGCTAATCCACTAATTAATATTTGCAATCCAGCTTGAGTTTTAGAAAGCAAGATGAGGTCATCTGCGTAAAGAACCCATGGAATCTGATAAGTCTCTAGCTTGGGGGCATCGGAGTTAATGTTAACACATTTTTCTCCCATATCTAAAATAAACAGGTTGAATATTGTAGAGGCCAAGATGCACCCTTGCTTAAAACCATGATATGTGAGGAGTGCCGCGGTCATTTGTCCATCAAGAGCTAGTCCGATTCGGATCGAGGTATCGGAATGAAGTAAGGTGATCAATTTGACCAGCGAGAAGGGAAAGCCCATTTTTACCAATTTATGCAACATCAAGGCCCGATCAATGGAGTCAAAGGCTTTTCTGAAATCAACAAAGGCCATAAATAATGGCTGCTTTTGCTGATGACAGAGGGCTTTGATGGCACTGATAGTTGCAATATTGATTGGCGTGCCCTTTCCTGCAACAAATCCAGTTTGGAACCTATCTTGCATGTTTTTAGATTTAATCCAAAGGTGTAAATCTCTCAAAATTGAAGTTGCAAACATTTTGCCTGGGGTGTCAAGAAGGGCGATTGGTCTATAATTAGCTGGATTATGCCTATCGCCCTTCTTGAATAGCGGGATAATAAGAGAATGGGGGTCATTACGAGGTAGGGGGTAACCATGCCGCTATTAGTGGCATGGCTACCCCCTTACCTGGTACCGGGTACCGGGTCCAGGTTCCTCGAATGAGGAATTACTGGGCCCTTCCAAACTTGGAGAACCCAGTAATTCCTCATTCAAGGAACCTGGACTCTGTACCTCCCCATTCCCATTCGAGCCCATATAGGGCTCAATGGGAATGGGGAGGGTGCTATGAACAGGCCTGTTGATAACGGGGCCATTGTTAGCACTCTGGTCTGCTCGCGTGTCCCGCTAAGGGCGCCTGGCAAAACCATTGCGCAGACTCGCAATGAGGCGGTAAGGAGTTGACAGCTCTGGCACCTTTACCGGCGCCGTTAACCCCTTACCACCTCACTCATAATGACCCGCAATGATGGACTTTGGAATTTTTTGCACAGTAAGAATTTGAGAAAATAAATCAAAGAGAATAGAGGCCTACAATTCAGAGAACTGTTTCAACATAAAATTGTAAAGGCCATCAGGGCCAGGGGCTCTCGAGCGGCTGGCTTCATGGATGCAATAGATAATATCATCAACAGAGAAAGTTATAGCAAAACACCCCTCGAGTCGAGGAAGACAAGCCAGCAGGATAGAGTCAGGTGCTGCATATCATTTTGAGAAATGCGCGGTCCATTGAACCGCAGAGACATCGTTTATTTGCATACAATTTTGAGAATTGCTGTTGGTTTTGCTAATGAAGGCCCATGTTTGGGAGGTATTTGTAGAGCATATTTGCTTCAGCATGTTTTCACCATCTTTTTGGAAGAAAATAGCTCAATGGGATCTTTTCCAATTTCTATGTCTAGTCTTTATCAATTTCAGGGTGGGCCTTCTCGACTCAGTTGGCATATGCAAAGCCAATTTCTTATCTCTTCTAAATGCGGCTTTCTTACTCTGAATATCAGAATCAAATGTATGCTTCGTTGCATATAATTTTTTCGTTTTGGGGTCAGAACCAAACAGTTGAAACAAATGTATATAAATCAAGCCCACTATAGGTAGAGAGCTTTTTACTCAGAGATGGATCCGTCAACACGACACTAAATTGTGTTAGCTTAGATTCAGTCCACCACACTCTATTCTGAGCACAATTTACCCGCACCATGCCAGACATGCAGGGTATATATATTTCAGAACAATTATCCTTACTATGCCATTGGCGGTTCAACATTTCATGATCGCTCTCTTTCGTCGGTAATACTTGGAAGTGAACTATTGAGGCAAACGTTTCTCTGCTGACATAGATGAAATCAATGATCGCGGATGAGTTACCCCTTTTCCATGTATAGAGTGGCGGGGAGTCATCGAGAGTGGTCCCATTGACCATAACCAGGTTCTTCGAGTCTACAAAGCTGTTCCAATGCCTCAATCTGTTGTTATTATTGGCATTACAACTATCATGGCAATGTAAATTTAAGTCACCCACTAGTATCACATGAGGGCACAAGTTAGATTGGAACATTCGCTGACATAGAGATTCCAGATCTCTAAGAAAAATATCCAAAGTTATCGCAGCCAGATTCCAGTATACATTGATAATGGAAAATTTGGTCTGTCTGATCTTAACCTGGGGATGTTGCATATACGAATTGGGTGCATAATGAGAAACTGGAATGATATAGGGACTGGTTTTTAGAGCAATTAGAAGGCCTGACATGGGACACCCCTTCCAGAGCAAATCTCTCAATTTAATGTAATATCGTGGCTGTCCCAGTAGGGGCATTCAGTTAGCCAAGTCTCTTGAAAAAGGATTACGTCATGATCTGCCAAATTACTAGAAGAGGCCAAAGAAGATATTTGTGCCCTCTCGTATTCCAGCTTAAGAGTGAGATGGGCATAGTGGTGCGAGAGGGTAGAAGTTATGCATTTGTACTGGAGCACTTGCATTAAGGTGGATTTTAATTGGATGGCTTTAGCTGCCTCGGTATGTTTTTTTCTTGGAAGTTGGATCGCTCTGATAAACAACTTAGAAGCCGAGGAGGAGATAAGCGAGCAAGTGCGATTTTTAAATAATGTCTCCAATTTCGTTAGCTTGATCTTTTTCATATTGTCAGTTTATTTTGGGCCACTCGCTGAAAAAATCGTGTATGATTGTTTCTGTAGCGCTGTGCAAGGGGACATGAGAGCATTGGATGGATTGGCTGACGAGATGGGGTCAGAAGGAACCTGTGCTGATTTCGGCAAAGAAGTACAAATCTCATGTATTATTTGGGGAAAGGAGGGAAGCGTGCTTGTACTAATCAGCGGGGGCAAATCAAGTTTATTTGACACGGTTTGCAGTGGAGCAACCGCAATTTTTACAGGTTCACTTTTAGAATGTTGAGTTACACAGATCGTTTTTCCTGCCATTTGGTCAGTTTTTCAATTTGTGTAGCCTGTATTGTTAACTTAGCATCTAGATTTTCCAACAATTTAAACAATGATGATATAGCTAACTTCATAGCATGCAAGGTCATCTCAATTAGAATTGAGGAGAAAATGTTCGGCTGAGAGATCGGGAAGTTGTGCTCTAGGGAAACTGTATGCCAGGGAGTCGGAACAATATGTGGATGACGAGGAGTGTGGGCAATATTTGAGGATGCTACAGCCGAAATGTCCTCTTCTGGCAGATTAAAAGCAATTTCTGGTTCGCCGCCATCATCAAAGAACGAGGAATTAGAGTACAGTTCAATAACAGCGTGATCATTCTTTGGGCTAGAAATGGAGGTGACAAAAATTGACCGCACACCCTGTCTGAAAGAGGGCAACAATGGCGCCCCAGGGGGAAGGGAGCAGCCTGACCGAAACGGGGTCATAACAACATTATTTGGTCCCCCATTGTCGCAAATGGCATCAAGGTTTCCAGACGGCTCAGGAGCCCTTGGATTCGATGGCAATGGGAGGTTGCTGCCTTTAATCAAGGTAACGTCCGAAAAATGGGCAAAGGGTGCAAGGGTCAAGGCAGGCGGTGGCCTATTAGCAGCTAAGAAAAATGGCATTGCAGCCATAGTGGGGGAGCTATAAAGGGCGCCAGTCGGGTTAAATAGCATTTGGTGTATATTTCCAGATGTTACCTTCTGTTTGGAGCAACCATAAGAGGGAGCGACTGAGGTCGAACTGGCGCATCTCCACAGCGTGCTGCCCTTTTGTTTTCCTTTCTAATCGGCGGTCACAGGACTCGGACGTTCCGGCATAGATGATTTAAGGGTATTATGCCTCGACGCATAGGTAGCAACCACGGAAAAGAAACTTAAAAACAGATGAGTGGAAACAGCAATTAGTATGGTCAGCAAAATCCTTTCAAAAGAAGGGAAAGCCGCACGTTAAGGGCTATCCGCTATCTTAATGTTTATAAGTAAAAATTAACAAAACATGGACCGAGAGTGATGGCAGAATAGTACCCTGACGCTGCATGCTTTTTTGAAGCGCGCGCTGAAGCGCATTCACCAACGTGATGTAGGCTGGCTCGAACGAAAGGCGGAGTCACTGAAAAGGAGCCGACCACAGAGTTCAAAGTTGTAAGTGTAGCAGCCATACAGGCAAGAAGATCAGGAGCAGTGTTGGGCAGTGTCTCACCACAGCAAACAGCCACTTAGAAAGCTACAAAGAGGAAGTTATACTTCCCAAATGTGTGTGTAGCCATGAGAATCATGTTTACATTTCCAATTGCTGTTGCACCCTGGCTCTCTCTCCGGCATCCTAGCACTCTCTATCACCCACAACTCAATAAATCAAAAAGGTAGAAGAAATACATGTTATTTTTTAAGTGGCAACATATCAGACTCCATGCTTCTGTGTTCTGGGAAACTTTGTTTTTGAGACCAAAATTCCAAGACCCCAAGGGCCCCCCTGTGTGACTGGTAGAAGGGGCCAGAGTGTTCATGGAGGCATTGTTATATATTTTGGAAAAACAGGAGAGTGTATGATTTTGGAAGGGGAGAGGGAGAGATTGTTATTTTTGGAAGGCATGAGGAGAAGGAAATGGATAGCGGATTTCCCACTTGAACAAATTGAGTGAGTGGGTAAATCACTAATTTATTTTACTGATTTTTATCTGTTTTTGGTTTTGTTACAATCCTTACACAACATCTAAAAGAAAATACACAAGTTGAGAAAAGAAACAGCATACACAAAGTATATCTCATGTGTCCCATCACATCAAACAAAATATAAGCAAAATTAGTCTAAAATAAACTACGACATAGAGTACAGAATAATTGACCACATTCATTATAAAAGTTCAAAATACAAAACAGCTATTAGCCCAATATCACCTAAAGGTTGCCCAATTCAATATTAGGAACTAGTCTTACAATCTCATATTTAGCGGGTTTGTGATATACTATAATTTCACATTCAGCAAACTAAAAACCAATCTGAAACACCTGGCATAATGGAAGTCCATACAACGTTCTACCACATCACTAAAGTAGGGATTGGAGACCTTATAGAAGTAGTGTACTCAAAACGTGTGCAACCATGGGCAGAAAATAACTGGATGTTTAGTTATTTCCTTTGCGTTAGCATTCAAACATAACCTGTACTTGGTCGATTCAGTCAAATGTGACTAACAAATTCAACTTAAATCGTATGTATACGTTTCTCAATTCCCTACGTGGGAAGTAACGAGGTATTTGGTCACGCCTATGAAAAGTAGCAAACTATTGAGATCAGGTAAAGTGAAGGTCTCCACTGAAGGCACATTGCGCTCCTCTAGAACTCTACGATGATCTACAAACAGGGAGTTCTTAGAAGGGCACCATACTTCACATATAATGAGAGCTTTTTCCAGAGAACAAGGGTATTGAGGGAAATCGGCTCCAGCTTGTGTGTTAGCACACAATTGGACATGCATAATGGGAGTCGTTTTTTTACGCCACTGGGATTCATCCGAGACAGCTGCCTTTACCAGTTGCGCCTTCTACCAACATACTGGGCCTCATTACAAGTGTAGCAGTCCGGAAACAAGGTGTGTTGGTAAGCTCACCGGCACTCTTGTTTCCGGACCGCCACACTACTAGCCTATCTGCCGGGGCTGCTGCTCCCAACAGGTTTGACCCTGCCAGTCACAGCGGCTCCGGCTGGCAGAGTTGCCATGGAAGCACCGGAACCGTCAACAATGGTGCTGGTGCTTCCCAGTCCCCATGGTGGGTTACCACCAACCTCGTAATGAGGTCCACTGACTCTAGATTCTGTGCTAACCATGATTGCTCCAAACCATAAGGCAACTTATTGTCACCTTGAAGATTCTAAGAGTAGAAGCAAAGAATGCGCTGACAGACAAAGACAACAAATTCCAGACTGGGAAGTAGGAACCAAGGTTTGGTTGTCTACCAAGTACCTGCCCGTTGGATTTAACTGTTCAAGCTATCCCCTCATTTTGCAGGTCCTTTTTTTGATTACTGCCAAAATAAATCCTGTGGGTTTCAAGTCACAACTCCCCAAGACATGGGGCCTCATTACGGGTTTGGCGGTAGCCATGCCGCTATTGGCGGCATGGCTGCCACCAAAACCGGGTCTGGGTTCCCTGAATGGGGAATTACCGGGCCATTCTGAGTTCGGAGGGCCCGGTAATTCCTCCCTCTGGGACCTTCCCCATTCCCATTTGAGCCCCCATAGGGCTCAATGGGAATGGGAGAGGGAGCTAACAACGGGCCTGCCCGTTGTTAGCTCCCTCTTCCCCTCGCGGTGTTAACGGGACTGCATCCATTAGTGGAACCAGTTAACCCATTCCGCACAGGTCGTAATGAGGCCCATGGAAGCGCATTCAATCCTGTTTCACTCTTCTCTACTCAAGAATTGCCTTTCCGATAAATTTGCCAGACACAGTCTCAAAATTATTTCAACTGTTCCTCCTGCAGTTGAACAGAATGAATACAAAGTATCCAAGATCTGTGATTCCCATTAACATCTGTGCACCCTCCAATATCTTGTGTATTGGAAAGGGTATACATCTGCAGAGAGGACATTGGAACCCTTATCTTACATACATGCTCCTCGACTGCTTCAGCAGTTCCATGTGTCTCATCCATGGAAGCTGGGATGCGTCCGGATTAAGAGGGGGCATACTGTCACAGCGGCAGGGTTGCTTTGGAACAGATGGCATGTTAGAGCGTAATGTTTTCCAATATGGGTTCGTTCCTCCGATTCCTTTTCATTCGGCAGAGATCACCGGTGTGACAAATCAAATTCCAGGGTACCAGAGGTTCAGGGTTGGATATCGGTTTCTACACCGTCAATCAGCCCCACACCTCTAATACACAGAAATAAATCCAAACAGACTGAAATAGACAAGCATACAATTACAATTATAAACCTCCTTGTCCAATTTTGGCAATGTGGACAGAACAGCAGGCTTATCGGGTAGCGAAGGTAGATGAATGGCTGCAGGCTGGCCTACTCAGTGGCTCTGGGTTAGGAATCATCTCAGTGCTGATCAGCGGTTCTAAAGCACTGGGCGAGACGTCTTGAATGTCTTTATGCGACTGCAGCTTAACAAAGGCCAGCATTGCAGTCGGTTGTGGATCGAGGAACTCGACTTGCTCGAAAATGTCCTTTAAGGCAGACGGTGGTAGATACTCACTGATGCACTTCTCCCAGCTTCTTCAATGGGCTTGTGTCGTCCTTTAAGGCAGACGGCCTAAAGCTAAGAAATGTGTTGCAGGCAGCTGACTTGTCCTTCATTTCTGGTTCAGAGACCTTCTGGCACTCTCTATCCAGGAGGCTTGCAGCAGAGTCTAGCAGTGCATGCTGTGTGCTGACTGTGTACCAGTTCTGGAGTGGCTGGAGGGACTCTGAGTTCCTTTCTCCCTCTGTTCCCTGGGAGAAGTTTAGGGGAGGGATCCTGGCCCTTCTGCATTGGCGGAAGATGTAAGGTAGACTGTACCTTAGGTAGAGTTCTACTTTCTTACTTCATGTGAAGTCTTCAGACGATCTGCCTAAAGAGGGTCTCCAGTCCTCTTTTATAGCCTTGTGGTACGCAATTATTGGTGTAGACTAAGTCTAACTTAGTGTACCAATCCTGGGATCCCTACCAACAATCTTCTGTATTCATAAGGTCATAACCAGAGTGCTTTACATCTGGAAAGGTAAAGGGGAGAAAGAGGAACAAGGTGTGCCTCAGAAATCATACGACGGAATCCTTCCCTCAACAGAAAGAGCTCTTGGCTCACTCCCTTGTGCTATTGAGTCCCACCTATCTTACTGTATGTTGTGTTCAAAGAGTCTCTCTGGTTAATGGTCCTCCCATTGTAGCTCCTGTTACAGCGGCAGGTCTCCCTTTAAGATGCTGAGGGACCAGACTCTCTGGCTTCTGCAAACCACATTCCCATACATTATGAATGGAGGGTCCCTCTAGCGGCAGTGGCCAACTGAATAAAAGACCCAGACATGACAGTTCACTGCCATCAATACTGCCATTTATACTCAATGTACTGAGAGGCAGGAGCTGGCTTCAGGTTGACACAGTTACATATGAAAGGTTGTTGGGTTTCCTGTCTCCTTTGTTGTCCTCTGCAACCAGGCCCTATGTGGGCCTGTTTGTAGTACCTTCTATTGTTATGATAATTGCTGTCACCAGTTGCAAGGCTTACCAAAAGAACAGGGTGGTCCCATGGAGCCTTTGTCAGTCAATCAGGCTGACAATGGCAGAGGAAACGTTGGTCTTTCCCTTCCTCGGATGATATTGTGCCCTCTTTGGCTGTCGCATTCCAAATAAATATGACAGTGGTGGATGGTGCCTGCAGGCAGTGTCCAGACCGCAGTCCACAGGTCTATGCTTTTGTCATGGTGTGAGCATAGGAAAATGTGTGTGGATTAGCCTCACACATTTTCCAGAGGTCGATCTACCATCATTCCTTTTCATGATTTTTTTCTTTTAAAAATCCTAGGCCAGTACACGCCCTCCATGCGGATTGTCCCGGTAAGTCCCCATTCTGACTACCCGTTCCCGGACACGGGTTAGGAGGCAGCCATGGTGCTAATAGCACCATGGCTGCCTCCAACCTCGTAATGAGGCTCCACATGTTTATCTCCATGGAAATCAAGACTAAGGACTACAGTGTAATCTAGTGTTTCCATGGATGGCAAAAACATCATGTTCTTAGCTTTGGATGTACACTTTTTTTTATATTTACTACATTAGTCTTTTGAAAAATCTGACAACAGTTTTATTCCATGTATATATGGTTTTGTCACAAGCTATGAACAAATTAAGTCAACGAAACTAAGGTTCTGACAGTTCATGAAAGTGGAAACTTTAGCACATTTTTCATTGCAATAAATAAGGTATGCAGTAGCACATGGTGCGTAGCAAGTGCTAGACGGGATTACCACAATAACAGATTTCAGGCCCGAATAACCGGACAGACTCAAGGAATGTGGCAAAAAACTATGTTACTATCAGTTCAATAAAGTAGAGAAATCTGGCGAGCATGACAAATGGTAGCTCACACGTTCTTGAATAGATTTCAGTTACAAAAAGGCTTTATACTCAATGTACCTCAGCTATGATGTAATCCTAAGTGGCAAATAGTAAAAATCTATCAGGTGGAGGGATAGGTTAAGGGAGCATATATACCTATAGCTTGTTTATGTGTTAGTAACATAATTGCCTGCTCCTTATCAGGTAGGCACGCCTCAAACTATATCTAACTATGCACAATACAGATAATAGTATAATGTTATGTTATGTTATTTGGCGTTTGTATAGGGCCTTATGTATCATTGGTATGATCTCAAAGCACTGGTAGGTTGAACGCCCTCGGGAACCACAGTTCAAGTCAGTCGAGAGAGAGAGAGAGTGTCGTAAAGTGCATGTGCGCACCGTCTATGTGTGCAGCTGGTGTGGTTGTTGAATGATAGCTGCTTCTTAGCGGTAAGTGTGGTGCTGAGGAGATCAGTTGAATGTGTTCAGTTCTGGCTGCTTTAGGCCTGAGGAGACGCCTAAGCTAGCCGGTATGTGCTCAGCCAGCTGTGTTATATTAGGATGATGCGTAGTTTGATGGGTCATGTTAGTATGAGAACAGCTATACCGAATATGTCATAATACAGCTATGTTCTAGTTTAATGGTGGTGTATAGGAGAGAGTAAGCGTAGTATTGTGATATTGTGGTAATCAGTGAAGTGCATGCGACCAGGCACACTCAATGATGTTGGGAATACCATCTTAATTCAACTCTAACACAGTGACGCTATTAGTTATACTTTCTAAGTTCAACTTTAACAGTGACGCTATTAGGGCACACTCAATGATGTTGGGAATACCTTCTAGATTCAACATTAACACAGTGAGGTTAATAGGGTGTGGATAATCGTTGGACCCTAATATGTGACTGTATGATGTAACACAGTAAGACTTTTTGGGTAAGAGTGGTAGGGCTTTCTGGCGTGAAGTGATTGCTTCAGTCCCCACCCTTGCCACACATACGTTTTGGTGGGTGCTGGTTGACAGCAGGCTACGGGCTTCTTGCTTCTTCTGCGGTTACCTGCAGATACGATCAGGACCCATCTCGTTGGAGCCGTCCTTTGCCTCGGGGTCCTCAGCCGATGGGGCTGCACGGGCAGAGGGCTGCCCTGGGATGGTCGCTAATGGCCTGGGGAAGATGGTCGTGGGGCCAATCAGTACATGCTGGGCGGGTTGGGGGCGGGGTGCAGGCGAGGCAGGAGGTGGGGAAGGCATTAGGGCTACGGAAGGGACACAGGCCGAGGAGGAGGGCTGGATTCAGTCAGAAAAACACTTTAGGCACACGAAGTGAGGGCCTCAATGAGAGCAACGGACACTAGACCCAAACACAGAGTGGTCCTCTGGGCCAATCAGGGCACTGTGGGCGGGCTGGGAGGTGGGAGGTGGTGAATTCAGGAAGCGGGGACGCGGCGAGGGAGTGGGGACTGTGGAGCGAAGTCAGGGAATGGGGAAAGGGCTTGGCACAGCAAAAAAAAAAATATGGGCAGCAGAACAGGGGATTGCTTACTGGAGGATCCACACGAAGTGAGGGCCTCAGTGAAAGCAACGGACACTAGACCCAAACACCTATGATGCGAAAGAACACAGCAGAGGCCAATCAGGGGTGCTGGGAGGCGGGCGGGATGCAGGCAGCAGCAAGGAATGGAAATGGGAATGGAAAGGGTGCACAGAGAGCGCTCAGAGTGATAATTAAGTTTTTAAACAACTATGGGCCCAATCAAGCACAGCAGCAGAGGGGCAGCTCAACTTACCATCAGGACAGCACAAATGTGCGAGCACAGGGGATCAGGTGAGGCTAGTGCCTCGTAACATAAAGGGCGCGGCAGAGGCCAATCAGGGGAGCTGGAAGGCGGGCAGGATGCATGCAGGCAACAGCAAGGAATGGGAATGGAAATTGTGCACAGAGAGCGCTCGGAGGGACAATTAACTTTTTAAACAACTATGGGCCAAATCAAGCACAGCAGCAGAGGGGCAGCTCAACCTACCCTCAGTAATAAAACAATAACAACAACGATTGGCTTCTGCAACAATGTATAGTCCATCATCACATAGACCATCCTGATTGGTTGGCACTCTCTTTCAATCTTGGACATTCGACTTGCTAGCATTCCGTAAGCAAAACGAAACCCAAGTGCAGGGAACAACGTCAGACAGCTGCCCACTTGGCCATTTAGCTTACCATCTCTCATCAGTTAGGCCCCAAGCAAAGAAGGCCTCTTCTTCGCAGTTGACCTGGATGACTGTTCTCTTCCTCTGAACTTTACAGGGAGTGAAGGTACATTGCTATCTTCGTCTGGAGCCTTATTGGCCTTGTTTTCTGTTCTTGCATGACGTGTGAGGAGACCATGATTGTGTCCATGTTATCCTTCTATTAAGTGCCATTTGATTCAATTATACTAGGTGCTATTACTCTCCCTGGCCTCTGGAGACATCTTTGCTCCATCTTGCATAGACTTTCTGCATCTTTAACTTCCAATACTTTGTACTCGTAAATGTTTACTCTTTACTTAATCAAAGAGAAATATGTCCTACTACATGGCTAATGCTCTTCGACTCCTTGTGTGTCTTGCAATTGCTTCTTGCTGTGGCATCCTTGATTCTACACGAAACAAATATTCTTTGTTCTTGCACAAATTTGTATTTCAGTGCCTGTCAGCTCTGCAGCCTTCATCTCTCTCCTTGGGGCCTTTAGCTTACTATTATACAAAACCGATGTCCATCTTCTCAACATGGCTGCTTTACCCGCATTATGTTTCCTAAGTTTTGCAAGCTTCTATGGGCCTCATCACGACTTGGGCGGTAACGGTAACGCTCTTAGCGCGGGGGCTATTAGCGCGACCGCCATAGCCCCCGGCGCTAATAGCGCGGTATCACGACTTTGGCGGACTTGGGAGTCCCCATTCCCCATTGAGCCCATTCGGGAATGCCCCATTCCCCATTGGGCTCAATGGGGAAAATTCGCGCTCTTACCGCCGGCGGATTTCCCGCCGGCGGTAATAGCGCGAATCTTTGGCGGATTTCCCCCCAGCTAAGCGCTGGGGGGAAATTCACCGAAGTCCTGATTTGGCAAACCCTTAAATCCGGCGCTAATAGCGCTACCGCCAGATTTAAGGGTTACCGCCAAAGTCGTGATGAGGCCCTATATGTCCCATCTGCCTCGTGTTTCCGCTTATTTACATCTACTGCATCGCGTCTTACTTATCATCTCAGTGTATAGGATTTCTTCACATTTGCATATTTAGTTCCCTTATTACTTCAGTCACATCTTCATTCTTTAGGTATTTGTATATTGCTTCAGTGCGTCCTCGTCTTTTCTCTTTATGATGGCACTTTACAACTGTCAGACTTAACTTATAGTTATTCTATATCCAGTGGTGTCTGCAGACTTCCTTCTACCACATCAGTTGGAGGATTCATTCGATACGGTTGTCTGAGCGCATAATGTCTTTCATATCTCTGATGCGGTATTGGGATGATACCAGGTGGCATGCACAGTGCTTTCTTGCTGTTCTTCCAATATGACAGAGGTGAGGGGGTGGGCTCCATGAGTGATGTGTACATCAGCTTCTCTACAAAAGGTACTTAACAAAAAAGGTTTCTGTCAGTCTACAGGAACATCTAATTTACTTCAGATAACTTTGTTAAAATATTCTATCTTATTAAAAAAACGTCACTTTACAGGCTGGCAGAAATCAGTTAACTTGTTATCAAGCAGGAAAACACTGCACAATTATTTGAAACTTGCGGTTATGTTTGATCTGTGCCTGTGTTCTGATGTCAAATACCTCAACTTGCAATGGACTCCACAATCAGATAAAATTGCAAAATCATATTAATGTCCACAGAAAATACAGCACATCGCAAGCTTCTGTAGCTTTAGGTCTCTAGCGGAGGTACACTAAAAATAATTGGTGTATAAAGTAGTCCAGAACAAACCTCCTCCCTCTTGTTCCTAGAACATTATTTTGGCTGGTTTCGTATGGACAATAAGCTAAAACTAAAATTGAGACTTTCCTCACATTTTAGGAGCGGGTGGTGTCAGAGAATCCGCGAGCTAGGTGCCACTACAAACTAATGGCTCTGCTTGCAAAAAGGAAAAAGAGGGCACACCCCCACGCAGAACACACATTCACAGAGATGTTTGGGAAACTTAAATTCCTCTCAGTGATTCCAAACAGTAGCCATCAATTTCTGTTTGATGAATTGTTGTTTGCAAATCTTGATGGAGTCTGATTTGTCTTAAGTAAAACCGCTGGACCATCACAGGACCACTCTGCCCTCACCATGTCGCTTAGCTGTCCACACGGATGGGCATCTGAAGGGGGTATTTTATTTTACTGCCTGCCATCCACCTGTCGAGGCCTAAACTGTAAGTATTTGTATTGCTCTTAATTCTGTCTGTCCAACTAACAAATGCACACGGTCAATGTAAGCTCATCGTTACAAAGCAAAATTGCCAAACAAACTAGGAGCATGTGCACCCCACTCCCTCGTGAGGAAGTAGAGATCAAAGAATCATACTAAACATCTTAAGGGGGTGCAGTACTTCAGTCTTTGCCAGAGGATCACACAAGATCTCACAATGCAGCTCTGCTGCAGGTTAAAGCAAGCTCTACTGTATCACCCTTGCGTTCAACAAGTACACATCTCCTCCAAGTCCTTCATCTGTGGGTATAAGCCTTTACATTACTATCACTCTGGGATGGGGTGCTGCCCAATCAGGATGCTTGGAACGTGGGGTGTATTGTAAGGTATAACCCACGTTCTTAGCAATGTGCTTAGCCTTCCCTGCCCCTTCCCCTTTACCCCTTCTCCTCACATTAGTGACTTGTAGTTTCCTACACGTGTGCTAATGGTGACTTTTTTTCAATAAAAAACAAACAAATAACGTATCTTTACAGCGCAGCCCAGCGCCTCTCAAGTGCTGGTGTCCTCAAAGTTAATTTTAATGTTGACGATGTCACAGTCATCAACATTGAAAACGGATTTACAGCATACCAGCACTGCTCAGCGCCAAGGCATGCTGTAACGGAACATTTCTTTTATTCATTTCCGCCCCCAAAAAAACACCATTAGCATCTGTGCAGGGAAGTACACGGTTTCTAATGGCTATATTAACCTCAGTGGTGGGCTGACCCTACCGGTAACGGCACAACTGCCCTCATTAAGGGACCCTCGCTTCGCTCGACTGCTTAAATTGGGTGGTGGGCCATTACAGGCGGGGTTGGCCCGCCGCCTCAGTTACTATCGCGTCAGTATTTTTTAACCTCTTAACAGCCGCTCAATTAAAATGGTTCTGATATGGCAGGTATAGCGTGCTTTCCGAGTCAATGGGCAGCCAAGGCCTCAGAAGGCGTGGGGTTAAACATGTGATGTGCCTCCACTTAAGCTTAGTTTTATCAAGCTAAAAAGCCAAGTAAACAAACCTGATATTGGGAATATGCATGCTCTCCACACCAAACATCACCCGAGGCTCCAGCAGTAGACCGCTGTGGTTTTAAGCAGCTATAATTTCTTGAAATTCATAACTGATGTAGTTTTAAAGCATGATGTATTTTCCTCCTATTTATAACATTTCAATACATTCAGTTCATTCAGAACATGCGCACATAGTATCACTAAAGGGAAGACCTGGGCTTTTTGGGTCTTGTACCAGCTGTTCCCGTTGTCCCAGCATTTCCAGTTGGCATGCCAACCACATAGTCAGCTTTCTGGCACCGCTTTCTTCTCTATAGCAATGGTGTTGGTGATATTTTGGTGGCGCAGCGTCAAAACCCAATAATGTTATATTGTGCAAGTGGAAATTAATGGTGTGCAGACGGCATCCAAGCGTACATAAATGCTGTAATCTGGAAGCAGCTGGAAACATCTCTACAGCCTGAGTAAGGCAACACAAAGGTACTAGAGTAACTATCACAATACACTACTGTTGCATTGCGCCTCTGACTTGATAAACTATGTACACCACCTCGCTAAACTCAGCCTCCTTAGGCACCTTACTTAGCCTAGTCATACTAACGAGTCTTGCAAGCTATTCCACTTATACACCACTCACTCATTTTATTCCCACCATGAGGGCTACACCATCGACTATAGCAGTCACTGCACCCACCCTCCTCACTCTGAAACCTAAACTACCATTATATAAGCCCAGCCTACTTCAGGGACGGCACAACCAACAGATCTCTGGCAATACTGCCTACAGAAACTCTAGACTTTGTGCATGTTTACCCAAACTGTTCGAACCTCCGACCAGATATGTGGCTAGCCTAGACCACCGAAGAACAAGCTTGCCTTACAAACTCAAAATGAAAATAAAAAAAAGAGCACTTCTGATTTCAATACCCAGGCCAAATCAGAAATACCCAAGCCACCTACTGGCATTTACGTAAGTGAAACTACCTCCAACACCCTTCTACCGCCCCTACCAGACAACTCAGTACCTGACCTTAAAGGGGCCATAATAAATGCAAGATCATTAGTCGCACATGCGTGAATCCCTGTCAGTCAAACTACCCATTGCCAACTCCCAAACTTTGAATATCCATCTTATATATAGACCGCCTGGACCTATCAGCACATTCAATGAAGACATCTCCACCATTTTGTCGGATAACCTAAAAAATACCTCACAAACCTTACTGTTGGGAGATCTCAATCTGAGATTTAACGACACTAAAGACCAACATGCTATCTCCGTAGCCAATATATTGACAGAACTCGGTTTCACCCAGAAAGTGAACTTACCAACCCATAACAAAGGGAGAATTCTTGATTGAGTGGCGGATTAAAACTGCAACGCATCGATCACCACTGTCTCCCCTCAAATCTGGACTGACCATCACCTTCTGTCATTTATGCTGGCAACTAAAAGGCCCACCGCCCAGTCAACACCACTTGCTCCCCCCATATTAACTAGAAACAAAAAGAATATCACACTAGATAAACTCCTTCCCCGCATCCTTCCCAATATCAACTCACTACCTGACAATATGGACCCTAACCTATTAGTTGAGGAATATAACAAAGCCATGACTACCGCTCCTGATGATATCGCCCCATTAAAACTAAGAAACAGTAAACCTAAAAGTCACCTCCACACCTGGTTCACCCCTCACATGAAAAGCTTAAGGTTAGACAAGAGAAAATGTGAAACTGCATGGAGACTACTCCCCTCTGCGGAAAACAAAATGAACTTAATTAATATTTCAACCCAATACAAGACAGACATCCTCTTGGCGAAGCAGGAAACCTATAATAACAGAATCTTTCAAGCTAACTCTAGTATGAAAGAACTATTCACCATACTAAAAGAATTAGAAACTCCTTTTGTAGCACAAGACAACTATGTCGAAGATAAAACAGGGTGCGCTGACATTCAGCACGCTTTAGTCAATAAAGTTTCCAATCTTCAGAACAAAATAGTCCAAAAGAAAGCCTCATTAACACCCTCAACCTCTTCCAACAAAACACCTCTGTCACTTATTAAACATTCAACCCGCTTTAGCTTTTCTAAAGTCTCTACTATTGAGGTTGAGAAGGTCATACTGGCACTCAAACCTTCAAACTGCAAGGGCGACCAATGTCCAGCACAACTAATCAAGGATGCTGCCAGAGATCTAGCACCTTTTATCTCAATGCTTTGTTCGCAACAGGTACGATCCCTTGCAACCTTAAAGAGTCCTGGGTACTCCCCCTCCTCAAGAAACAAACTCTAGACCATACCGACTAATTATAGGCCCATCACTAAATGCCTTTCCTTCTAAAAATTTTAGATAAGGTAGCATATATCCAAATTCAGAACTTCTTGGAACCAACTTTTAGGAGCCTGTCAATCCGGCTTCTGACCACAACATGTTACGGAAACAGCACTAATTGATCTCAAGGCCCAAATAGACAAACTCAGAGACAACGGTAAACTAGTACTACTCCTCCTCCTTGACTTCTCGGCTGCCTTGACCTAGTGGACCACAAGGTCACAGCCACCTGGACTCAGCAGCCCATTTCTCCAAGGAGGCCCTAGTATGGATACAGTCCTTCCTTAGCAACAGGACTATGAGAGTCGTCTCTCCATCTGCAGCAGCAGACCCCATCCCAATTACTTGTAGGGTTCCTCGGGGATCATGTGTCTCTCTGACCCTGTACAATGTTTTCACCAAGCCCCTTTTTGATGATATGGACTATCTGGGTATCACCTACACTTACTATGCAGATGATTCTCAGATCATTTTACCACTTACTGGGGATTATGATAAGGATTTGGCCTTGGTGAATGGAATCTACAGCATCGCTCAGGCATGGATGGCCACTCATGGACTCTGCCTGAAAGATGACAAAACAGAGCTCATCATCCTTGGTTACACCTCCCACCTTACTAGATTAAGGCCGGACTATTCATCCTTCACCATCGATGGGAATTCTATTAGAGTGGCCAAAGAAGTAAAAACTCTCGGTTTTTACTTAGATTCCACTCTAGCTTTCACCAAACAGGTAAATATTCTGGCTTTATCCACTGCATACACATGCAAATTAATCAGAGCTGTCAAACAACTCCTTTCTCCTAACAGCTGCCTGATCTTAGCCAGAGCTCTCATTTTGTCCAAACTGTACTACTGTAATGCCCTCTACATGGGTGCTAACAAATACATGATTGAAAGAATACAGATTCTCCAGAATAACGCCCTCAGAGCTACACTAAGCATTACAAGGAAAGAACATATTTCCGAAACTAGGAGGCAGCACAAATAATTATCCACATATGATAAAATCTGCCTAAAAACAGCATCTCTTACCCATTAATGTTTAAATAATAAGGCACCTTGCTATCCGACAGACAGAATCATTAGAAAAACCTGAAATAGACCCATCAGATCAGTCAACTCCAACTGTCTCCTCGTGCCACGATTTAAACTGTCTACTATTGGGGGTACCAGCTTCCCAGTCAAGTCAGCCACCTGCATTGAGAGCGGACCAAACATTTACCAAATTTAGACAGAATCTTATCAACCGGTTCAAAGAGAATGATAAG